>NW_028189518.1:619788-1239577 GCF_048542155.1 Nylanderia fulva
GTTCTTATAATAGCGCCACACATAACGCTGACTTCTATTTATAATCGCGAGTGTGCACGACTTGCTCATATACGGAATGTCATGTGAAAAGTATCGTGGAGTGGAGTTTTATTTTGCATACATCACGTTGAAAAATGATATTTTGGAATTGTATCTATATAATTTATCTCTCTAAGAAATCAATTAAACATTATTAAACAACAAACTTCTTTAATATACTAAAATGTCATAAAATACTTTCTTAGGGATTGAATAAAATTTCTCGTGTCGCAATTTCTAATAGAAATTTTGTTTTTAAATTGCATAGTATAAAAAAATATATAAAAAATTGTATAATATAAAAAATATATTTGGCTATCTGTTACAAGAGGAAATAAAAAAAGTAAATTCTTTTCTCTTGTTTTGAAATACTAAATTCGTCTTGTACTTTCCACGTATAATGCGACACCCTGTATAGCTGCTATCATATCGAATATGTACGTAACGTATGTGCGCACATAGACGTAACGACCGACATTCTCATATAGCTTACAAGCTATTTCGGTGGTGCTGTACCTACCACCGAGCGCGACGAGCCGATTCGTTCGGCAGGTGTTACCAGCCTCGACCGCAGGTGAGTCGAGATGAGGTGAGCCACGAAGCCATCTCGCGTTTACCAGCGAGATCGAGCGCTGGAAAATAGCTATTATTGAGTATTATCGTTGAATCAAAGAAACTATTTTTGCCAATTTATAACTAAGTTAACGCTTGGCGAAAAATAGGATGCAAAGTGATATAATTACGTGTAATATGTAGGTATAAATAAGAAGTAAATATTATTTTTAATTTGGAACGCTATAGCTATGATAAAATGTATTTTTTCCACCAATTACAATTTTTATAACGTAAATGAAACTCTAAATAAAACACTGACAAGGCAGATAAATAATAAAAATCACTTATTTGTTGAAAATATAAGAGTTAAATTTAAATTTGAAAAAAATAAAAAATTAGAACCAGTTTTTTTAATGCCACTTTAAGTTAATTATTTTATATCTTTTTCGTCAAACAGTTATAACATCGAAATTTGAAGTCATAAAAATTATATCGGCTTGAATTTTTGCTGCCAAAAACCAATTAGTTATTATACCTGACTTATATATTATTTTATACAAAAAATAAGAAATTCACTTTTTTACATTATATATAATTTGAGATCAAATAAATTGCACTAATTCATAATTGCTAGGGAACAATTTTTCAAAAGCAATACGATTTTATTTTCTATTATTTGTAAACCAGTAAATTATTTCATACTTTCGTCTTTTTTTATTACTACAAAATGTTTATAATATACTTAATGTTCATTCTTTTTTGCAAAATGTTTGAATTCCGTGGCTGTCACTCATCGACTCTTTTCGATTGAGCATTACAATAAACGTAAAATTACTACAATAACTGAAATATTAATTAAAACTGCTAACATTTTTATTTCGACGTAAGCGACAGACGACAAATTTGTTATAGTTCAATGTGCATCGCGATATACATATAATCTCGCAAAATAAATGCAAAAAATCCTCACGGATAAAGCTCGTTGGGCTGCCTAAATGTATATCGAGGTGGTATTTCCGTCACAGTTTATCGAGGAATTAATTACGCTGGTAACGCCGTCGTTTCTCGCGACAGGACGAAATTTGACAAGCAAAAGGCATGAATTTGCAAGACGCGGCCCGGTTAACCGACAATCTTGGAAAGCTATTTCGAGAATGAAGTAAAGTATATAATGTATTATGAGCGCGCAGTACTTCGAAGAGAGAACGACAAAGTGTGCTCGAGGCACCGTGGGACGGAAACTTCTAATTAACGCGCGCATTTTAATATCGCGTCGATATTAACGGCAATAAATCTACGCTGTCTCGAGAGACCGGCTTTTTTCGGCCGCCTGATTCGGTGGACAACTCGCCGGTGAGAAATTTAAGCCGTCCAGGTGTAACACCAACTCGAGACCATTAACAGAGTCTTTATCGCGTTCTCGGCAGGTTTTCGGAGTCGATTGCTAATTCAATGAAATGTTAATATTTTCGTTTTATTAATGATGACGCGGCATCTAATCGCAAATGTAACAAATTCTCTGAAATATAGCAGCGGTTCATTAGCCTAATGGTCAGTAGTACAATACGCTTTTTTCCCACGACAGAATTTCCTAATTTCTGCATATATTTCTGTATAATTATATTATTGACGTGAGCAGATTATCGAGAATAATATTCTTGTCAAATAATATTCTTGTTAAAAAGATCATCGTAAAGTTTGAAATTACAAATATTGTTACAGAAGTTGCAATTTCACCAGATCTTAAAATATTAAATAGAAAAAAAATGCAAGAATAGAGAGTAACATCGAACATTCATCTGTTATAATTAGACTTTAACTTTAAAGCATCGCACAGATGTTTACCATAACAATTGCGCAATATGCGCGCGTTATGTTTGCGACAAAAGTCCCTTTCGCAATCTCCGCTACCGTAAACTTCGTGGATACTTCACTTTAACACATTTTACAAACCGCGGGACATAAACGGGTCGTAAAGAGTTTGTGCAGAATGCACAGCGGGGTATGTTCATTAATAATTGTCACACTGCCAGGCGAAACGTCAACGTCATTCGTCGGCGTTGCTTGCGCGAATGATACTTCTTGGCGACAGGGAGGTGAACAAAGAAGAACAGTGAACGTAAAGGCGCGACGGGAATAGATTTATCGGCGTTACACCGCATTCGTAATGACGCCAATATATTTAGATGATTGATCCGACGGTTAAGTAGCCCGGCCGCGCAGTATACTCTTTGGCATATATGATTAACGGGTATACGTCGATACGAAGGTAGCCTTTTATCGTTGTACGATGGTGTAACACGAGAGTAAGAAAAGTTTATTAATGTCATTACCGTCGTCGGCTACTAGTAACTGTATTCTGTACAATCGTATGTTAAAAGTAGTCCGTATCTAAATCATCTTACAACACCGTTAACTCTCTCTTCATTTTCATATTCCACTTATTAGCTCTATAAAAGCGATACCACATTTTTATTATTATCTATTTTTTTATTTATTTTATTATTATACTTTAATTTTCTCTTGAAACGCTATATACTCTCGCGATATCTTTAATAAATTATTATTACGTAGTAATAAATAAAGCAGAGAAAAAACACTCGACGAAAATTATTCTCAAGTAGATATTTTATTTTTCAATTATGCATCTCGTTGAGAGAGTTAAGATCGATATAATATTTAACGAAGCAGATAAAAGGAAAATGAAAGTGAAAGAGCACAATGAGTCGGAATACACGGTTTCCGCTACCAAATCGAGACAAAGACATTCCACGATGCCATTAATGCAATCGGACGTTGAATCATCCTCGGGCACGAAGGCTCATCCTCCACCTACACCTCCCACGTGCGAGCCGATAAAGAAACGTGGCCAACACTAATTGTTACGATGATGGATCGCCGGGTAGGAACATGAGAGAAAGAGAGAGAGAGAGAGACAGATCTTTGTTCCGTGTGCGGCGCGTCCTCGCATAATACGAGTGCCAGATACAAGAAGTAAAGCGAGATAAATTAGGTACAACCGACCTGTCATACTCGATAATAGTCTTCCAGACTTTCACGCTTGGCTCATCTTCGCGATTTTAGTGAATGCTCGAAACTCGCCCACGTTTTCAAATACACTACCGTTCGGCCAAGACAGAGTATCATTGGAGAGTAGATATACGTGTGCGGTTTCATGCGTTCGCATTATGTGCGACTTGACGTATATATGGATTTCTTCCGAATACATGCCATATATACCTTTCAAATTCTTATCCCTTCTCTTTCCATTATTCCGCGATGAAATCTATCGCGTAACATCGTCTCGTAAATTCCGCAAGCACCCGAGATAGCAACACGTCGTCGATCATCGCCGTCCTGATCCTATCACGCGATTCCTAAAGACTTAGACAACTGTTAGCCGGTTGTACGCGGAGTTAACCGCAGTTGCCTTCGCGGGCTATTAATTTGCCGAAGGACAATGGAGATATCATTCGGGGAGGATTCGCGCGGGTGAAGAAAGCGCGATAATAATTTATTAACATCCCACGCACGCATTATCTCGCATCCGCTCGGGCTACTCTCTCACCCCTTTTACCGGCGCGGCACGGCGTCGCATACGGCAGCCGATCGTGTGTCAGCCGCAATTGTCATTTATCGTCCCGACGATTTACGGTTCCGTTTACACCGGCGCGGCCGGCCGGTTGCACGGCGATACCGGACCGTTTCGGAACGTCCCCGAACTTTCGAACGATTCATCAACGCGCGATAGCTCATATATCCTGGCCGGCGACAGCGCGACGCACCGTTTTACCGTTCGTGGTATCTTCATGTATCCTGCATCCCGTGAGAGTTCTCGTCGAATTTACTCATCTGCGTTTGATAGAGATTTTTTTAAATAATTGTTGTGGATATTTATGGTAAATTTTGCAATAGTTAGCGCATCAATAATATTGCTGCATGAAGCGTTACAATGGCACTATTTAGATAATAGACATATTAGAGCAAGTTAATAAAAGTGGAAATTTAATTAAAAAAAAAATCAGTATACTTGTATTTTTTGAATTTATATTTATGATTAAATTATTAATTTTGCAATAGTTAGCGCATCAATAATATTGCTGCATGAAGAGTTACAATGGCACTATTTAGATAATAGACATATTAGAGCAAGTTAATAAAAGTGGAAATTTAATTTAAAAAAAAAAAATTAGTATGCTTGTATTTTTTGAATTTATATTTATGATTAAATTATTAATAGAGATTTATGTATATTTAAAAATAGTTTACATCTATTTTTTTTTTATTTATTTATAAAAGCCTGAAGATATGACTTGGCTGTTAAAAGATTGTAAGTACACGAGTATCGAAAGATTATCGTGGAAATCCGCGAAACTCGTCGTGTAAACACATTCTTCGTGGCGGTATCGGCATACGTGAAGAAGAACGCAACAGGTTGTCAGTTCGGTTTCCCTGTATGCAATAATTAATGCCTGTTAGCTGTATCCGGTATTCGCTGCGCAATCAGTAGAGCTTTGTAATCAAGTTGTAATATGCGTGAAAAAAATGATGGAAAAGTCAAACTACGCGTACGGAGGAGACGTACGTGTTGCGTATATATGTTTTATTATTTCTCAACTCTTCCCTTTGTTCCTGATCATCGCATCAGACATCGCGTGACTGAAGCAACTCGGGGCGGGCGTGTAACTTGCAAACGAGCAAATAACGGAATAGCACATTCGATTTCTTATCGCTGATTAAGCGTCGCTATATTTTCCTGCGTACTCAGTGAAAGGGCAAATAAACTGACGGTAATATCGAGTCTGTCTGAACGATTGAGAATTGTAATAAATAGACGTGATATGCAGAAACTACACTTTGCTTTTATTCTGGGATACAGACGTGCAAATATTTGGAAAATATGATACTACTTGTATCTTCTGGAAAAAAGGTACTGCATTCGTAATTGGATAAGAGATTATATAAGAATCATCTCTTCAATCCATAAGAGTCTTAAAGATCTATAAATAAATATAAATGAATAATCTCGCGTCTATTATATATACATTGTTATTAATATGAGTGACAACATTGATAAAATGCTAAAATGATATTGATTCACCGCAATTGCAGAGGAAGCGCAACACTTTATAGAGATTTCCGGTAATAAAAAGTATAGCACCTCCATGAAACGCGTGTGTAGTATCAGATAAAAAAAGCGAGGGCGTGCTTTGATGAAACCGGAGCATTTTAACACCTCGATTAACGTGCAGCGATACTGAAAAAAAAAAAGAAAAGACTCACGGGATCGTTATATCCGCGTATGTCGTAATTGCTTAATTCTGTGTGGCGTTCAGGCCAGATAAAAGAGAAGAGATATGTGATTCCGGAGGTTTTATGGATGAGAAAAAAGAAAAGTAGAGAGAGAGAGCCAGTTCTTTATATAAAACGTATGTAGTTAACCAGGTCTATACAGGTAAATGCACACTATTTAAACACGGCAACATGTTACACGAAAATCCATAGAAAAGGAGACGAAAGGAGGCAAAGCTCGAAAATTATAATTTATTTATATAAATATAATCTGTCTGTTTTTTTTATTCGAACTTTTGGAAAATTGCAGTTGTATAAATATATGTATATAATTAACAATACGATTCTTGCAATTCGAGAGCTTTTAATTTTTATTTAATCATTATTTAATAATTATATAAATAAGAGAATATTATATATATAAAACTCCGCAATTTCACTCCCATGAATCACACCACGGAGTATCCTGGCTTCGTATCTCAACGAGCAACGACATTACCTTATCCGCGATGATCTTTGCAAGTCGACTTTTTAAGAATTGGAGCTGCGGAGCCGGGACAGACGAGTTACTCGATGTTTCTTATCTGAGGAATTAAGGACGACGCAATGAGAGAGAAGGAAAGACACGTACGTGTCGGAATACGCCGTCACATGGAAGCGATACCCTTCGGCATGGCCGGCAAAGACCCGGGCGAGGGTGTTAAAATTCTCGTTATGGCGCGCCGCGAAGGATCGTGGAGCGAGTTGAACGACCGGACGGCGGGATTCACGATCCACGTTATATAGATCGTCGTTTCAGATCCCGCGGGCCGTTCAAAGATTCCTCGAGGTTTCACGAGTGTACACGCCGTTTTCACGTCGTAGGCGTCATTCTCACGGTACGATGTATTTGTCTCGCGCGGAAGGTGCGCGATATCGCAACCCGGGGATTCAGCATCCTCCTCGGATCGCTGCGACCTTCGCACACTCGTGCTAAAGATAGGGCATGACTCAACAGATTTGTCGACGTGCGCTGAGAAAAACATCACCGCGAAAGAGCGCTTTGGATATATAGTAAGCGCATAAACAACCGCGCGACGAGGAAGGATACTAAACGCCACTCTCGCTCTTTCATGTAAATCCAATAATTTCCCCGTTCGCCAATACGTCGTTGTATAATGTCATCGATCCTATCTCGTCTCGCCGCGAGGAGGTTTGCTAGGTCGTTGCCACCGGAAGCCGTGCTTCATCATTATGCCTGAATTCTAATGAATTTAATTATTTATTTATTTATTTATTTATTTTTAACGGAAACTGTCGTTCCTTCACTGGCCACTTCGTATTAGCTAATTCTCTTGGAAAAGAAGAGAGAGAAAAGGTGACAGAGAGAAGAGAAAAATGATCGACCTACACGAGGCCTCGTCTCGCAAGGAAACGGAATTACCTGGATAGGTTTCTCTCTTCATCGGTCACGTCTTAATCGACGACGGAGCACTCCGTTTCTTTGACAGCCGCGGTTGGGGGTCAACCATCAACGTATACCGAATCGCCCATACGGGATGATACACGATGAACAGCGGGAAAAAGAGAAAAAGGACGAGCCGTCGAGAAAACATTCGAGAATTAAGGAAGGGCTAAAGGATATGAGTTTTGTATTCGAGTGATTAGTTTGTATATCGAACGACGCGTAATAATGTAAAACTTGTATGCCTACCCGTAGTCTCGATTAGAGGACTTCTTAATTGACGAGGTCGGTTATTAACTTGGAAAAGGATAAAGGAATCGCGAAGATACATCACAATCGTATCGATTTATTATTATACTGAAAGAAAAAAAGGGTCGAGATAGAGATAAATCAATTTTCTGTGTGCGTGATTTTCTCGGATCATTTGTCAGCTGTTCATTCGATGTTTACGTTCGTTACAACATTAAAGGTAATGATTTCCTATAGCGACGATATTACCATAAAAAATGTAATGTAGTCACAAGTATTGCCTCTGTATTTTTCTATGAGTTTTTCGGTTTGGAATAAATTTTTCCGTAATCTCTTAGTTTGACATATTAATATGAGGACGATTTTTTAATTATGTATGTATATTTTGAAATTAATTGCGACAGAGATATATTACGGTGATATGTATGATTTGATATATGTGAATATGTGATAGAATAAAGTCTTGATCGAAATGGCTATTTCAATAATTAATTAATATGTTAATGATGAAGACACGATTTTATAGATTTATGACCGACTGATTTAAAGTCCTTATTCTACAAAAAAGGTAATAAGATATTGATATTAATAACTGTCAGGAAATGTTTAGAGAAAAATGTTGAATTTTTCTGCGAAAAAGTAGTTTGCCAGAAATTAGATTGCAGAAACGAATTAGCTACGACACAGTCGAGGCAAAAAGCCAAGATACAATCGAGAAAACGAAACGTGGCGACTCGACCTCGATGAAAAAAAAGGAAACTGACGTAGAATTTTGCACGGCGAGTGGCAAACGGGGAACCGGGAGATTGGCGCGACGAATTGTCAGTATTGTCGGATAATGCCGATTAATCGATTGCCAATCGCGGATCGTTCACGGCGCTGCGTTGTCGGGCGTGCGCGTGAAGAGAATCGCTTGCTTGGAAATATTTCAATGAGATTATCCTCGCGAGCACAGTTGTGCCTTTCTGATTTCATATCGGGGAAAATAAATCATCCATCACGTCAATTATTTTTAATTTAATTCAAGATAATAAGATGATTACTACAATTTGAAAAATCGAGACCGTATATAATATTTATAAGATTCTATTCAAGAAGATTCTGAAATAAGATCTTTTCAATTATTAAGACTAGCAGGATCGTTCTTTCTCTTATTTTTCTCAACTCTCCTATCTTTGAAAATACTTTTATTTCTTCGCCAGATATTCGAAGATATTCACTATACTTTATTTGGCTCTACCGTCTTATGTATATTTATTTTATCGTCAGACGGAAATTACGTTCGACAGCTTTTGGGGCCATGCGCGTCTTTTTCGTGGAGCGGACTTTTTTTCAGACACGTTTACCGCCTCTCAACGGGTCGTATTTATTGAATTAATGAGTTCCTACTTCGTCGACGACTGACAGACGGCGATAACCATTATTACGATTTTTACACGTACGGGTGCCGGATAGTGGACGATATCACGCGATAACTCGTGTATCCGTCAAGTGGCTCGTTCGAAGTCACTTAGCCGAGAAATCGTCGTCCTGCGGCTCGAAACGGCAATGGGTTAATGGAACTTTCCCGAAGTCAATTTTTCCGATACTTTTTCTCGGATCTTGTGTCGCGCGCGCCGAGCCGAGAGAGCGTTCGGAAGAGAGAAGATATATCGCCCGATTAAAAATCTATTTACGATCGTGCCAGATCGTGGCGGCGAGCGTATCCCAATCACGACCAGACAACGGATATCGACCCTTTAACGGAATCCAATTACTTGGCAAGCCGCGGATAAATTATTCTCTGATATTCAGGCGAGGATTTGTCATCCGATATGGGAAAACATTTCACGATATCTCTTATTAACAAGGATAAATATATAGATTATTGCGGAAGTGTCGTATCGATTAGTATTTTATTATTTTTTTATTGCGTACTGATTACTGCATAATTAATTATTTGTTTCATTATTCACAATAGCGGCATAAATTGCTATTATTTCTTCAATAATCGTGAAATATTCACAAGATGGAAAATGTATCAGCGACATAACAGAATGATTATTTTTAATTCGACAGTGAAAAGAGAGAGTTGAAGCGCAGATTGCGAAAATCAGTCGAGCTCAAAATATTGAAGTTACTTTAATGTAATGTTAGCGTACCTCCTACGGGGGTGCCATTCACGAAGCTCCCCCGTAAAGTGAAAATGATATTCCGAGCTGTCGGTCGCGCCGAGTAGTATTAACGATCTTCACCATGCACACAAAATGGATACTCTTCTCCGCCGAGTAATCTATTATAAATCCATCGACAGCTTGGACGTGTGTCTCGTAAAATCGATACATCTGCCTCCCTCGGGTCCGCGCTGCAGGTCTCCACTTTGGATCGTTCGGTGAAATAATAATTGACACCAGGTGAGGGAAAAGGGCTCTCGCGGAGCGCCAGTGCGTAGAGTTTGCATGTGACGCATTAATTACACGCAATCATTAGCATTTAAATCGTTTTTTAATTGCAAACCGCGGTGTTTCTTGCCGCGTCCACGATACTTTTCGACGAGTATACTCTCGCTACCTGACCCTTGTGCTAATACGTTTTCTCTACTTACCTATCTATCACCAAAATGTAAGCTGAAACGATTTCAAATAATGGTTACTATCTGGCTGTCCACTAATTATTTACGGCCGTGCAGAGAGATATTCAACAGTAAGCACATTTTAAATGCAGATATTTGTTCAAAAATATTGAATTGTTTTAATGGAAATCATTATTTAAATATTTATTTTTTGATTAAATAAAATATTAATGAATCTAAAAATTTATTTTTATAAAAAATCAATTTCTAATTTTATTAATATTTAAACAAGAAAATATATATTTGGTAAAATAATAACTACTGAAAATCAATTTCCATGAACGAGTAATTTTCGCGATTATCGTATAATAATTAGTTCGCGTAATATCTCGTGATATCAAAATGACGTTGTTCATTAACAAAAAGTTGCATTAATGTAAAACGACTTTGACGTGTTTAATTAGTAGATATTGTAATATTCAACCGCACGTAATTAAATACTTGTCAACTACGTAGCAAAAATTCTGCATTTGAATGTTGATTTGTTAGAACATATATTTTGGAAAATCTATTCAATTGAAATTAATCGTGCAAACAGTATACGATCATATTTTTCTCCACAATGTTCTAAATAATGTATCCATTGTGTACAATTAATATTGAGAGTGGCATACAAAACGCGCGATCGACGTATTCTGTTTATTAATACCGTGTGATCGTAATTAACCGTGTTTTCGCGAGTGAGTATTGTGTACGAACAACAAAAGATATGTAAATAACAAAGGAGGAAAAGATCCGAGAAGGTATCGACAGAACAATCATGAGATTAGCAATTCGTGAATTATTTAATTTACTATTTATTATTTCTTAAATTAATTTCTCGTTTTTAACAATGTAATTAAATTTACATCACATATTACGTGATGTAAATACATATAAATTATTCTAGAATTTGTTTTAAAATATGTAAAACATTTCTAATAATTAATATTTTAGTATGAGTATATAGGGTGTCCTGCAACTATATAAATAATTATACTTCAAATTAACTTTAAAACAATCGACTTTAGGGCATATATATATTAAGATTTTTTGACTTAGAATAATCCCAAGAATACAAAGTTTCACTTGCAGGACACCCTGTATATGTTTACAAATATACCATTTACATGTAGATATATATAATATTTCAACATTTATTAATCAAGATTTATAATTATTTAGATAATTTTTATATACAAAAATTAAATTTTTATTCATATTTAATAAAAATTTATATTTCTAAAAAATTTTTTTGCCAAAATTAGATAAATCTTTTTTATTAAATGTCTGTATAAAAGAATCGAAAATTTAGTTGCATATAATATTTTTCGAAATGTTAGTTATTTAGAATCTCTATACTACAATTGGCTTTACTTTCGACCATGTCCTTACTTCTTTTTGAATCGGTCCATTGGGTTGTTCATTACTTTTATTGTATTATTGTCTTGTGCAGCGCAGAAGAATTTTCTGAATTGAATCGATGTGTGGGTTGCGTGACTCGCTTCTCGCTGGCTTAGTTTCGTTATAAATTAACGGATAAATTCGCAAGTATATGTAGCGTGTAAAAGATAGCAACATGACACAAGTATACTGAATTCACGATAATTTATCTCTCATAGTGTAGAACGCGTGCGCGAACGCGGCTCACGAAATCAGTTGCAATTACAGGAGTCCACGTTTTTTCGCGAGATGCTTGGCTACAGCATCATATACATACATATACAAGTATACATATACGTACATAGCCGCACACTGCTAAGTTATGACTTTGGTGTAAATGTATACAAGCTCGATTATTTCTCATTCGCTTAATTAATACTCGACTGTCGTGTTGTTCGCTTTCTTATATTATGTAGTGTCTTTCTTATACCGACGCCTATTATCCACCTAGTTCGTACTAATTATCGCGCGCAAACTTTTTACAGCAGATCCCTTTCACTCTTTCTTGTGCCGATAAAGTGCATCGAGTCTTAACTTTGAGTTTCAAAACGGTCTCTTATAATGTCGAAAAGTTGAGAAATTATATCGATTTCTTTAGACTCTTGGGAAATTTCAATCGTTTTAAATTTTATGCATCAGTTGAAGGGTTAATTAAAAATAAAGAAAATGAAAATATTGAGATTTGTATGTATGGCGCTGCTTTACAACAATTTTTTTCACGTGTTGCATATTATATTTTCAATTAAATTATGACACTTGTGACTTTTGATGTAAGAAGATTTTGGTGTATCGAACTTTTTTATTTTTAATTAATCCTATTATTTTTATTACTGCAGTAAAAAATATACATGTATATACGGACTTATTATGCTTTTACATTCTTTGTTCGCAAATGCATTTTACGTGTCTGTATATCAATAGTCTATAATTATAAAATATACATCAAGTAAGGTATTGCACACGATATTGCATCTTATTGGAACATTTTTAATATTAAATAAACGACGATGGAATTAAATTTTAGAACATGCATAATTTCTGCTTCTCAATTTAACTCTGCCTCTTTTATCGCGCAGAATTCGAGATGAAATATTCAACGTCCTATTGACCGATGGTGTCATAACTCGCGTCGAATCGTCGACTAAACTCGGCGCGATTCGAATATCCATTTCGCGTAATAACGAGGGTGACGCCTCGTTACAACGTATTATTATTTTATGGGCTGTACATACATACATATATACATATACATACATACATGTACACACACACATACATACATACACGCGTACGTCGCAAACTACCTGCTGCGCGCGCGTCGCGGAATTAATTTTGCGTAACGCAGGTAACATCTCGCGGAATGAACGAGTTAACGCCGCCGTAATAACTCCGCGGGCCGGTTAACGTTTACACAGGTGCACCGCAAACGTGACTGCGCCGTTGCGCACGTGTTGCAGCGCGCGCTGCACCACGTTTGCATGTATGTGTGTATGCGCATTCGATGGAGAAAGACTCGACCGATACCGGGAAAACGTCGTTTATTTACGACGGCCATTAATCTCCTCGGAAGGATCTTCGCGGACGACGGAAACGGCCGTAGCGAGGAGATCCTGCTCGACTTTACGGCGCGGTCAGCTACGACAAACGAACCCGTGCGAGATTGCAGGCAACGCGTCGCGTCGGCGCAATAATTTTCGAGAAAAGTTATTCACTCATTTGTTGTCTCGCTTGTTTATTTATAGCTCGTAATTTTGCGCATTCAATGGTTCGCGTTAGATTCTCTGAAATAGGCTTATAGTTCTCTTTTAGCATTAGAACGTTCTTCAAGTACGCATCTTTATTACTTACATGACTCTCAATCTTGTAATTTGTGTTTGCGAGTTAGTCCAATCGGCATTTATATCTTTATCTGATCTTTTATCTGATAAATTAGAAAATCTTTGCTATATAATCTCTTGCAATTATTCTTCCTATAGATTGATATTTCCTATTTATGATGTATCGCGATATGATGACGTGTGCAAGTAGCATGCAGATTCGTAGCTTAAAACTTTTCAGCTAGAAAGGAACTAAGTTTCGTTCTAAGAAATTTAATGTGAATCGCGATACGCAACGGCGAGATCGAGCGAATGCAATCACGTTTTGCGTATTATTACAATTCGTACACGCTGCATGCGCGTGAAAATCTCGAAATAGGGGAACCCCAAGTTTTGCTTTCACTTCCCTAATCTCCCTCGCTTTTAAATCGAACTCGGCAAATTGCCCAGACTCTCTCTCTTTCGGAATTTTTTCTTTCTTTTCTTCTTCCTTTCTATTCATATGCAATATGCAAACACATATGCGCACACATACGCACACGATTGTTCAGATTTAGCCGTTTTATCGTGCTGAGAAACTGTTGATACAAACGATTGTCATACGGAGGCAGACGAGCTAAGCAAATATTATTCTAAAGGCCGGTGAATGGTAGCGATGATGAGGCGAACGAGTAGGAGGAAGGAGAAAAAGAGCAACGAGTTGAGATGTCGATATAACCGGAACGAGAAGCCTCTAACCCTCGGTTAAGCTGATTGGATTCGAGACGAAGTATACGCGAGAACGAAGGATGTGCGAAAAAATCGGCGAATGGGTCGGATCCCTCTATATATCCAGGGACAGGATGCGCTTCATGACTCGAGTATTCGCGATGATTATTAGCAAAGTGCGGCATTAAAAAAAAAAACTACAGAGAAAAGACGAATCCGCAGCCAAGCGTGATGCCGGGCTGACTGATCAAATTAGCGAAGAGCCGATTAAGAATCTTCGATTAGATCGTATTCGTTACGTGCCGGAAGTAAAATTCAATACGCGCTCTCTCGCCCCGATGCAAATCCGCAACATTATAGCTATATCATACGTGCCGCCCGCGAGGATCGTGGACGCGATTACGAAGTTCTATTTGCTCTACCAGACCGGAGCAACTGATCGCAACGAGCTCGCGTTTGTGTCCAGATTACACCGGATAATCGCGATATTTGCGGAACGCGATTATCAATCTGCGGCTCTGAGAGTTTTGCCTTACTTTCTCGATCGTACTGTCACTTTCGAGCAATGACTCCGTCGTTGTGCTGCAACGTGCAGAGAAATAGATGAAGAATTGGAAAGAAAGATTCTCATTACATGTATTAGAAATTATTTAAATAAACTAATAATTTAAATAGAATTTAAATAGACGTTTTCAAAATACAAGAATAAAAAAATTATGATTTTTTAAATTTTGATATGTTTACAATACCTTTTTTATTGTCTTGCTAAATTACAAACATGATTTTCTCGGTAATTAAACATCAAATACTAAATAAACAGATTACTTATATAATAAAATTACGATCGATATGAAAGATACAGATTATTTTCAAGTTATCGTAAACGTATTACATTGTTTAGAATAATATTATCAGAATAACAAATCGTAAAACATTCTAAATATAAAGTGGTAGATTACTCAACAAGGAACGGACTGATTGTATATCGCCAGATTATACAACGAGAAACGACCGCGTTTGAACGAAGCAGCCGGACTGCAGGGCACAATAATCACAATATTTGTGCGCTACGATTATTATCGCCAAAGCGCCTCGATTTCCTCGGGCGACCTGATCCCTAGTTTCCTAACGGATCTTTAAAGTTCCAGTTAGCAAGTAGTCACAGAAAAGTATAAAATTGTCTTAGAAGCGGCCTGGAGTTTTGCACAATTCCAATTTATTTATAACGCAAATGTCGTACTACTTAAACATTTTTGTCTATATAACAATAAGACTCGATCTGATACTTAGGACCGATTTTTCCAACTTTTTGATAAGTTTCACCCGCGACAGGTATAGCATATTTTTGTCTCTTTTCAGATAAGTTTTAAAAAAAGAGACAAAGATATCCTATCTGTCGGGTAAAACTCCAAGAAGTTGGAACAACCGGCCTCCGGTTGGTATTAGATAGAGATTTATGTTTTACATACATTAAGAAAAGAAATCTTATTACAATTTAAATAATTGACATAATTTTTAAATATAAATTGAGAAGACTCTCTCTGCAATTCGCGCTGCCCCATTCTTACTTATCGTTTCTGATTATCATGCTGCCAGGAGGCTGAGAAAAGGAAAAAGTCAAAGAGCGCGCGCGCGTCAGGTTTCCAATATTGCGCCGCGTACACCTGTTCTCCCTATCTCTCCCTGGCTTCGTTAAATTCGATATTTCGCAATACGCACGCGCCTTTCTCGCGGCGCCGTGGCACGCACGTGCGTCGATGCCGTAACACAACGCACCGCGACCGTAATATCGGCGCAGACAGCGAGATGAAAAAAAAAAAAAAAAAAAAAAAAAAAATAGAAAATTCTTCGAGATTATCTTGCGGCTAAATCGAGGTAATTTTCTATGCATACCCGCACGAATCGCGTCGTTTATCGGGATATATAATATTTGCATTTTTGTCGTAACGGGTGATTGCGTCGCGGCCCTATGCGCTTTTTTTGCGGAGATGAAGGGTATAGTTCGCTTGAAAAAAATTTCCGGTCTGTGTGTCGTGTTTCATAAGAGAGTCGACATTGAGCTAATTCATTTCTTTTCCGATCCGTTTTTACCGTTCATTGCGTCGGTGAAACATTAATGAAGCTTAACTGAATATCTCCACGTGTAATTTCATTCATGATAAAACGTTTTTTATCTCATGGATACCTGTAATATTAATATACATATACATTTTTTTCTAATAAAAAATACATAATTGTGTAATATCTCTCGTTCAACTTTAAAACTTATACACTTTCGATATAGAAATATAATATATGCGAGATATATGTATGCTAAAAACGAAAAGGGTTTGCGATACATAAAACCATAACCAGAAGACCAATTAGGACATATTAAACGCGACGATGACACATTGCCAATGAATATATAATTTAAATTATAAGTTATTCGACGTTCGTTTAATCGGCGAGTTAATTCCTCCCAATCATCCGATATGGCGAGACGTGCATAAATCAACACTGGACTCTCGTACTCTTCTAATTGCGCGTATTCGACCGATAAATGATATTACGAGAAGACTGACATAATTTCAGGATGGATGCGCGTCGAGAGCGAACGGCAGCACTTTGTAAAGGGTTTTAATAAACAACGGGAATCTATTATGGAAAACACCTTCGAACACAATGTACTTAATGACTACAAAGATAACGATGTAATCAGATCTGCGCGTTCGTGTACATGTACATACACAAAACACGCATACACGCCACTCGAGTATGAGTAAGCGTGTCGTAATATACGAATACCATGCAAGGGCATGCAGCATGGTTTGTGCACCTTATGCTCACTCTTGCTGCATATCTAGACAGCATCGCGCCGCGTTACATACTGGGTGAATATTTTTGAAGCTAACAATGTCCGATAACAATCGTATTTCTAATTGTTCTGACGTAAGCGGTCGCCTACGCCGTTTATCATTTCGCAATTAAGTGGATTCTTTTTTCTTCTTGAATACTTGCTTTCGCATTGATTAAAAATTCAACAATAAAGAGATCGAAAATTATACGGTTGTATATAATTCGTTCGACGTATATGTATTTTCTCGAAATATCCAATCGGATGATTTGCAAATTGATCGAGATGGAATGCGAAACGAGGCGTCACGTGACGTAAAATAAAAAGAAAAAGATGCTTTTCATGCGCAAACACCCGTTAGACGTCAGTCTCGGTTTCTTACGGTACGTGGGTTAGGTGTATCTACCTGTCCGAGGCCCATCCCAGCTCACCTGTGTGTAGTGAAAAAGGGTCAATAGCACACACAACGAGAGAGAGCACGCACCGCGAAAGTCTGGACCGGGATGCTGCGCTGCAAACTCGTCACGCCAAAGAAATGTCGGTCGACAATACTTTTTCCGGCGAAGACCGACTGACCGAAGAACTCTCCGGTCATATCGGAGCGCCGTCAAGAGTCGCATAGAGAAATAAATAATTAAAAAAAAAATCCGATCAAACATACACACATACATATGTATATATATATATATACATATATTTGAGAAAAAAATAGCTCCTTTTCGTTCGCGTCTTCTGTCGACGCGACGTCATCCTTTCGTGATTTTTGAACGAAAGAAGGAAGAAAAGGGTCGAAAGAGTCCGCTGAGAGATGACACGACGCGATAATCCGCCTCGACGGAACTGTGGGAAACAGTGAAATCTCCAACGTGCACAATATTCATGAATTACGTAATGCGCCGGGTCGGGCATATTGTAGAAAATTAAATCTCGCCGTTCACACAAGAGATAGAGAGACGGTCCTCGTCATCGTCGGTCGTCGCCGAATCGTCGTAAATATCGGATCTACCATCTATTTTTAAATTCCAAGCGCTCGTCTCGCGACGGAATTTAAATGAAACTGCAGTTCCTAGGATAACTAAGTCCTTATAAAAGTCGCATATCATCGTTTAGTGCCGTTTTTTTTAGGCGAGGCTCGATTAAAAATAATCGGAAACAGGATATTTTCTTATCTTCAGATACGATACGATGTTAATTTTCGACTAATTATATAGCTGTGAATAGATAACAATCAATGTTGTTAGGATATTCTTAATATTCTTCACGTTGTTAATAATCATAGGAGATATAAAATTTAAAAGTATTGGAGATATAAAATCATTGATAATTTTCTTACAAATTTTTTTTATAAATTTCTACATTTTTAGTCCTCTTTCTTTTTCATAATTATATTATATATAATTCAAGATTAATAGAAATTTAACTACTACAATTCTTCTCATTTCTCTTTATTTCCTTTATTTTTAAATATTTATTTCTATTATTAAGAATATAATTCGGCTCTCAATATGCATTATATATTTATTTCTAGATTTCTATTTAAATTTGCTGACTTATTTATTTATTTATTTTAAATTCCAGTTCTTTCTCTATTAAATTATCCCTATTAATTCTATTTTTTCCAAAACGCTATTACTTTGTTTTTAGAGTTTTGAACTATTTTATCCCTCTCGAAATAAAAAAAAAAAAAAATGGTTAAACTTTCTAACGTCCTTTGGAAAAGGGCGACGACTCGCAGAAGGTGAAGGACCGACGCGCGGAATGTCGCGAGCGGAATCGCGACGTAGCCGCACGGAGAAGAGGTGCATCCTCTCTCTCTCGAGGAAGTAGTAAAAGAAGTTTATTGGACGCCTTAATGACGTAATGGCGCGGGTGCGCCTCTCCGAAAGCCGGAGAGAGTGTCTCCCATGGGCGATTCGAAACCGGCCCTGTGCGAGCCGCGTTATAATAAGGGCGGTGCGATCGCCGTCGTAAAGTCGACGGAATCGTTAAATTCGTGGTACCGCTCGGCCAATTCTCTCCCTCACCTTCCTCCTGTATCCCCTTTGCTTTCGTTTCTCTCGCCGATCCCTCTGTGTTATATCCCACACAAAATTACCCGGAGAGAGAACACCGGGCCCTTCTCTCTTTCTTCTCGCGCCAACCCCGGAGGACTCGGCGATTACGTGACGTGCACATTCGCATGTGCGTGTCTCTTTTGACCGGCAATCTGGAGCGCTTCTGTCTCCTTCTCTTTCTCGCTCCCCGAAGAGTGAATCTATCATGCTGAATCCCGCTGGGTCGAACGAAACTCGACAGTATATACAGAGTATACGCGAATCTTGTCTGAATAATACACGACGAAATTGCCGCTCCGATTAATGTTTTCTTCTTCTGTGTTCGGCGAAGTCATCATTATTGCGATATTCGAGGATTTGTATTATTCAATGCTGAACGTGCTTGAGAATTTGTAAAATATTTGGATAGTCGAGAGAGAGAGATTTCTCTTAAATATTACGTATACGTTGAATGTGAATATTTAATTATCTTAGAGCAATTTCATATTTGCGGGATTTCGAGTGCTTGGTTACCATATTGACATCTGATTATTTTTTGATTTTTTTTTTGCGCATTTCAGTACTTTGTTATTTGCGTATTTATGTAAATATGCGATTGTTTGGCCATTCGGTATATCTGTGTGATGATGAAGAATGCTTACTTTTGACATTTGATTCGCTTATTCGGTGTTGTGTATTTACGTACAGGTTACTGTGAAATATGAGCAATGTGCTAGCTAGTTGTTTCTCGCTGTTTATAGAATTTGCGATAAAAATAATTATTTTGAATATTTATACGTTATGTCTAACATAAAAGATCTGTGCGTGCTTCGCTGTATCGTGAAGATCTTCCTTTACTGTCCGAAGAGATTGTGCGGCGATACGCCGAAATTGTTATAACGAGCGCTGTTAGGGCCTTTTTACTGGAACGTAACGGACGGCAGTTAGGCTTTATGGACGAAAACATAACGGAATTCGTTTCAAGACAACTTTGAGTACCGAGATGCGAGCATAAGTATCGGTTCCTTCGTCTCTTCGGAGAGACTCGCATTATCTTTGCTATTTGCCAGAACAATGTGGCAGCGAAATGCGTCGCCACAAACATATTTTTCGACAATTTATCATTTTTTTGCGATAAAAATATAACCAGAAAATTGACGGAATCAAAGAGACAGATTATGCTTTCACAAATTTATGGAAAGATAAATCAATACTTAACATCAAAATCCATTTTAACGAGATAACGAGTTTGAATGAATTTTATTGATAGTTAGATTTAAAGCGCTTTTTGCCACAAACCTTTTTCGACAATTCAAAATTTTTTGTGATAAATATACAATCAGAAAATTAATCACGAAATAAGAGACAGATTATGCTTTCAATCATTGCAATATTAACTTCAAAATCCATTTTAACGAGATATCGAGTTGACATGAATTTCATTGACAGATGCATTTTAAACGTTTTGCTGCAAACATATTTTTCGACAAATTAGAATTTTTTTACGATAAAAATATAATCCGATATTTTTAAAAATTCGATCGATATCGCCTAAGCTATTAACATAAGGTAGTGAAATGAAAGGATATTTATCAACAATATTTCGCTCATTACTCGATTCATTCATGTTTCTGTGTTTTAAAAAATTAATCCTTTTATTAACCCAACAGACAATTACATGTTTAGGAAAGCAGTTATTAAATAAAACCTGTTTCACGATATTATATATAATATTCTCGTCATCAAAATCTATATATATTTTAACAGATGACGTGAATTTTATTGACAAATGCATTTTAAGCGCTTTGTCGGAACAGTCTTTCGCTTCCTCGGCTTCTTCGGCGTCCGCAAAGCGAAAACACACGTTATCGATCAGTGCTATCGATAGTCGCGCGCGTTCACCGCGAGTCCTTGAACACGTGGAGGAAGGTGCGTGCCGCACGCAGCGAGTGAACCCGCGTTATAACGAACGCCGCGATCCATCTCTCGATTTCTTCGCCTCCTTTCACTTTCGACAGTCTCTTCAGCTTCGCCCGCGGCCGAAGATATCTCGCGGGATGCGGGAGAGATCGACTCTCGATACGCGATGACGACGGATCCGAGCGAAGTGACATCTCGGACATGGCTTTTCGTCCCACGCGCATCTATTATTCGCAATCGTATTTATATTTCAAATCTTTCAATTCTCTTGCTCGAATTTTTTAAATATACGTATATTCAGATCCAAGAAAAAATTGAGATATGTATATTTTGAGATATGTTTTTTTTTTCGACAAGTATAATATTTCAAATGTCTGATACAATTCGGACGAACAACGTGAGAGATATTGTAATTAGATTTTTGGACATTTTTTGTTAAATTTACAAAATTCCGCTACTGCTAATCGCATGTTCCCAATATTTGACTGCTTATGACATGAATGAAGCAATGGGGTTCTTTAATCTTTTCTGGTTAACATTTATTTTTTGCTCATAGATTTTTAAATCTCTACGAATAATTCTCGGAGAAATCGCAAATTGGCTGTATTTCGCAGATGGGAATCGCGAAGAGAGCAGATATTCATTTCGGGGCCGAATCCAATTCGTCGCTTCCGCTCGATGCGTGACGGACGCGTGTCTGAGAGGCCGATTCGAGCTGCTCGTTAAATTATCTCATTATAATCGGCGAGTTTTCGATCGATCTCTGGATTCTCCCTCTCTCTTTCTATATCCCTATCTCTTGTTTTCTCTTACATGTTAGCTGGATGCGATACGAAGTCGCAGTTGCTGGATAGACACACCTATTGGAACAGCCACAAGAGAAAATTAGCATAGGAAATTGCGTGGCGCGATGAGAATCTTAAAGCGCGATTTGTCTTCGCCAGTCATCCACGCGCTGAGACGCGGTAAATCAATATACGAGGTGC
The DNA here is from genome assembly GCF_048542155.1 of Nylanderia fulva. NCBI lineage: Eukaryota > Metazoa > Arthropoda > Insecta > Hymenoptera > Formicidae > Nylanderia > Nylanderia fulva. Next base: position 641,701 of record NW_028189518.1, read on the forward strand.
TGCAGTACGAAATTATGCAATTAAGCTCGCAGCGATCCTCAGGAATTGCGTACGACGCATTTGACAAACAAGCAACTGCAACGTGCTGCAACTTCCGGTATCACGAGGTTACGAATTCATCTTCCTTACCGCCTTGTTCCTTTTATATTTCTAGATGTTGGATGAATTCAAAAAATTTCTTAATTATTTTTCATTTTCTTATCAACCAATTTAAAATTTTTAATATAACTATTAAAAATTCTGGTTATAATGATGAGAAATTATATCATTATCATTATTATTATTATTATGTAATATAATTATTATTATTATGTAATATAATTATTAATTGACGGCAAAAAAAATTCGCAGTACAGATCGCAATCAAGCTTCGACAGCCAACAAATTGGTAACGTTTCGTCTCCAATAATGCACATGCAATTAATCTTTAACAAACTTTGTCCTCGAATAGAAGTCGATCGGTTGTGAAGTAGTAATGATCCAAGGTATACGCACACATACATACATATCTCCGATATAACACCATTTATTACGACAATACTAGTTGTTACGAGTCGAAGTCAGTGGGAGAGGAGGTTGTGCTTTTTGCTTAAGGCGCGCAGTTTCTTGTGCTCCAGCACACGACCTCTTCCACGTGTCCGTCTGTTCCTACGGAATCGATTTGCGAGTAAATACCGTTGCGTCAGTGCGGCCGCCGCTGTTATACGTGTGTGTGCGTGCGCGACGCACGCACACGTATCGCGTACACTACTCGTCTATACCAAGGCAAGTCGAGTCTGCAAGCGGTGAACAAGTGGCCTTACAAGGACGTGGTGCGCGACACGGCGCGGCGGCGGCCGCGAGAGTATTCTGAATGTGCGCGCGGCAGTAGCGAGGATTTACATGCGTGCGTACGCACATGCATGCGTGCGTAAGTCGGGCTTATGCATCGAGGAGCGAGTCAAAGGGCTTACCCGCGGCGGCACGTGCTCAAAGCGTCGCGCCACGGTGGGATTATTTATACGGGATTATCAAAAGTTGCCTGAAATTCATTTAATGCATTTCTATAATGAGCAAACATTAATTTATATATAAATTTTCATTATAAGCGAGAGTTTCGAATACATCAAATTGCATTAACGGAATTAATAAAATGCATTTATATGCAATTCAAGAACCTACATCATGCGACATAAAATTGTTATATCATTGATGGGCGATATTTTAGTAAATTGACATTTCTCTCGAAAAGTGTCAATAAGGAATAAAATATGATCTTTAAAAGAGAGATATAATTATTAAATAATATTTAATTCTTAAATATTTGTACAGAGTTCATTTCTTTTTCTGACGCACATATTTTTTGGAATAAAGTATGAGAGAGATTAATTTTATCTAATACAATTTTGTATCGCTTAAATTTTAATGCTAAATTTAAATTTTAATGCTAAATCTACTTGATAGAAAAAGATCAGAAAAAGGAATTCAAAGCGTTTACATCAAATTTAACACATATCCGATCCAGGTGCACGAGAGAGAAATATAAATGCAATAATCTTTTATTAATTAAAGTGTTTTTTTTTTCATCGTAATATTAACAGAATATTTGAAAGAAAAATATGTAAAAATTATTTCCACAAATAATGAAAAACATAATTTAAACTTATTCTTCACATAATGTTGATTAAAAGATAGTATAAACTCTTCATAGTCAATTAAAAAACACCGGCCAAAATAATCGCTTCAGGTCGGTCTAGCGTTAAACAGCGAATAAATGAAACAACACGTTTTACGTTCGTTTAGCGGTTAGCGGCTGCTTATTTTTAGCGGAGCAATAACATGCTTCATTATTCCGCGCTTTATCACGTGGATTCACGATGATTACGGCGAGGAAAGTTTTAGTGAACTAGGTAGAGCCTGATTAATAAATCAAACGAAATGTCGGGAATAAGTAGGGCATACGTGGCGTGCAATCGCCAGTCGAGTAATGAAGTCTTTTCTCTTTAAATGTACTTTAATTGGCACTTAAACCATGCTCCGGTCTCGATGATGCGCCCCGAATCTCGGAGCCGCACCATAAAATCGTCGAGCGGGCGGATGCGTTTCGTGCGGTAGGTAAGAGCCGATATAACTTCGGCCGCAAAACCTGTACTTAAAATTTTATTTCGATAAGAGTGCGAGGGAGAGAAAAGGAGATGGAGAGAGAAGGAGGGAGAGAATATAAAATCCTTGTATACTGAGAGTACTCGAGGAAGAGTCATACGCGAAGGCAGAAATTACAACGCGCATATTAGAAGTACGTGCACGCGGAAGAGGAAGCGATTTATATAATTAAAACGAATTCCACGTCCCGCAACGCCGCGTTTACGAGGAGACCTCGAATATTTAACAGTTTTCTGAATATTTTTTCCGTTGTAAGAAATATATTTACGAACTTCCGCCCACGATCGTGTTCGCCATGTCAAATAACAGCGAAGAGCAGGGGCGTGTTCGACTGATCGTAATGTCGGATATCGCTAAAAAAAAAAAAGGAATAAAAAAGAGAAAGAAAAAGAGAACGAATAACAAGAAATGTATATAACGGAAAACAGAAATAATATATTGCGTTTGCAAATAAAATGACTTCGGCGCGTAAAAGTATTCTGATTATTTTAAAAATTAATTATTTGCAGTATATATATTGCGGTGCAATCTCTTTCAATTTAATAATAAGTTATATATATATGATTCCACATCCGATATATTTTAATTGATCAAAACAAATATTGTATTTTATTATACCTTGGAAATAATTTACATTGGCGTTGCATTCATAATCGATATATTCAACAAATAAGTATCAATTACACATTAGCTTTGAAAAGACAATTAAATTATTCAATTTGATTATTACGAAGGGTAGCAAGCAGTGGAAGAGACACAAATGGTCGGTAACGGGTAGCAGGAAGAGGAAACGCGCGCGCGCGTTCTCGCGTTGAGAGAATTTTTCCGGAAAAGTCGAACGCGATGACTTGTTCGTTCTACGCGCTCGCTCTTACGCGCCTGCACTCGCGCGGATCGCAGCACGTGTAAAAGAGCCAGCGCGAGGGAGCAGTTTTTGCCGTAATCTTCGCGGCTCGTTTCCGCCGCCGCGACCGCAGAATTCCGCCGCCAGAAAGAGAGGAGAGCGATTTTACGCCGTACGCCTCACCGGCGACGCTGATCGTCCGTGTGCGGCCAGTTTCGCAATTTCCGCGATAATCCGCGTTGCGGAACAGACGTCGAGGAGTGTATCTTGTATTATGCGCGAGAAGTCCCCGGGTCCGATAAATTCACCGGCGACGTTTTACGGTCCAGTTGGAAGAACGATTCTTGCTTGGACTCCCTGCGGATGCAGCGTCGTGTATCTGTTATTTTCTATCTATGGTATTCCACGATTTTTTTCTCCGTAAATATCAGATAGTCGCTTTTCCGACCGATAAAGCTCGCGTCAGCATTCTACATTGCTATTTCTCATCGTGAAACGATAAAACTTAACGGTATTCGTGCGCGTGAATGGTGTGAATTGGTGTCTACCGTTGCTTAATTAGCGTGTACGATTTATGGGCTGATCCGAGTCTCGAATTTGCGGAATTTTGCCAGCTGATTAATGTATCGTGATATCCGGAATATGATTGTAGAACATCAAATAAATGCCACTATCTATTTATCTAGCTTTTTACATTTATATATGCTTTTAGCTCAATATAAAAATAGAAGAACTTTAGCCTGAAAAATGTGTCCATAAAATTTCATATATTAGTTAAATTTAATATATATGTAACATTTTTATGAGTGTATATAAATATGAGGATAGAAATACAATACTTATAAAATCTAGTTAGATAAATAACAATCACACACTTCGATATTGCAAATAAATATTTCAATTTCATATCTCATCTACGATATTCTAATTAAATTTCGTCTATATCTGAGAAATTGAGCCGCATGTCATTAGAAATTTATGTCTGACGAGCTCATGTTTCGTACAGAAACGTAGCGTATGATTTCGCCATAACATTACTCCAGGAGACGTCTTAATTAAATCCGTGCGTGAATCATTTGCATCACCGGGCCGAGTCTTAACAAAATACTACGCGTTAATTATAACGTAATAAAATATTAGACCCATAGTGTCGTATCCTACATTGAGCAAGTAGGGCGCGACTAACTCCATCGAATTTGCCGCGCTTGAGATCGTTCAAAATCGTATTTAACCATAATGGTTAATGCTTGGCCCGTGATTAGAGGGCATTACCGGGTAGCATCGAGAAAGAGAGAGAGAGAGAAAGAGTAAAAGATAGAGAGCGGGGCCACCCACCAACCTCAATCAACCTCTCGAGAGCGGCCACCTCCACGTCTTCTTCGAGAGAGTCTCCCCTTCTTTTCCCTCATTTCTTCCACAGCGATTGCTACGGTTCTATAATCGCCCTGATGGCCGTCGTCGCTCATCCTCCGAACGGAACGAAAGCGAGCCAAATCCATCAGCAGCATCCGTGTACAGATACTACTCCTCGCTGTGAAAGTGAAACTCACTCGGATTCAACCCATTCTCGATAGCAAACCACGTACCCCGTGAAAATCGAATGGCAATGACTAGAGTTTAATGATGGTGAAGCAAATTAATCCCGATTCGAACTTACGTCACTTGTAGCTTTTGCGTCCTATTTAGAAAATTTTATGCTGAATTTAATAACCGGAGTATTTATTTAATAATCAAGATTATATATTATTCTATATACTTTTATAATGAAGGTATTGTGAATTTTTAATAAATATAAAATTTATATATTAATCGATCTCATCAAGATCCAGGATGGAAGAATTCAAATTATTTAGGATTCGATATTTGAAAAACGGATAAGCTGCGATGGTACAGAATTAAAGAATATCGCATAATAGTTTGATTCACATATCGCGAATATGCATGAAAAGACATGTACATCGTGATAAAAGTTAATAAAATCCATGTATATTGACGTTTTTCATAGTTGTAAGGCTACTTGCTTTCGGCAGTTGTTAACTTCTCAAATAAAGCGACGCTGAAGTGGTCGATTCGATCGCTTTAGTATGGTTATATCTATATAGTGTTAATCTCGCGATTTCAACCAGTTGCATCTTGGCTTCTTGGCGAAGTGGCAAACTTTATCGGCGATATTTTAAATTGTGCGATCGCATATGCATGTTCGCCGACTTTTACACCTGCCTGCGCGACTTACAATCGTGCCTTACCTGCTTTCGCGCAGCGCCAAGCTTAATATTTACAGCTTAATATAAAATCGTATCGGCGTAAACACGTGCAAATGATTATGCGCGTGATCGTATTTTGGAGGAATGAATAAAGGTACGTGAGAATCGATAAGTTGTAAACCGATAAAATACCAGCAAGTGCTATATATTGCACGAAAACATTATTACAACAGTTGTACCGCAACTTTAATGCACTCAATCCATTGATGGTTGAATAATAAAATTTCTCGCGTGTGAGAGCTAAATAGAGGAAAGTTTTGCCGTTGCAACGAGAAATAAATGGACAATTCTGCGACAATTTCCGCTGTATATAATTTCTTTATCACAATACATTCGCCGATCGGATATGGAACATACGAGATAAATGAAATCATGAATAGGAGTAATAATAAAATTAATCAATATCTATGTCTGTAACAATCGCCGCGGCAGCAATGACACTTCGGATTTGCCTACTTCTTGTATATAATTTTAGTATCTCGCAGCTGCGAGAGGTAATCGTAAGACTTTATTTACACGGGTAATCTCAGAGCGAAGTAAGAGTTGCGAGCTGCATCGCAACTCGCGGTATATCGTACTGATATCGGTGTAAAGATTGTAATAAACGGCGCAGCGTATACCGGCAGTAATTAATTAAAGGCAATAGTATTGAATATAGAAGAAGGATACAATATATACTAGAGTTATTACGATAAAGGAGCTAATATACAGTTGGCGAGAAATCGAAAAGTACCAGCGGTAATAAATTTTGAATGACTCTTCTTTGCACGGCACAAACAGATATCATATTCCTTCTTGGTATATATAGGTTGCGTTTAAAGCGCTTCTTAGCTCGATGTTTTATAATCATCGAGATTAGATTGTTCAATTATCTATTGAATACCTTCTTAGCATATTAAGCAATAATAAAGATAGAGATCTTGAATTTGTGGCTCGTAATTTCGAAATCTGTTAATGCAGCATTTATATTTCTTTTTTCTGTTTGATAGATACATTTTACATAGACTATCAAAAATGATTTAGATGTGCCTCTCTCGCCTTTTGAATAAAATATTATTTAAAAATTTATTTTCCATAAGGATGATGGAAGTATAATAAATATATGAAATACGAAAATATTTATTTAAATACGTAAGAATAATTTATTAATTAAAATAATTTTAGATTCATTAAAAATTCTTATTTAAAATAATATTCGAATTTTACCAACCGATCACATTTTACATATTTTATCATTTATTATTTAAAATGTAAAGAAAATAATGAGAAAAGTGATATCAAAAATTAAATATTTATTTCAAAAATATTCATTTAATGCTAAATATATATAAAATATAACTATATTTTGTAAATATATATGATAGATAAACTATGAAACAAAATAATATAAGAAGCCTTCGGTCAGTTCAGCTTGTTTCTGTTTCCTGCTTCAATAGCTTCGCACACTAAATCCCTAAGCGTACGTGATTCGTATACGCATAGCTCGCATTGAATGAACGTGCGGAAAACACGTGTATATGCGAGGTAGCGGAGCTACGATGCTCGTACGAGTTTGCCGGGTAATCTCAGGGCGAGGTGCGCGGCCTTCGCGACCGGACGGTCGGCATCGCAGGTGGTGAACCCGCGCAAAATTGAAATTGATTCCGCATCGGTAATAAGCGGCTCCCTGCAGTCCTGGGTTCTCCACACACACAGTGCCAGGAACAGCCCCCGAGGTCGCCGGACGGCGAGATCGGCCCACACATGATCGCTACGGCGGTGCACAACTTATATGTGCATCTCTAGGCAGGTGCATGTGGCTAACGAGTCGATCGATGTGTTTCTTCTTTTCTTTCTCTTTGTGCTAATTTCCAGGATCGCGCGTACTACTTATCTCAATAATTTTTGGGTGTATATATAGAAAGATCAAACTTAAATACAAAGAAAATTATTTCACGTGAAAACTGTGTCAAACATTATTTAAATATAGTTATACAGCTTTTGAATTGACAATGAGAATGAAAGAGCAGATTAGCTTGGTTCAAAAGATTTCTCATATTTATCAAATAAAAGTTGACATTGCATCAGCGAGGTAAAATTGTCACCACTGGAATGGAGGAAAAGTCTTTCTTCTTTTTCATCTGGAAAAAGGAATTTTCTGATCCCCATATTTTTAGAAAAAAATTCTTATTTCTTATTTAATTTAATACAGAATAAGAAAAAAATTGATGCAATAAATTTTCGCATCAAGTAATATTATTTCAATGACACAACCAGCATACAATATTGCTTTTACGCTTATTGAAAAAATCGTAGTGGGAGATTTTTATGGATAGTAGAATTAAAAAAAAATCCATTAGCCATGTTAACTATATTTTTTCCTATATTATACACAGATGTTAACTCATTAATTTTATGTATCGAAATATGTATTGAAACGTTTTCAAGCATGAAAGAGATTGATTGGTCATATATTTTACGACAATTCCAAGTTTCTCGCAACATTTTCCTCCTTGTCATTCGATCGTGTAGAGTCCCGAGTGTGTGCAAACGGACGCACAATGGTCCTCTTTGTGCATCTCTATGCGTACATCTTCGTCCGAGTGTACATAAAAGAGGGAATCGCGAAGGGCAAGGACAGAAGGGAGAGCGACGAGGAGGAAAGTGTCTCGTGGTTGCATTCAGATGTATTTCTCGTTCGTTGTAGACAAAGGGGGAATCGTCGGTGATCGTCCTTTCGGCGAAGGGAGGATTTATCCTTTAGTCGATTTACAATGCTTTATGGTGTCGGTCTCGTTGCCTCAACAAATAATTGCCAATTAAACGTCCGACGCATCGATCTCGTCCTTGTTGCCAATTGCGAGAAAGCAATGGATATCCTTCCATCAAGGAATCCACAGATATTACTTCCTTTTTCGTCAATTTTTAGTAATAATATATATTATATATTTTTATATTATATATAATATAAGAAAGATTATAAAATAATTATGTAAAGATTGATTGCGATATTCGACCATTGCAAAAAATCAGCAAAGGTTTTGAATTTTTATAGAAATAGCATTTTCAATATTAACACATGTGTTGTACTAATTAATTTAAAAACCTTATTTTTTGTGTCATCATCAGAGAGATAATTGACATCTTTGCCGGCAAGATAAATTTAAAAACGTTACCATCTCTCGCAGAAAGTATCCACAACTTCTCTCCCTTTCTATCTCGGTACGTTCAATAAAAGACTTGACGAAAACGCCCCCGTTTTATTGTCTACCAAGTCGCTCGAACGGAATACAATACTTGGTCGTTGCCTGACATGAATAAATGTATTTACGATTTGATGTAGGTGTGCCTGCGTGTTCGCGATGCACCCACAAAAAATCCGAAACGAGATCGCGATTCCGCGAGCGAAGCGAAGGGCGAAAGATGACTCTGAAAGCGGTCCACCTTCTTCGAAAAGAGAAGACGAGTGGAAGAAGCGCAGGTGGAGAACGAGTTTCGCTCGATACGACAAAAAATCTGATATCGTCAGCCCGATTTCTTTGATCCGACGAAATTGCCTTTAATCGCTCGACGCTGGCCTCGTGTTACATTGTTATTCCGTAGCCCGCTAAATAGGCGTCTAATCGATTTTTCATTGTTACGCTGCCTTTTCAAAAACTTCCTTCATTTTATAATCCACTATATATTCTGCAAAACCAATTCCCTCCCTACTGATTGAACCTGGCAAGTTTCATATTAATGAAGAACGATGTTCTTTATTCGCATTAAAACGATTTTGTCTTTTCTTTTTTTTTATATAAAATTTTGAGTCGTTTTTGCTAACTCGACTAAATATTTAATACAATGATTATGATTTCTCGTATAGAAGTTATAAAAATATTCGTTGACCTAGCTTTTATCGCACTAAAATCTTCTCAATTTAATTTAAAAGAGCTTGTAAAATATACTCTTTTATAAATAGATTATGAAACGTCACTAACTGTCAAATTAACGACTTAATGTCAGAGACAATGATAAATTAGAGTCTGTTAATTAATAAACAGATTAAAATAATTTTCTCAATATATAATAAATATTCGATAATTCTTTTAAATAACCAAATGATTTTTAATATTAATAAAATATTAATACAAATTAATTATTTTGAACGTTGCTATAATTTATATCTTTTAATTGTATGTTACAGAACATTCTGGGATTCGAATATGTTTTGAGACAAGAGTCGGAGTGAATATCATTCGATCCTATCCATCTTCTTCCGTTTCGGGTTTAACTTTTGCTCCAAGTTATCTCGTTGATTCGTATAATTCTCGCGTGAAATGACATATTGCTTCGTGATCGCGAAATTTCGGAAGTGCCGTGTAAAGTGTAATTACGGGAGTGTCGTTCAAAGTATCGCGCGTGTGATTTAACCAAAAATTCCTTGAAGATTTTGACAACCTGAGAAAGGAGGAGGAGGCTTTGGAGAAGTATCGGGCATATGCAGAGCAACACTGAGGTAATTTGTTATTTGCATATTAATATTAATCGTGTATGCGTGAAATTTGAATTACATGATTAATCGTATAATTTGATGTCTTTAAATATAATAATAAATTCGAACAAGAGAAAAGTATAAGAAAAGCTTTTTATATAAAAGCTATGATACGTGATTCTGTAAAAATTTCTATTTAATAAAGAAGTAAAATCTTTTCAGAATTTATAAAAATTAGTTTATTAAATATTTGTTTCTTTTTTATTGTACGCATATCAAATATAAAATTTAATCAATATATTATAATAATAATAATAATAATAATAATTTGTTAATATTATATAATACAATATTAATATAAATTATTTTGAACGCTGTTATAATTTATATCTTATTTGTATTGCAGAACGTAGTTTAAATGCGATCTTTCCTGTTGCGCATCGATCGGTGAGTGACATATTTTTATTTTATATTGAGGTAACGTGGATCTATGAAAATTATATATCTTGTTAGTAATGCATTACAAAAAAATATATGTGACACATATCATAGATCCATTACTTCAATATTCGGATATTATATTTTTCAAATATATTGATGCAATTAAAGATGAGATTATTGATAGAAAAATAACCATTATTATGTGACTTTGTCCTGTGCTACTTTTCTCTATTATCATACATTTTTGAGAAAATTGTTCTGAAAAACTCGACAGTCGCTCCGGAATATCCTGTGTAGTATTATAAATGTATACGTGTAACGCGGGGGAGAATAGATACTTATACACATGTGTGTACATCTGTACATACATTGGTTCGATCGACGAATAAATATAATGCTCCGGTGTAGGCGGCCATTGTTCGCACACGTAAAGTGTGCAAGAAACTGATCGTAAATCGAAGATTTCGAAGTTAATGGTCAACCGAGACGCGCACGAGCGCCTTTCATTCGTGGGAAGATCAATGGCGATGAACACTGCTCAGCTTTCCTATCTCGATTGTTCCGTTTGCGACGAAAATGATATTCGTCTCTTTAACATATTCCTATTTCTAAAGAATTAAGTGTTCCTTTTAATTTTTAAATTCATCACCAAGTTATTTGTCATCAGAAGCTTACACAGTTTCTACATTTTGTTATTTATAAATCAGCTAATAGAGGTTTTTAAAAATCGTAAGTATTATAATTGACAGAAAATTTTTTGACAAAATTGACAGATTTTCCCATTTATCATTGTATTCTCTCACGCATTCGTCATGGAACTAGTAAATCTGTCATAGTTTTATTTTCCTTTTTAAGGATAAGAAAGCTAAAAAATGTAAGAGCTCGAAATAGGAAGTATTTATTCAGGAGGTCGAGATAATATTCTAATAAGTAAAATAAATATAACACATTAATATAAATGTTTCTTATTTTTATTGCTATAAATCTGAGTTACTATATTATTTATAGATATTCAGATAACGAGTAATTAACTAAATCAATTACTTTTAAAATAAATGTTATGTAATAGAAAAGAAGAAGATCTTTAAAATCGAGAGAAGAGTTCGTACGACCTCTATATGTCACGCTTAAATTTTAATTATTTTTCGTCTAAGAGAGAATATTACATGCAAATGGGTTTTCTCGAGTCGACGAAAACGATCGTGATGCGATAATTTTAGACGATCACCGCCGTTTATTGATCTCGGCGTTGCAATCCTCGACAATCTGTCCAAATGAAGAGCAACGACGGATGTAAGAAATGCGGGAAGGCAGGCAGCTCTTTTAGAGCTCTAACGATCGCGATGGCTCTACATTATTTATATCTCGCTGGCAATCCAGCTCGCGACTTGCAATTGCTTGAATCGGGAAAACGAAATGCGAAACGATTGTCTTATTACTCGTCGTACTACGTCGGGAAGACTCTTCCGCGACGGATAGAATTGCGATTTATTGGTCGTCGGACTTTACTATAACGCTTTTCATCTTTTTATTCCAAACGGCTCGATCGTACGGCTCGATGTCAATGAGCCACTTGTAATGTAAACGTACGTCAATAATGTTCGCGAGTTATAGCGCAGGATGATCGGAAATGGGAGACACCGGATCAGGCCGTGTATATTATTTTTGCGATTTTTTTATTACTTGCTGGAAAATAATGCCTTGTAGTAAACATGAATAAACGAGATCGATAAAAGGTATAGATAAAAGTGACACAAAAAATATTAAATTGTTCTACTTAGCGAAGTATCGTAAATCTATCCTTCTCTCGTAGATATTCTTTATGAGAAAAATATAAAAAATATAATTATTTTTTGAAAAAAATTATAACTTTAATAAATTATTCTATATGCTGTATTTATTTATGTTCTGATACTATTTTATTTAATAAATCGTTTTTGAAATATGTAGAAAATTCGCGCGTGGCTTCTCTAACGTTGACCTAGATCCCTTAATTGACATCCGAAAGATAATTTGGATGTTCAAATATATCCTGACAGTAGAATTACTTACAGGCAAATCTATATCGCGCATCTGACCTCTCACAACGATTCAGTTATTTATTAGCTGAAATTTCTAGAGCTCTCTTGCTCAGATGCAGTCAACCTGTGCAGATGTCAATCACGTTAACCAAATTGAATATTCCGGATGTATTATTGAATGTGGATGCCGCATACTGCTCAAATTATTACGATACGTTCTGTTAATGGATGAAATTCGCGCGAAGGTATTTCCGAATAAGATAAAATAATATTTGATCTCGGCTGGCGACCCGCTTTACGTCATTTAATAATAGGTATAGAGCAAAGCAAAGCTTTCTGGTTTATTCATAAACGTGCAGTTTCTAAAATCAATCACTTAAAAGTATATAATTGTTTTTTAAATCGGTATAAATGTTGCATCGTTTGCTAAATACACCGTGGAATTCTGCTTATTTTCACTAAATGATAAGAGATTTATTTTATTGCCTGGTGCCTTTTAATCTGTACAAATTCTCAGTAAAGCAGACACAATTGATTAATAATCATAATGCCAATATTAAAACTGCGGCGATGCAAAAATAATCGAGCAATCATGTCATAATGATTAATTCATTGCGAGTTATTTCCCAATTTGTCAAAACCTCGATTTCTCTTCGAAGCACAAATATGAAAAATGAAAAGGCACGAGATCATCCGTGTGTCTGTTCGAGCGACGAAAGACCACGAATACGAGCGCGGATAATGATAAAAGAAGCAGACGAGGAAAAAAAGAAAGCAAAAGAGAGAGAGAGACGGAGGACATTAAGCCGTAAATATGCCTTGCGTGATTTCGCGTGGGCGAACATCGGCAATTACGATGCGAGGAGCAACCGATGAGCGAAGCCGGCGTTGACTTAACGAGCGGCTCTCCAGATCGAATACCCTTTTTTTTCTCTCTCTCTTCAACGTTGCCGCAATCGTGGTGTCCCACGAATTTTAAAGGATATACCTTTGTGAGGGACAACAGCCGCCGTCTCTCCTCGCACAGTTTTCCAGACCGTTCTCAGCCAAAAGAAGGAGAAAGGAAGGCGTGGGAGCGAGAGGAAGGAGTCATCCTCGGGAGCAGCAACCTGCAGACTGGCCTTTTTATCGCGCCGACCGGCTTTACGAGGAGTCCCATAACGGAAATTTACGGTTCTCCCTTTGCCTTTTTCTCATCCCGCTTCTTCTCCTTCGCGTCTCACGCCTTCCTCACTTTATCTTTCTTCGTCTCTCGTCGCGTTTTGCGTCTTCTTCTCCTCCCTGTCCGCGAAATTCCCGAGAAGCGTTTTCGATCGGTATGATCCGGGCGAAACTCTTCGGCGAGAGGAGTCGAAAAGAATTAATGTCGATTAATTAAGCCCACCCAATTCGGTCGATCATTCTGTGTGGTCTCGCGCGACACGCAACGGATGACGATCGAGGACGACCTTAAGGACATAATTGAGCCTTAAAGGCTCGATCCGGCCGGTCTATGCTCAGTCGAGAGTAACGATCGATAAACGATCTTCTATACACCCACGCTTTGTGTAAATTGACATTCGCGAAGGTAGATTGGAAGACCAATTAAAAATAGAAAATTGAATATAAGATTTATGTGGATCGATCTTACATGATTTATCAGCTGATCAGTCATTTGTAATAGCAAGAACGTTTTGATATTTTTTTAGTATTTTAATCTCGTTAGTTTTCAGTAATTTAATTGGCTAATTTTGCTCTCGATTAAAATAAATTAAATAAAATAAGCGGTATAATGCTCTACATATATTGATTCTTTTTAGGTTTTATGCGAAGATATATATATATGAGCAAGTTATTCGTTTAATTTATTAAGCTGTCATAAAATATTAAAAATAAAAAATGTATACTGCGTATATTTTTTCGAAAAGAAATAAACGACATATAAGAAAAACGATAATAAAAAATAAAGCTGGAAAGGAACACACACCTGTAAATTGATCAAGTCTCGTGTTTACATCTCGTCGATTTTTCGTATAATGTCGCTATATACTGTTACTGAGAGGCGAAGAACATTTGCGGGTGCGCATACGTATATCGATCGGCATAAAATGTTCTCGTTGCCCAATAATAGCCCGCCAACTGCAAGTATATAAGGCGATTAAGGCCCGTGCGAATAAGTATCTCAATGTCGAAGAGCGCCGATTGCTGGCGATCACCTGCGGCAGCAAGCCGCGTCGCGTAAGAAGAAAGGTGCATACGATATATATTCCGAGATAAGCATCTTCCGTCGGCGTGCGCACGTCAGTGCGCGTTTTCGCGTGTCACCCGGCTGATATATTCCCGACTAATGATCGCGAGGGATAATTACGATCCCGTCGGCTAACAATTTCTCTCGCGCAATTCACTCGCCCGTATTTCTCGATCGGCGTCCGATCGATGCCCCATTACTGCCGGGATAAATGAATCGCGAAGACGATAGAATCGGAGGTACATCGATGTGATACGTCTCTCTAGATTAGAAAATGCATGTCCCCGGTGAGGAGAGCAAAGCGCACTACTCCGGAATTCGCTTTATTTGCGCGCGGCATCGACCGCGATTCGGTAAGAGGTCGTTCGTCAGGAGAAATAACGATTATGCGCCAGCATTAATTTCGCCGGAGATACTTTGATACAATTTAATCGCGTCGGAGAAATACGATATCGCTTTTAATAGCAATCGTGTCAAATGCTACTTGCTTACTTCGTTATCGTCGGATATAATTTCTACTAGTGAAAAATATGTCAGTATATTTCTACGTTAGTATCTTGGTATTATCGCGAGCGAGGGTCGATTATTTATCGCCGTCGCCGCGTGATGTATATATATATACACACACATATATATATATATATATATATATGTATATATTTTCCGATATATCGTGCATACGTGTATATCTGATTTTCTCGTATATAAATACTTAATAAGTTAACGCTTTTTGTTTTTCTCATCCGACGATAATATTTCTGCCATAAATCTCTCCAATCTACGTATTATTACCTCGACAATTTAATATCAATAAACTCGAGGACAGATATGTCTTAATGAAACGCAATAATCGTATATATGAAATAACGATGACTTTTCCATTAAATACTGAATAGTTGGGAGATCTTCAACCAGATATCCAAACGCATATATTATTAGCGATATATCGCGTCTATTCCCGAAGAATCATGATGTATACGCTGGCAGCGCGACTAGTAATACAGAGGAATAATTAATGCCCGATACAGTATAATTACCGATACTAATCCCGAGCGCTTTAATCTCAGACGTGAGTCGAAAAACCGTGCTAATTGACCGGCGCGCGCGTGTTAATAACTAAGTGTCGCGGCGTATTAAGCGGATTATTCCGCTATGAATAAGCGTATTATCGCACCGCAAACCCCGCGCGATCTTCGGGATTTTTATCTTCGGATACTGTCCAGAGAGATCTCGACTCCTTGGCTTTAAAAGCGCGGCGAGCGGCATAAACACCACAAAAATAACGCGAAAAACGCGATAAAGATGGATTATCCGCAATTGCGATTCGTTATGCCGACGCTTTTGCAAATGTTGATTTCAAGAGAAGCGCTGTAAAAAGAAAGAACAATAACGTAACATATAAATATTTATAAATATGAAGAAACATTAATTATATGTCTTTCGTATTCCAATATGGAGAAACAGTCAAGGTACAGAATAAGGAAAGAATTAAATTCAGGAAAAATGTTTTCAGTCCCATTTTAAAATCTTATGCTCTATCAATAAATATTTTTAAAAAATATAAGACTCGTAATATCACAGAAGAAGCAAAAATAGATTGTTAAAACTAATAAAAAAAAAATCAAACTATTTAGTGCGTAAATACTTGATATTTATTATCCAGAAAAAGATGAAAGAAGAAAAAATAAAATTTAAAGAATTTGAAAGGTATGCGAGACTCTTAAAGAGAGTATACGGCTTGGCTAATTCAGCGATTCAACGCGATAAACTTGTTTAGAACAACGAGAACCGTTAGAAATACAGCCGAGATATAGTCGCGAATAAAAAACGAGACTTTACAAGACGAAAGAGAAAAAAGGAGATTCTGCTCGCGAGAGACGATCTCGCGATAGATAACAGACTCGTAAAAGAACACGGGCGTGTACATCGTGAACCAATGTGTTGGCTGAGGGTCGGCTACCGCGATATTCAAAGTTATTGAACACTCGCAGCTCTCCTTTATATACATACAATAAATATATTTCTCGCGCCGTTCCGCGTTTCTCGCCGCGAAATTTACATTGTGAACTCGTTTTCGGAGACCTCGGAGACTTTAATATCCGCGGCTCGCGTTCGCGTGGCGTTCCGTGCCGTGCCGTGTAAAATTAGCCAGGTAATAGAGATAGAGTTTGCACGCGTCCGTATAGATACGTGTACATACAGAGAGGTATCCGGATGTAAGTATCCCGCCGATTTGCTGCTATCGCGACCGCCTACGCCTAAACGCCAGGGTGACTCTTCAGCGACGTCACATCGCAAAACTGGTCCCTTATTTCCCTCTTCTCGCGAGCGATGCATGATATTTCTCCTTAACATCCGCCGATAGAATCGTTTTACTCAACAGACAGAATACTGAACACGATAAATTTTGCCCTACGATAGCTATTATACACTCGATTACAATATCGCGACAACAGATCTTTTGTTAAGTTCGCCAAACAGCTCTCGCGGTTTACTTTATAGAATTGCCAATTGTTACTCGATAACATGCGGAGTGACATAAGTTATTTGAGTTTTCCGGCATTTTGCGAAGTTCCGACTGCTTATTTAATGATAAGCGTGAATTCGAGAAAATAAGTAGGATACACCTTTGAAGAAGGAAGGAAATGAAATTTAAAATGAGATATCGCGAAATTCAGGAGATTCCGCTATTCCAGGGATCGAGTTGCAACGTCGATACTCGTCATTATAGGTCGACCGAACAGTTCGAAGAGACTTCTTGGCCATTCTGTGAAGCTCTTCTCGTTCACGACGCCGCGAGGATCTAATCAGCGAAGAAGTTCTCGACGTGCGTGCGAGAGACCGGATGCCTCGAGGTCATATCGTTGCAAGAAAAGTTGCGCATCCCCATGCTTCCTTTCCTCGGCGCGCACACGCGTTTCTTTCGCTATATGTATGTATATACGAATGCGCTACATCTCTCTCCCGCATCCTCTTTCACGCTTGAACTTGTCTATTGTTGGTTTCCGGTCTCTCGCCTCTCTCGCAAACTGGTTTTTGTCGCGATCTCTCTAATGTCACGTTGCCGGACAAACGTAGCGCGATCTCGATCCAGCACCGACTGTATAATAATCATTATATTTTTGAATTTGCAGCCAATCGTGCGTGCTTTCTGCCTTTAGAAAGTATATGTATGCGTGTAAACACAATAATGTAAAACATCGTCTGTTTAATGGCATCGACGTGATATCTAGACTGCTTGCGGGAAAAGTATGAAAATCGTAATTATGGGTTGTGGGTATCGTGAACAGCGGCTTAAGTAAGACTGCGAATGACAAGACACATATTTGCATGGAGAAATTAGAAAATACAAAAATAAGTACAAAAACAGATGCTACTTAATAAATGGATCGAAGCTAATTTTCACAGATTTACTTAGAAAAACATTAATTAATTAATTAAATTAAGTAATGAAACATAATATTAAAATTTCGATTATTCGTAAATATAGTTGAATGACATAAGAACCGAAGGATGAAACCAGGATGTCCGCAGGATTTTTTCCAGAAAGGAGGGCATAATTAAAATTTTTCATTTCTTATTTTTTGTTCTCCCTTAATTTTTTTGTTATTTTAATTTTTGTTACATTAAATATGCAAATAAACTCCAGTATTTATGCAAAAAGAGAATAATTTTTTTACTGATTTCAAGAAGAAACGATTGCCCTCCTTCTGCGGACGTCCATGGATGAAACCTTAGGAGGAGTTCATTACAATATTTAGGCAAACGATATATAATTTCGATATGCGCGTGACTCAATGTGCTATTCTAATCTTCGACTTGCCTTCGCAAATGCGATGCTTATTAAACCGACTCGCTTGGCGACTGGTCGGTCCTAAGCAAAGTTCGTCGCAGCTCATCGTCCGTTTCGCGACTGTAATTTACGAACGCATCGCGCTCGTTAATCTTAGCGCTCGCGCGATTCGCGCGCGAATCCGCGGATTTACGCCGTGCCGGGACTTGACGGCGCTCATTACCAGAAATTAGGTGTTACGGCTGGAGGCGCCGATAATTGTAACGGTTCGATTCGCCGGTACGTTTCAATTAGCGTCGCGCTCGTGAATCAAAGCAATCGAGCGATTCGGCACGGACCCCTCGCACTCATCATCAATGACGATTATCCGCTTCCGTTGTTCGCTGGCAAAGATATCGATCCTTACAATCGATCGATTATTATCTCGAATTTCCAATTCTCTGCAACAGTCTCTCTCAAAAAATTATTTTGAATTATTTAGGCCTCTTTTCTGATATTATCAAGTTGAAAATCTTGTATAAGAAGAAAATAAAATCTATAATATATATATATATCTGTTATCATTTTTTTAGAAAAAAAATTAAAGTGCAGAGAAATAAGATCTTTCTAAAGGAGAAATGCAACACGATCAAATTATTTCTATTCTCAATAATACGATCGGGTAGGCTGCAGCGATCATTATTATTACCAAGTATAGTGATCGAATGACGGTGCCAATTCGCGGCGACAACTCATTTCAGTCTTGGCGACTATCTTGGCGAACGATCGATATTTTTCCGTGAGACGGGCAAGTGGTTCCGCGGCATAAGAGACGACCGAGAGATAAAAAGAGATAGGAAAGAGAGAGAGAGAGAGAGAGAGAGAGAGAGAGAGACGTCGGCGAACGAGCAGAGAATACGAACAAATAGATCACGGGAAGGGAAGCGAGAAAGGTTGTCGCGACAAAAAAGTGGGACCGGTCCGGGGACTTTGGAGAGCCCAAGCATGGCGGTGGAACGTGGGTGGAACGAAGAACGGTGACAGGTAGGGTCGATCTATCGAAGGAAGAACAAAGAAAAAAATATATAATAAAAAAAAAAACGAAAGAGTCGACCGGGATCTCTCGAAGATGGGGAGTGGCGCTTATAATTTCTAGTGAATCGCACGCGCAGAGTACATGATTTTTTTTACTCGCGTCCACGTCTCAGGATCGTTTCCTCCGACTGATGATTTATATTTGCACCGGCGATCCCGCGTGAATGAGCGAAGAAACGAAACGGACGCAAGAATCGCGGAAAGGAAAGGCGGCACTTCGCGACTGTGGGAGGAGAAGATCCATAAATTGCCACTGAAGCTGCTACTGTTTGATATTTTCTCGTAATTATTTGCGCGTAGGATCCTTGCAAAAGTGAGCGCAGAATAATGTTTAAAGTGGAATTATTATAAAATAAATATATTATGAATAAAATCAAAATATTAAAAAATAAAATAAAGTTATAAAATTCTTAATAAATTATAAAATAAAAATAGTTTTTGTATGTTATAATTGAAGATATTTGTGTGTGTGTCAGGCATTTAATTAATTTCACGAATTACGGAAATAAATATTTTTACAAATATGTATAGATACTTCTTAGAAATTGCATATATATTCAAATTTAGAATAATTATTTATTGTATATAGACAGCAAAATATTTTTCAATGTTATTTTCATTTATTTGTCCTATGTTTATTAGTGAAATATAATAGAAAACAGATCGTGCGCATTTCGCAAATATATTTAAGATTGTTTGACGGCTAATGTTCGCGGAGTAAAACTATAATGAAATAGAATAGGCGAAAGAAGCACGATTCGCCTTGTCGACACTTTTTCAAGGCTGTATGCTGTTTGGTACTTCTTAAAGTATCATAGCATCATCACGTTCTTGCACAGAGATAACGAGATGACGAGAGTTGTTTCCATGCAGCAAGAATGATATAAAAATAGTAAAAATAAGGAACTTGTACCAACAGACTTTTTTCTAGTTTACTTATATATTTAATAATTAAAAGCGCTTTGTTCGATCGATGACAGTTAAATAAGATGTTAATTACATTTTATTTTATCGTACAAGGAATCATACATAAAATGGATTAGTTTTTTTTAGAAATAATTTAAGTTAAGTGAGATTGAATTAAATACAAATTTTATGACAAGTAAAAATATGATAATAACATGTATTGCATTGTTATATATTGTATTATCTTTCTCTTTGTCTCTCTCTCTTTTTCGTGAAAAAAAATAAGGTAATTCGAAACATTAATTAAAAATGTGATAACACAAATCTCGCGCATCTCTCTGATATCAATTTCTACAAATCTGTGAAAATAATGCTATAAGGATAAAATGTGCCTCTGATAAACACGAAAAACAGCATACGTAAAGCAAAAGTGAAACTCCATGTATAAATACATCGAGCCACTATAACTGTTTGATAATGTAGTATTAATTATTCTTCGAACGCACGGTAAATAAGGGCTATTTTGGTCGATATTAGCTGATATTTGCATTCACATGGAAGAAAAACACAAGGAATTTCGGTGCGATGCTTATATTTTTCAAGATCCTTGCATCTAATTATGATCGCCTGTCGCAACTGCAGTTCACTTGAAAAAGTCGTGTATTAGTGGATATTGTTACGGAGATAGCGCATTGGCAAGTCGATTATTCGTATATCCCTTACACGAAACGTCGATTATTCCATTACCGCTTATCCGGGATATCGATCGCGCTGAAAGGGAGATGTACGTTTGGTGAGCGTATAATGAGGTGTATACCTGAAATTCCAGAGTTCGAGCGCGTGATGTAAACACGTCCAGCCGATTACCGATATTCGTTCTCCGGTTATAGATATAATACGATTCTCGTTCTGCATTCTAAATGCTGCATTAAATTTTCGATTCATTCCCTTGACAGCGATTAATTAATTCACGATTACCAACATCTGGAGCAGTACAATAATATATTGTATTTATCGTTTTAATATACGCAATATATATATGTATGTATTGTGATAAGGATGTAATTCGTACGCGGCAAATTTTCAAATTCGATTTTCTCCAAAATAAAATCTCGTGTTTATATGAAAAAGAAATTAATCGCGATACTGATTGAGAAATTCTCGTTTCTGATTAGGTATACAGAAAATATCTTGAAAAAAAAACAATCATATAGATATATTTGATGTTTGTCATTTTTTTTTGTTTTTATTTTCTCAGCGAGTTGTATCAGAAGAAATTGACGATATCACTATAATATGCAATATTTATCTTGGATTTTACGATAAATACGCTGACCTCGCAATGATTAAGAATCTTTAAAATATAGTCAGTTCACTTTATGAGTTATGTAATAAAAATTGTATACTGACGATAATGATTTTATTTTCGATATATAATTTCATCAACTTAACGAGATTCTTTGATAAATTTAATCACAATAAATATGTAAATGTAAATTTGATGAATGAATCACATAATGGAAACTTTAAGTGTAAGAAAATATGACATTGACCCTCTTCGTTGCTTGTGCATCCATTAACGCCGGAAGAAGAACGCGTATCGATTATTTGTGAATTTGTAAAACGGTTGGGTCAGGTCGGGTTATCGATGTTGCTTCCATCATGACGTATCTGCTTTCCTTTTTCACGTTACATCCTCAGTCAAACACTTTGTACGGTCCGCTGTACATTCGTAGATATTTCTATAGCTGTCAATAAATGTTTTGAATATATACTAACATGATATATAATATTTTTTAAATGAATTATGAGCTGCTTAACATTTTGATATTTATTTGTTTTTTTAGATAATTAAAATTTTTTTAGAAGAAAAATATATTTTTGATTAAAACTATTCAAGACAAAATTAAATTTTAGGTAGGAGTGAAATAAATATACAGCAAAAGTTTATAGAGAGGTCCTTTAGCAAGGAACAAGTAACGTATATATATATATTTCCATCGTAGATGTGCAGCACATACAGGTTCCTGTCTTTATTTCGATGTACAGATATGTGGATTATAAATTCGTGGCAGTAGAAAAGAATACAAAGATGACAAAATGAATTTATGCCCTTCTTGTTAAAGGCCTTGAAATATTTACAATACTGCAGCAGATATCGTAAGTAGTGTTGTGCAATATATGTATATATAGATAAACGTTATCAAGCGTTGTACAATAATCTCTCTAATCCAATTTTCTTGCTATATAAATCGGTATAGTTATCGCTTAATCGATTTTTTCAAACAATTGTTTCGTATGATATATGATCAAATTGTATAAAGTAGCACTTGAACTAGGATTTAATTAACATCTATACTCTTGATACTAGGTATCATTTTATTTAGATAATAATCACGATTGTCTTGCACAACACTAACTGCCGGTGTATATAGATAGATTACGAGTTCTTAATTACGTATATAGATAGGAAAGAGCTTTTTAACTCTCTTATCCGAGAATCGCATGAAAAAAATAATTCGCTCGGAACCTGTTTCTACATAATTATCTTTGTTTTCAGCCTTAAAATGATATGTGATCGACATCTTCGCATACTCATTTATTTATACCCTAGATACGAGCTCTTAAACATTGCAAGGCACCACATACTTTCCGATATAATGAAAATTATATATAATTTAATTGCTTTAAATTAAAATTGAAATTAAAATCACCTCAAGTCTTTAATTATTTTTTTCTATACTTTGAATCAAAATCAGTTTATATTATTAATTATATCAAAATATGTTTCTCAGTCAATATTATTATATTATACAACTTTGTTACTGCCTTAAGAATTAATTTCAAAGATAAATCGCACACACAATTAAAAAGGAAAAAATTGCAACAGAATATAACAGGAAAAATATTGGGTAAAAATGACAAAATACGAAGGTGAATCGTTGAAAAATTATATTTTTTCCATTCATTGGCACGAATCGTAAACACAACATAATTTATAAATTAACGTACACAATCATCTTCAATAATTTACACAAATCTCGTGTTTCATCGTTACAAAAGATAATATACTTTCGCTTGGGAGTCGGAGATCAAAATCTCTTTCCGAGACAAGCTTTTTTTTGTGCCATATAAGAAGAAGGAAGGGGGATGAGCTTGAGATTCAAAATATTTTTTTGTTTTGATAAAGTCGAGAACATGACAAATATATTATTATAAACGCATTATTTTTATGATACCACGTAAGTTGAATTCTCTCTCCCTCCCTCTTCCGGTTCGGTGACGGAATGACGGTAAGAGATAAATGAGTAAAGTGGGAAACTAGAACAGGGCTGAGAAAAAAAGAAGGAAGAAAGTGAGGAAGAATAGATGAGGAGAGAATAGAAAGCTTGACTCATGAATAACAAAATAAATAATAGAAGCATTAAACATGATTAATCACTTAACAACGTAACTAGAGATAATAATAATAATAATAATAATATTAATAATAATAATTAATAATATTAATAATATTAATAATAGAAATAAAATAATAATCATACGAATGGCTACACTTGTTAATAATTACAAGAACAAGTCTGGCACGGCGATCGCTTAACTGCCCGAAGACACGTCGAACGTGTTTGTTCCTTTTCCTCACGTCTTTCTTTACTTTAAATTACTACAGATTTATTACGCAAGAGATTCTGTCAGTTTAAGGCTGAATCAGTGCGAGGGATAATGTCAAGTCAGAGATCTTAATTTTTTTCTCGACAATCGTCGAAAAAATTAAAAAAAATAAATAAATAGAACGAAATCGAAGATTGAATGGCACTTGAATTAATCGCATGACTTGAATGTGCGAATAATTATTTTCCGCTTATATAGGATCCTGAAGTGTATTGAGCAATTCACTTTTCAATGCGATATACAAATGAGTAAATCCATTCATTAACCTATGAGTATTAATTATGCGAGCATTGGAATTAATTTTATTATTCCGCTACACGAAACAAACTTTTAAAAAATTAGAAACGACACACTTGTGAAATTGTCGAGATTAATAGAGAATAAATCGACAACGAAACAGTACGCTGCAAAAGTTTTTTAATTTTTAATTTACGAAACAAACATAATAATTTATCAATTTGTAATGATTTGCAATCTAGAATAATTATTTAAATAATAATAATTATAATTAAATTATTATCATCATATCACGACAATGATTATCGTCATCACATGCTATATATTAATCACGCACTTACTTATTGATTAACTTCTAACTCATTGTTCACGAAAGCACCAACAATTCAAAAAAGTTGAAATTTAAAGAAAGAGCTAAATAATTTAACTTTTTTTTAGTACGGTCGGTTTTTTACCACGCGTTCATATTTAGAGTATTATCAATTAAAGGATGAAACAATTATTTATCATCCGATTCGACAATTCTCCCTCGCACGTTGCATCGTATTATATAAACACCGCTTTCCAAGCAATCGTTCGATCGAGGGGGCAAGTAAAATGGCAAGCAGAGAGCGACAATACCTTCTCCTTAATAGCTACTTACTCGTCCCATTCCTCTGGAAACGCTTAATCGGTATTAGGTAGATAATTAGAAAAAACCTCGATATACAAAAATACAGATATACGTACTATAGGCGCGCAATTGTGCGTGCCACGTATCAGTGCGCGCTGATACTTTTTTTTTCTATTTACCGGCGAAGAGGAGGAATAAGAGACACATCGGGGGAGGGGGGGGGGAAGTACACGGAGTTATATATATATATATATAAATATAAATATATATATATATAGGATAAGAGTGTTTTAAGGACGAAACGCGCTCGCATCCGGTCCCTCGAAACTGAATAAGCTCGAGAATTAATGTCGGCGTTACTATGTTGCTCAGCGAGTCACCATATTGACTATTTGTCGTAAAACTATGTGGAATTGACGTTTCCGAGACGAGAGACGAACTTGTTCGTCGAAGCCGAACAAACGGATAATACTACGTGACAGCGATATGTCATACATGCGATTCAGAGAGACGGAATATTTTCTTCCTCTTTTATCATTTGTACTAACTAATATATAAATATTATAATTTCAACAGTGTTATCAAATCGTTAATCGTGCATATATAATCGAATCACTCTCTTTTATTTTCCTCTCTAATTTTGTATCTCTCTTCGACGAGGAGGAAGGAAGAGGAGTGACATTTTCCGTGCTCCGTGATTCCATTATAATGACATTAGCGTATTCGATTTGCCGTTCACTCGACCCGGCGACCTTATTCGCGCGGAGATCATACAGTTCGAATATACTTTAAGATTGTCTTCGTCGATTCACAGCGCAAAAGATACCTGTCCGATTCGCCCTTCTTCGCTTAAGCACCACAACCAGTTTCGATTAATCGCGCCGCAACGTATACACACTTGATTTTTATAGCAAAATGCTAAAAAACTTGAGGAAACCGTATATCGATTCCGACAGCATTTATTTCTCACTTAAAAAAAAAAAAAAAAAAAGAAAAACTGATCGACGTCAACCAAATCGTCTTTGATGACGTTCGACATAATTTTCTTAGCTTAAAGCCTCGCATTTATATAATTGAGTTAGACACGTATAAAAAAATATTGTATCTGCCTACTAGTGTGCGGCGGCGCGAATAATTACAATAGTTACAATAATAATGAACGCAATAATAATGTCAATAGTATTTACTCACTAATTAACGTTACTTCTATACGCTTTATTATGCTTTAACGTCGAGCTTTCTCCTTTCTTCCTTTCTCTGCAGGTACAGATATGTTTTTTCTTTTTTACACTATCGCCCTTGCAATATCCTTGCAATCGATGGACTCTGAAATGTCCGCTGCAAAAGGACGACCGCGATTACATATTATAACTATTAATATATCACCGTTTTTCGCAAGTTTTTTCGGCTTTTCTTATAGGAAGTCATCTTAACAATTTTTCAAGTAACAACAACTTGAGCAGGTTTCGGGCGAATCGACGAGGCAACCAATGGCGACTCGCTATTTATAGATATATAGACACGTAGAGAAAAATATTGGTGATAAATAAACTCTCGACGAGAGAGAAATGATCTCCTTTCATCGGTGTAGACTTGGTCCTGAATGATCGATGTTTCGTTTTGCATTACTCTGGCGAGAGATAATCCTCACCATCTCGTCACCAATAATTTTTCTCCGCAAAAATCGCGACGGAGCTTGACGGATATGTTCTAAACAATGTAATTCTAGAACTGCTCATTGGAGTCTAATGAATCCTCTCCATATTTCTTGCCATATCTTCAATATATAAGAGATTAATATAATACGATTTATTTAAGCCATATTATGCACAACAATTTGCATTATATATTAATATATCTTTCAGCTAAAAAATACAAAGAATAGGAAAGATAGAAATATATAACGTTATGTGTCAAAATCGTGGATTTCATTAGATCTCGATGTGCAGTTTAACGTGAGGATTTGACATGCGTATAATCCGAAATGTCGGTTTACAAAAAATTTGGCACGTGTATTCGCGTCGCCGACGGGCTACGTTCAAGTTTTTCCTAACAGTCAACGGTAAAGATTGGGAAAGTCTTTGAAGAAATAATGCGCGACTTGATCGATTATATACATACGATATTATTGTGGACACGTGGTCGTTTTACGAATATAAGAAAAAAAAAAAAAAAAGAAAAACACGATTCGACTCTGACGCCAAGCACTTTTAAGCACCGCTTTCATGTATCTCCGTGCATCGCGCTGCATTTGCGCGGACGAGCAGGAATGCTTTACGTTCAGCTTCTGTTACTTAACTTTACGCATCGAGAACGAGAGAGCAGAAGATGTATAAAGAGAGTATCGGTGATATAATAAATTTTTCACGATGACGGTCGGAAAACATTCGAGAACAATCGGTGATTAATCGAGTTTTAAGAAAATTTTAATAGAAATAATAGAAACATTTAATTGCAGATTATTTATTAAGATAAATTTGGAAAGACAAGTAAATTTGTTAATAAATTATTACAGTAATTTATATGAAATTTTTTTAACAGATTGTTCCATAATTAATAAAGTTTTTACAAAACTGCATGTTGTGTTGTCGGATTGTTTTCCGGCTGAAGTCGTATAATTTATGTTTACGTCACCACGTAAACGAGTGCCGCGACGAAAGGTTTGCGAATTTCGGAGGTTAAAAATATATGATTTGCGAATGCGGAATCAGACGGAAGATCGAAGACGTACAATAATACTGTTTGGCATTGTTCGCGTGTGAATATGGCGCGATCACATGAAAGGATAATTGATCTCTATAGGCAATTCGCGGAGAATCATGAAACAAAAAGAATCATTTATTTTTTGACAAATAATATAAATATAATATACTCACGGGAGCGAAGTTTCTATCCATCACTCAGTTCTTCATGATGCTATTTCGACATGTGAATTTAACTCTTTCGCTGAGAACGACGTGTAAAGGGAGA
The DNA here is from genome assembly GCF_048542155.1 of Nylanderia fulva. Taxonomy (NCBI): domain Eukaryota; kingdom Metazoa; phylum Arthropoda; class Insecta; order Hymenoptera; family Formicidae; genus Nylanderia; species Nylanderia fulva. The sequence continues at coordinate 669,358 of NW_028189518.1, forward strand.
TTTTAAAGCTTGAAAAGATCGCAGAACTTTGAAATAAACTGTTTTTCTTTGACAGCAAAACTATTTCTGTGAACTGTCAATGTTACGCGCACACTATCACCATATAATCATATTTTTCCATATTAATATATAAATAATATATAATAAGTTCTTCGAGTTTCTCAATATGCAAATTTCAACGCGACGCAGCGAAAGAGTGAAATTGACGCGTCTTAGCTGCAATTCCTCCCAAATATAGTGGCCGTTCCATAATCTTAACCACAATCACAGACTCTAAATAGCGTCTGTCGGGGCCCTGAATTTTCGATAGCAAAAGAATCCTCCGATCTCATTAAGCATCAATCTTTCTAACGTCCGGCTGATGTCGCGGTGTTGACCGAGCGGCGACCTCGTTCCCTCGAAGCGTTTCTCCGGAGCCCCGATCGAACCGCGAAAGTCGTCCCTGGGGATCCTCGATCGATCCTGCCGCGATGTCCTCGCTGGCATCTGCTGCTGCCAGAGTGCAACCAGGGTCATCCGATTGGCCGTCGTCATTCGGCCTTGATCACCGCCGACGGTGCCGCCGTCACGTTCTGGGTAAAAGGAGGGCATTCTTCGCTACCGAGCAGACCCGGTTCTGTCTTCGGGGTCGGGCCGTCCGCGCATCGATTGTGGGTCTTGAGATGCCTGGTGATCATGTCCCTGCGACAGGCCGCGTACGCGCACTGCGGACACTTGTACGGTTTCTCGCCGGTGTGGGTTCGCTGGTGGGTGCTGAGGTGATCGGATCTGCTGAACACTTGCCGACAGACCCGGCACGTGTACGGCTTGACGCCGGTGTGCAATCTCATGTGCCTGGTTAGCATGTCGGATCTAGCGAAGCTCCTCTGACACACGTCACATAGATACGCCTTCGCCGAGGCATCGTGGAGGCCCTGCCGACGATGCCTAGACGCCATGTGCTTCGCCAGACGATCGTGCAGACTGAACATTTGCCCGCACTCGGGACACACGTAAGCCACGTCCGCGCCAGGTGCCATTTCCTCGACGACCGGTAAAACCTCCAGGTTGTAGCGTACCGCGACGCTCTCCTTCGTGGTAGGTGACGCAACATCGCCCCTCACTACGGGAACGTTTACGGCACCGCGTGTCACGACGCCGGACGGCAAAAGCTGAAGAGACGGCGACCTAGCGGAAGCCGCCGCAGCCGCTGCCGCCGCAGCAGCTGCGGCGGATTGTAACGTAAGGTTCTTCATGGAGAGATCCAACGGCGATTCCTGGGGACTCGTGCCATCGCTCTCGAGGGAACCGCTTCGCGGTGGATGGCTGACGACGGAAGACGACGACGAGCGAGTAGTCGAGGCGGGCACCCTTGTGTCGTCCCATCTAGGCACCATATCCGAGTCAGAATGACTTCTCCCGCGGAAGGTGTCGCCCGGCGACGACAATGACGGCGTCAGGTACTTGTTGTGCATATACTGCTCGAATATGCTGTACGTGCCGCATATACTGCTGTAAGACGCGAAGCTGGTTCGCGACAGCGGCGTCTGGAGAGACGTCGCCGTCGGCAGCATCATCGCCGCCGCCGCCGAGGCGGCCAGGGACTGCGAACACTGGCTGCACATGCAGTCGGGATACTTGGGCGTCGACAGCCGGTGATTGTTCTGGTAGGGCGAATAACGGTGCCGGTGATGATGATGATGATGATGGTACGAGTACGAGCGATACGGTCGATGGTGGGGATGATGATGATGATGATGCTGTTGACCGGTTTCGTGGAGTTCCTCCTCGCTCGGCGTCACCGATTCCGTGTCCTTCAACCTCAACGGCAGCTGACCGATTACCGGAGTGGTATCAGCGGCGGATCGCGACGACGATGATCTAGGCGAGCCGAACACGTCTTCTTCCTCGGATACGGGACCGCTACCTTCGAATCTCAAGACCTCGCCTTCGGACGGCGAGCTCCGGTGAGCTTGCAACGTGTCCACGACCTGTTCCAGCCGTCTCCGTTTCTTACGGGGGTTCCGATGGTTACGGTTAGCCGTCGCCGCGAGGGTGTTGTTGTTCGTGCAAGATGGTGGGGGCGGCTTGGCCGGACCCGGGGGCGCGGCTGCGGCGTCCTCCACGGCGCTCTCGGCCATCGTCATCGAGGATGCGCGGCACCCGCCGCCTGGGCCCCTTATGCCACCTACGACACCCTCGGCTACCACCGTACTACCTCCCACCTCGTCCTGAAACAATCCGAATGAGGATGGTGCGATTACTCGGGGATGTCTCGTTTTAAGTATTGACGTTTTAAATTCTTCAGCAATTTTTTTCAATCCTTCCTTGTTAATAATAATTAATAAATTAAATATACGGCGTTGATGATACTGAAACAACACACGTGCGAGCATTTTTTGTTTATACATATGTATAAATTGTGAAAAATTAGATTGCCCGTTCATATAGATATACATATGTATTATTTTGCTTGCTTAGAGAGAAAGGAAAGAGGGATCTCTCATTTTTAATTCACGTTATAAATTATTCGAAATATGTGTACGACCTTGAGTTTCGTTAAATATACATGATTTCGATTACACGCAAATTAATTTTCATAAAAAATAGCTTCCGATTATGTGTTGTTATTGGAGATATTTAATCGCCACTAGACTAAATGGTATTTTTGTTGACGTAATGTTGTTGTTAACAACATCGGATTGCTAATGATAGTAATTCACATACGCGGTGACATTTATATGAACAAAGTTGAGACTCGTAGGTGCTAATAAACCATGACTTCGTAATTATACATGATATTATTTACGACAGAATCGACTGTAGCTGCGATATAGATAATGATAGTATACTGTCAAAATAAAATTCGATAAAATCACCACGTATAAGAGAAAAATTTCATTACTGAATAAGGTATTCCTTAATATAATAATCCAAGTTTCTAAAACATGCATACGCTTTACTCGGCTGAAAGAAAAAAATAATAATGAGGTTAATATAAAAAGCAGAACTGTGTGTCGTAAAATGAAACAGAAGGAGAGAATAGTATTTATTATGCATTTTACAACGGAAACTTTTTTCACGGCAAGTTATATCAAGTTAGTTTATGTATCTATGCTGTTTTTATATCGCGGAATATTGTCCGCGTTAAAACTGAACAGGTTAACGAGGTAAACGTCAAAGCATGAAAAACGCCGAGACTTTATCGCGAACTCTCCGGCTGCCTGTCAAAACTTTGAAAGCATATGTTGACATCGTTATTGCGAAAGCGACGGACGATCGTTTGCATAGAATCTCTCGCCGTCTTACCGATCCCAAAAGAACAGGTATCGACGTGCGAAGGCAACAGGTGTAGAGGCTCGTCTGAGAACGTATGTCGGTCGTGGTGGTGACGTGGAGGTGCCTCCCAGGGGACGGGATTAAAAAAAGTGCCGAGCCAAGTCGTAACGAGACGCGATTAGAATATTCGTCGCGTTTTTGCGCAGCGATATCGGTCGGCCATTTGTCATTAGCGGCACGGCCGCCATTAAAAGAGCTAATAAGAAGAGACGATCGCCTCCCGGCGAGATCGCGCTCGATTATACAATATCGCGGCTACGCGCAGATATTTCGGCCGTTCCGCGCCGAATAACGGAACATTCTTTTTTTCCCAACGTTCTCTCGATAAAAGAATCTCTCGCCCACTTTAACGTAAACAGGCGGCACTTATCGACGGCGAGACCGTTGCCGAGAAAATTAATTAATAACAGACGGAAGGGATCTATCACGGGTTAATTCATTTGAGTGTCCATTAAATCGCCACTGCTACTTCGGAGAGTGGCAGGAGAAAAAAAAGTTTGACAATTTTTGCGATCGACACGTAAATAATGACACGCCGTATTCTTTTATATTGGGTAGAATTCTCGGCGGAGTCTCAATTCCCACGAAATGATGGACGGGAAAAAGCGATGCGTGTCACGTGGATTTTTTTTTCGGTATTTATTTTAATCCATCGGTGGACCACACTCTGTTCGTCTTGTTCGACGTGACAACGGTACTTTGTCATAAGACTGTGCGCGGTGTAACTTGAGAGATGTATCTGCTGAATATTTGAAATTTAAATCGCCTACGAACACGAACGTATGAATCAACGGACGGACAAGCGATGACTGGCATTTAATTCGGTGCTCGTTTCATTTCTTCTTTTTGACAGTGTGGACGAAATATCATTGCACGTTTCGTTTAAAATTATCACACGAAACCTTATTATCGATTATCTGCAGCTGTTTTATGAGCGAAAAGTTAATAGAATTTTTAAGATTAGACATATGGTATAGTGTAATTAATTATCTGAGAAGCCATCTAGCCTTTCTTCTACATCAAAAACAATTAATTACATAATACTATAACTTAAGGCTTCGCGTTATCTTGGTTTGCAAAAGCACATATATTAAGAGATGCACGATACATTAGAATGATTATATAAATATATATATGAATTTATATCTCATATATGTTTTTTTTCTTTTTTACACGCATCTTCAATGATAACATAAAAAAGTGATAGTACATATTAAAATAGCTACAACTTATTTCTTTAGCATGGTGAAGATAAATCAGTTTATTTTCCGAACGTGTGTATTAAATAAAATTAAGAAAAGTGAAAACTGGTAAAAGAGAGAGAAATAAAATTCCCATCAGGCTCTCGCTCTTGTTCGATGCAGATAGCAGGGCGAATATGAAAAAAAAAAAAATGTAATCACGACGCGCCTCCTGAAAACCGGTGGCATTTAATGGCTCGCTGCGACGGTATCTCGGCGCCATGCGTGCGTGCATAATCTCTCGATTGCAGGCCTGCCTTCGGTCTCAATAGCAAGTCACGATCGTAGAATAAGAGATTCTTACTAGGCTTCCTAGGTAAAACTAAACGTGGAGGACCGTCCAACGGTTCTCCAGCGGCTCCAGCGCGTTGCATACCGACGCGTATACATGCGTATAGCGCGTAAGTTGCTTCGGGACCGATCTTCGTGGCCGACAGGTCGGTCCCGCTTGCCTACGATGAATACCGAGAAAAGCATTCGTGACGAAATACGCGAATTCCTCCTGGCCATAGGTCTCGGTGTCGCGTCGCGTCGAGAAGCGGACTCTGATACAACCGCTTAAATGACGCGGCTTAATGCGCGATTTATTCCAGTCCACGTGCAAGCACGTCCTTCAACTTTGCACCGTCGGGCCATTCTCGGGATTCTAGAATAAGGACTCGCAACTGTCGCGCCTTTGTCGTAGAAAAAAAAAACTGCTTTATGCGCTCGAAAGTCTTCTCGCGCTGTTTTCTCGAAGAGATAGATTAAAGTATCATCAATCTATTGATTGTTTTTGCTAGCATGATAACGGGGCGTGTTGCAAAAAAGAGCGCGTAGGATTATTCTTATGTAAAGTGTTTGGTTATAAAGAGAAAGGAGAGAAATATGTGTATAGAGATAGAAAGATCTTTAACAAAAATTATATATCTACAAATGGACACTTGCGGTTTTTTAACTATAAAACCGCATTGATAAAAAAGGAATGTACGATAGATCTCTTAGAACTGAATATGCATTCTACGAAGCATTATACTTCGATAAAAAAAACCGCGATGGATACCGAGTCTTGTTTAGCGGTCTTTCTTGCCTGGCGCTTCGAGTCTTTCTTCCCTGATCGCCACAGTGGCTATCCTTTTATTCTTCTTGGCGCCGCCGCCGTATGTCCTATCCTTCCCCGCCTTCATTTACGGAGAGAAAGGGCCTCGATGATCGGTCGTAAAACGTAAAGGGGACTCGTAAACGGAGTGAAAAGATGTCAGAACGTAAATGCGCCGAGAACAGGTCCCCGAGAAGAAGGCGGTGTGGGCGTACTTACTCTCTTTCCACACTGACTGCTTTGATTTTCTCCCCTTTCTCTTCGGACAAGACAGATATTCGGATCTTTCAGAGATTCTGCTACGATATATTTTACATTACTTAGTTTATTTATTATTTTTTTTTTTATTTTATTAGTCTAGAAAAATCAGAAACAATTTTATCTTTCAAATAAATGCTGAAATCTGAAGAGTTTGAGATGGAAAATTCAAGAGTGGAAAAACTTTGCTTCCAAAAAGTTGCATAGATTAGGAAATTTAAATATAAAATTCTATTTAAAATTGTATCAAAATACAAAAACATTTTAAGTCATGTAGAACGTGTGTTATAATAATTTCTTTAGAGTATAATATACAGTAAAAAATTAGAGTTTAGGGAGTGATGGATAAAATCAAAGATGAAACTTCTTCATTGAATAAGATAGAAAAATATTTTTAAAGTAATATCAAAGAAGAAGAAAATAAATCAATATAATTTATATAACACGCATATTTTTACAAGACTCACTTTCTTTGTGTAAATAAGTAAAGAGACTACAAAATAGCTTCAGGCTTACGGATTTTCCTCTTTTTCCGCGAAAAAGGAAAAACATAAACCATCTTCGTTTGACGTAAGCAACATAATCGTATCGGAAGCGCACGAGAAAGATATTTGTATCCACGCGTGTTTGATTACACGCGCGATGATTCGAGGATGTGAGTCTGTAGGAGAGCCGGAGCGAGGATCATCGGTGAAGAATTCCAGCAGGAATGCCCTCGGGCAGGCACCTGTAACCATGGCTCGACGGGAGAAACAGAACAGGTTGAGACGTGGGCGTGGGTGGAGCGCTTGATCTTTCTCTCCCGCACGATCTGCCCATATAGTGGACGCTGCACCACGCTAGCGATGGGCACGTTCAGCGCGCGAGTTTCTACATGCTCTTAAAGACACATGTATGTAGTTTCGTGTAATCACTTTTCTTAAAAATGTGCCTTTCTTATAACATTTTTTTAGATATATAACAGACACGTTGCACGAGAAACAAAATTTCAAAGAAAATGTCTTTATTTTAAATTTTTATACATTTTTTGCATATTTTTAATTAGTTTATTGTTCCAAAATTTGTAACCGAAATAGCTACATATTTTCAAACGCATAGTAACACACTGCGATTTATTTACATATTAATATATAACACAGCTTATATATTAACGTAGCACAATTTTAATGAAAAAGATAAATATAGTAAATATAAAACATTAAAAAAAAAAAAAAAAAAAAGAAAAAAATTCTAAAAATAAATAACTGAGATATATTTAATTAAAAAAAAAGTATAGTGCGAGGAGAGAAATCTAGCAAGAAATGTCAAGTACAGAAGGCGTGATTAATGCCTTGAAGGCCTTAATGATGCCTTCTGTAATCTCTACACATGTATATAATCTATACACAAATGTGAATGCGGCCCGCGCCCATCGCTACATCGGCCGTCCATCCGGCGTTTCTGCATCAGAAAGGAAGAGCAGCCTTAGGGCAAGACAGGCTTACCGCGGTGGCGATAGGATTCTGGCGAACTGCTACCAAAAAACCAGACGGGCTACCGAAGGGAAGCCGGTGGTTGGTATCTATATAGGCTACGGAGGTAGTGGAAGAGCGTATCTTTCCGCGAGGGCGAGGTCCGCAAAAAGAAACAGAGGGCCGTGGGAGGGAAGAGAGAAAGAGATCGAGTCGGCCGGCGATCGAAGGTCGACGATCTGTCTCGACGAACGAGCACTCGTTAACCATTAAGTCTATCCGCGGCAGCACACCAGGCCCCGGTTTGGCTCGTCTAGGAGAAGACTGACAACCTATATCAGGCCCACGAGCTGCATGCCGGAGGACTCGTTCGTTCACGCACATATGCACTTTTCCGCGGAACGGGTTACAGAGAGAAGCACGCCACTTTCCTCGCTTTGTTTTCCTTTTTCCATCCCTCTCTTTCTTCCATCATCTACTCTGTAAGGCTCTTTTTCCCGAGTCTCTCTCTTCGGAGCGATGCAAAGAAGTCGCCTGCCGCGTCCGGCCGCGCGACAGATTTTATCGTCGGTGGAAAATTACGGGTTATCGAGAGAGTGATTAATGGCCCCCCGTTGGATATTGAACGGTAATTAAACGCATGGCAATTTGTGCAGATATAGTGCGTGCGCTCGCGCTCGCGGCGCGAGTGACAGGCCAACTAGGGTTGATTTAAAGTTTTTACGAGACGAACAAGACGGGTGCGCGCGCGCGATTCTCTCTCTTTATATTTCTTTCTCGATCCTCGTCAGAGCTTATCCTTTTCCCTGACAAAGATGCTAACGCGTCGCCACGTCTCCTTTTTTTTCTGTCGCGTGCAGCGCGACGCATACGATATCAAAGCGTAGCACGATCGACGGTGCGACTTCGATTCTACTTTGTAACGAAAATAGGCTCGCCAGACATTCTCAGATTTTTATTGAAAGAACAGCGACAAAATATTTGCCGGCAAAAAATTCACATATTTAAAAATTGATAACTGTTTAATCGATTTTGCTTATCGTTCATAAATATCTTTTTCGAGAGTGCATTCTGGAGCTATAGCGCATAAAAATGACGCATCCTTGGTAGTTTCGTTTCACAGAGAACCGCGACGATCATCGAAGAGTCTCGCCAAGAGTCTCTCCTCCATTAGATAACTTCCACGAAAAGATGTCATCCCGAGTGGCGCTTTTTGTCGATCGCGACGACGACGACGAGGCGGGACTTGGCTCTCGTAAAGTCAGGTGCAATGTAGAGAGTCGTTGTCGTCCTCGACTCTTACGATCTAGTTAGCGCGATCCGATTGGCGTGTAATCGATCGTCCTCGTCGCTGTATAAGGGAAAGGGGCCTAGAATTCACTGAATCACACCGATCTCGTCGAGGTAATTGGCCGATGCCAATAACGCCCCGTATTCTTCGACCGCGCTTGGAACGGCATCATGCATTATTTAATAAGACATTAATTCCGTATTCTTCGTTTTAATGCAATATACATAGATACAGCGTGCAGGCGGAGGTAGAAAACAGGCATACCTACCTGCATGCTGTATATATATTTTCTCCTGCGTACTATATTCATTCCTCTCTTTGTCCGCTAGTTTCTAGTTCAATTGTTTATCTGCGCGTTTATGTAGAAATGCATTACGGTTCAATAGTACGCTAAAGGTACATCGCATTTTTAGTTCGCATCATTAGCATAGATAAATTATTATCTTCCAGTGTCTATCGATTTTCATAATCATCGACTCCTGCGTGCGCAGATAATATATATGTGGTCTATTTTCAATCATTTTTGATATAATTGTTTAGCGAAATTTCTCGATATGCGGCAGTTTAACAATTTTTCTTAGAGAGATACACTGATAAGTTTTATAAAGAATAAAAATTTTATCAAATTATTAATTTTTTAAATATATAAAATTCTATTTTTGCAAAACTATTTTCACATCACATCATTAGTCTATAAAAAGAATTCAGTATTCAATGACGATATTTTTAGACTATCGGAGTAAGCTTAAAATACCGCCTGTCATAATTCCGAATATCCATCAAACTCTCTTACCACACCTTGCGATATTTTAGTCAACCGAAGCGCATCGCGATGTCACGCCGTTCTATCGACATTAAGGCAAGTTGGTTTCGACGGGCGCGTATAATCCGATTATCCCGATCTCTCATTCGGTCATCGCGCGTTTTCCCGCGGCGCCGCCTCGCATTTCATTCCATCTGGCCATCGCCGCAAAACTCACGCGTCCCATTACGATGCTTAAACGCTCGATACTCCCTCGTCTCATTTTCCGAGGTGCGGGCTCTAGATATATCTAGCCGCCTAGAGTGGACCAGTTTCCGCCGAGACGTTATTATTTAAGTCTCTCCGCGTTCTCTCGCTGCGCCGAGTCGGCTATAGTTGCGGAAGGGAGACGACGACGACGACGACGATGAGAGAGATCGAAGAGAGGAGCTGAACGAGGTAGTCTGAAAATACGCTCTGAAATTATCGTTATCCGCCAAGGGATCTCTCTCCGCGGCGGCGAAGATCGTCGAGTCGTTAGTCAGTCGGTCTCGCGATCTCGGGATCCTCACCGAATGTCAAGAGAGAGAGAGAGAGAGAGAGAGAGAGAGAGAAAGAGAGGCGTACCGGTAATTAAACTCTCGCGCGACTTTGCTTGCCGTCGTTCGTTGGCTTTTTACGATTTGCACCTTGCACACCATGCCACACCGTAATACGACGGAGAGAGGGCGAGAGCCAACGTAAAACTGACCGGCAATCATTAACGACCTAGCGCGCTTCTCTTAGAACCAAGGAGAGTCGCGACACACTTTGAAAGATCTTTAAAACTGATGCACGGATGATAATTGTGCACTGATAAATGGGATAGATTTTTTAATCAAATTTTATTAAATTTTGCAAACTTTATCGTTCTTTATCAAGTTAAATTAATTCAGATGTATTTGGGCTGTCGCAAAATGATTTAGGTGATATGAGCGAATATTGTGACAATTTAGAATATTACATGAGCGAGATGACGACAATCCGATAGTAGCAGCTCGACAAATAAATAGCCAATTCATTTAACATTTGCTCTTGCCCGCTGTACGTATTGTTCGCAGTCGATTTTCTTGCGTCACACGACTCTAAAGTGTTCCACGAACTCATAACATTGACAGCGCAGTATAAACAGTATCGTTTATAACGGAGTGTTCGCGATTTATACGTTTGCGTGTTGTCATTACGATATATGCACTGCGGACCATAAATATCGAAATTGCAACCGGCAACTTGCTACCGAAATGCATAAAATGATTCGCGAATAGAATGCGATAGAATCATGTTCTGCTGCTGGGAGCGGCTTTCAGTAGAAAATAATTCTGTATCGGTGGAGAGAGAGAGAGAGAGAAAACCGCGCGTATAAAATCAAGGAACATTGATTCTTTACGAGCTGCTGTAAAAACGCGATTCACGAGCGTGCCTTTAAATGCTGTGCATTCGGTATCCGTGCAATGAGTACGAGAAAGTATCACTGTCCGATTGTTCTGACATAAATCTCGGCTACCATCTGACTGCGAGATTGACTATTAAATATACGAACGCGTGACGAAATAGGAAATCATAATATATAAGAATTATTGAATTCTCCGAAGAATATTTTACACAAAGAGATTTTAAAATTCAGGAAAAAATAAAATAAAAACACGTTTTATAAAATTATCTTCTAAATTATTATTCCGATATAATATTCGACAATAAAAAAATATTTTAGATAATTCGATTAATAGTATATTACAGTTCGAATATGCAATGATAATTATATTTTATAATCTATAATTAAAAATAATATTGTATGCAAGAAAATACATAATCATATATAGAGCTTACAAATGACAAAATTTTGTAAATAAGCTGGAGATGGCAGTGAAAGAAAGAGAGTTCTGCGCAAAAATAAGCAAAACTTTGGCCATAATAATAAGACCAAATGGAACGCTCTTTTCGGGGCGTACTTTGGTCCGAGACATCGCGAAATGATGCAGGGCGAGAGGATGCTGTATTGCGCGCAAAGCTGTCTCGATGCCGCATCGGAAGAGTCATGGCACTGCAGTGCAGCAGGACTGCAGCAGGCTCCAAAATGTAATACAGTATGCGGCCATATGCGGTCACGAAAACTCGCAACTATGCCGGAAAAATGCAATAGGCACCGGAAATTTGCCAAAAAAAATTGGACAAGTATGCATTACGAGGTGCGAGACTATATTAAAGTTTAATTGCGCACCAACGAGTTTGTATTTATTACAATTTTGGTTATCTCGCGCGTTACAGTTATTTTTCTTTAATGATAAAAGTGATAGAAATTAAATATTTACTAATTATCAATCGAGCACTTTTGACGTGTCAACAGTTGCATCGTTCATGAAATTTATGATTTTATATAGTAAATTATGTTAGCGCAAATAAGACATCGTATATAGTCATATTGAAAAATAATCGATTAATCTGAAATATAATTAAGATGATATGAATTACAAGATAATATTTTACCGATTATTTGAAATACACGTGCATATCTATATACATGTATATGCAGAGGTGTAAATAATAAATCGATGTCGACAATAGCTTTAAAATATAATGATTATTAATAATAAAATGTAATTTCAATATAACAGCATAAAATAAATCTCGATAATGAAATTTTGTAAATTATAACGAATGAATGAACTCTTAAAAATTTAATTTCCTAATGTGAAAAAGTTGACAGTCTATATATTGCACAATCCAATATTATAAAAGTAACAATATATTTTTTAATAAATTCAATTACTATTTATGTATTTACTATTTCTCGCGCGTGTATACACGTAAACGCACGCAAATGTGATGTTCGCAACTAGTCGGCACAACCACAGCATTCGTATGGTGCACGTTATCGCGTAATTGCGGGTTAATTCGAGGCTGGCAGGCGACAGCGTACAAGGCGTGGGCGATTCCTTAGGCCTGTCTCGTTTTGTCGTTTCGCGTAGCTGCACGCAACCGCATTCGCCAAATGACAGAGACGTCTCCTAGTAGTCTCTCGGGATCTCTGTCTAGCGCTCGTTGAACATATTTTACGCTTCGTCGCGCGAGACCGACGATTGTTCGGGCTATAATTTACATGGAAATCAGGCGCGCGAAATCTAGAGGCTCATTTACAATGTTCTCGGATTCAGTACACAAGAGGAGACACGTAAGATTTATCGGGTATACGTATGAAAATCATTTTATTGAGGCTATTAAAAGAATCTTAAGAATTTATCTTCATCTAAAAAATATTCTCGATTATTTAAATTTAATATAATTATTTTTCTGATATTTAAATTATTGCAAAAAGTTTTCATTAAGAATCTAATTATATAAATTATGTATATATCTATACATATGTATATATTAAAGATGTTTTTATATATATTAAAAAATTATAATATTTTAATAAAATAATTTTTTGTTTAAGCAATATCTTTATGACATTTTTTAAAATGATTTTATTTTAATATTCTCTAAGAAATAACTTTCTAATATTTTTTGTGACATATTTTTCTAATTGTGCAAGTCCTTAATTATTTATGCATAAAAGACATTAAGCAACAGCAATAAACAGATAGAAAACGTAGCTAATTTAATTCACATTTTATTTTTATTGCATTGATATGACCCGCAATGCAAAATTCTAGATATGTATATCGATAAGCTCTATAGAGCGAAGGAAATTCTGAAGACCGACAAAGTCAATCTCGACAAAGTCGGGATATCGAGCATGATTTAATCATTTATTCACATGCGCGGGCATTCGCTCGTTCATAATACGGTTAAAAAAAAGAATCGGGATTGAAAACGGAGAAAGCAAAGGAATCTGAGGAACGAGTGGCACCTAGAAGAGGATGCCGATGCAGTCGGATATACGAGCATCGCGATTCCAAGTTCTCGGTTGCCGATGGCGCACACAAGATTTTTCATGTGTCGGTGCGTTATGTATAACTAACACACGCGTGTGTAAAATGTAAGCTTGCCGAGAGAGAGATCAGGCCTCGGATAGGTCGGGGCCTCTCTTTGGCTGGCAGGTATAGACCCGGACCCGTATGCCTTAATAGAAACGCCCACGCCCTCATTATGCGGATATCGTAAACATTCCCCTCATTCGCGGCGAACCCGCGCGCGATCTCCCGTATGCAAATATCATCGACCTCCCTCGTTCCTTTTTACCTGCCGTTCTTGTCCCGTACGGTAGTTTGCACGCCATCGCGTAAAGCGGCAGTCTGCATCGGGCCTAAAGAGGTGCTTGCCCCTTTTCGGTCTCGCGTTTCGATATCTCGATTCTTGACGGTTGTCGTCGTTCTATACTCGTGAACGATTTCTTATGCTCGAAATTATTTATCAGATTGAAACCCATCAAGAATAATTCTCATTCGAAGATTTAAGGAAATTCAAGACATGTCATATGACCAAAAGACATTTCTTTTTAATTGGTATTGAATAAATGAGTGGTATGTTTCTTTTTAATTTTATATTTTGAATATTTATATTTTATTTATATTTTTTCTTATTTCCCTCAATGTTGGAGTAAATTCATTAAAAAGTTGAAGAAAAATAAATGTCAGTATATGTAAAAAGATGTATAGACTGTTATATGAGGTCAAATCATAAAACACGAAGGAAGAAAGTAGCGACCAATGTGCCAAGGGCCAAGATGACTCACTTTCGCGCAGAGTTGAATAAAGAACTACCGGATATGTGGTCTCGCTGGCAAATGGGTTTCCGCTATAACTCCCATTATACACGTGAACTTCCGCGCATACAAAACGCAAATATTATGACGAGTATGCTATTTAATAGGTTGTAATACTTTTGCTATACGTGTGCGCATATATCGGCATTTAAACATTGCGCGTAAATTAGAATATGTAAATTTTTAATAATAATAATAATTTGCTCATCTAACATTTCAATAGGTGTAAAGAAAAAAATTGTAAAATTATAAAATGAGAGTCTTATAAATTGATATTATATAATATTAAAAATTAATGCGATATTTCCGGAAAGAAAAAAAATCGATAAAAAAAATTTTCAAATTCCAATTTCCAAATTGATCTCCGTTGACAATTTCTTGAAAGTTCTTTATTGTACAAAGTTACATTGTGTCGCGAGAAATCGCGGCAGCGTTGACAACTCGGTCGCATGTGGCATGCAATCGTCACGGTGCGCGAGCGTGTAGTCAGCGATGATGAAGAGAGAGACGCGCGTACTTTGTCTTAACCGTCAAGGAGTATGTATCTTCACCCGATGGTCGCGATCATCGCGAAAGATCCGAGAGAAGGAGAAGGAGAGAGACGCGACAAAAGCGGGAGAAGAAGGGTGAACGAGAGAACAAGGAGAAGAAGAGTAGTAATAAGCTGGCGCGCGCGATGATGAGTGGCCGGCGTAAATTAGTCGGCACGTAAATTAACCACCCCCGACGAGACGCGCCGACGAATAACGGCTCGAACGAGGGACAGAGGCGCGCGATATCGCACCGGGACACCGAGGAAAAAAAAAAAGGGGCCCGCAGCAGCCCGACCCCGGGGGCTTCTAATGAACGTCGCGTGTCGCGCGCGAGAGCGTTCTTACCTTGCTCCCTATTTCTTCACGCTGTCAGTAATCTTTATAATTGTCTATCGTTACTTCAAGGATACGCGCGAATTATTATTTGCGCAGTGCAAACAGATGATGTGCGTAGATAATTTTTTTATTTCGGTTTCCAAGGAATAATGATGCGACAGATGTGAGCTTTCTTTTATGTCAAAAGAAATTTATGTGTGATTTGTACTGATAACTCTTTATATATTTTCTTGAAATCATATTGGATGATTTTAAATATTGGAATAATTTTAAAAATTAATTAGATATTAGAATTAAAATTAATTAAATATTAGAACAAGATAGAATTAATTAATATTTTTTTGTTATTTAAATTAAAGAAGTAAATGTTTATGCGTTTTTCTGATCTCAATGGTAAATTGTCAAAGTCTTAGTTTGAAGATTTTCTAAATTACTCGCTGGAGTATTCTCTCGATGTTGCGCAGACAACAGAGTCAAGTGCATGCGCCGCATAAAATTGGAGTTTCCAATTAAAGTTGCCCGAACGGGCGACGAGCGCAATTAATTAACGTGTCGATATAGCCGAGATGCCGAGAAAAGCAGCCGACGGAAACAGAGAAACCCGCGTTTACAAGCCTAAGATAGGAATTAGAGGCTGCACAAACCGCCTGGTTTTTTCTCGCTGTCATCTGTCTTTTTCTCTGCAGCCGCATGTAAACAGTATTCGCGCTCGCCATCATTATAATTAGAGTCCCGCAAGCAGGTGCCGATTTAACGACCACGATCGCTGTTGGCGAGCGATCGCGAAAATTGGAAAAAAAAGTCGACCGGACACGCGCGCCTTTATCGGTTTTCCTTCCTGCGAAAATGCGCCGGCTGGTTCTACTCGATCATTACGCAGCGTAAAAACGCAAGGTTTACTTATTACACGAATTCGTGACGGCGCGATTTTTTTCTTTCGTCGAAACATCACGTGCACGAACTTCCCGTTGTTTGATCGTCGCATTCCTGCGAATCAACCGATCGCGCCTGCAATTTAACGACATTAATTCCACATTAGAAATCATAGTTTTTCTTTTAGCAGAACAAAGTGCTAAAAAAACTTGAATGACATCAGTAAAAAATAAAAAAATATGAAAAGAGCAATAAGTACTTTTGCTTCTCGGTTAAATGCTTTTATATTTGTAAAATGTATAATGTTAAATTTGTAATATAAGTATATGAAAAATTATGTTAATTATCTAAAATTGCTATACATTAGTAAGTTTCGGATAAATAGAAAATGTATAAAATACATATGTAAATATTATTTAACATATGATTTTTTCTTTGCACGGAATATATTTCAATCGTAAATACGCACGGAAATGGTACCGATAGTAAATCACGAGCTAATTTTGCGCGTGACTTGAGTCGATGGGCGGAACGGACTTGTCAAAATATTTTCGAAAACCTGATATCACTTTATTGCAATAAGTGACTCTACATATTATCTGCACGAGCGTTTATTAATATTTTCTACAAAGGCATATAAAATTACGATTGGTCGTGTTGTGTATTATGCAAAAAATGCGAGGAAAAATGAGAATAGAGGGCGGTATATAAAAATTCACGGGTTCTACATTCACGTGCACGTAGCGAAACGAAATTACAGATGCTGACCGAAAGTATCTGCATGTACAAAACTAATGCTCCATCGCAACTAGTAAACTGCTCCGAATGCTGACGGATTATTATTACTCTTCTTCGAGACGTTTTTTTTATCGAGTAAATTTAAATTTTCGATCATAAGTATTTTTCGAATTAAGTTATTTAGCAATTTTATTGTCAATTAACACAAAATATACAATTAAAATTAGTTAAAAATAAAGTTTGATTAATTTACATATTTCTAAAATTTAATTAAAAAACTACATATTTATAAATCTTTGTCATCATATTCCTATTCGCCGGATTTAGGATTATTTTCGCGATGAATGCAAAGGATCGCGTTCGTTTAATAAAGTATGTGGTGAGAAATTTCGCGCGATTTTGTCGGCGGTATTAAAAAAATGCGACATCAAGCATCAGAGAAAAAAAAAACAGAAAATGCACCGGTGGATCGTAAAGGCGAAGTATACGCAGTTTACAGAATTATCCAAAGTGCGATCTCTCTCACAGGATGGCTCCTCCCTTCATCCTCTTTGCATCCCCGGTGGTTTTCATACGCCGCAACGCGGGCGCGACGCGTCCTACATAAATCACCCGTCGCGGAGAGAGAGAGTCTTTTGAAATTATATAGCTCGGCCACGACGGGGAGAAGTCCGCCCGCGGATTTTCAGAGTTCCTCGCAGAGCGGAATATGGCGCGATATCGCCGCCACGGTATCTGGATGGCAGATCGGGCCGAGTCATCGAGCGCGAGAGATGCGCTCCTCTCCTCTCGTATCGATGTATCAATACGAGATGGTCGATCTTCTTCTCTCCGCACACGCGTTTTGCCTTTCTCTGTCTTTCAACAAATCGACCGCCCGAGCAGTGTTGCCGCTCGCTGATGGTCGATCGGGAGAGAAAATCAATTGCGAGACTTGACAGCTTTATCGGGAAGAAAAAGGAACTTTATCGAGATAATAATTATTATTTTTATAAAATAATAAATATAATCCATTATTCTCTTTTATTATATTATAATCTATAATAGTCGAAATATTTGAAATTAATCAAATAAAATTTTTTAAATTAGGAGATTAATAAATTAAAATATATCCAATTCACTTGAAGCGTTATTAGAACCTGATTAGGATATCTTTGATTACTGCAAAAAATAAGAATATTAAAAAAAATAATGATACAATAAAAATTTGAGTTTGAGTTGCTGTGGATAATGCGAATGACAAGATCGAGCGATCAGCTGATAGCTGTCAAGCAGTGGCAATGGCGGCTGCGAACGCTCGCAAAGCGATCTAGGGGCGATCGGCGCGCACAGACCGATCGATATAGAACGCATCTCGATCATAAATCAATCCGAAGTGATCTCGGTTCGACACCCGTTCCATCCAACAGCGTGGGCGCTCGTTGTCGTCGACTGCGAGCAAGCATCCTCGATACGGATCGAGATGTATCTCTACCTGCTTCGATATATGTATAGATCGACTCGATCTCTCGTCGGAGGAAAGAAGCATCTTATGAGCTGCTGCTCGTTAAATTACGAAATTAAATCTCACGGCGCAGAGAGCGAGAAATTAACGGTCCCGTTCCGCGAACGTGACAAAAACGATAAAGTGTTGATTAACCGTATCGCAGTGGTTCTCATGCGATCATGTCCGCGATTATTATGGGGCACCGATAATATACCTACGAATCCATCACGTCCGGAAAAAAAAAGAACGATACGTCCGATTTAATTACTTAATTGTATTTCGGAGAAGCAATCCCTGATTTTATACATTTTTTGTCTTCCAAATTCTCATACCTCTTAGGCCACGATGAGTTTTCGTTCTTATTTAGCAGCAAAGTACTTTGCAATCTAATATACAATATCGATAAATCATATTTTTTTTTCACATGATGAAAAAACTTGAATGTACCGTAACTCGAAACTTATTTTGATCAACTGTACGATTCCAAGAAATGAGTTAAATCTTATAACATTGCGAGAATTCTCTTTTTTAACATCCACTTTACTTAAAAGACTTACATTTTTACGACTTTTGCGACTGAGATTTTAAATTATTATCAGTAAAAAGTAGCTAAACGGAAATGTTACGGTAAAGAAAATAATACTCGGAAACGTTGCAAAAAGCTTTTAGAGCTATCTAGCAGACTTGTAGGTGCGAGGGATCAGCAACACAGGAAAATATAGCTCAACAGATAGAACGGAAAGGTAAATGATCCGCAAGAGAGGAAGAGAAAGGGAAGGGAGACGAAGAGAAGATGCGTTAGGATAGATGGACGGACGGCAAAGGTATTATATGGTGACTATGGCGAGTAGTGAAGGCGAGTTTTTATCGCGGCCACCATCTGGCCGACCGATCGTCATTACCTCCCTAAGTGATCCTCGCATGACCGACCGGACTTTGCACCACGTCACTGCACAGCTCACGTTACGAGCACCCACCAATTTTTCGCGGATATCACCGTTGCATTTCCGCACTCGTTGTTTATCGGACGAGTCGTAAAAGAATAAAGCTTTCTTTCCGAAAATAAAGTTATTTTCAAAAAAAAAGATCAAGGAAAAAATTTGAAAATAAAATGTCTTCAATTTCCATAATTAAATAAATTTACAAACTATGAGATGCAGTAATATAAATATTTTTTGCATATATATTGTATATAAAATATAAACAGATGTTTGTATGGAGTTCAGAATGAGTTAAGAAAGAAGTAATCCAACATGCATATGTTGGAGAAAAAAAGAATATACCATGTGCTGAATAATTAATGACAGATTCGAATAAGATTCATCATATTCGCGTAAATTAGAATCGATTTCTCGCATATATCTTGTATAATATCGCACGAATATACGCAGCTGTACTTTCTAAAATCTGTTGAACAAAAAAATAATAAATATAAAGCCAATGACGCGAGAATTATGCTCTGCCACGTCATTGGTTAACGTTAAAAAATTGTTACATTTTATTATAGATCTTTATTAATTTGTTTTGTACACAATTGCATTAAAATTCACCTTTAATAAGAAAGAAATTATACTCCGAACAGAATGTGTGTTGCGAAGCGTTTAATTTTATTTCTTTTTCCTTATTTTGTAATTTATATATCGTATCAGGGATATAGATTTTGTTGTTACAGGCCGTTGCAAACCGAGATTGAATATGTTATAACCGGCGAAAAGGGGATGAGAAAATCGCGTTACGGGAATCTGACGTCTGGAATAGCTCGTCGCGTGTCGTCTTCTTATTCCTCTTCGCGTTTTCGACCCGCAGAAACATTTCTCGGCAATGCACGGAACGAAAACTGATTTACGCGACTAATTTCAGAAAATAGATAATGTGGGAGACAAATAGAATCTTCGGGTGTAGAACTTGTGTTATTCCTATGCGTGTGCGGAACTTAACACATTTTTCGAATATTAAATAAATGCCTCGAATGTAAATTAAATATATAGCTTTTCTTCTTTATTTTAGTTAATTAATTAATAAACATATGTCATATTAATAGCATTTGCACCAAAATAATAATAATTTAGATACATTAAAATCGTAATGAATAAATTTAAAAAGTAATAAAAAAATAAAATTATAAAATTCGAATAAAAGAAAACTAAAATTTCTATAAAGGAAACTAGATAAGAAATGTAAATTGGTAGATATTACAGATATATTACAGATAGAAAAATGAGAATGTTAACTTCTCGTAGATCATAAAATCTAATTAATTTCATAATGATGAATTAATAATTAAATAAGTAAGATATTATGCTCTCTTTTTTAATAATATAAAAATTTTTAAGTGTAGTATGTATACGTATCAGTAATCTTGTTCTCAATGACTGCGTTTATGCACTGCTTCGTGTATTTCTGACTGACAGAACTCATAACAGAAACTGATTTATGCCACCGTTTCTCAACCAAGCTACGGATAGTCGGTCGCCTTTCCCGTTTTTGCAGATTTTTTTTGTTTTACGACTACATCGGCGGATCAAGCGATCCCTCTTCTCTAGGATCGTGAGTTTCTCCACGAGGAAACGCGGATTTGATTGCCGCAATAAAGATGTTTCGCAGTAGTTTCTCTTCGCGCCAAGATTGACGTAGACGAGCGGGACAGAGAAAAAATAGAGATAAAAATAGAGATAGCAAGATAGATAGAGATAAAAAGAAAAAGAAATAATAAAACAATCATGTTTCTATCGTCGGAAATCGTATGTAATCGGTGTAGGCCTCGCGGAATTCCAAACTACGTGCATGTCTTTATAAGGCGGAAGGAAAAATGTTGCCCAACTCGGTGATTGCGCCTTCAAGCGATATTGATTTATTTTTATCCGATAATCACATAATTAATAATATTTGATAAATGATTTCTGGAAAATGATACGAAGTTGAGTGAAACAAAAGGATTAGTATTACAAATTAATTTGAAATTTGTAGAAATTCTCTTCAGAAGAAGGAACCGTTCGATCAATATGATTGATATATCTGATTCAATGTTGATTATTTTGATCCGAATTTAAATATCACGATATTTTTATCTCACATTTGCGATACTGCCACTGACTTTTTTAAAATCCCTAATTTAAATCCACGATTAATACAAACGGGCTTTTTTTTCACCGAAAGAAAAGCAAAACGAAAACTCACCCTGTGAATGCAATTAAGAAAACGCGCCTCCCGATCGGCGATTTAATTAACGGGTGTTAACCTGTTTGAATCATCGGCGATTTTCCCCTTCCTCGAGCTCGGCGGAAAAAGATGAAACGATCGTTAATAACGATGACACATTTTTAATTACGCTCGGCCCACATCGCCGATCGAAAATCACCGAATCGACCGCGTACCTACCGATCAAACACCGCTCGTTCATTTATCAAAAATAATTATGAAGACTTTGACGAATGCGCCGGTTTCGCGACAAAGAGGTTTTCCCTCCCTTAGCTTCTCCTACCGCGATCGCACGCGTGATACATTTTCGCCAAAATAAGACGATCGATTAACAATCTTTCGAGTCATCGACTTTCATCTTGCTCGCATTGCGACTTGTTAATGCCAATGATTTATTAACGAAGTAAAACGTGCCGCTTTCATCTCCGGTGCAACCGAGAATTCCGAAGAAACATCCGGTTTCGCGTGAAGAAACATGTTACAGGATCTATTACTCATTACAAGTCTCACTTTATCAGGTATGACTTTTTGGTATCTTTTAAATTATTTAGATTCTATTATAGACTCTAGTTTAAATGAAAAAAATCTCCCCCTCTAGCTCTCGCAATCTAAATGAAATATTCCTATGTTATTACAGATGATAAATAATGACAGCTTCGACTATTCATAAAAAGGATATTTTGAAAAATATTGGCGACATGTTATAAAATTTAACAGTATATTAAATTTAATTTATTTCATCCGTATCGCGTGTGGCTTAATCTGTGAGAGTTCATCAGCTAATTCAATAGACAGTTTGCGAGGAAAGGTCAACAAATGAGTACAGCACACTTGCTGTAACAAATCAAATTCAAATACATCTCATTGAGCCTCTGCAAAGTGCACGTGCACGCAACATATCGCTTTTTGAATCGAGGCAAATATTGAGACATTGAGATATCATCCATGTATGATGTCGACGATGTCTCAATATGACTTTGTTGTCGTTTTATGCATCAACTATCTTATCGCCATAAAGAAGGACAGTCGAGTATTTTTGACTCGATGAATCGTTGCGCTTTGATATGCTTTTTATCACTCGCACAAAAGAAAATTATAGTATCTCGTCAATGTGACGATATTGCTATACGGAACAGAACGGAATTATCACAATTGCGTGTTTCGTATATGCATTGTAGCAAAATAATTATGTTATTATTATTACAAAATTATTTTGTATATATTAATGTATCTAGGTATAGTAGAATTTTAATCATAATATTTTTAATAGCTAAAATAAAAATATTGAAATAATTTGTTAATATACTCGTAGAATTATAATAATAGCACTAGATAAAGAAAACTATGATGAACAATGAAGTCTAGTTTATTTTATAACAGCGATTATATACGCGCTAAGAGAGTGTACTTTGTTCTTTTTATTCTGTATCTCGTGAGTTTAAATCACACATATAATTTTTCAGAAAGAATTCAGGAAAAACTTGCGTGCACAAAAGCTTGTCATAAGAGGAACTTTGCGAATTCGTGGTAAAGCGATTAAAGTCGATGAGATTTTGCGCAATTTCGCGAACGGCACCCGCTATCTCCGGTTTCCGATCGAGATCGATAATCATTGCTTTGATACGGTCTGTCGCACAAACAGGAGATAGAATAACTTGTATGCACGGCTATTACGCCAGCAGGTTCGCTTTTACGCGGCACTTTCATCCGCGTAAAACCCAAGTGACTAATTTATACCGTTTAATTATTGACTTGATTGACGACCGATTTGTTTTGTGTATCAATGAAATTAAAAAAAAAATATATCGTTATAGCGATTTTATATCGTGTATACATGTACTAATCTACATATTATAATAATTCATAAAGTTCATACGTGCTTTTGTAATAATAAAAAATGTTTCTTCATTAATTGAATATTTAAGTCATAAATATTCAATCTTTTTGAAAGATTTTAGAGTCTTTTGACTTTCTATAAAAATTCTAGTTGTCTTGTGAAATTTCTTGTGTTTATTGAACGTTTGTCACAAAGAAAAATCCAAATCTTATTTCCAAAGATCATGCAAACATTTGTTTCAATCGGAATAGGTGATATAATTTCAAGAAGAGGAATTAGAGCATAGAGAGTCAGTAGAAGGTTAACTTATGTTCGTATCTTCTATTGGGAGATTCCTCGAACGATCTCTGGTACGTAGAGAAGTTGTACTGGCGAAGACCAAATAAGAGGCGTAGAATTCGAGGAAAGAAGGGAGAATACGTGATCCCGGACAGGTGCCACACGCTAGGGCGCCCACTATGGCCGGTTAATGGGATCTCGCCGGCGGTTTCGCCGTCTTTCCGCGCCATGAGCTCTTGCCATAATTGTCGCATAAAGTCGACACATTATTGCGTTACGGCCTTCCGCGGAGGCCCGGCGAGATATTACAGCTGTTTCGCGGGACCCACGTAATGACGGCCCCACGCGACGTCGCGACGTCGTCCTTCCGAAGAACTACCATCTCCCGAATCCTCGTTGAGAATTAATGGAAATAAGCGCCGAGAGAGAGCTTTTCCAAGACGACGAATCGTCTTGAGATGAGAACGATTATCGCGCGATTCTTTCCTTCCGATGTGTAATCGTGGCCCTTTATCATCTGCATCATCTTCATGCATTACGAGAAGGGGAGATTCTCTCTTTCTCTTTCTCTCGTTGAGATTCTTAGATAATTTCTCATTTCTGCCGACGGTTTCGACGACCGCCCGTAAAAAACAAAAACGTGGAAACGATGATGGAGAAACGCTTGTGATGCATACGACGGGAATGTCTGGAAAGTTTCCGCGACATTCCCGACATCTCTTACGAGATTGTTTATTTTCGACCGGACGAAATTGCAAATAAGCCACTCACTCCGCCTGGATTCCGCGTGAGGACAAACAAAGGACATTAGCGTCGATCTCCTCACGTTTGTACAAGTCACCACGGCGCCTCCGCGTTGCATCGGCGTATGAATCTTAAAGTCAATTGCATATCTCAACAGTACATACACTAGGATAATATTAGAAGACACTCTGAGCAAGAATTTTTTTATGTTGTTCTCGCTTAAATAATTAATAATTTCAATTTTCATAATGATTCTACTAATTATGATAATTAAAATTTACAATATTAAAGTATTTATCGTTAAAATATATATTAGCATTTAATTATTTTGTGAGAGAATTGATGACACATTTGTTAATAAATTTTTTGATGAACAATTCTCCAGCTCGGCGCGTCTCGAATAAAGATGGACACCGCGTGTGGGGCGAGCTTTAGCTCGGAAATTACATATGCGCTTTTGTGCGGACGCGTTGGCGGACACCGTTTTCTAAATCACTTACTGCCACTCTCCGCTACTTTCTCTCTTTTTCCTGCGGTCATCCTCGTTGCTTCATATCTTCGTCGCTCGCACGCAAGGAGAGCCAGCGACAATGTCCCAAATGACGTTCTATTTTCGCGAGGAGACGTCGATCTCCCGGCCGGTCGTAAAACCGTGGTCGCAGGTGCATTAAACCTAGAATAGGCTCCTTGACTTCACTTTGACTTCGCTGCGCTACAGTGCCTCGCCCTAACTACGGAGCAGTCTCGAAGAACTTCTCTCGCGCCGAATCTTTGGTTGAAGTGTCCCGTAAAATTTTACTAAGAATAGGAAGTTTGCTATGCGTGTGTGTTTGGTTGCGAAATTTTCGACTATTATTCATCCTGTTAAGTTTATTGAACATTGTTTAAATTGCCAAACTTTTATCTCACCTGATTAGAAAATAATTATGGATATTGATGTGATGCATCACGTACTTGCTGGTTTTTTTTGTATTTCGCGACGTGACTGTGAACATTTGTTTAATAGAAATTGTAATAGCAATAATCGATAAATATTTGTTTCAACGTTTGCGACGTAGCTATTCATTTTTCATTTTGTGCTTCGCACTTTAACATCGCGAGATAAGAAAACTTTGCACAGCAGAAACTTTGTTATCTAAAATATGAAAAATCGATGCATTACTTCTAATCTATAATTAAACTGGACATGAAATTATTGAAATTTTATATCTATAATCGACAAATATAATTGAGAATATATTTTATTTTAACGATATTGAATGAAAAACAGAAAATATAGAATGAAAAACGAATTTTCTTTTTTCAAACTATTGTTATCTATATTTTTATCTCAATGACATACTAGGAAAATTTATTATCAATAGCTTTCACGTTGTGAATTCCAAGGTAAAGAATCTTAGAATTTCATGATAAGAGACAAAGCTGCAAAGTAAAAGAACGAAAATAATTTGAAGAATCGAA
The DNA here is from genome assembly GCF_048542155.1 of Nylanderia fulva. Classification (NCBI taxonomy): domain Eukaryota; kingdom Metazoa; phylum Arthropoda; class Insecta; order Hymenoptera; family Formicidae; genus Nylanderia; species Nylanderia fulva. The sequence goes on from NW_028189518.1 coordinate 694,966, forward strand.
TTATCGAAAATAAAAATGATTACATAAACGACAATTATGTTGCTTCATATAACCAGCAGTTTTTATTGATTTTATTGGCAGATGTAATGCAACTCGATGGCAGATCTCAAATGCACGGCAGAGATAATTAAAAAGAAAAAATATGCTTAATGAAAATTATAATATATACAAATTAAAAATTAATAACACATTAAAACCAAATTTGATTTTAATTTCGATTAGTCAATAGGAAATAAAATACAATTTGATGATATGATGGCTTGTGGAAAATCTGAATGATACTATTAATCTTCCAACGTATGTACTTTCCGCAACATAATTTTGAGAGTGCGGTATAGCAATCGACTTCCGCATCGGTTAGCCGCTTCCCTTCGAAGATTAAAGTTAATACTCCGTAAGAGGGACCGATCTTATCAAGGAAATGCGCGGTCGACAGAAGACGTCCGGAAGTGTAGAAGACGGTTTCTCGTCCGTTTTTGTCGTAGCTAAAGGTGATAAATCTCTACGGACGAACGGAGGAAGGTTATTTCTTCATTATATCGATAACAAAAAAAAGACACCTCTATAGAATGTTTAAAAGAATTTGACGTATCAATAGTGGATATTTATAAAAATAGGCAATAGAAAAAGAAGAAAAATTAATTAAAGACATTTATATATCATTAGATCATTATGGCCATTATTTTTCTAACTTTCAAAATAAATATATATATATATTTATATAAATTTAATCTCTAATAATATATATGCATAATTAAAATTTTATATATTTTTATTAAAACAAAATAAATTACATATAATAAATTATATACAGTAAATTATATATAATATATTACATATAAGAAAATAAATTATGTTATATTTTAGATACTTATAAACGTTCCACTTTGAAAAAGAACGATCCGTTTAACCGACCGTGACAAAGTTAACCGTTCCGCGTGCTGACTTTAAATTCCTGAAAATTTATCACCGGTAAACCAGATTGAGAACTCTCAAGCAACGTTTCCGAGGATTCAAGTGACAAGACTTTAAGAGGGATGACCTAATTCGCTTGCTTGCATCAAACCCGAAGCACAACATTTTTTTCTTCAGGTAGCCAAATGATGTAATCACCAATTCGTGACAAAAAGAAAAACAAGTCTAAGCAATTTAAAGATTTTTTTAGGGAGTAATATTTTTGACATCTTTACAATATGAAATAGAATGACATCCTAATTGCATACATTGATATAAGACAAAATTGGAATAAGATCTTGGTTGAATTTATAATGTTACTGCGTTAATTCAGACTACAGACAAATTTTACCTATCATGCCGATGATCTACGTTAATAGTACATGAATATTATATGCAAGTCCTTACATATGCGAATTTATTTAAAGAGGGATCACCGTACATAAATCATGATCGATAAAGACATCCTTTTAAGGATATTCGAAAAAAGCGAAGTATACGACTTGGCAACGCGGGACAGATGGGCCAATTAAAATTAATCACCGCCGTAGTCCGGAAGGTATTCGAAGATTCGCGACCAGTATCGAGCCCGTAGCTATTTTTTCAAAGAAGACACACACCTGGCGTGCCATATTCGCACCCAACTCTCCTACGCGGCAAACCCGGGTATAAATTGAAATAATAATAACATAAGGCGATGAGCCTGCGAAAAAGTGATAATAACATGTCTGATGGTATAAAATGTTGGTACCTCGAAGCAGGTAGGTATATGAAAGATGATGTTTTTTTTGTGTGAGACCATTTCTTTCTTTTTTTTCTCTATTTCTTTAAATATTCTATTAAAATATAAATTACAAAAAAGGGCAACAAAATTTTAATTAGTCATTTTTTAAATATTACATATTGAAAATATTACGTATTAAAAATAGTGATATTAGTAAATATATTGTTCTACATATCAAAATTGGGGTCTATCTGTATATTTAATGTTATGTATATTTAAAAGGTATACTGGTATTATGTTAAATAATAGTAGTCGATATTTTCTTCACATATATGGCTAATTCGACGGTTTGTTTAAACATCTGGATGTTTGACTAGTTGAATACTATATTTGGATACCAGGATTTTCGAGACGCTGGCGTACTCAAAAATGTAAATATTTTTTCGATGTTTGCATTGACTTGAGTCAATATTGAATGTGTTTCTCGCACGTGATCAGGCTCTAAATTATGCGTCCCAAATCGGGCGCACGTGTCAACGCGTCTCAATTTCAGAGAATAGCTGTTGGGGACAACTGAAAGTCCAATGGGCTATGTTTATATAACAATTGGTTACAATTCACGTCATTAGTAGATTTTGATTTCGATCGTAATTTAAATAGGCATTAAATACCTTCGCACGAATCTATATTCAATGAATGAAATAAGCTGAAAAATCATCATAAAATCAGCATAAAAAGACAAGATCAAAAAAGAGATTCTTTAAGGTGTCAACAACTATTTCTTACATTGTAATTGAGATTTAAAAATTTATGATTTAGAAAAAATGGCATTTTTTCAGTCTCTAAAAATCAGAAATCGCAAAGCTTTTCAGTTGATGCATTTCTATGCGAAATCTCGCATTCTATTGCACGCGTAAAGTCGATCCTTGGGAACCACTGACCGAGAGCCTGGGGACGTCAAACGTGTGGGGTTGCCGTAAGAGTAAGAGGATGGCGATCCGATCTTCGATAAGAGCCGCTTTCTGTATGTATATGAGCCGCGAATACGCGAAAATATATGAGAGCGCCGGAGATGAAGGCGGAGGTATCTCATCTTCTGCTCTCGAGGCGCGTGGTCGAGTATCGATATCTCGCGACGCGTTGCCTCCCGCGTGGAAAACGCAGATACCAGTCGGGTTGACGAAGAACTAGAGATATTTTTGATCGATTAATCAAAGTGATACCACACACATCTCTCTCTTCTTCTCGTTTATCTTGTTACTTGCAATTTTCAAAACTGGTTATTTAAATTTCGATTTATTAATAAATTGATATTTTATAATAGTTGGCGTTTATCTTCGATAAAATATTGATATCGCATTTTTCAACAACTCAATACTGCTTCAAATAGATTAGTATATCACGCTCCTCAGGAGAGCGTCACGTACGTAAGACAATCATTTCTTAATGTCTTGTTACTTTTACAGTTTATCGTTGTTTAATGATGCGATCATTATTGCAGAATGGATGAACGAGACGATTTATCATTAATATACATAATTAAGCGCGATTTTTCAACGGTAATGAATAAATCGACGATTAGACCATTAATCAATCGTGTGAAAAAAAAATCACGCATTATCCCCTTTTGACGTTTCGAAGAGAGGATCTATAAATACTCGACGTTGATGATTTCCGAGTCGATTTTCTCCTCAATATTTCTCGTGTCCAGAAGAAGCGGGAATGGGGAGTAGATGATCGCGAGAATCTGACGAGAAAGAGCTAAGCTCGACTTAACTCGTTAACTCCGGTAGCTGAGTGGCACTTTGGCGACTTCGCGATCACGCGCGGCAGGTATACATACACCTACTTAACGACCCAACCGGGCCCAACCCAGCTACCTGTTCGACCATAGAGAATGATCGTTTTCCTAGCGCCGGCGATCGCTCAGCGACAAGCAACTGTTGCGGAAGCGAGCGAGCTGCAGGGAGGCGGATGAGAGATGAACCGTCCGGAGATTAACGCTCCCAGCGAGAATCGAGTATTATCGCTAAATAACTGAAATCAGTGCGTTCCCGCGACGCGATCGATACATCGTTAAATCTTCATTCCACCGTATTACCTTCGAGTAATAATTCCAATAAATGTGATAAAGTACACATCATTGTAGAATGTCTCACTAATTTTACACATCTTTATTACGTATGGAGAAAGGGAAGCAAGAATAAGGGGTATTTGCCCGCCCTTGAAATTAGTCAAAGAATTAACCATTTACTCTCCTTTTGAGTAAACACTGCAATTTATTTGCACATATTTAATATAAAAAACTGAAAATAAAATACTAAAAAAATAAGGAACAACAAATTTTAATCGTGCTTCCATCTGCAAAAAATCCTGCGGACGCCCACGATGTAATAATACTAAAATGTGGTATATTGTTCACAGTGTGCGACAAAAGTCTAACCACTGCGGGAGAAAGAAATTTCTTTTTATATCTTAAACATCTTTTTATTCTACACGAAATGTTGTGAACAGCGGCATGAGTGTTTATAACGATGCCGAAGAGCCATTTATTACAAGCGTCGCAATACTTTGGAAGGTGAACATCGTATCCATATTTTAAAGCTCGAAAAAACCAGTTACGTACATTTATGGAAATATTACGTAAGAATTATACATATAATGCTACGTTGGAAAAAATCTTGTGAATTATGAAACATATTAAACACGCATCGACGACGGTATTCGCATATAAAGAAGGAGATTTGTTGTTAAAACGTTGTCATATCATATTACTATCTCCTGTAATATGATATTAATATCATTCACGTGAATAATATCGTATTTCAACTAATCTTCATGTGCGAAAACTTGTATATTAAATTTTTTATTTTGCATTCTATTATTCTACACAATAACATATTTTCAAATTATATTATATGTATATATAATATTAATATTTCTATTAAAAAATATATTTACTAATAAATAAAAATATATATATTATATTACAAAATATGTTTCTTTTTCGATATTGACGTATTGAAATTAAAACAATAGCACGGATTATATCGCGTGAGTAATTTTTCGATAATTAAATATATCGACGCAACACAATACTGGCATGTTCGAAATTGGAAAAATTCGGAGAGCATTGTGTTTATCATTCGCATGTATTCAGCATGCAGTAACATGGTGTAGCAGTTTCTATACGCGCGAGAGAGCGAGAGAGAGAGAGAGAGGCGCAGCATCTCTGAAACGCGAGATGCGCGACCTTGAACTCGCATCCCAGGGTCGATCGATAGGCGCCACGCGCGTCTCCTGACCTATATAAACATCAGGAATTCCGGGAGAGGGAATACGTGAGGGAATATGAAGAATCCTGCCAACTTTTCTCGCGTGTAAACATCCAACAAAATTATAAAAACTGTACGACGAGATCTTTGCACTCTGATATGCTTTATCTTTTAATTTCAGTCTGTAAATAGTAGAAAAAACAAATTTTTTTAACACTATATATATACATACATAAAAAAATATAAATATATATAAAAAATCCGCACGCGATAAAGCGAGCGCGATGTGTTTACGTAAATCCGCCTACAAACATATTGCGTAATAATTTTGAATGGAGCGCACCATCGCTAAAACCGTTAACGAGATATTGAGAGATATTATCGGACGGGTTATTTCAGGGACAATGTCGATATACGTTACTACCTATTAGTTTTTCAAATTGCCGTCGTTGGTTGTTTCGATTTTCCCCCATCGTCGTCGCTTTGAAAATTTCAAAAACATGATTCACGAGTAAATAAAACGCGCTCGACTCTTCGAACCGGCGATCGATTAAAATGCAAATTCACCGGCGTCCAATTAACAGTAAACATGCGGCTTGTCGCGTGGACGTCGATTTTTGTTAGTTGACGCAAGTCGCCGGCGACAAAGCGATGTCGTCTCCCGCCGCAGCCGAGCAATTAACGATCCTCCCCCGTTGGTGAAAAATATGAAAAAATTCATCGCCGGAAATCGCGAATCCGCCGCGTCACATCCGTCGCCGCGGATGTATCCTGCTGCTCGCCGCCAGATATCGGAGGGAGAATTTGCATACAACGGATCGCCAACAAACGCACACTTGGCGGTACGAAGTCGCACGCGTGGGCGTTAATTACTCCGTTAAATCTGTCGCATCGCGTTAGTGGGAGTGTGTTACATATCGCGATGTGTATATAAAACGTCGACAGATACGACCGCTGTTGCGGCCTGCGTCCCGGACACATTGCAAGTATATTTACGCTCGACGGAAGATAGGCTGCAGTTGTCTCTCTCTCTCTCTTTCTGCCCAGCTTCATCAATCTTGATTCATTTTGCAATTAATAGTTTTTGCCTTTCTTAAAAAAATATAATAATAATTTGTATCATTGCTATAATTTAATAACGAATGTGATTTATAACGTGAAATTAGGCTACGGTTGTCTATCTCTCCCTCTTCTAGCCAGTTTCATCAATCTTGATTAATTTTGCAATTAATAGAGCCTTTGCCCCTCTTAAAAGAAATATATATAATAATTTGTATCATTACTATATTTAATAACAAATATGATTTATAAAGTAATTTTCGGTATCAAAGTAAAATTTGAACTAATCACGTTTTGTATTAAGATAAAAATATTGAGCAATTCGATTAAACTAACAATAAGTTCAATTAAATTAAATCGTTAAGAAAATCATCAATTTAATATTTTCACTGAAAAAGAACGTGAAAAGTGTAAAAATCCAACAAAATTACATTGAGGCAAAATATTGATATTTATAATAATAAATAAATTTACGTTATAATTTATAATATAATAAAAATATAATATTACTTTTGAAGATTATAATGAAAAATATTTGTTCACACACAGTATTTTTCGGGCCTCCCCGAGGTGCAGATTGTCTTCACATATCGTTTTACAAAATAATCCGGGATCCAGCGAGAGGCTCGTGAGATTTATTAGCACGAAATACTGTGTGTACCGGTCGTAACAACGTTCGCTCGTAATATATTTGGGCTAGATACTGCTTGGTCGCGGCGAATGACGCGGTTTATAACACGGGTGTGTGTACTCCATAACGCGGCTCGTCATAACATTTGTACCAGCTCGTTACCAGTTTTGTATTACGAATATACTGCATCGTAATTCTCGCCCGCACACGCGGCTTCTTCCCTGCAACGTGTTGTGTATTCGTGCTTTCGCCGATGCATCCCGCCGTTTGTTTTACAATTTGTTTCACATCCCAAGTCCTGATATTCGGATATTATGTAATAATGATTATATCATCTTTAATATTTTTTTTTATATAACACGACCATCATAACACTTGACAAATTCTTTCATGTATAATTATACATATATCCGCGAAATGCAATCCAATTGTGGATAAACCGCGATATCGGGACCGCCTGTTATAGTAGATCAGTCTGTATGCGACGCAGCCTCTCTGGCGGTGGACGAGTAAAGAGAGCGATATTGATTTCCAGGAAAAGAGGGAGAGAGAGAATGAAGGAGGAACGAGATACGGACACCGTGTGTGCATCGTACCGTGGAACGAACCCAACCGACCTGTGCAACCTCGTGCCGTGCCCTGTCGAGGGGGTGGCTGGAGGTTTCACGGTCAAGGCCGGTGAAACCAACCCTCCGTGTTACCCTCGAGCGACCCTCGCACCCACCCGGCACGCGCGCCCGGTTAAACTTCACGGTGTCGTGATTAACGACTACAACCCCCGCGCTTGCTAGAGCATATAACCAACGTCATCCCGTCAGCTTGAAAGTGGCACAAAGTTTGTTAATAGGTTGACACGGAGCGCTAATCACTGAGATTATGTAGGGCGCAAACATAATGTTCCTCTAATCTCGCGTATAATCAAAGTGGTATACATTTAACGGGAGGCTAATACTTATATATAAAATTATAAATTCCAATTATTTTTATTTCACACCATCTCGCTTATTTCATTCCGTTATTTAATTTCAAAGTGTGTTACGCTGCGTTAAATAATTAATACCACATCTTCGCGTAAGCCAAGTGTATTCCCCGGTGTCCATGCGGCTGGAAGAGTTTAGCGTAGGACGTTCGAAGCTCCTCTGCTCGTCCACCGAGGTGAACATTTCAGAATCGACTATACACACGAAGTCGCGCGCCTTGGGATAGAAGAGAGGAAGGTAGAGGAGAGACCGTATCCGATCGACGGTTTTACGCAAGCATTTACTTTCCACGGTTTACATCTCTCGGCGGGAATCCACGGGAGAACGGACAACAGTATAAAAAATATCGTCGAGAGCTATCGACTGGTCGTTCGTTACGCGAGGACTACACCTGCACGCGGTCGTTGATATGAAGAAACTCCGCCGCGTTCGGAGCCACCTACGCGACGGCCAGCTCGTTCACTCCATTATCGGTCCGGTCGAAGAATTAATTAGAGGGGGATTCACACGCCTCTGTGCGCGCGTCCGTTCGTCGTCGGTGCAGACGATTGCATTACGTGTAAATCTTGACGACAAGTTCTTTCGGGGATGCTTCAAAAATGTTTTTCGATCTATCTGTCAATTGTCGAATTATTCGAGAAATTAAAATTTACAATAATTCAGAATATGTAGATCTAAATATTGCAATATAGAAATTATTATAAGAAAAAAAGAAGAAAAATTGAATATATTGTATCTATATATTATAGAGATAAAAAAAATTACAGTTCAATGAAAAGTTTGTAAATATTGCAATGTAGATTACTATGAGAATTATTGTAATTAATACTATATAGATAATACTATAAGAGAAGAATAATTAATATTATAATTAATACTATATAGATAACACTATAAGTAAAGAATACTTTAATTAATATTACAATTAATACTATAAATAATACTATAAGAAAAAAAATGAGAAAAATTGAATTGAATTGAATTTTTCCAAACGCTACATAATCATTTTATAAAAAATGCGAATCGGGACAATCTGAATTCTTAACGTAGGGACAGATTGAAGCCTTTCTTCTCGCCACACATATCGTTTCTCAAAGGTCAAATACGTTTCATTCAAGAGTTTCTATTAATGACATTGTGTACGCTTGGCTATACGATCCGTCGAATCATTAGACTAACAATACAAAACATAGGTTTTCGCGACGTTTACGTTCGCAATGCTTTTCGACCAGTGTATTGAATGCACGTCTCTAAAAATCGACATCACCAATTATGATCGCCTCAGAGGTATGATTTGCATGTCGTGCCTCCTCACAAGTATACGATTCGCAATACGTTCTTTGCGCAGGTGACAATTCGTGACGCATATTAACATAATGACGGATCATTACGATCGACATCGCCAGATTTTTCGTGGGCGTACATTTGAAATCGCAGACAAGTATTCTCTGAGAAACAAAATAATGAAACAATCAAATGCACCAACGCAAAAGGTTTGCGAAAGTATAATATAATAGTTTTCAATTAATTTGTATATCTTCATATAATATATAATAGTATAGTTCGAAGCAATATAGATATATTTTCTGCTTAAAAATAAGTTACAAATTATAATTTGTAAAGTATATTTTTTTATAACTCGTTGAAAGTTAACATTTATTTCACGAAATTTATGGAATCACAAAGAAATAAAATATAAACAGATTTAATATTTCTAAAGTCTTTTTTATTGAAAATTTTCTATCAGTCCATCGCTTGTATTCATTGTATAACGAACGTTCTCCTTTAAGATTTCTTTCACCACGTACAGATATATTTAATATTACGCGCTCCGGTTTTCTATGTGCTACTTCCTATGAGTCATCTGGCTTACGCGGATGTGTGATAATTTATATTGAGAAAACTCGTTTGTAAAACTGCGATTTTTCAAATTTTTCTGCTTAAAACATTTTCCTCGTAAAAAAGAACGTAAACAGTACGCATATATTATATGCTCCCCAAAGTTAAAGTTGTAGTTTGCTACCCCGATTTATGCTCGTTAAATCGCTAATCGACCCTCATTATGATCGTTAACAATCGCCACCGTCTCTTTGTCATCGTCATTGCCCTCGGTGGCTTAACTTCGATTGACTATCATGATCGCAAATATGTATCCAATCGACACATGTAATCGCATTGAAGAACATCGCTGATTGATCAGACACGTAATACGTGGCATTTTTTTCATTGAATTTCGTATGAGTTGATTAATTTAACCAAACAACATTTGCATGTAATAGAGAAAAATAGAATGCGTTCTAAAAACAGAGACTTAAAAAATTTTGGAAACGTACATTTTTATTAATATCCGTATAATATTATCGTTTTGATATTATTTATTCATTACTCAAGAGAAGTTTATGTGCTTCAGAAAAAAATAGATTCAAAAATATTTTTTAATTATTATTCTTTCGACAATGTCACGACAATTCTGCGAGAGTTATATAATTTTCGATCTGTTGGATTCAAGTTTTAATTGATAGGTGCAACTTTTCCTTGGCTCAAGTCTTCTCTCCTGGGTAACATATATTTAAGGACTTAACTTTAAATTTATACCTTGGAACATAAATACTGTCATGAAATGAAAAAGCAGAAAAAGAAGAAAAACCGCAAATTACTTATAAACCGCAAATTAGGATGAGTCTACTTATATTTAATCTTCTTCCAAGCTGAGAAGATGCCACATTGAAATATCAACATGACTAATTATAAGTCTCGATGAGTCGAGATTTGTTTAAAGTCCACACTGATGGTGGACTTTAAACAATTAACATCTAATTGCATCTGCATCTTCGTTTAAGTTTTACACACATCTTGGCGAAATTTTCTTCATCTAAAATTTCTTAATTTCCTTTATTGAGTGATTTCACAATTAATTTGGATTTTCCAATCTTTGTAAAGAAAAGAAATCGATTTTCGAGCACACGTGTATGCAACGCAAGAAAACACGCACTTTATAGCCTTCGAAGCTTTGCGAGATACTCTGTACAGGTACAGGTAAATGGCAATAAGGCGGATAGCGGCTGCCGTTTGATTAAGCGCGGTAGCTAGCACCGAGAGCGGTTGTTGGCGCAATTACGCCAAATGGATTTCCTAATTGCGGCGCCGTGCCACAAAGAGATTACTCACGTTCGATCATTCCGCGTCCGTCGAATCGGTAAAAATCGCACCGTCGTATTCCTCGTGCGAGCCGTCGTGAGAGATGTATTTATTGCGAAATCGATCTGACACAAGAACAATCCTGTGATCCCAAATCCGTCTCTGAATTTTCCTAGGAAACATCTTTACCTAATATTTTTTTCCACGCGATATACCACTCGTAATCGCTTCGGGGAACAAAGATTCAGCGAGGAGAAGGTTCTGCGCTCTCGGGCGCGCTGGTAGTTGTCTCTCTGAACAGGAGGAGTCACGTGTAATCTTATCGCCGAGATAGCGACTACCTTAATCCTCGCTTATTCTATTTCTGCACGGCCGCCGTTTCTTTCACGTGGGAGCACGAGAGACGCCAGGAAGAAAAAGAGAAAACGAGAGATGGGGAAGAGAGGGAATGCAAAGGGGTTAAAGAAGAGAGAGAGGGAGGGAGGAGAAGGAAGATTGCAGGGGCTGCGTCAGGGAACGCCGAGGCGCACCGAAAGGCCTCCTCCCGATCTGCATAGCAAATTGGCGATCGATATACGGTGACCGGCGAACGCGGCGCACCGGTGAATCGCGCGAGCCTCGAATTAAAGCTTATAACTTTCATGTCCGGCGCAATGTATCATTATGCGCGCGCGGGGACCCCGGGATCCCGTTGATGCAGCAGCAGCTGCATCGCGTCGGCGCGAATATGCGCATAAAGCACGATAAATCGTGCGCTTGCCGATAGATACCGATCGACGGATGACAATCGTCGAACGATAATGATCGAGAGGACCCGTGTGTCTAATCCCCAAACACGTATAGGTACACTCTTTCCTTTTGTATAGCGACGATATATCTTGGGGAAATGACGTATAACTTGTAATTGAAATTTCGCGTAATGTGATTGACACATTCGAGTGATTAAATTAGCCGTTCAAATTTGCAGTGATTTATATAATTTAATAGAATCCATCGTTGAGATGAAATTTCTCTTTAAATAAACGGCCCATAAAATATTTAAGTATAATGAAAATTTGATTAAAATGTATAATTGCGTTAAATTAATCGCAGAATTTCCTGAAATTACATATATAAAAAAAATTGTTATTTCTAAAGATAATAACGTTAGATAAAAATATTGAAAAACGCTCGTGAAATCGAACATCCCGAGGATTTATTCGCTAAATCGAGGTCTCGAGGAACGTTTTCGTTGCGTTGTTTGCAAATGAGACAGGGCAGCCGTGACATCTGACACTTTGTGTGCTCCGAGTGTCCGGCCACTTTCTTTACTACGCGTGTCGCGAAGGACGCTGACTTCTCGGATCGCTGTCGTATTAAGAACCCATTAAGACAATGAAAATAAGTTTCGTCGACGATTGTCCTAGAGGCATCAATAACTATCGTTGAACCCGAAGCATGCGAGAAACTCTGGGAATATCATTAATTTATCTGCCAACGTATGATTATATTACTGAATATATTATTTATTAAATATCAAAAGTCAATATTATTAAAAATCAATTTAATGAACTTAATAGACTTAATGGAAAATCTGTGATATGATAGATATATACGTATAATAAGCAAAATAGATATCTTATATTTTCTATTTGATTTTACTGCTTTTTGAGCTATAGCATTTGTGAAAGTAAAAATAATTACGAAAAAATGCGAGAGAAATAAATGTTGTCTGATTGTAATTTAGCCAAATCGGCGTTTTACGTTCTTAATCTGTATCGTCCGACAATTTGCACACTACGACAAACACACACTCGCGGCGTGACAAAATTCAGCGATATAACGCGCGGTAAATCGGCGCGTGCGCGACAGTATAGCAGCGGCAGAGAGATTTAATGTACATGTCACGCTCGCAGCACGCGTCAAAGTCACGAGGCGTGAAGGGACGAAGCGCGCGAGATTGGTCTCGGCAGATCGTTCTACGTGGCTGGGTTAACGCGCGTGTCCGCTCCACTTCCGACATTAAGCCACCCTCGCGCGCGCAAGGTGGCATTCAGCGTAATGTGTCACTGGAAGATATTTTCAAAGCCCCCTCTCGTATCACGCAAATTCCGTGCAATTACTTCATCTCGAAATCGCAAAAACTTCGACAACATTATGCATCTGGACGCACCGAAGTAGTAGTATTTTAAATAAAATAGCGAAAACAAATAAGGAAAGTAAAAAGAAAAACATCTCCTTCATCTCATTATCGATCAGATCATTAAATACGTCATGCAGATAAAATCGACAAGTTTTCAGATTAATTGGACAATGTCATATCTGTTTTTTCCTATTTTATGTCTGATTTTTAAATGCTAAGCTGCAGCCATAACTCGTACAGCTGATTCTGTTGACAGATGTGATGTATGACACAGATTGATAAGCTAAGTAAAAAAAAATTAAAATTAAGAGATCCCACGTGTAAACAACAGTCAAAAAATACAAAATGCATATTCGTATTATCATATGTAAATGCATTTGTTGCATAAAAAAAATTTAATGTAGTAAATACATTTAAGTAGATGCACGTTTTTTTCTCTCTCAACAATTTCCTTCGAGGATCGATAAATATATATTTCCAGTCGCGTTTTCAAACTTTTGCGAGGTGGAAAAGGTCGAGCGTAAAAAAAAAGACCGAGCAGTTGAGAACATGCTCTTCGCACGTATTTACTTTAACACGCGTGTCCGCTCCATTTCCGACGCTCAGCGCCGCGAGGCTTTGACGAGCGCGGTGTAACGATGTTAAAACCGCCCTCGCAACGGAGGACAGAAAAGCTGGCCTCTATGAGATCGATTATAAACGCATTCTAGTGTCAACGAGGGTGGAAAAAGTGGCTTTGATATTAAATGGCGGTTTGCGCGATTATCTCTTTTGATTCTTTCGATCACAGGCTCTCTGTCTCTTGTGTATTATTTAAAACAATAAGCAATGATTATTCAATATATATATATATATATATATATATATATATATATAATTCAATATTTGTCAGTATATATCGAATAATATCGGTTCTCTATGAATTTATTAATTAATTGGTAAAAACCTTCGATACAACCCTTGCAGGGATAACATGATTTTTTGTTCACACGTCGTGCTTTTTTTCGTTTCTCAACGTGCAATAAAAGCAACGATTAAAGTCGTGATATTAATGTGGGGCAAGCAACGATAAAGTTGGAACGAATAAAACTACAACGAAATATTACTCTGTTAATCGAGTTTCGATACAGTATGTACTTATTTTATTCTATGGATAACCCTCGATTAACGTCACACTTTTATAACATGATAGGCAGCATATTCCTATGAAGAAAAATGCATAATAATCACTTAATCGCAGTATGCAACGTATTCTAATAACGTATCACATTTTGCACTTGTAATAATTTATATTTTTCTTGCGAATTTGCCATTTATTTTCATATTTCGTATGATCAAGCACTTCATCTACGTCTCGTGATTTGACAATTAAAAAAATATTTATATTTAACATTCGAAAAAATAAATGCTATTTTATTATGAAGGGTGCATAATTAAATAACATCAATAAGTATTACAACGTATCATATGTATATATATAGGACGTTTTTCTTGCATCACTATTAATAAAATATTATTTTTACAAGCAACTTTGCGGTTCCCTCGACCTGAGCTGAAGCCAAATAAGGGGTCACTCGAGGGATCGAGGGACATCGCGATATCGATCGAAAATATGAAGATTAGATCGTGTCGCTTACCGGATAACAGTTAGGGGTTGCCACGCATCCGAGCCTTCGTAGATTCAACCTCCTCCACGTTGGGACACTTTAACCTCGGGCTTCTTCCTCTCCTCTTATCTATTTTCTTATAGTCACAAATCACAATAGAGCAGGCACTGAACTTAGCTTATACAGAGACCATCCTCTCTCCGTTATCACAGCAACAATCGAACGTCTAGAGCCGTCGCACAGTCCGCGGGGCGAATATATAATACTGTCGGGCTACTCGTGTTGGTATCTTCGAACGACAATAACAATCGACAAACAACAACAATCGCTCGTCGAAGTGGGGCGTTGTCACATCGCATCGGCACACGCGTATATATAAAAATCTCGCCGATCCGTCAATCAAGCTCGCGACACTTGTTCGCCAAATTCTCCCTCGTACATGTGTGCGAACGAACCGTCGGGAATTCCCATTACTCGACGCGCTCTCGCGCGATGATCCTAGAGATCTTCTCTCGATATATTCGTTAACAGTCAGAGCAGAAACTCGCGGCAGCCACAACCAACAAGATCAATCAGGCACATCGAGATCACAGAATTACCCTAGCCCGGCCCGTCGGGATGTCGCCACCAAAGAGGTCTGACAAGATTAAGACGTGACTACTTGGGGCGAGCGAGTGAGAGTTCCCGCCGTCAACGACGACGATCACACGCGCTTCTTTTCAGCGTCCTCCCTCCAGAGCAACCCCCTGCGACTCTCCCTTTCGGTCCTTCTTTTACACGCGCGAATTTCCGGCTCTCTCGCTCGTCGCGCGGGGATGAAAAAAAAAAAAAAAAAAGAGGTAACTAGAGAACGAGAGCACGAGGAAGGAATGGGGTGGGAAGGAAAAAACGCAAGCGCACGTTCGCACAACCGACAATAGGGTGATCCTTTCAGCAGCGCGGTCTCGCGCCGACTGCGAGGCTGCAGCGACTCGGCACTCTCGGCAGCTTCACCTTCGGCCGCCGCGCTGTAACCTCCCCTCTCTCTCTCCACGTGCGCGACCCGGCGCGCACGTCCACCCCTTCCTTCTTGGTTGACTTTCGTGTCCGCGGACCTTAGGTGCCTCTCTCCCTCCCACTCTTCGATTCGCCGCTTTCTCCTCCGCCACCCTTGCCTACACCCGTGCCAGCTGGGCCCCACTATCGTTCCCTCTCGAGTTCTCCTCCGGAGTCACCGTTTCCCTCTCTCGAGCGTACGCGTCAGCCTAACCGAGCGCGTTAGGCACTAGGTGGGTGCACGCACACCGTAGCGCGTGGACGCACGTACGGATGCCGTGCCACGCCTATCTCCCTACTTTGTGCACGCGCCCGACCAGTTCGCGCTGTTTTTACTAGCGCGCTGGTAGCCGACTGCCGAGGGTAGAATCGAGAGGGAAACGCGAGCGTGTGTATGTGCGAGAGAGCTGTCTCTCTTTCCTTCTCTCAGGCGTCTCGCCGGGATTGCCCACGCGTTCGTTCGAGGCTGCGTGCACCCGATAAAGAAGCCGGCGCTGAATCGTCACTGTGAATGCGAGAGCAAGAGAACTTTTATCGGAAAATTTATTTTTCCGTCCGATCATTGCAATGAAAAATTATACTAGCGTTGTTATAAATTTATTTTATATAATTTTGGACGTTTATTCAGCACTCTTTCGCGAGAGCAATTTTAGGATGAGCTCGCGGTTGCACTCGCTCCGTTCTACGCGAACGCGGAAACTCAAATACAGGCCTTTTGGAAAGTTTCTGATAAAAATACCCGACGACGCGCCGTCCTCTTCTTCTATACGGCTTTTGTAAACAAATGCCTCTTGAGATATTGACACGTGATCGAGACTCCGGCCACACTTTAGACACGTGTCCACCATGTTGAGAGTGCTCGCTAAGTGGCCGCTGGACCGTTTGAATTTTTTCTAGACGTTCGTTATTTGCCTTTTTCCTCTTTTCATTTTTTTTCTTTAAAGCCGAAGAAGCCGGCCGACCCAATGCCAACTGGAGAACCGTAGAAGAGAATAGTCTAAGTTGATTTATTTTAGGAACTCGCGTGCCGCGAATTCAAATTTAACGTCGTCCGTTTTCTCTCCTTTCTCGCGTTTAATATATTGTATAATACTCTCGGCGAGCAATCGAGCACCGTCTGATATATAGAAAAAAAGCACACTTTATAATCATTGCTGAATAATTTAGGAACGGTCGCGCAAAAATCTCCGAGCGATAATAATTTGTCGGCACTCCAATATAATCACATAGTCTCTCCTCTGAGATGAGAGGTCAATAGTCTCGTGTGAATCGTCACAATGTGAATCCCGTTCGGGACCAAATGGATCTTAATCTATTCCATCTAGCAATACGGGCGTATGATCGAAAGACGTGTAATTTGGTAAATACGTATAGTATAGGGCAAAATCACACATATACATATATATATATATTCTCTGCTCTCCCTTTCCTTTGCGCTGTAATTATAATAAATTGATAGGTTCGTGGGCCATCGCTTATTGGAATAATTGCGCGATCTCGCGTCATTAGCCTTAATGAGCCCCGAGTCCGGCTCCTAACGCCTCCTAGGAAACCGTTGCACTTACGAAACGATCCGAGATACACGGTATTCTCTCCGCGAGGTGCGTGTGCCCACGCACTTCGTCGCCGGCTGATTCGTAAAATCTAACACGTAATTACATGGTCTCAAGAGAGTGCCATGACCTGAGACTAATAGATCTACAAATGTACCAAGACAGACAATCGAGGATTTCGTAACTGCATTCGCTGATATATAAAATGTATTTCTGAAAGCACTTGTTTTTTTTTCGTGAGAACCCTAAAGATTTCAAACAAATTAATCTTTCATTTTAATTATATATCTGTATAATAAAAAAAAAGAAATCCAATGACATTTCTGATCACTGCGTGACAAGAGGATGATTTCAATGATGAATGATGCCGTCGATAAGGATAATTTCCGCATTTTTTCCGACTGCACTTCTCAAATTTCCGGGAAAGCGGAAAAGCGGTCGTTGACTCGCGTAAAGACCTCTCTGCATCTCTCTGTTTCTTTTTCTTTTCTTTTTTTTTTTTTTCACGCGCGACTTTCACGACACGTTGCACGTACATACCACACGCGCGCGTATGTACGCGCATTGTCACGCACGCCTTCCGAGTTTTGCACCTGGGTATATACCCACCTTTCCCGCAAGAAAGAGATCCTTACCTAAAGGCACGCACGAGATGATCCAGCTGTTTGATCTCCGCCACGCGCTCCCTTTTTAGGGAGCTTGCGCGCGTTACGTTACGTTGCGCCGGGATTCCCTAACGGCATCTGCGTTTACACAAGTCTTCGCGCTCGTAATGTCACGTTATATCAGATTTTGCTAATCCCCTGCGCCGATATGAGAACGTGGTAACGGTAAATGGGCCATATTTTTACGCCATTATATCGTAATATTCAGGAAAAGATTTGCGAAAATATAAAATCATATATTATGTATATAAAGTTCTTCAAAACATTCAATTTAAAATGGAGAAAAGATAACGGATATTGTATAATTTATTAGATATTTAATTTTTCCTTATTCTTATCTCTTTTGAATTCTGCAAGTTTGACATTTGGAGACTATTTAGATCAACTAAATTTTATATTATATCTATATATATGAGACATAAAATAATCTTTTTAATTAAATGAAGCCAATGATTCTTAGGTCTTATAACGCGAAAGTACAGTTCTTTAAGAAAATAATGCCTTCTTTGGACATTAATTTCGCGCGAGTCCGGCTGTGCGAAAATACGCGTGGCTCGCGCGACGAAAGGATCCGTTCACGAAGGATTCTCGTGGACAGGAAAGAGAGAGAGAGAGAGAGAGAGGACCACGGGCCGAACAAATCCCAAAATAAATGTCATCGTGTATCATCGTGGTAACGTAATCCCGGATCGCGAAGACAAATAGCAGTGGAATACGATACGATGCACCGCGGTCGGTCGTTCGGGAGAAGAGATGAGGAGCCTTCTCGTTCCTCGTATTTACATACCGCGGCGAAGGAAGGTCCGTATAGGGAGGCGTTCGTCCTTTTTCCCCGAGAGAGGCGAGAGAAGGTATATGACGGCTTCGGAGGACGAACGGAGTGAGACGTATACGTCGTTAAGGTCGTCAGTAGTGTACAATCGATGAAGGACGGACGGTGACTCCTCTCTTCCAGAAATCGAGCAGGATCGGATTGCAATCGAACAAATCTAATGTGTATGATTTTAATCAATTCTTTACCATGGAATTTAAATTTAATTATTTCAAGTTGCACAAGAAGAATAACTATCAAATCTTTCATTCGATGTCATTTTGATTGAAAAGAATACTTCACTCGTGATGTAAACGTCAAGAAGTTAAGAAGAAAAATATTTTGCAGCTCTTCTCTAATCGAAATGAAGTATTTAATTATATAAAAAATTATATTATTATAAAAATAACACACATATTAAAGAATCATAATTTAATATCAGGAAGTTTTATATAGATATTACATGTAAGATATTTCTATACTTTGATCTATCTGTAGGTATATATTTTTTAAATATTGCTAGAGTCTCGCAACCGACATCAGTTTCGCATAGGCAGTTATTCCGGCCCTGCGAAAGGAAAAACAAATCAAACGGTCGGTCATGCGTCAAGATTTTAAGCAAACACGTGCAGGTACGCGTGCGCACGTTTATGTGCGAGCACGCAACTGTGCACGCACGACTACGCGTATTAAAAAAGCGCGTTTGCTCTGTCTCGAAGACCTCTTCGCGGGCACGTACGACTAGAAGAGAGGAGTCTTGCTCCGAGAACTCTCTTCCCGATTTAGCCGGCCGTGTCACCGTCTCTCTGCTCACCTTCGGAAGGTCTTTCTTCAAGGTTGAAAGTCTAACGACCGTCATCCGTGATGGAGTAGATAAGAGGATTACACGTCGATTCTTCTCGTAACTTTTTAAATTGTCTTCGTCAAAAGAAGGTAACATCAGGTCCGAATTTTTCGCGATATATTCGTCTTTTCAGCATTTTTTAAATCGAAAATTCAAGGAGATACTCCATAACATCTCAATTAACTAATAAGAACGATTTTACAGTTGTGATATTTTTATTGGACGTACGATATATCTCTATCCAAATATACATACATATAAGTTTTCGTCTTTCGGGATAAACTTGTATAGGATAACATAATGAGCGAGCGCCGCTTGGATATCATAAATACAGGGATTAGTACCCGAGCTATAGAAGTAGTGTAAAAAATACAGAAGAAATTTAATACCCGTGGCACACGGAATACAGAAGTAATTTACAGGATCCACCTACGACGTGGCGCGTACAGCGCAACAGGTTTCCCAAACGTGGTGAAGCGGAACATCGAGAATTCGATGTTGGCCTTCCTAATACACCCTAATACGGTCGCTGCTAGCTGGTCCCTGGTTGTAAGAAAGGGGCAGCAAGGAAACGGGAGGAGGCGAGGTAGAAAAAGGGCTGCTGGAAAACGAATAATTTGTCAGGCGCGGCGACCATTTTTCCACGACGCAGCCTCCTACGAGAGGAAAGGCTCGGAGCAAAAAAAAAGATAGAACGATGAATGGAGTGGAAAGCGTAGGCGGGGCACATACCAGAGGCACCTGCTCATTTACTTTGCGTCGGTCGGTTGTGGCAGGGAAGGAACGGAAGGAGAGGAATAGGGATCCTCATTAGGACTCGCCCCTACCAGACACGCTCTATCGCTATATACCGTCACTTCTGCACCGCAACGTCGAGGAGAGGGAAAAAATGCAATTTATTTTCTGCGAGTATGGAATATACGTTCCAGACGGAATCTAAATGCAAATGTGTATTTACAATATACTGTAACGTCGGTTACATAAGGTAAATAATGACTCGCTGAGTAAGAAATTATACGGACGTTTTTATAAAGATATGCAAGACATTTTATATACACGCACAGACACACATTGCAAAGTTTAATTGCGCGAATGTTCCAAAGAGTAATCGCGATGATGACAAAGAGATAGAAAGATGAGTGAGAGTATTCACTGTATTCTGGAATTAGAACCTTGATGAGGAGAGGCATTTTTTGCATTGTATTTGCACAGATATAAATAGATTGTATGCGCAAGAATCTATTACATAATTACATTTATCTCATCTTAACAAATATGGAAGAAAAATTATAATACTTTGAATTTAAATTATGTATGTCAACAATCAAAAGCATCGAATAAAGAATACTAATCTTTACACTTGCACAGATATAAATAAATTATATGCACAAGAATCTATTACATTCTTCTCTTCTTAAAAATATATATGGAATAAAAATTATAATACTTAGAATTTAAATTATGAAACAATTAAGAGCATCGAAAAAGAATACTATAATCTTGAGAAAAAAAATCAGCAGATCTTTTTTTTAAACCGTTCTAAAAGACCAAAAATTCATCTGCCAATCAACCCTGCGAAAATTCAAAAACGAAAACCCTCCGTTTCGAATGAACGCTGAACGAGTCGTAAATAAGTTACTAACCAGCGACTTTCACAGAAGCGGATGATAGAGGGAGGAAGCGACGTTAAATACTTCCCCGTGCATTTCAACGCCTAAATAGATTTACGAGGCGGCGAAAGGAAAGAGTATACGAAGAAAAGAGAGAAAATGATCGGGACCGAAGTTTCGTACGGGGGTACTTAGGAGGGAGGATATATCGGGGAGGAAAAGAAAAATATAGTGAAACCGCAGCCACCCGTGGAACCCCGTGTAAGATCTCGCATAAAGATCCGTGCGCACAATAATGGCCCCCGAGCTGGCTGTCGCCCGTATATACCCCGTGACCTCGTCGGCGACCGTTATGACGAGGCGCTCGCTGTTGCAGCTTGCCTTGTACTCCGCGTGTAAACCACGCGTGTACGTGCCTTTTAGGGCCCTCGTACGCCCGCTCGCTCCGCGAAACCATTCACGGGACAATGGCGCGGGAACAACGAAGCTGCAGGGGTGCGATGTGGCACCCTGCGCCGACGCGACTATCTCAATTTGTATCTTTCGCGAGAGGTACGCGACACCACGTCGTCTCGCGTTCGCGTCTACTTCCAGCGAGGGGGTAATCACTTAATGTAATCGTGGGACAGTGTCCCCGAAATCATTATGAAATCCTTATGAAATCCCGTGTAATCGTTTGCAATTAGATTTAATTGATAAAGTCAAATGAAATCATGCGGAATCATTAGAAATCATAATGAAATCATATGTAGTCAGCAGAAATCATTTTGAATTTTCGTGTAATCATTGGAATCATGTGTAATCATTATGAAATCTGTGATGAAATCATGTGTGGCACGAGCACTTTCCGTAGTAAATTGCGATCAAATTCAAGATAAAATGCTATTTATAATTTTATGTGTCACATAAAATCCTAAATGATTACATGTGCAATCACGAAAATGCATTGTGTAATCAGATGAAATCATTACTTTTATGAAATGATTTCATATGTAATGAAAAAAATCCATTTGCAATCAGATGAAATCATTTGTAATCAGATGGAATCATTTATAATCAGATGAAATCGTTTGTAATTAGATGAAATCATGAAATCAAATGAAATCATGAAATCACATGAAATCATGTAATCTGTGGGACAACATTTTAGCTAGTGGTTACCCCCTCGACTTCCAGGGAGCAAAGGATTCGCGGGATGATCGTATACGTCTTATGGACTTCGCTTCACGTGACGTCGATACTTTGACCAAGTGTAATATCAGAGAAGGAAGGAATGTTCCTTTTCTCCCCAAATGTTATATTAAGTTTTGTAAACGATTCCAAGTCTTGCTCTTTTAATATTTAAGACTTGTTTAAAGATAGGAACGATATATTAAATTCGACCCAAACTAGCCAAGAAATTTTTCTTTTTTTCCCACAACGTTTCGACCATCTGTTTTTGGTCCTTTTCAAGTGAAAAATTTCTTGATAAAAGCGCAGTTAGTTGACACTGTTGTCATGATTATTAAACAATATGATTAGCGGAATTTTTTAAAAACATTTGAAATAACTTTTGAAAGAAAGTAACCGCATCTTATCGTTATGATGGATCGTCAAAAAACGGAGTATTCCTTTTATCAAGGAATTTTTCACTTGAAAAGGACCAAAAACAGATGGTCGAAACGTTGTGGAAGTAAAATAAAAATTTCTTGGCTAGTTTGGGTCGAATTTAATATATCGTTCCTATTTTAAATACCACTAGCGACGTTTTAAGTATTCAATTTGATTTGATTTAAAGATCTTAATTTTGGTTTTAGTATTAAAACGAGTTTCAATTTTATTTGATAAATCTGACGAAGCTCTTATATAAATTCGAATCAGAATCTCAAGAAGTTACAACGATCTAAAGAATACATATATCATATAAGATAAAAGGACGACATCTTTGAAGAGATCAGAAAGGATTTCGCGAGATGCTCTAGTTTGCAGAAGAAAGTTCTTCAGGATGCTTTCACATCGCGATGCGTGTGTCACGTGAGCGTGCCACAATCCTTTTCAGCAGCAGCAACGCGGGGCATCCTGCGGCGTGACGATGTACGTTGACAGAATTGACGCGTAATTGCACGCTATATACTGTCGTTCCGCGGACCTAATAATGAAGCCTTATTATTAACGATCGCCCGCGGCAGATCGCGTCGAGTTCGCGACGGTTTCACACGCTGCGAGAAGTCCTCTTTTCAGAGAGCGCGTCTGGTACCTTTATCGCCCTTCTGAAAGAATATCGAGCTCTCCTTTCGAGGTGACGTGAAAAGGGGAGTCCCCCAAAGAAACCTGAATTGGTCCGCGGTAGCGCCTGGTAGCGACGCATCATGCGAGCACACTGACATCACGACGTTGGAAGACGAGCATTTAGACGACAGAATTACACGACCGGTATTGTGTGAAATTTAAAAAAAAAAAAGAATTTTTTTTGTTTCTTATTTTTTGTTTATCTCTTCCTATAATCGCCTTGAAGGATTATGTACTTTGCTTCAGATACCTTTAAACGCATAATTTTAAAGTCGATAACATTGTGCAGAATTGAATTTTTTGAATAATTTTGCAAGGGTCTTTAATATATGTTTTATGAGATGTGTTATTATTAGACTGGTATAATTGTATAATATATATTTCTTATGGCTTCCTTTATAGACTTTTTAAATTAATATGCAATAACATATCAAGGGATATTATTAACTTAATATTTAAGATTATTGTGAAATATACAATTTTAGTAGTTTAAATAAAAATTTCTGCACTGTGAGACTCAAGAAGAAAATTTTATGTGCCATCACTACTTCGCGTGGTTGTTTTCATTCACTCTTTAGCCGCTACGTAATTAAATGGATTTAGTGACGGATGTAATTTCCAAGAATTAATGAGAGGTCATCACCATTATTCTCCGGTTACTGCGTCTAAGAAACTGAGTGATATGTAACAAAGATTATTTAGACTTCTGAAACACACTATTAATTGTAGCTTTGTTTTCAATTAATGTTGGTATTACTTAATTATATATTATAAATATAATAATTAATACACACACGAATAAAACGTGCAAGTATGTATGAAGTCGTAATATAAGTAAAATTACAAATAACATTATTTGACATAATAAAAGATATAATAAAAATTTCTTATATTAGAAAATTGTAAAATATAATTATAACAATATTAATCAAGCGCGTCTCAAAGAAATCCTAGAATTTTAAGGAAGATAAAAGTTTCTTATATTAGAAAATTGTAAAATAATCATAACAATAATCATCAAGCCTTTCAAAGAAGAATAAGGAAGGTTTGTTTTTTCTTTTTTCCCAATCGATTTTTCATTCTTCCTCTTTTCTATTGCGGGTGGATATCTTATGTTATTTATGGTTCTTTGAAGGGGACAATATACTAACAGCAATTTCAAGGCGTATAACTTGTGTCATTGTCCTTAAATGGTGCAAACTGGATCACAAATGGCCCATTTTCGTAAGGCGCTGGTCCATGTTGCTCTCTTGCCTTTTCTATCCCGAAAGAAAAGTTAAAGCTTCCGAACCTTTGTGAATACTGAGTTTACAAGAGGCAGTGAAAGCAACCCCCTAGCGCTCTGAAGGGCGTGTGAAGACATTTATACGACCGAACCTGAAGCTAATATTCTTTTCCTGATTTATGTGCGAGGGCGGTTACGCGAGTTAAACGTTTGTCCACGACATTCTGACAAATTGGCACTTACGATCGGAAAACCGAATTTTCTTTGAAGAAAAAGAGAAACGACGACACGATTGACTGTGCACAGCTGGAAGACACGATTTGTAATACAGTGGCAGAAGGTAGTTAACTCTTGCGGTTTATGAGGAAACTGACAAATTATTTGCACGATATTTGGATTTTTCCTGATTCTTCTTATCTTATTACTCATATACGTGACTTATTATCATTGTATGATATTGGGTGTGAGACAATTTGAAATTTAATCTCTTTTTATCGATTATACTTTCTTATTTGTAAGAACAATGTGGTAATATTATTTGTAATTTATATTTAATATATTACAGAGTCGTGATTTAATCTTAATTCTTTATATTGAGTTATATACATATAATCTATCAGATTTTTTATTAAGTGATACATAAGACCAAACATGGTGCATTATTATCAAAATATGATTTATTATTATCAATAATGTTGTTTTGATGTAGATTAAAAGATAAATTATGTTATTTAAATTAAATAGAATTTATAATAGCAATTTCGTGCTTGAAAAATTAATGGATAAAATCTGTTTATCAAATCTTTCTTTTGAATTATATACGTGTCTAGATTTGTGATATTCTGTGAAGTGTGGATTCTAATAGCTCCTTTATCGCGATGCATTGTGATATCAAAAATTAATAAACACAAAAATTTCAAAAAAACATATCACACTTTCCAATCTTTATTATTATATTCTGTTCTATTATTTCGCGCTGATTAGCCTTCTTCAGTTTCGAGAGCGGACCGCCTTTGGCACCATCGAAAGGCAGCGGACGTTATAACTTCCTGATGTCGCGCGACGCGATAAAAAAGCGTGAAAGGAAGCGAGACGACGGCGAGGACTAGCGCTACTTTGATCGGGTCACAAAGAGCCTCGGTCTCGTCACTAGTTGAATAGCCCCGGCTAGAAGGAGGTTGGATTAGGTTAGGCTAAGTTACGAGGGTGGAGGGTCCCCAGAACGGCGTCTTGAATGGGGCACGTGCTAACCATAGTCGTGGGTCCTTGGGCCCTCTGTCTGGCGATCTGTCTTTCTCCCTCTCTTCTCTGCTTGTCTGTTTTACTTGTCTGACCATCCGTTCGTCTGTCTAGAGACGGATCTAGGACTAGACCAGAGAACTCCTCGACGTTTCTTTTCGCTCGTCTCGCCAGCTGCTCCACCGAAGTTGCGATTTCTCCGCGGCACGTGTCTCTCGCGTATGGATCTCTTTATATATATATATATATATATATATATATATATAAATCGGATCCATCTTCCATGACTATGATGAATAATGCGCAGCGATTTTGTCTTCTAATTATGACGTGATCTGATTTAGTTCTGTTTGAACATCTTGAGATGCATGAAGAATCGATAGTGTATTGAGATGATTTTGTATAATAAATATTGTTTGATAAGAAACCGAAATATACAAAATATTAGAGGAAAGTTAAAAATTATAAAAGAAAATAAAGAATAGAAAAATAATGTGCATAATTCTGCTCCTCTTTTATTTTATTAAAATAATTTATTATATACGACTTAGGCTCGATTGCACTAACGTCATTTTGATTTTAAGCAAAACTTAAATATATGTTTGTTTTTATTTATTTAGAAAGAAAGACAAAGATAGATACATATGTAAGTTTCACTTAAAACTAAAATAATGTTGGTGCAATCGGACCCTAATGGAAGAATTTAAATCAAGATAGTTGAATTTTGTTTCCGGGAAATTTTTGTGTTTTATTGTCTATCTGATTTATTGTACATTGCAAATCAATATCTTATCTTATATTATATTCAACTTCTTATCATTAAATTTAAAAAAAAAATCAATTAGATGCAAAAATATTAATTTAAAGTTCGCAAAAAAATAAAAAACAACTTATAGTCTTTCTTTTATAGTTACACGAATATATGTAATTTATCCTAAGACTTTATCTCATTGAACGAATCGCTCGGAGAGTCTGTCATGCGAGAGAAAAGAGTCGCACGAAAGTGCTCGCGTGCCAAGAACGCAAATGCGTGCGCGCTACGCATCTGTCTCCTCTAGGGCAAACGCGTACACGCATATACGCGTATGATCGCGGCATGGAACGTATTTATACGTATGACGCGTGCACGTAATCCAATTCGTAAGACGTACGTACAGATGTGCGTGCGCGCGTATGGGCACACGAAAGAGCTGTATATGTGTGCATATGCACGCATTCACGCACGCACACACAAGTTCTATATATTACAGCCCTTAGATGCTACGCTATGGTAGGTGCAAGGGTTAAGGTGTTGTGCGTTGAAATTTTCTTGCTATAAGCTGACATACTGTCGACAGAAATCGCAATCCTGAATAGATACTTTCGTTTACCACGACGTTCCTCGACAGCCGCTTAGATGCAATAAATCCGCCGATAACAAATTGCCGTCAAGCGGCAGCCCGCTTCAACGAGATAACTGGAATCGCATGGGGACTTATGAACGAATGGCGTTTCTACAATAGATCATATCGAAACGTAGAGTGCAACTTTGTTGATCTTGGAATTTATTATAGAAAATCGATCAGTCTTAGATTTGTCAAATTTTGCAAATGATGAGAAGCATTTTATCAAGAAAGTAATATAATGTCAAGATAATGAAATAATTAAAAATTTTAAAATGAAATATTATATAACTTGATAAAAAAAAAAATATATATATATATATATACACAAGTTTTAAATTTTTCATATGTATCTGAATCACAATATGTATAGAGAATGTATTTTTTATAGGAACACAGGTGTTTTGAATTGATAAATGATATATAAATGGTCATATTTTTAAAAAGTTCTGACGATTTCTTTTTATAAATTGACACTCAATAATTGACACACACATTAGTGCTTTTCATATTATTTGATTTGAAAGTCGTTTTAGTCGGACTTGTCTCACCGGGTCTTTTATTCCTGATTTATTAGCAATATTGTATGACGATGACGACGTTCGATACGTCATTTATTTGCGATATATCAATGCCATAAAGAAATTCCAATATTATCGTACATGCTAACAACAATTATCACTCAAGCTTATTGTGATAATAGATAATAGATATAGATATATAGATATATCTATTATCTATTATCACAATAAGCTTGAGTGTTAATTGTTGTTAGCATGTACGATAATATTGGAATTTCTTTACGGCATTGATATATCGCAAATAAATGACGTATCGAACGTCGTCATCGTCATACAATATTGCTAATAAATCAAGAATAATAGATCCGGTGAGACAAGTCCGACTAAAACGACTTTCACTTCGTTGTATTTCGCGTTTACAATTTTGTTTATGTATCAGTACGCCATGACACGACGAAATGAATAAGAAATCAATCGATGGCGAAATCTCTTTGAGAATTGTGACATTGTATCATTATTAATTGCGCGCTGTGTCCGCAGTTTCCTTTTCCAATAAAGATTATTTATTGTAGAATGAACTCATTATATACAAAGTAGAATAAAATATATTATTTTAGAAGTAGATTAAAATATATTATATAATATATTTTATTCTCGTCAGTTGTCACAATAAATAATGTCACAATGCTAATGACGATTTCATGTCATTGGGGATCAAAGAGACTGCATTGATATTACTTTAACATTTATATCTTGATTTAATTCTATATTTCTATTGCTCTCCTAATTATTTATATTTTTATTTATCTTTTATATATGTTACGAGAAAATTTGAAAAGAGACTCAGCAATATATTGTTAAAAGATCAATTAATATATATTCATTGTGAATAGATTGATTATAATTATAGTGATTATTCTTTACATTTTAATAATAATTGACAATTAATAAATGAAATAATCTTATGTTTAACAAGGATCGTATACGATGTTTATTCATGTACGACCAACTTTGAGTATTTCTTTTTAAGGTACATATAATATAGCAATAAACTTTATCGACAGAACAGTTGGCCACTTGTCATGCTATTGGAATATCGGGTCAGAATTATAATGTCATCAGGTCCAGAATTTCTCGACGACGGATGATACGTCGCATTGACCGTATTTCATTGTACTTTAAAATGTTCTATGTCTATATATCATTCGTGCGCGGCGACATCCTGCTGCACTCGCAGAATTAATCCATTACATCCGCTCGTTTTAGTCAGATATATAGAATAAAATTTTATTTTTAATGATCATATCTTTTTACATATAGATATCAGTATATGTATAGTATACATATAGATATAAGTATAATTTAGATTGCGTTCTTTGATAATATTATGCCAAAGGTCGATTCAGATTAAATTTTTCGAAAGATTTGGACTGATAAAAAGTTATCAAACTTCTAAATTTGCGTAATCAATTGCAAACAACATAATGTCTCTAAGAATTTATTAAATAATAAAATATTTTATATATTTTGTCTGTGTTATTAAATCGAGAAAAATTATAC
The DNA here is from genome assembly GCF_048542155.1 of Nylanderia fulva. Lineage (NCBI taxonomy): Eukaryota > Metazoa > Arthropoda > Insecta > Hymenoptera > Formicidae > Nylanderia > Nylanderia fulva. The sequence goes on from NW_028189518.1 coordinate 724,169, forward strand.
TAAAATTATACTAAATTATGCTACTTATTTTTGCACCTTATTAATTTATTACGTATGTGAGTGTATATGTCTCTATGTATGTATATGTATATATCTGTGTGTGTCATATTTGATTGAAATAAGATTTAAAGATAAAACAGAAGAAAATAAAAAAATTTTTATAACTTTTTATCATATTATCTGAACTATCAATTCATGACCGACGAAAATTGGCCATCATATCTATTATATATATCGTGTCCCGTAATCTTTTTTTGCGGATGAATAATGCCAATAATCCGTCCTTCCGGAACGGCAAAAAAATCTTTAGATAAATATGATAATCTGCGTTCGTGTTAGATTTCGTGTGATAACGATACGTATATAAAAGCCGATTTATTTGAATTCAGTCAGTTAAACATTTAAACGAATTGAGAGAAGCGTTAAGGAAACGAACGCGATACGTTGTTTCTTTTTCGAACGAGGGATCGTCTAGACGATAGGCGATGAAGGGTAAGCGCTGAAATTTCTACAATTAAACTATCGATATATGCTAATATTATTATACTGAAAGTTGTTTCATCAATTTAAATTTTTATAAATAATTAACACATTCTTCTCTTATAATAAAAGTCGATTAAATCACGATTTCATTATACCGCATAATTGAGAGCTCAGCAATAATTTTTCTCACAGATCTGTACGTATTCGCTATCGCCTTGTCGGCATGCTGGACCGTGATCAGCGCAGAGGAATGGAAGTTAGGCTGTCCTGTTACAGTATGCAAATATCCTGAGAAATATGCGACCAATCTACCGCATGAGACCGATTGCACGAAATTCTACAAATGTTCTTGGGGTCGACCAGTATTGATGCAGTGTCCTTATTCCGGGGTTCCGTTTCTGACAATGGGTGGCTCGAAGAACAGATTGCATTACAACAGACGCTTACAAGTTTGCGATTGGCCATGGGATGCTGGTTGCGAAAGTTGTCCGAAGAATTACAAGAAGGACAAATGCATACCGCCTAATCCAAAGATATCTAATCCAGATGACTCCAATAATAAATCGTATTATGAATGCGTAAATGGTAAACCAAAACCGAAAAAATGTGCTAAGAATAAACGCTTTAGTCGCACGTGTCAAGAGTGCGTGAAAAATCCAAAAGGCGGGATTTGTGATAATCGAAACCGTAAATGCGAGGACGGCGAGGTAAAGGCTCACGAATGTGACTGCACAAAGTACTACGAATGTGAAAATGATGAATGGATTGAACGCACGTGTAAGAAAGGTCGTTTTGATCCGAAAAAGGAGAAATGCATAAAGACTAGCCTAACTGCTGGATGCAAGCAATGTTAGAATAATGAATCTATCAGATGGGTTACTAATTGAAAAGGTTTTGCTACATTCTCGGTGTTCTCGAGTGACAAATTATTTTATAAAATTAAACATCTCGTATAAGATGGAAACAAGTTTTGATTTGCAAATTAATCTTAACTATATGATTAACAAGAAATAATCAAAACTGAAAATGTGCGAAACTATGGAGATTAAGTAGAAAATTAGAGTAAAAAATTATGAAATGTGTTATAGTTTGTACTTAAATTTGAAATAAATTTAAATGATAGCTAAGAAAAAAAATTGTTTTGAAATGATTTTTTAAGCTCTTAAAAAATTATTATACATACATACATATATATATAATATTAAAGTAAGTAACGGAATATATAAATAATCTCGTTTCCTTCAATCCCGTTTCCTTCAATCTCGTTCATATTAAAGCAATATAGAGATATAAATGTCTATGTAAAAGATATATTACATGAGAGAGAGAGAGAGAGAGAGAGAGAAAGAAGGAGAAAGAGGTTAAAAGGTGATTTCCGCGCGTTGCAAAGCGAAGAAATGGTCTATTTTCCTTCTCCCAGAGCTATTTGTACTGACGTGCTTTTACGGGCTACTGCCCGTATCAGATGCAATCAATTTCTACTGCGAAAGAATGAGCGGATTGCATGTCGACTACCCGCATTACTACCTGTAACGTACGCGAATTATGTAAGTACCGAATCGCACGTGTGTTATAACACTTGCATACGCGAGCTATTGCTATTGTACGACAGCGTGTCCATATTACACGGTGTATCTGTATGTAATGTGTGCACCTCTCACTTCTTTTCTGTCTATTCCGCATACTCACGCGTGATTTATACGGTTCTCTGTCTCTGCGATAATTCATGGAGGAAAGTCTTACGTCTTACAGTATAAAATATTAAGGACTTTTTTACGGATGTTCACGCTTACAAATAGTGCGTTATCCATCTTTGCTGCAATTAGACAAACTATGTATCTTTAAAAGTCTTTCAGGAACTTTCGTAAATGATGATAAAAAAATCAATAGTAATAAATTGATAATATGTTGATAAAGAAATCTAACATTTTTTAATATTAAAAGATATATTTAATTTATATTTAGGTATAAATAAATGTAAGTAAATATAAAGTTATATATATATATATATATATATATATAGTGCAATTATTTTCTTAATTAAACTTTTTTTAACTAGTGCGTGTAGAAAATCTCGGATAATATTTTATCCTGGCTACTCAAGTACTCTGAAAATAGGTTCCGTTTATATGCACGATAAACCCGCGCCTCTCTTTTCGAGAGAACCATCTGTTTTACACCGCTACGGGATATCGAGTAAGAAAAAAGCGCCGGTAGTATACAAGTTTTACGACGAAACGCGTAACGGCGGTACATTCAAAAATAATTGCCGCCCCGATGGCCAACGATTAATGCTATTGCCGGAATTAATTATTGTGGCGCGGTAGCTTATTAAATATTTTTATTAGCACTCATTAAACGCGCGAGCGAGCGAACACCAATATAAGTACGTACATGTGCACTCTTTCTCTATCAACATTTTCTCCCCTGTGAATGATATCATTCGAAGATTTATTTCTACCAAATGCATGTTTCATCGAGAAAACATTCATAAATTTAAACCGCACACTTATCGTTTCACTGACAGTTTTACGTCGGGCCTGGTTGTTGCTGAACTGACATTTAGTTGACACATGTACAAATGGTGAATAAAAGAAGCGATTTAATTATTGTCAACGATAATTAGAAGATTGATAAATATAATTTTGTGATGCAAGATATACGAAACGTCGAATATCAATGTTCTTGCGATAAGGCAAACGACCGCTTCTCTCTCTAATGACTTGCGTTGTTGCGTCGAATGCGGATGCACCTCACCTCCGTCGTCTCGGTGCAATTAGTAAACTAACTTTCGTTATATCTTCTACCGATATCTCCGACACACAGGTGACGTCTAAGTGCCTCTCATAATGTTAATAGGAATTCATTATTCTATCCTATTAATGAAACTCAGAAAAATGTCGAATATAGTTAAAGAGTAATTCTAAATGATACAATACATAAATGTGCACACATAAATAGAACAAATTCGCGTGAATAGTGATTATATGTTTTGCAATTAAATCAAATGATATTAGTTAAATGTAAATGAAGAGACGCTCGTAATTGTGAACGCTGATTTCTCAATCGCTAATTACTTAAAGTTATTAGGAACCCTTTCATAATAAAGCGCATATATTTAGTTAAAGTTTGAATTACAATATAATTTAATATCAAAATATATTAACAATGTATGTATAAACATTGTAGTTTAGGGAATGATTTGCAATTTTTTTCGTTATTTACGTAATTATATAATGTAAGTATATTAAATGCGATTGAAACGACAGAATTAACAACAATCATATCAATCTGAGATTTGCAAGAAAGTATTATCATGACGATCTCTCACCTCTCGTGCAGATGGCAGCGTGAATCCGTTTGTCGACGGTCGTTGAATGATGGCGATGATGGAGAGCACTTTTCAATGCCAGTACACTTCAGTCCACACCTTGTAGTCTCCACTTCACTTCGGATTCATATCATTCTGATTTTACACTTTGCGAATCTCACCTTTCAAACAGGCCAATTTTCGTTTCCACGAAAAAGAAAGGTATGTTCAAAAGCTGATTGATAATTGTTCGTTTTTTTGTCATGAAATCTTTAACCTGCGTCTCTCTCAAAACACCGATCAATTTGAATTACAGTCATATTCATAGTTTATTGTGTGAGAGAAAAGAAAAACACCGAGATATTTTCGACAATGTCAGCGTTCTCATAGTGAAAGGTATATTTGGGAATTTAATGCTAATGATCTTGTTTATACTCCGATATTCAATGTCGTCGCGAATTGATCATGAAAATGAATATTTTGTCAACAGACAAATCTCACGACATTTCGAGGATACCGTCGGTTCAATATTATCTCTGTTGTGTTGAAAACCAAATCATGATTACGAAACTTCTCGATATCTTAAGCTCTCGAGGAGAGTTCTTTCTACAGATTACGCTCTCATAGATGATAATCTTCTGTCATGATGAAGCTTATGGTCGGAAACATTTCTTCCTCTCTGATAATTCCCCTTTCAAGACTCGACTGATCCAATTGTGCCGAGTGTTTTTCCGGATATTTCTAGGACACGTGATAATCGCTTCAAGAATTTTGAATAGGACACTCGCTCCGAGGCGTGATCTTCACGTGGGATGCACGAAAATGACTGAGATCAATGGTGTGTGCGCCGCAACGGATAAGAGAGAGAGAGAGAGACAGAAAGAGCAAGAGTGGGATGAAAGGAAGGATGAAGAGCGATGAACGAAAGAAAGAAAGAGAGAGAGATAGAGAAAGAGAGTCAAACGCGATGACGATGATGATGGTGTAACACCGAACGTAGTAGCGGACAGTCGGCGACTAAGGCCCCTGAGAAGAGAAGTCACCTCTCTCTTCTTCGTCTGCTTCTCTCTTCCTCGAGATCTCTCTCCACCACACGCCAACACACTGCCGCGCGCGTGTGCATCTTCGACACGCACGACAAATCCCCCCTTTTCAACCCACCACCCTTCTTGATCGCGCAGACCACCCCCTCTTTCGCTCTTTCTCTCTCTTGCACAACGATCAAACCGTGTCTTCCATCAGAATGAACGCGCCACCAACTGCAGCAAAACCACTTGCAGATACATACACATACATTGACGTTTATGTATATGCGCTGATACATCCGATTCGCGGCAGCGGCGGTGACGGTAGTGTCGGTGTTGTGTGTATCGATAGGAGAGGAGTGGGAGATGGGACACGCGACACAAGTCTTGGTAGGGGGAGAGAGGGTCAGATGAAAGTGGGGGTACGGGCCCCTCTCTCTTACGGGGCACCCTCTCCTTCCTCTTCACATCGGGCATCCTGTGCGCGCGTTCCTCCTTTTTCTATATACACGATTCTCTCTCTGGACCGGCCAGCCTCTCATTCGCGCCGTATCACTCGATCTCCTTCGAGCGATACTATACGTCGATTTCTCGTCTAGTTCGCGAAAAAATTCTTCTCGGCTTCCTTCAGACACGTGGTTACTTTTGAAACGTCTCGCGGTGCACAGATCGCTTTTTACGCGGACCTTATACGTCCGAGAAATTAATACTGCGACCGATACGAATAATCAGGCATTGCAGTATTTTAATTTGTTAATTAATTGCTTAATAATGTGCTTGATGAAATATGGAAAAACGAATGCAGAATAAATTGCGAACCAAATTGTTGTAAGGGTGATTGTGATGAAATGCCTATCATATGGTTACATGTCCTTCATTTTTTCACTTATGGGATTAGCAGTTAGCGTATAAAATGTAAAAATATATAATAGTAAAATATGAAATATCATCTCATCGATAAGAATCCTTCTCCGGATAATAATGCTAATTTTTATCACAGAGAAATTATCAAGTATTTCCGAAGTGTGACACAATATATGATATAATGAATAATTTGGCCAATGAGCTATTTTTACACGCAATGTACTTACCGCTTTAAAATTCCGCTCCTCATTCACATATGTCGGATGTATCACCTCCACCATGGTGAGAAATTTTTATACAGGTAGCAATTTGGCAACTTCCCCGACATGCATGTCATAAAATATCGAAACGTATTAATAAAAAAAGGGCGACCCGATTACTTGAAAATTAAAAACACGCGACATTCTTGCATAAAGTCACCGATGTGAAAATATGAACAATGAAAACACCAAATTTTCCCGCATAGTAAATTGATATTTATTGTCAAGCGTATTTATGAAAAATCGCGTAAATTAATGTAACTATTCGAAATATATTAGCACCCGGAAGGAACGTGTCCTCTTTCACACCTGAACAACTCGCCGACGCGTGATCCCGAGATTGAAAAACAAACCCACGCGTGTCAATGAACGAGAGACGACTAAGCGGCGACGTAGATTTTCGTCGTCGACGATCTCTCCAGGTTGCAAAATTCACCTTCCCCCTTGTCCGTTCCCCTTCCAACAAGGAAGGGTGGCGAGGCTTCTCTCCCTCTAGGTTCCCACGCCGCAATTCCTCCCTTCGTCCTTTCTCCTCCACCGCCTTCTCGGTATCCTCGTTGCCCGGACTCCTCCCTTGGAGACGCGCCCTTCTCCGGGGGTAGAACAGCGCATAGTGCCACTGCGCCCCTCTCGGAAGTCGTCCGCTGCCGCCCCCGGTACGTCCGCTGGGGGTTGAGATTTATTCGTGTCCCACGCTGAGCATAGCTGCACATGGGGTAATGTAATTTCGAAGCAACTGGTGGCGAGGTCTATAGAGAATATCTTCAGATTTCATCTGAATGTTTGCATTTCAAACTAAATTTCGAATATGCTGGTACATCATTTTTTTTATCACACTAGCAGACAATTATATTATGATCATATATTTCTAAATTTTTTGAATTAAAAAAATTATTACAAATATGTTTTTTCCATCTTAAAAGCATTAAGTGTAATCGCAAAAATTGTGATTGAATTTTAAAAATATTTATCAATCAAATTTATAAATTTATTCCCTTGATATAGCAAAAAGATGATGTGAAAATCTGAGGAGAGAATCTAAATCATTTGAAACATGACAGTTTTGAATATTTGAGCAGACTAACCACTCCTGATACAATGATTAATTTATGCAAGAAACTTGATGGAGCTTATAGGAGAAGACGGAAACAAGTGCAAAGAAAGAACAAGATGTGTCAAGCGCGAGGAGAGAACAGAGACGAAATAAAAGTGCGATGTTATATTCGACCGATCAAATCTGGGCGTGAGTTCACTGCCAGTCACAGTCGGAGCATCGATGTTTTAATTAATGTATCGATAGTGCAGCCAGGCCACGAGTTTATCCGGCGTCATCTTGTTCGAGAGACGTATCCGAGACCGGCTCTCGAAGCCCACGTAGAAAGCCCGTCGATAATAATTAGGCTGATCGTAGAATTTAATAACGTCACGGTTTTTCACGCGCGATGCAACACGTTGTTTTACTCTATTTTATTTAAGCGCGTTTGATAGTGCCTACCTCCGCGATTAATTACATCTTTGCGAATACACTAATTGTGTGTGTTAGAAAATTAATTATAAAAATAATTAATCTCTTGAATTTAATATAGTTAACTTTTCTGATACACTTTGTTCCCACATTTTTCTTTTTAGAAATATATTTAAAAATAAATATGATTTTTTATGAATTTATTACATTATTATTTTATATTTAATTAAAATATTATACTATAATAACTAAATCTTATTAACTCTCATTAACATTATTTCTTTCTATAATTCCGCACTTTTCACAAATTATATATAGCTATATATTTAAAAATAAAAAAATAATTATCGTCATTTTTTCAAATCTTTACTCTTCGTTTTTTGTTTGTATTCGTTTATCACGGTTAATTTAAAGAAAAAAATGAGAATATGTGAAATTGGAGATTAAAAAAGTATGCTGAACAAAATATTTCGTCTACATATGAATAAAGTTAAATAAAGCCAGATTTATCAACTGTTTGTGTAATTTCCAGAGTGGGCGTCTCGAACGCTACTCATTGATCGCGCTGTTCGTATCTGTATTAATACGACATTGTTTTCCTATTCAGCACCCACCGCAAATTCAATTGATCGGGAATGAGAACATCGACAATTGGCCGCAATTGTATCGATCGGGGTCAATATGATCATCGTTCGATCAGTGTTTTCTTTGCTCCGTGGAAGAATGCTGCCATAGATTTCATTGAAACATTTCATGCTTTGATGCATTTGCAAGATGAAGGTTAAACTCATCTTGTTCGATATATTATAGCAGAGTAGGGAATAAATGACTGTATAATAATATTATTAAATCTAAATAAAATCTAAAAAAATATTTAAAAAAAAAATAAATTTGAATTTATAATATAGAAGGAGTGAAAGATTAAATTATATATTGTAATTATTATTATATGGAATATTAAGAGTTATAGTTAATTAAATCTTCTATAAATATACAATCTCAGAATGTATGATTTTCTGTTTATTATTAGAAGAAAATATATTAATTTCTCCTTTAATTTTTCTAACAATAAGAGTAAAAATGTGTTAATCATAAGACGTGTCAAAATCAGAAGATAAAAATATTTTAAATTCCGACGATAACTCTTTAACCTGATTCGATTGAAACTTTTTCTTTAACTCACGATATCATGCCGCCGTATATACGAGAAAAATATAAAACGTTTTACAACGCGTGTATACGCGAAAAAGAGAGAGAATGCTTATTTTTGGAATACTTTCGATAATGTACCGTATATACACGTACGCGATTCTCGCATTATCTTGCGTGGGCGTAGCAATCCCACCGCTGATAAGCGACTCTGTATTTCGCAAGTATTTGTGACATGTGATATCTGAAAGCTTGTCTCTCTCGTAGCTTCAAACTCAAATCATTAATCACACATGCATATAAGAGGTATATAAACAATCATTAATAATGATATAATTAACGGATATTATCATTAATAATGATATAGGTAATTAACGAACATTTATCATCAAAGAGATTCTTTATGTTAGTGATATAAGGTAGTATAGTGTTGATAAATTTATTATTTTATGTCTCATTTCACATAATAAGAATTGTGTACCAATTTAGACTTCTTTTGACAAAAAGATATTGAACTAATATGTTGATATTTCATCGACGCTGCAGAAGTATTAATAAATGAAATAAATGTATTTTTTGTTATTAAACAGAATATTAGTTTAAACAAAATTTTAATTGCATACCTATACCTATATTGTGAAATGTTGAAGAAATTTGCATGGCAAATTTTTTAAAAGAAAAATCTTATCCTGTATCCTATGTATATTAATGTAAAATTTTCACAACGCAGTTATGGATACTAATTTGAAATTACTTTGTGTATCTAGATGCTTAGAGATGTCATTTTATTTTATACGAAATTCAATCTAATTGATTTGATTTCCCCTAGTCGTTTCGGAGCAATGATGTACATTTTTTTTCGCGTTGGCGAAACGAGAAATAATGAAATACGAGACGCGGTAAAAGACGCGAACAGCAGAGTTCGAAATAATCGTGCGTGGCTCAATAAAATTAATATACGGTTCTCGTCGGTTTCTTCACCGTGTTCGTGCGTCAAGAGTCCCAGTCAAAGTCATAGGTTCGGCGGGTCCAACGAGACACACACACACACGTTCGAGACGCTCTTAACTAAGGGTCTACTAACTTTAAATCCGATAATGAATGTAATCAGCGGAAATAACATGGAATCTACGCTGGTCTCGGTCGGACCGCGGCCACATCCAGGTATACATTCCCTGACCACAGCGTGACTAATAATTATACTTGGTTGGGAGACCCTCATCTCTCTCTCCTACGCCGTTATCTCTCGCCGAGAGCGAGAGTGGAAGCCGACAGCCGCAAATGAAACGTAGAAACAATATGGTCCCGCGCATTCACGAATCCAGAGAGCATACAAACTTGTTTGGGAATGGATCGAATCAATGTCATAAATAATGAATGCGAATTTTCTTCGTGCAACGAGGATTATAATTTAAGATAATTTTCTTCTACGATAAAAAAAATTGTAAAAGGAATTATAAAATAGCACTCACAAGTTCAGATAATAATTTTGTATTTCGTAGATAAATATAGAGTATAATTATATTTTTATACAATATATTATATTTTATTACATTATAAGCGAAAGAAATTAAATTTATATAGTTTTAAAATAATAACAAAGTATAATTTTATTTTTGGATCAATGAATACAATATAGGTCTTTTATTGAAACTTATCAAAGTTGAAGATAATTTTGCACATTTTGCTTATTGATAGTAGACATTATATTTTTCTTTCATTATTTATCATTATTTTTTTCTGAGGTCACGACGACAATCGCACCAATATATAATCATATACATATCTTGCGATACGGTTTCGTACAATCGCGATTGTATTCTGCTTCGTAACGCCGACATCAAATCGGGTATCGACTATAAATGACTTTCAATCGTATATCCTCCGATCGACATCAACATTATACGCAAATGTACACAATAGGCACGCGCGCATGAGCGAGGTACATACCTACCTGTCGACCTCGCGACGCCAACAAACCGCGAGTAACGGTAGTCTTAATTGAATTATTGTTTCAGTTAATGTCGAGACATTCATCATAAGAGTTACGCATACACCGGTGTCGGAGCCGAGACGAAAGAAACACACGTCCCGCCCAAGAAGTTGCGGCTCGCTCACAAAAGCGCAGAGCATTCATCTTCTGTCGTATATGTCACGAAGCGCGTCGCGATAGACCTCTCTCCATTTTTTACCCTTTCCTTTGTAAACTTGTGTAGAGTGAGTTTCTTACAATTTTCAGATCCCTTGATCAACCTTTTCTCTGGCTTAATTAATTAAAATTATCGCATTGAAATTTTTACTGGACTCTTGTGCTGTCTCTGACAACTGATCGCAACAATAATTGTTTAACCGACCTAAATAAATAAATATCATTAATATTTACGAGAAAGGAATCTTTACATTTTATTTCTGCAAAGTTGTTGGGTCACACTAATTAATGTCACATGTATTAAAAAATATTTTTGCAAAATTTTTTGGCACGAATACATATAAGATTATGTGTTTCCATTTAACTTTGTATTACGAATGTACTAACTTAACATTATATTGCTAATGAATAGTGGAAAGGTTATACACGTGTTCATGCATTTACGTTGATATACGATGCAGAATCTTAATTTACCGAAAGTAACATTTTATGAATATACGTATATACATATATATACATATATATATATATATATATATATATACATATATATACATATATATACATATATATATATATATATATATATATATATGTATATATATAACAGCGAGTCTCGTGTATTGTCGCTTTGCAAAAAGCGATCTGCATAAATATTAAAGTCCACCGTTACTTAATCTTAATTCCGATCTTTGATAATAAGTCATTTGCCAAGTGCGAATGAGAGCGTGCTGGATTCGAGCGCACCGATGTAACGAATGATTAACGGGCAGCCGAGCAACATGGTTGTCGACATCGTGAATAATTATCGCGCGTGGCGTGTCGTCGTAGTGCAGCGTCAATTAAACGTTTCCATGTTGTCGCAATCCGGCCATAGTTTCGTTGTGATTCTATATGAGAACATTAAATAGCGACATTGGCGATGAAATATATCGAGGATATATCGAACAAAAAGAAATGAGAACGAGTATAATATAAAATGGAAAATAAATGGAAAATAAAAGTTAGTTATTGCTTTCTGCTGAAATAATCAATTATTAATATATAAAATAATGATTTATTTGTATGTTAATTAAAATTTTATTTCGAACATTTAATTTATTTTACAAATAAAAATCAAGTTTTTATTTATACATATTTACTCTTAATTAATATATTTCTTATATCTATGCTTCAGAGTTGGATTAATTTAATTTTTTATAATATAAACATTTATAATTGATGTAAATATTTTTTAAAATTTTTGAGAAAAATACAACATCAATTTTATTATTCTTTTCTATATGTTTTTCTATATATTTTATATTTTTTTCTATGAATTTTTACAAAGTATTGTATATTTTTGATATAAATAAACACAAACTTCCTCGCATAGTCAGTTACATTTATCTTTTATCAGTGGCACTAGAAAGTGGGAGGCAATTGCAAACAGACCCACGCCTCGTCGTTCAATATTTGCATCGTTTACAGATACCAGACTGCGTTGATCTGTGCGCGGTCGAATAAATGAATTTAGATTCGTAACTTCGCCAAGTGCAGTTTCCAATACTAGGTTCGGCCTGAATTCGCTTAGCAACACGTTCGCATTTCATATTTCGGACAGTGCCGTCGTCGCGAATAATAAACAATCGACAAGTGCCACTTTCTATTCCATTGTTTCTATTTTATATACATGATCTATTACCCTTTTATTCGAATATTTTTTTAATCTACTATGTTTATAAATCTCTTAAATTTTATATAATTTTGCCATCAAATTTTTTTATTATACTGCTGATTAAGTAAGGAAAATCAAAAATATATTTATTTAGAACCTATCTTTTTTTAAACGTTTGTAGATTCTAGGTCAGCAGGAGCGACGTAGAAAGGATACGAAAATAACGTAGAAGAAAGAAGGAAGATCGATGCATATAAAGACTGTGCCGATCGGATCCCTGAGAGTTTGCATAATTCATTCGACTGACCGGCGAATGCATATTACCTTAGGATATCTAGTCGAGTCGAACAGCGGGATCAGGATGCAAGGACCACAGCTCTGAATATGAGGTCGAATCGCCAAATCGTCTGGAGATAATTCAACTTTGATAACCACAATGTTTCGACGAGGACCTAGATTCAGGATCTAACAGGATTGACCATGTGTGCGTGTCCTCAAAAGAACAATTTTATTTCGTTTGCCAGAAGATCCTCTGAGCTGAACAATAAAATTATGTGATTTTGTCTACGCAGAGTTCAACAATTTCTATTAAGATTTGCATGATTTATTTCATAGTTGGCGCAATATTTAATCTTAAGATTATTACAATTTCTCATTTCTTAATAATTTCTATTAATTATTTAGCCAATATATGATAGTTAATTTTATTATTTTATAAGTCATAATTTATTTTTGTATATATATTTTTAGGTAAAATATTTTTTAGGATATTTTTATATAAAGTTATATTATATTATATTATTATATTTGAGCAATTGACTCGATATTGATAACAATTAACATAATAAAAAATTTGAACAATAAATTATCGCTAAATTATTAAATAATTTGCCCTCAAACGTTCAACAGCGATTTTTATATTGTCTAAGCGGCATCTGATTGCATCTGCTCCACCTGTCTATCGATTTTTCCGGAAGCGTCATCGGGGCGGGCTCCTCGGTCGGTGACGGAAGGTGCGTGCTCATATGGGTAGACTGGCTCTTTCTCCCTCGTTTCTTCGCCCTCGTCTCTTACACCTCGAGGAAGCCACCCCAGGCGAACCGGAATCAAGTTCAATTGTCTCGCGGTGGCTTTTGGACGCGTGAGAAATCTGCGAGCAGCTGTTTCGCCGGGGGTTGCTTGTTCCTCTCGGTAACGTGACGTGACGTCACGTTTTACACTCCGTTCACTTGGTCAAACGGAGAGAACGAAAACATATGCGAGTAGGAAGAAAGAGGGAGAAGATTGTACATTGCGTCGCGCGCGCATGCAAATTAGAGACGTCCGTCCACGTCTCGAAGGGGTTAAGGGTTCGAGCGACCCTGAGGGCGCCGAAATCCCTGGCTAGAGATCTCTCCTCTGTGAGGAGAGAAATAAGGAGTTTCTCGATATCCTCTTTCGAAAATATCGCCGCTCTTTATTTCTACGCCTTTCCCACGACCGCCCTCCGCTATTCGCCCCAGCATTTTAATTAGGTCCACCGTTGTTGTTGCTCCTAGTTGTGCTTTGGTAACAATGCGATTGTGACCTGCTTGTTCCGAGACTGATTGTACGTTACGCGTATGATTATGCCTTGCTTCCGTTTAGGCACAATGCGACTGTGTCAAAGAAATTAGGATCGAGAATAACCATTTTTTTTTGTTACATATTGCATACATTTCTTATTATCATGTATATCATACTATGTATTATATTAATCGATCGTCAGATTTGTGCGAGCTTTGTTTCTTTCGAAGCCTGTTATTTATAGCAAAGCAGAATTGATTACATTAATCTGCTTTGCTCTAACTCTCACATTACTTTATCCCACATTTTTATTTCCGAAGACTTGAAGAATAAGAAGATATGAAGTAACGCGGCGCAATCAATAATTGAAATACTGCATCAATAATTGAAATAAATTGGAGAGACGGGACGAGCATTGCCAAGTTCTGCGTGAGAAATTACGACAGTCCTCTTGCACTCTCTCAATTACTCTTGCACTACTGCCGGCCACTTTGCGACTCGGGCTTCACCGATGCAAAATCTTTCAATCCGTCGTACTACAAATTGCACGCCTTTATACGTGACGCGTATGCGAATGCGAGCAACATGGCTGATTGCGAGCGAGTCGGCGTTCGCCGGAGGCAGAAGCGACTCCCGCATAAAGACAGCGCGGTCGTCATCCTCCTCTTCGTCGTCTTCTTCGTCGTCGTCGTCTTGGTGGCATTTTGAATTGCAGATAATCGAGCACGATCGACGAGGACGATAATCGGCCCTGGCGCTTAGACATGCAGTGACTTATCTCCGAGGCGACCGAGAGTTACCTGTCTCGGATACCTTTCGCCGTGCAACTCGGGAGAGTCGACAGGACCGATAAGGATCGAGATGATTCAGAATCTCCTGACCTCGGCCCGTCGATCCCACAATGCAATCCCGAATGTATCGCTCTCGTATAACGAATGTACGACCGATCCTTCCGTGCTGTCGACGCGCAACAGGTACGCCAATCGTACCAGATCGCAAATTGCTTGGATACCAATCGTAAACTGTATCTTATACATTGAGTTAACGATGAGTACGAGTTACGAAATTTCAATATCTGTTTGACATTTCTGTGCGTCAAACGAACTTTTGGCCCCTGCTTTTGTCAGTCATAGATTACGAATTATTTGTAATATCTAATATTTGCTCGTCGGCTTGAAAAAAATTAATTACACCTTTTAAATCAAATATATATACATTCCAATCTTTCATACCGTTCACTTGAAATTTCTGTACGTGTTCGAAATTTGCCTGTACATAAAACATATCACAGACAAACAGCTCCCACGTTGGGAGTACGGTGCCTCCAGGTGGTGACCGGGTCTCTTTATTTAGTCAGCATCCCCCTCCTTCCGCCTGCTTAAGGAACACGAAGGAGGGATCCCTCTATTGTCACGGAGGGAGTTATTAACGAGGGGATGACGAGAGGGAGAGGAGAAATCTCGGGAGCTGCGTACAGTTTTACTCGTGTGGGAACTGCGCAGACGCGTCTCAAAAGCGGGACACCTTATTGCTTCCCGCCAAAAATACCTTCGTCGGAGAACCTTTTACGTCATGCTCGACACATGCTGCCGACACGTCATGCGAGGGATCTGATGCATCGAGGGTGCGGCCTCGTCGAGGCTTTCCCGCCAAAATTCTGGCAGGTGACTATAACGTTCACTATAAAATCAATGAGCTATAAAATCAATAAAAGACGGACGCTTATATAAAGACCCGAATCACAGCTTTCAAAAAGTAAAATCTTTCTTTTGAACAGCTATTTTAAATCTCAATATTTTTTAGTTTTATAAATTTTTAAACACGATTAAAATAAACAAATAATGAATTTAATAAAAGTAAGGAATTTATTAATAAGTATATAATTAATTCTTTTCGATAAAATTAGTTGTGTGTATATAGAAAAAATCAATTGGAAACACGATAGTTTGATATTATAATTTTTTATAGTACGATTACAATTTTTGTGAAAGTCCTTTCGTGAAAGACTGTCAGAATCTGACTCGCCGGAATAATGCGCGTTACGCGAAGGACGATGACATTTCTTTAGATCGAGCTTGTGGGAGAACGAGTATTGTTGAGGACATTTTTCAAGCTCCTACGTGGAGTACATACCGCCACCCCCCACGTTTTTTCGACGGAAGCGAGCGCACGTGTGCGAGTATTCATAGTTCGTCCCGCCGGAATGCATATTTCGGAAGAACTGTGAGGCTGCATTCCCTTCTTTTTTCTCCTTTGCCTTTTGCGCGACACACCTTCGTTACACGTGAACACGTCTCTCCCTCCCTCTTTCTCTCTCTCTCTCTTTCTCTTGATTGCGCAAGATGCGAAGGGAAACCGTTTACTGTTTGGCTGGGAAAACTAAGAGACTCGCCTCTTTCTAGCGTTCCATCAATATCCGTCGTCCGATTGCGTTTTCATGCGTGCCGAGATCCCGGAAGACATGTCAGGGCATACACCTGGATGCCTTTTACCAAGGGTCGATGACATTATCGAGATCATCCCTTAGAGTTTCTTGAGCGAAACGAGAGACGCGCAAGATAAGTAAATAAAGTTGACTTGATTATTATTTATTTTAATTTTGATGGAGAGATATTAAAATATAAAATATGCAGAAAGGAAAGAAATCTTATAATATTAAGAAACATGATACGTTTGCACGAATATTAAAAATTTGGGTGTACAACGCAAGAATCATTAATTATATGGGATACCCTAATAACTTTTTCTCATGATAATAATGTAATGCGGAAAGTTTGTTTTTCATACCGTCGTGTTTAACACACCATCGCATTTCACAGTACCTTATCCCGTACATTAAGATCTGACACGTGCTTGGTTGGAACAAGATCCGCCTGCCGAATGCGCATGCAAAGTAGAGAGACGTTGTGCGTCTCGTCGCGCCGCGTCTCTGAAATTTTCACGTGGGTGGCGAAGACCGCGATACACAATGGCGCGTCTGCCACACCACACAATGCCTTTTCTTGCGAGAGCAGGAAAGAAACATCGTGTTTGCCCACGAGCAAAGGTGTCTGGGACGGCGGTACGTCGTCGTGTCGCCAACACCATTGTTCTAGTAAGAGTTGCCATTATTCTGACATTACGATGTAATAACGTCGCTTGTTACAACGAGAGTTATAGCCGAGTTGGCACAAATTGACGGCGAAGTTGGACAAAATATATTTGAAATAGGAAATTAAAATATTTAACATGTATGTATAAATAGTTAATTTAAAGCAATAATTTAATTTTTATTTAAAAAGGCCTATTTCAACAATTATATTCAATTTGGATTTAAAATTCGTTTATCATTAATTTTATTTGGTGATAAAAAGTTTCTTTCTTTTTATGAACTATTAAAATTTTCTAAGACACAGATAATGTATACTTTGTTGTATGTCACGATTTTTCATAGATATTGATGAGACAATTAAACTAAAAATTTTAGGCGTGGTCGTCAATTTTCATCAAATATTATATGAAAAAGGGATACTATTATATGTATATATAGCACAAAACGGCTCGAGTAAAGAAAGTAAAGAAGGCAACTTTACAGTCCTTTAGAAGCGTCGCGTCGGCTCTTCGAAGAAGGCGTCGCGTGAATCATCCGCGGTTCGCGTGGGCGGCTGAATCGTACAAGTACCGGCGTACGATACATGGACCGGCCCGAGGGGCCTATTTCACGAGGTTGTCGTCGGAACGAAACAACTATTAGCGTGCCCGATGGCGCATTATATTCTGGCATGCACGCGCATTAACGAGCTCCCGGTTCATATTGCACAGAGGAAAGCCAAACACATATATATATATGCAAACACCCACTAACTCTTTTTTTGCTTCCTTTTTCTATCCAATATCAGCGCCGAATGGAATTAATCTGGTTTTGCTGAACTCTAAATCGATTTCTCTTTATCTTATTTTTACCTATTCTTTTAATTGTCTTTCTTGTTCGATGATCGACGTATCGCTAGATCCTATCTATAGGTATTCAGTTTTTGATCTTTAAAAACCAGATACCTGTTAAACCAGTGGTGAATGAAAGCTATTTCTTCGAATATATGAATCAATTTAAATAACAAAGCTAATTATCATCATGCTTCCAGCAACCATTGATGCTTTGACTCTGAATGAACCGCTATTGTTCTTGCTTTTAGCATCTGTACCTAAGATACGTAACGATGGTTCTGAAATTTCACTGCACTTTTCGTCCTTCAAGGAAATAACAGCAGCTACACAGCTTTGCCACGAAATTCGTTGATGGTATAAAGTTCCCTTCAGGATGATGAATCGATACGCATCATGTTTTCTTGGGGAACAAGAGAGGGAGAGGGTGCGTTCCTCGATTCGTCCTTCGGAATGGAACCGGTCGTTAAGAGAACCCGACGCAAACACAGCGCAATGTGGTACATAAACTTTCACGATTCGCCGTCGATAAATCGCCGGTAGTGAAAACGCAAGGTAGGGCGAGAGAAGGGAGGATGATGGGTGGCTAGGTCGTCTTATCCGAAACAAAGGTCACCCCTTCGCGGGGAACTGTGGGAAACTCGGACAGCTGAGGTAGGAAGGAGGACGCGTTTTACTCTCCCTTTCGCTAGAGAGTAGAGGCGTGCCATGAAGTAGCTCTTTTCATAGCCCTTCAACGAAGGATTATCTCTCCGTTCAACTAGCGAGGAACTGACATTCCGAGTCGCCTGTAGGCACTTATCATATATGTACTTGTTCTTGTTATTTATGCTAAGCAGTGGGATTAATCTGCATCTTGCTCAATGTTCTCTAGAGAAGTTCATTTCCTCTTCATATTTCATAATTCTTAGAATTGTGAGTTATGATATTTTAACATACTTTTATTGGAAAGATGTAGAGTAAAAGATTTTCAAAAATCTTTCCTCAATGGTAAAAGTCGACCAAACTGGCAATCATTTATTATAGATAATTAGTAGTAAAAGATTTTCTTCCATATTTATTATTTTTGAAACATTTGATTATTTAATTCTTGTCAACATTTATTAATCTATTGTATAAAAGTCAATCATATATTATTTTTGAAGAATATACAAAATACTGCAGAGAGGAGATATTCTCCGAGAGAATATTTGAGTTAACATTTCTTCAGAATTATTTTATTCAGAATTTGTAATTTTATTTATATTTGCTGATATTATCTTTTCCATTTCAAATGTATAACAGGTATCACCAATAGTTGATTTTTGCGGATTGCAGATTGCCTTAATTTGTTTGCATCGGAATCCTCCGAACGTGAATTGGCAATATTATAAGGTTGATAGAGAGATCTTTGCTGAGTCTTCAATGATTACCGGCGCTCCTACTGATGGTGATTAGGCGTCGGCATCGCATCTCGAGGATCATTCGTAATCGAGAACAGAATTGAGCGCTCACCGGGCACACTTGTACCGCTGATTGCAGTCATTAATAGAGAAAATTAATGAGTCGGTAGAGCCGACTCGTTTCGTCTTTGTCTCTCGATGTTTCGACACGGTTCTCTTCTAAGCGCGTAACGTCAATCTACCAATAAATCACTGCAGTTTATAGAGAACATAATCCTTTTCAGATATGGAATGTAATCGAATAGCTTTCATAACGATATCATGGAAAGAGAAATAATTTGAAAACTCTGATCTTTCCTGCTACTTTCTAAAGATAGAAATAGAATAAAGAATTCCTCTCTATAACTGTTTTGTCATATATAAAAAAATAGAGAATTATAGGAAGAATGAAGAGAAAGAGATAAAGAGTGAAATATTCATTATTATGTTATCCGCTAAGATTAATCCTAAGAAATTGACTGAAATCATAAAGTATATGATTATAAGTTGCGCGATATAACAGTACTCTATTATTAATGTCATTAACAGTATTATCAGTACTTAATTATTAGTGGTTATTGAATAATTTTATCATCAAATTATAATTTATCAATTATCGAAATTAATTTATGTTATGAAAATAGTATTATAATTACATGACACTTAAGAATTATTATTAGCGACAAGCATAGTGACAAGCAAAAAATAAAAGAATATATAGAAAATGGAAGAATAACTATGTGGTTTAGATATCAAATATATCAAATATATCAAATGAATCAAATAAATGAAATATATATTTAGAGATAAATGTACAAAATTTGTAATTATAACATTTGTATGTAAAAAATATTTATATAATACATATATTTAATTTAAATTGAAGGGAAAAAGACATAACGCAAATAAAAATGTTTTCTATCCGAAATAAATGAATGAAAGACTGTCAAACAATACTGATGTAAGAGATGTGAGAGATAGTTCGTTTAGACAGATTTACGTTGAAATGTTACGTCTCGTCTTGGTCATCTTAGAAGGTCGCGTGGCGACCTCGACTTTGCGAGTTTCACCCACGATCGATGGTTAGACGGCGAGTCTTCCAGAACGTCAAAACTCGTCTCGAAGAGCCGGAGGAGTCGGTGGCGCGCCTTTCACCTTGCGTAATTATTCACAGTTCATTATTCAATGTCAGATTATCGTACCGTGACAAGTGTTGCTCGTCCCGCGGCGAGTACGCGGCTCGGCTCGTGTATGTACGCGAGTTAAGTTAACGCGTACGCGCTGCGTATGTGAGAAACGCGCGTGTGAGTGATTAGAGGCCGCGCGTTAATCAGACGATGAAATATTCCACAAAGGTAGTGAGCTGGCTTACCTTCTGGCGGACGCGGGCACGCGGCAAGAGCTGTGTGGTCGACCAGTTCGAGGAATTCCTCGTTCGTGGCCCTTCTGCGCCAACGGGAACTCAAAATACACACCTTCAAACAAGTTTTGCACCACTTTACTGTTGGCTCGTTCGCTCGAGACTTCACGATGTCTCAATAGAGAATTTCTAATGTTTTTCTACGGAAAATTACTGAAGACAGCATTTTTTCATCATTTTAAAATCACTTTTATTTTAAGTAAAAATTGCTTTAAGCAATTTAATATCAAACGGTAAATGTATTGAGAATAAAGATAAACTTTTGTTGATTAAAAAATAAAGGATATAAGTATTTTTCAATCGGATAAATATTATTTTAGTTTTATGGAGGTAAGTTTATTTATCAAACTATCTATAAGAAAATAAATAAGGCCTGATAAATAGATTCGTCGAGAAAAGTTGTTCTAACATGCTGCTTGGTGTATAATTTGTAGTCGATTTTTTTCTGGCGCATAAAACTTCTGTTTTATTTCTCGACTCTGGTCTTTACATTTGTAAATACCCACATTCTTTTAACGACTATACTTTAAGTAAAAATATTCGCGGTCTTCATGTTTTTTACACGTCGTCCATCGACAACGTGCGGGACCACCCCGTGCACGTGTCGGTATCAACAGGTGCTGGTTTATGATGCCGCGGCAAAACCGTGGGCACCGACATCGATTCCGATGCAATTTAGATAACCGAAACCGATTCGACAACCCTGAAAACCTGAACGGAACGACGATAAAAGCGCCGGTCAGCCGACGATTCGTGTATAAATCCGGTACTCTCTCGGCTGACATAATGCGTGAGTCGACGTATCACGAGATCTCAGGAGACGGATATCGATTCTACACGCGACGTATATGGAGTACCTGTATCTCTCTGAGAGACATGGCTTTGATAACACATGCGCATATGATAATGCGCTCGTAATAATGTAGACGATAAAGCAAAAATATGAGACACAATTATTACATGCTGTCGTATAGAATGAGATGTTTAATTTTATAAATAATGCATGCGCATTATTATAAGCAGTCATGCTTATTTATTGAACTTATTTTATATGCGTTTCAGCAATGTTGAAGTTTATATGTTACAGTTATATTTTTGCAAAAAAATTATAAATTATTTTATCTTAAAATTTTATTATATTTCTCTTTATTCCAATCTGTTTATTGGGCACTTGGTAAATTCGATTATAGAGAACACAAAGTAATTTTATTTTTTATGAATATAAAGATCAACGCGAATGAAACATCGAGGACACAACTTCATGTAAAACGTGTGCAGGTATAGATAATTTTAATTTAAGTGTTTGCGGGCATCGAGGCTTATCTGACGCGGCAGAGTTTATGCGGACAAGAGAATTGCAACATAAAACACATAAAAACATGCATTGCAGTTGTTCTGCTGATATATCTATCTATTCTTTCTCGGTTCCATTTTCAGTCGAGTGTCGAAAGTTACTTTCTCATTGTTTACTCTATGACTCTTTCTTTTTTTTCTCTCGTTTTACTATTTATCTCTTTTTTGTTACAACTTTGAAAGACTGCTGATCTTCCGTAAAGTGTCGATAAAAGTACATAATTATTTTTATCTTTTAAATGTTTCAATGAAAAAAACAAATTATAGTCTACATTCATATTTCGCGTATAATATTTTTTTTTGTTCCGCATTTATAATAAATTCGTGTATTTTTACGATTATAAGTATGCATATATTTATATAGCATATTCATATATTTTATTTTTATATGTATAATTAATTAAATGCTTTGCATTACCTGCTGTGAATTCTATTTACAATTTTACAAGATTCTAGCAGCATTCTTCGCATTTTCAAAGTACTTTAATTAAATCTGCGTTCAATGCATTTACTTGTAGAATTCCACGAGTTAACGGACTACGAACATAAAACTAATTTATAAGATTAAATTACTCGATCTTTTGAGCTATCGAGATTTCGAATGGCAGATTTATACGTTGAAGCACTATATCTTATTAATATAATGTTTATAACCATTAACGGTACTAAAAACTCGAAAACCCTCTTAATATCCGGTCCCCTTTGAGCCAGAACTGAATGAAAGCACCAGAAGTGGGGTGTCCGCTACGAGTAATTAAGAGGACCTTTATCTTTCTCGGAGCTCTCAAGCTGCGTGAGTAAGCAATGGTCTCGGGTAATTAACGCGGGACAGGTACGAAAAGAGTTCATTGATATTTATCACCATTTACCATCCAAGGTACAGTCATCGCGCAAGGCAAGCAAGGAGCGAACGCGTGGGTGGAGTCGGAAAAGAGAGAGAAAGAAATAAGTCACCCACATGTGCGTTTTACCCTCGGCATGCACGTATGCAACGCGTACGATTTTACACGCGTCTTTATCGACATTATTGTACCGCATCCACAGCATCACAGAAAAAAAGGAATCCTTGATTCAAGTATATTTTTATTCTTGAACGCTATTTGATTGATTTAAGCATAGAATGCTCTTTGTAATCACAAATTTTCATTTGCCTTAATAATAAATAAGTTTGTGTAAAGTATATTTTATCTTTAAGATATATTTTTGTTTTAAAAATTGCATATGGTAAAAACAAACTTAGTCACATTTGAACTAAGAATTATTATATATACTTGAAAGTACCGCTTATATCCGATGCTCACTTGTCACTTGTCCTTGCAATATTTATAAGTAAATTTCAGCTTCAACCGAGAATATTTTGCACTTTGTTTTAAGGATAAATTATCCTTTATCCAAAATTATTTATATTTGGTGCTATTATAAGGATAAAATATACTTGAATCAAGGCATATTTGCATTCTTTCAAAGATACTGTTTTTTCTATGATATATTCGTCACCATATGCTGCCGCACGCACGTGTGAGTCGTGTCTTTAATTCATTCAAGCATGCATAATTTTCATAACTTTTAATGTAAATATCGAGTGGTGTGTAAGACTCAATGCACTATTCAAACTTTGCTTTCTAATAAATATTATTTAAAAGGATCTGGTACTCTATTCTGAACGTTTTTAAAAAGATATAAATACATATTATAATTCGAATTTGCTAATATTTAAATATACAGATTATTCGAATTATTATTAAATTATTAATTATTTAAGATGAGAAACATCTGAACTATCAAAATATTTTGAACTTAATATCTGAAAAATTTAATCTATTTAAATTTACGGATTTGTTAACTTGTTTAATTTAAATCTGAATTATCTATTTCTCTTGCTCTTTTGATTAATATAATAAAATATGATGAAGCTTACATAAAAATGCAATTATATAAAATAAAAGCAACACTGTATTATTTTTGATATTATATCTTCGTTGTTTTATTGAATTGCATTTTTATTCCAATCATAATATATTATATCTTTGGATTTCTTATGTATAAAAAAAGTTTAAATATAGGCACAGGTAGACTTGTGTAATTTTATGTTAGCTTGTCTTGTTTATCCTCAACTAAAGATGAGGCTTAATACAACGCTCGCGCAATGGACGCGCGTTGCATATTCATTCCGTGGGTGCAGTCGATGCTCCACTTCGCCATCCGGGGGGAGTAGGAGGACAGGCATGCATAATCTACAGGCGAAGTGCCTTGAACCTTCCGCGATGCGATTTCGACGAAGCGGGGGTCTTCGTGGAAGAGCCAATATTCGCGAGCAGGTGCGCGCCCATTAGCGTATCTTGTTGTGGAATGAAGGGTAATTTTTAAGACAATGTTTGTTACGTCGCGGTGATAATTATATCTGCCAAAGTCGAAGAATATTTTTATTCGATCGAATTAAGTATGCTAATTTTATGTGTATCAGTTAAAGAAACATTTAATTAAAATTCCATCGTTTCCACGAGAATAATAAGTGATTATCAATAGATTTCAGATTAATTGTCGCGTCATGAAATCGAGAAAACTATATTAATAAAAAAAATCAATGTCTCATATATTATTTCACGTTTACAAGCATAAATCTCGACATATGTTGTATACATATTTATATCGACAATCATGACTCGACATCGCTCACTTTTTTACGACAAGAATTGCGCGATCGATCAGAATCTCCGAGGCATCCAGGTTATTAAAATTCGATTCTCCAGGCAAGCAAACTCGACCGTTCGTTCCTCCCACGCGTCAACTATCGGGTTCTTCCTCTTTCTTTCTCTCGGCGACAAGTCTCATGGCCCGACGTAGAGCGGCTAATAAAAAAAAGCAGAAAGGTAATCGAAAAAGTCGAGCAACCACAAAGTCTGGCGTGGAGCATGTAGGCTCTATCGGCGTTGCTCGCCCACGCGATGGCCAAAGACACCTCGACATGCTCTCGCGAGGAACATACTTCTTTTACAAGGCAACATCTCCCGCTCTCTTCTGTCCTAAAACATTGTTTTTCAATTTGCGAATCTACAGACGATATGTCAAAAGAAGCTCATTTTTTCATAAGTCTAAAAATTATTTCTCTACGAATACAATATAACAAACATATTTATTTTGAATCTATCTGACAGCTAAATGAGTATTTGTGTTATATAATTATATACTTTAATTATATTTTATAGTTAAATATATTTAATAATATTTATAAAAGAATATCGTGGAAATAGGTTGCTTTCTTAGAGCATCGCGTATGCAGACGTTGAACTTTCCCGACTAATCGCTTTACCAAGCATCAAAGTCTACACGAGGCACATCCATCCGGAAAGTATCTCGAAATATTGTATAAATAATTCCAATTTGATATACTAGTGTTAATACAAGCTGAAAAATAAATTTCAGTTTTAGGTAAAGTTTTTTTCGTCGAGCGCAATGTTACTGACGACAATTAACGAGGCGTCTTCGAGAGATCATTTTGACAAGCTCGTCGGCTTCCTTCTCGTTCCGCTGTTTTCTCTCTTTCTCGGGACGAGAAGAGTCTCGTCAAAATGTTCAAGATAACCGTAGCGGTTCTCGGCGCGTTTACGTCTTACATTTATGATCGCAGCGCGGGCGATTAACGTCGCCGGTATTTCATGGATTTAGCGCCAAATTGCGTATCGCACGATATTTCTATGCGGCCCTTTTTAATTGCGTCCCTACTTCTACGGGAGGAGCAGACGTGCTCGTGAAACCCACAGCTTTTTTTTACTTCGCTTTGTACGTGTTCGAAAAGGAAGAAACAAAATACAAGAGGAAAACAAGTATATCCTGACGACCTATTAGTGCGCAGAGAAGGCGGTACGTGCGCGAAAGCTGGAGCAGAACAATTTTTATATATCCCTGATTTTTACGTCAGAATCTAAACTCTGCGTTCGTGCGCCTTGCCGCTCGTAAATATTCGTTCGGCGCTAATGATCCATCCCGTCTTTTTATTAAAACCTTGCTTGTTCGTGGTTGCCTTGGTAAGATAAATTTTGCGTGATCCTTTCGCAGCTGTGTTTAATGAAGTTATCTCTTGACAAGACTTTTCGAACGGTCATCCCAATTCTCACGATCGAACGCAGATAAATCGAGAATGAATGATCGAAAATATATATAGGTATTTATTTAAGTAAAAATATCTACACTTTTAATTTCATATTATATATAGAATTGTTTAAATCAATATATAATCGAGTTCTTTGATATTTCTTGCGTTGTAATATACGACTTTTCGAACGGTCATCCCGATTCTCACGATCGAACGCAGATAAATCGAGAACGAATGATCGAAAATATATATATAGGTATTTATTTAAGTAAACATATCTACACTTTTAATTTCATGTTATATATAGAATTTCTTTTTTTATAGAATTGTTTAAATCAATATATAATCGAGTTCTTTGATACTTCTTGCGTTAGTAATATATCGCGGCAAGTCGTGGATTTTCGGTCAAGTTTCGGGTATTTGGCTGATTTCTCGATACCGAAAGTACGAAAGTTAACGACTTCTTCCCAGACACGGTGGAAGATTTATTCATTAAATCTTACACACGTACTCGCGATTATCGTGAGCGGCGCACGCGGAACTTTTTCAATCCCGCCCATCTCGTTCAATGCAGTATCTCTCATCAAATTTGAGGCCGCGCGACCGATACTCTTCTCCCTTTCTTCCCCCTTCGGGTGCCGATCTCGGATCAGGGAAATCGCCGATTACGGGATCTCGCGGTCGCCGATCGATCTGTACGTGCTAAGAGATGAAGCGCGATTGATTGATACGGCGCGCGTTTAGCCGATCGCGCAAAGGGGAGAATCGATTCTCGGCAGATTTCCGTATCTCAGGCTTCGTATCTTCCTCCCAGCCGAAGTATATATACGTGCAGGTTGCGCGGGTTACCGGCCGGCTTGTTATCGGTAAGTTGCGGGACCCCGTTCGGAACCGGGAGAGAAAAGAAAGAAAGAGGAGGCGTTGACCTGCTTCGAGTCCCGGAGAGTCTTCGTGCCAATTCATTAAGCGGTAATTGAGTTTTCAGCTCCGCGATACGGAGACCGAGATACATCTATGTGGGATGTTCGATACGCCGAGAGAAAAAGGGGAAAAAAGAGGAGAGTTAGGAGATGAGAGAGACTCTCCAGGTGATAGAGAATGGATCAGAGGACAGTGTGGGACAAACGGAGGACAAACGAGGAACGACGTGTACTTGGAGAATTAAGCACGACAACGTGTGACCGATGTTCGAGCCATGATTAACTAGAGTTTTAACAAGCTTCTTCTACGTACGTTCGGTTATTATTCCTTCCTAAAGAACATCGCGGCGAAGATACTTGATGGTTGGTGCGGCTAATGTCGGCGCGAAGAGGAAAGAGCGTCATTACACACGTTGTCCGATACTCGTTCGTGTTTAAGTTTGATGGCTGCGACCCGCTGACGTGTTCACCAGGATGCATATACACATGTATTTGCATCGGCGAAAAATTCTTTTAAATCTCTACAAAATTTTGACACTTGACAAATTGTACTTTAGTTTTACAGATAATCTTAAAGTCAATTTCCTTTCATGAATAAACGACGAAAATTGAATGCATATAGAAAAATAAGAATAATCTTTCGAAAATATAAAAATATCTTTGCGAAAAAGACATTTACAAAACATATAAAATAATAAATGAATACGCAATTTTTCTGAACAAGACTACTGTATATTAGCGGTGATGGATCTTGCTCGAATAAAAAGCAGTCCGAGAGGATTTAAATAAAACGGCGCGGCGAGGATAATCGCGAGCGAGATACGCGTTTAAGTACAATATTTCAATTTCGTAACTTTTTTGTTTTCAAACTGAAAGTTAAGTGAGCAATTCCCTGGGCTAGCGCCTGACGAAGAGGTGATGGTATTACCGAGGTTACCGCAACCTCTCGGGATGCAGCGCTTCCTCCTCTCTGGGTGCGCCTGTAAATCGAGAAGGGAACGAGTTTCGAGAATTAAGGTAATCGACCCGGCGCACCTGACCGAGGCTCGAATTACAGGCCACACGACGGCCGGTATCGTCCGGTACGGGGCTATTTCCAGCCACCCACGCGGGCCTAAGTGCCGCTCATTATCTGGAAATGCCTGGCTGCCATTCCGGCCTCCCTCTTATACGCGCGCGCGTTACGCTACGTTACGCACGCCTACGCATGTCTAGCCGCGGCTGCGAGCCGCGTGGAAACGAGTTTTCACGCCGCCGCCAGCGCTGGATTTAGCCATGGACCCGTGAGACTGGGATCTAGAGAGGCAACGTCTCGAGGAGAGATAAACGTATCTTGTAGAACAAATTCCTGATTTATTTAATCTTTCCAGTATCTAGGGGGATGATGTCATTTCCGCAAAGCCATAATTTCGATCGTCCTTTTTAGCCATTTCTTTCTCGTATATTATTTTTACGTGTATATATGTTTCGATGTGTGAGAGAAGGCGAATATTATAATTTATTTAAGTATTCATATATGTATATATGCGGACTTTTATACATTATATATCTATATTTTCTTTAAATTAAATTTTGAACTTTTATTCATACAGTGGAAAATGATGAAAAAGCTTATTCCTTATTAACAGAATTTTTCGCTAAATAAGATACAATAGGATAGAAATTATTTTTATTATCCAATGTTTTTCTACAACGTAATAGGCATGTTTGTATGAATGTATTTAACATGTATTTACTTGAATGCATTTTTTATAAATTATTTGTAATAATCAATTTCGGAAACTGTGTTATTTAAATCCGCTCCTGTGTATAGATCGCCTATCTCACTCGCCGTGCCACGAGTTTCACTTTGTGGCATCCGTATTATGCGAACACCTCGACCATGTTCGCCATATATTCTCTCAAATTGCACCGTAATCGATAGGTATGCAAATAAACGTTTTTTAGTACGATGGAAAACGTCACAGAGCGCGGTATGACTTAGGGTGTTGTCGAACGCCCTTGCTGCGTGTTTCGTAATGCAGCAATACATTGTCGTTGAACATAACTTTACGAGGACACGGTGGAAGATACTAGATTTCTAATAATAGAAGATAAACGGTGAAGGTTTGCCTACGTTCATTAATTGTGTAAATTTAAAATGTATTTTATGATAATTCCTTGCAGTAGAAATATGCTGAATCAAAATATATTCGAGAAATCAGAGTTAATCATTTTTTCCTGTACGCTACGCTTTGCTATTACATATTAGATAACTTTACTTTTCCGAAGAATGCAGTTCTTAAGTGGTGCAAATAAGATCTTATAGCACAACCGATAAAATATATGACTACAAAAATTGTTACGAATAATTTCATGATAAATGATGGACACGATGCGATGTAAGGAAAAGTGTCTAACGCGATGATTTCTATTTATTTCGAATAAAAGAATAAATTTCTTTGCAAAGAAAGGAATCACACCCAGAGATCCTTAAAAACAATTCGTTCCATCGTCTTTTTGATCTCGCGATGTTTTACACACTTTATTTATACACGGAGCGAAGCTTACTGCTGTTGCTCGATACGCCTCGGTTGCATGTTGCTCGAGTTTCATTACCGAGCCCAAATGAATCCCTGGGATGCAGGGAGCTGTGCGCGCTCCTAATTAATGACGTGGTACCCTACGTCCTGCTGGACGCGCAGACCGTGGATACTCTCCTCGCGAGAGGCAACGATCTTGTTCGTAACTCGTCGACTCCGAGATTTGTGTAGGGAGATTATTTCGCCGGGGTGAAAAAAATTAATAACCACGGGGAAAGAAGCGCATTTTACGACGCGCTATTTAATATGAAGCGCACGAGCGTATAAAATGCTTATCGCGCGTATAAAAACAAAGTACGATCTAATCTCGATGTGTGTAAACGATTTTACCGCTAATTAAATCTACACAAAAAGCGCGCGCTACATCTTTTTTTTAACAAGGTGTCAACGTTTGACACATGATTCAAAATTATAGCTTTTGACATTTCATATAAAAAATGATATAAATAAGTAATAAAAAATGATATAAATAAGTAATAAAAAATGATATAAATAAGCAATAAAAAATGATATAAATAAGTAATAAATAATAATTTTGCATATGAAAATTGTATCTCATTTTTTTATGCAATAAATTTTAAAACAAAATTGAAACGTATTTTTATCGTTATATTAATGTAATACTTATAGTTTTACATAAGTAAAAACGAGAATTGGATTATTGTACAATATATTTGATTTAAACTTTTACCGATTGCGTTACAAATTGCGATTACTAACAAAAGGTCACACCAATGATCTTCCCAATAATGCTCAATGTCGAGTAAGAGGACCGCGTTAAGAGCGTCCTTGGCATTCAAAGAATCATCATCGGCACGGAGAGAACAATAATTTCGGGTTAGCCAGAGAAAGACCAAGGGCATCACGAAGTGTCGTCCTTCGATCATCGAAGGTGGTTTTTACGCGAAAAAGGGCAATTTCTTCCTAGCTTTATTAGAGCACATGCCGGCCCACTGATTTAACTTTAGAACTCTGTAAGTATAACTCTCAAGTTGTTCGAATTCTCGCAGACGACTCTTCTTTCGTGCGACTTTCCTTCCTTTCGTGTTAGAAATTCCTTCGCAATTTACGCGAAGGAATATCAACAATACCGAGAACGGATTTTGTAACTGTTTCAAAAATACCTGATACATATAATTTAAGAGGCCTTCGACGAGAGACAGTAACATAAATCACAAAGATGAGGAAGTCAAATTTTTACACATTCTTTTACTCAACGAGAATATCACGATAAGATAAATAACACTTTATATGAAATATATATTTTCGAAAATCGTCTTGCTTGTTTCTTCTTTAAATCAAATAAATATCCTACATTACACGGCTCATTTATAATCACGCGCATCAGTTATCAACGTTCGAGAGCAAAAGAAGACGATATACAAAGCGTCTACCTATTTCGCAATAACAGCTACACGCGAGGCAGTCGCCGCTTGCAATCTACGATGCCCGATACTTTTCGCGGCGTAACGAGGATTTATAATTGCCGAGTGGCGAGCATCTAGCCGCGCCGATGACGTTTTATTAAATAAACGTCCTTGAGGGAGCCTATACCGCCGAGGGTAACAGCCGCGCGGCCGGGTAGGAATAAGAATCGCGACGGCCTGGTCCCGAAAAAGTGCGTAACCTGATCCGACAAAAAGGTAATAACCCGTTCATGAATTTTAATTTAAAATTAAAGCGATACGGCGCGGGGGAGGGACCGCGATATATAGCGCTCTCTCGTCCAAGAGTGGTTTTGCAGGTAGCCGCACAGACACACCTCCCTCATCCCCTTCATTTCGCTCTTCATCTTCTTCTTCTTCTTCTTTCCACTCTCGTCGTGTTCCTCCTCTTCTGTTTTGCGAAGCTGGTTCTCTCGTTCACACGCCTCCTTCATTTTCGAGCACCGTGCGCCGAGCTTCTAAAAGAAGAGACCTTCTCTCTCTCTCTCTCTCTCTCTCTCTCTCTCTCGGTCTTCCTTTCTCGAATCCGCAAGACTCGACGTCGGCCTCGCGATCGAGTTAATGACGGACGGGCGACATCGCGCAAGTAGCAAGTATTGATGCCTCGTCGAGATAGAATCACCGGTGATTTATCGCGCAGATATCGCGTATCTGCAACCGCATCCATCTCATTAAAGGTAGCTAGCAATCTCGGGGGCCGGTTGCATCGATGACGGCTCGGCGCTACCGCGCGGTCAGCCATATTTTTCATCTCTTCTCGCGTCTATATCGTTATAAGCCGTGTGTATATATTCTAGAAAGGGACAAACTTATAAAACCGATCAAGGCCGCAGCACACACTCTGTTACTGCAACAAATCACCGAGCACGAGCGATAAATTTTAAATCCACTCTTCGGCGGGTTCGTATCTCTCTCTCTCTCTCTCGCTCTTTCTCCTTCCTTATATTTTTGTATCTCGTATGTATGTATATACCATGCGGTTAAGAAGAAGGTTGCTGCCGCTTTATTTAACGAGCGTTAAATTAAGATTAAACTCACCGCTGCTACTTTTCATTAGCCCTCCGCGGCGTAAAGAATTTTCGGGGGTCATTCCGCGAGACGAAAGTGCACCTTCGCGATTAATTACAGCGCTATATCATCTTTAAACGCGAAGAAACGCAATGTGGAACTCGACTGACGCTTCGTATAAAACTCGCGAAGGCGATTTTCCTGCATCGACCGCGACATGCTGAGGAGCGAAATGACGCCGCGATGCGTATAATTCGCGACGTGAGGTCGCCCTGAAAAGAAACGGGACGAATAATAAAAAAAGGGGTGATGGGACGAGGCGGCGGGATAAAAGACGAAACACACACACACACATACACTGTATATCCGTAAACCACGGTGTTTTATGAATACGCGAATTTACTGCTTAATCAGCCGAGGCTGAGCAATTAAAACGCCATTAAGCAGCTCCATAAAAATTCTCAGTAAAATTCGGGGAGATCGAGTTACCGCGAGAAAGAGAGGGTGGATGAGAAAAGAAGAGGGAAAGAAGCGAGGGAGTTCTTCGAAATTCCACTCGCATATTGCGTACGTATAGTTTCATCGTTCGCCGAATTTTGTATAAAAAAGTTTTATATGAAAGAGAAATACAGGATATGTTTTTTTATTTTCACCCGAGAATTCTGAACATATTCGTAACATCTGTTACGAACTACTGAAGATGACATGATTAAGATGCGCTGCCGATATTTTACGATGTCTTTTACGAGATTATCGTGTATATAAAAGTTGACTCTCTGGAAAAAAATCTTATTTGCAATTAATGATTCTGCATTAAATACCTCTTGCACGGAGGTATTATAAACTGTTAATTGCATGTCAATTTATGTGGCTGATTGAGTGTCATATTGACTTTCTTCGTCGTCTACATTCAATTTTGAAAGATGCTAACTTTTTATTATATTATCTTTTTTATGCTCTTTTTATTATGTTCTTATATATAAATGTTCCTTCAATATTTGCATCTTCTTTATATATTCTTTTATTTTTGGCAAAGCCTTCTATCATATTTATTTTGTTATAAGCTAAAAATTCGACTATGTCAACTTAAAATAAATATAATCGCGCATCTATCTGATGTCGCAGGATAGCTGGATATCGAAATTGTTTTCACTCGGCGCAGGATCAACGTACCCTGAAGGCGGCCCGCTTTAACGGTACGTCAGTTCATCGGGAACAGATGATTAATTATTCGAGCGGGTAGGCGTGGGACGTTATCGACGAATTCACCTTGAACGAAGGCAGTGGAAGAGGAACCTCTCTCTTCTTCTTCTTCTTTCTTCCTCTTCCTGCAGAAAGAAATTCCTTCCTCTTATACGAGCTGGCTACCCCACCCGCGTCATTCAACATTCGTTCGGCATCGACTTTTTATCCTCACCCTGCGCGACTCGCCTCGACTCCGAAACTCGTAAACAGATAAAAGAGCGCGGAGACGACTCGTTTGTCCGATCGGCACCTTTGGCGTTATCCTAATTTTTACGATGTCTCGCGTTGTCCGAATAACCCTTTCTTCAGAGGGAATTTTATCGATCCATCGGAGGGAAAGCCGGTTGATCGTGTGTTTTTTTTTATACATTAGGTGATCGAGAATTTCCACAAAAATTAATATCGATCGATGATAGATATTTTCCAATACACGCATTTACGCCTAATTCACTTTCTGTCGCGATCCATAATTTTCTATTAATTGTCAGATTTAATTGTTTCACATTATCATTGTATTATATCTTGTCACATTCTAAGATCAAAAATTAAGGTTTTTTAAAAAAAAGTTTAGTGTTTTAGCACTTGATAAGGGCCGAAACGTTGTGAATATTGAATAAAGATCACTTATTTTCCAGATTTGGTCGATTAAATTACTACCATTTTTTAATCGTCAGATTTATTCTGTCAAAGTAATTTTGTTTCTTGATCTTGGCTAGAAGGAAGCATTTGCAAAAGTACTTGAGCAAAAAATAAACTAGAAGAATCGCCTGATCGAAGCGCGACGATAATCGTTGATTACAATTGTCACGAATTTACGATCGATTTGCGAACGTCATCGTTCGACTCGCGTTAACATTAGCCGTCGTTTAACCTTTTGCTCGCTAACGGGATACCCGCTAGCAATCCCGAGGTGTGAAAAACTTGGAGAAATCATCGAAGAATTCGAGCCGCCCGCTATGCGCGAAGCGAGCGTCGTCGTCATCTTCGAAGAGGATGACGAAGAAACTGACGTTTCAGGGAGTCAAAGTTCCTTCCACCTTTCTTCTTTCTCGCTTCCTCTTTGTGGTTTTCTCTCTTCACTCTTCGAAAGGTCGGGCGTCGCAGAGGTCATCGACTCGCGCCGTGCATCATCGGGTCCTCCACGGACGAGCAATCAACGTCATATCTTTCAGCGGATAGGAGCCGCAAGGAAGCAACAAGAGATTTCTACGACTCCAAACGCTGGACCCGACGTTCAGCAATCCCGGTGATCGATTCTCGATAACCAATCGAGCCGTCGCGTCGGTAGCCTTCGATAAAATGTCTATACGCCGTTTCTTCATCGCCGTGAATCTGCCGGCACTTTTTTTTCTCACGAAGACTTAATAATCGCCTGTCTCAGGGATTCTTTGGTATATTCTGCAGCCTCTCTCCATCCTTCTGCCTTCTTTCATCTGTACTTTATTGTTTAGTTTCTATAGGCCGTATACGAAGGATGTAAACTTGTAAGGGCTTGTATAAACTGTTGTGCAGAATTTTTCAGCTAAAATTCTAAGATTAGATTAAAAAGAATTAATTTTTTTTAGTCTTTAATGTATTTTAATCTGCTAAGATGGAAAATTTTGCAATTATGTAAATTGGTGACGATAAAAAGAAATATAGTATATTTTACTTTTTGTTCAATTTTACATAATTTCAATATAATTGTGATTTATTTTGCACGAAGCATTCTTACTTCTTACATCAGCAACAAAAACGTGAC
Organism: Nylanderia fulva; assembly: GCF_048542155.1. NCBI lineage: Eukaryota > Metazoa > Arthropoda > Insecta > Hymenoptera > Formicidae > Nylanderia > Nylanderia fulva. Next base: position 759,225 of record NW_028189518.1, read on the forward strand.
ATGAATCAAGTGCACTGAGAAATGCATTAAACGACTAAGAATCATCTCTTGAGATCGTTTAAAAATCGTAATTCTAATTATAAAATATTTTAAACATAAGTATAATTGGAAAAAATATAACTATATTCTATTGTTGAAAAAAATATAACAACAAGTGCTCGCAATAAGGCGAATCGAGATAAGATCGCGTTGTGGAATGAAGCATGCGAGGAGAGTTAATGAGAGTATTAACGAGAGAAACGCGTTCGCGAGTGAAATTCAAATTCGAGAGCGAGATTTCCTTTTTTCGACGCTATCTCGCCGACATTTTTCCCGCTACAGTTTAGCGAGCTTTTCCGCTTCTCTTGATTGTACCCGAGCGGCTCTTTCGTACTCTCGTTGAGGTAACGAGCCTCACGTAGCCTCGCGGTTCATCAGGCGAGCGCACGATAGACCGCAGAGAGACGAAGTAGCCTGCCTTTCTCTCTCCTTATTCTGTCCGAGCAAAAACCTCGCTATTCGTTAGAGCCGTTCGCGCTATTAAGATAATTGTTCGCGAGAGTACGGATCTCGACGAGTTCTCGCGCGACCTCGCCATGAGAGAGGAACCTCTCTTTTGATGTCATCGTCTCATCACGTCCGCGCATTATTTTCCGCCTAACTCAATGGATCCCCTCGCGAAACGCCCTTATTGTGCGTTGACCAGACCACAATTTGCGCGGCGTCAACGTCGCGAATCAGCAGGAACGAGAGATATCCTTGACTTATGATCCATACATCTTCCGAGACTCGGACAAGACAAGCTCTTGCTTGGATTCTTGTATCTTCAAGACATTAGCATATTTTATTTTCTTAGTCCTCGGCTTCTTGTACCCAGCAACATAAAGATTAGCGTATATTTTATGAAAACTAAAATTCCACGAGGTATTCCACACTTTGTCACGTGTCTTAAAATTTAATAAAATTTGTCACGTCAAAATAACGCTTGATAATTTGACTAATCAATAAGAATCTATAATCTAATCAATTGTGATGGGAGAGAGAGAGAGAAGAGACAAAGTAGATTTACAAATAGATTGCGATCTCGATTAATGATACTCGCGTATCTTTTATTATTCAAAACCGCTTGTTCTATTATTCAGAGTGTATGATCAGCTATACTCAAGTGCTTCAATAGATTGTGGAGTCGTGAGATTATACATCTTTGCATAATCAATATAATGTCGGAGATATTTAAATTTTTCTTAGTAGTTAACCATGACGTGTCGTATCACGAACTATACGAGGCAGTAATGAAACGCTTCTCTCCAATAGCGAAGTAAAAGCTCCACAAAAAAAGTGTAATTACCAAAAGGAGTAATTAAGTCCATGCCTCCACTAATAATGATTCTAGTTTCGGTCGTTCGCCCCAACGAGAGCTATCGGCTAATTCTACGTGTTCGAATGGAAGGAATCTTTGTAAGCACCGAAGATCGATAGATTGGACATTTTCAAGGTACTACTTAAATATATTACGGATCAGATCTTGATTGATTGTCGCGCAAAACAGCCGCGCCTCTATCGAGATCTACGATTTATGATTTTAAACTGTCACATTATCATTACGATGTATATATCACGTGGAGAAATTCAAAGTTCTCTATAGATCCGTGGAAAAAAAAGCTGCGAGATTTTTCGAATTTAAAATCCACGAATGCATATACGTCAAAAATATTTTTATGTAAATCTGCAAAAGATTAATGCGGTATAAAATTTTTTTAAAAATTTATCTCGAAAAAATATTCTCTTCTTCTCGCAAAAGCGAGAACTTCCGGCATATCCTGTGCGTTAAGGGAAGGGAAGAGAACTGTGGCGCGGAAAAATATCCTTACAAGTCCGGCGCGTATGAGAATCCGAGCTTTTGCTCGGACGCAGAATCCACAGGCGCGAGGTCGGACTGATTTACGAGTCACATACACAGGCACCGCGTCATCTTCGTCATATTTATTTGTTTGCGGCTTCGTCGTAACGCCCTGAGCGGCTGGCCTGGGGGCAACTTATAACGATATTTTCGTCAGCGAGATGTCTCGCGCGGACACTTCCTGCCTGATATTCGCGTACCGGTAAGATCGGTTGACGCCGACGGGTAAGTGAGCAGGCAGTAAGCTCAGCTTAATTAATTACGGTCGGAGCGGAACGGACAAGCGAAGCTGTTAATGGCCGCGGGCGAATCCGCGCGGAACGCAATGTGTTTTTTGCGACACGTTGCGCGGCCACGTCGAATTAAATTTAACGGCTAATTGATTTTCTCCTCAAGTCTTCCTCCCCCCTTCTTTCTCGCGGATCGAGTTATCGAATCTTTTTTTTTTTTAACGCCACTCAGGAGAGAGTCGATTCGACAATGTAATAAAATGTCCAAAGATAAAGATCTCTCTCTCTTGATAAAATGTTGAATATTTTCCAACGATTGAGAAATTAACGGTGATTAAGTATCACGTGGAAATATTAACGGCGCATCAAAAAGTTTATTACTTTAACTTTAATATCCCGAGCGTATCGTTTTATCACCGCGTATAATATTGTGAAGAATACCACATGTACATAAAATTATTCCACCTTCCTCTCTCTCTTTCATAATTGCGATAATATTACCAGAAAACTTTAATAAAATTTTAATATGACGCTTGCTTTATTTATAGTTTATGAAAAGAAATCATATATATATTTATATATATATACATAATGAAAGATATTGAATTAATTAGACAGCAATGAATTAATAACGCGCATTATTTAAATTACACTATAATTTGAAATCATTTCTTAAAAATTTTTTTAGATATTCTATTTCATAATTTCTCTTCGATTAAATATCGCAATATTTTCTTTAGCGATAAAATTACTTTACAACATATTTCTTCCACATTTAATTGTATGCTACCGAGAAATTAAATCTCGCGGTATAAGCTGTATAAGATGCTAAAGGAATCAAATTGCATTCCTTACATTGTCTCGATTCTCAATTGGAGATTTCTCTTCTTTTTTCGTAATGATCATTTGTCTCGATTAATGTCAGCCGGTTTGAACTCTCTTCGTAAACTGGGAGACATCGATTCCTGGTAGAAAAGGTCGCGATTATTTCCTACACGTCGTAAAAACTTGATCTTTAATGATTAATGAAAATAGTATTGCTGCGCGGGTAATGCATATACACGTCGTTGATATATACAAAGATGCACATTTATTTCTTAGTCGTGTTATTTATGGTGTTTAAATTACGTGTACGATATTATTCCTTCTGATTGAAAAACATTTTTTACATTATACATTTTTCTGATCTCTTGCTTACACATCATTATAAAATCAATAATGATCGATCGACGTTAGCTTTATTTATATAAAACGTTCCATAATTTATTAAAATCTATTTTTTTTTCAAAACGTTTCTGATGTCCCTCGAAGAGGGACTGAAAGCGACAGATCGATTTTCGATAACGGGCTTCGAGAGTCGCGCGCTCTCATCTGGCTTGCAAAAGGGACTCGCGGGTACCATTTTATTGCTCATCAGTTTGCTTAGTCGGTCGTAAGCCGCAATTACGCAACATCAGCATGATGGTGGTATATGATCGCCGCGGCGAGGTGAATCGATGTAAACTCGCGAGACGGCTTCCGCCGAGAACGCTTGACGAGCAGATAACTGCAAGAAGCACGTAACGCGCGTCCATCCATGCGGTTAGTGCTTAGCTACCGCGTTAATCCGCAGCTGTTGGAAGACTCGCCGAATTAGAGCCAGATTAAGACTCGACTACCGTTGAGGGTTTTCAATTCCAAGGGCTTTGACCAACTTCATTTCTCAAGGTAGCTTTCGAGATATGTATATCTTTAGGAATACCGATTCTTTGTGCGATATAAATATCAATATTCAGCTTTTCATTCAGTTTCTCTTATTTGAATAAGTTTGTTTTAAATTCTCTATTTTTTATTTTTTTTTTTTTTATAAATAGCGAAATGAAATGTTTATTATCAAAAGAAAAGAAAGTGCAATAATTTTATTTTATGTATCTATTGATAATTAAATGATTTTGATGTAACATTTTTTTCCAGCAACAATATATATATTTGATAATTACTTTTGATCACTGCACGAATGCTTTTGATTACTCTGCGACACGCAAGTTTGCAAGACGGTTTTTGCTTTTTGCCTTGTTCTTAATAAACGGGAGCGTAGCTCCCCAGGAAGCCCTGGAGAAAGGATCTGTCGATTCTTTGGTGATTGTCCTCTTCATCATCCGTTCCGGTACACGAAGAAGGAAGATACGTCTAATGCGATCTTGTATCACCGATATAGGTTTGATATATCGATTCTGCGCGAGCTACGTACACTTTGTATCTTAATTTACGTAAGTCATAATCGCTTTCATTAGCGCGATCGTATCTGATGATTGCGGCCAATTGGGCCGATATAGGAAACTCTTATCGATCTGCCTCACGCTTATTTTCATGATTGAACACGCGATTCGGAAATTGATAACTGATATCTAGAAAGGAAAGTCCGTTATAACGACTGTTTTTTTCAAAAAGAACACGTATATTATTGTTCGATGAAGTAATATCATTACATAGGAAGTGCAATGCGATAAAGATTTTTATGTACGCATATTATGTCATAGATAATTTTTAATATGTGATAACTGATTTTTAAGAGCGTTTTATGTAATGCGTTTAGTTTAATCAATGTTGATAAGTACTTTTGGAATAAATTTGATAATTGATTAAGATATGAAGTGTTTTGACATGTGCTCTTCTATACGTAATACTTTTATTGCATAATAGCGTATATCATTTGCATGTGTATGTGTGTTATATTTGAAAACAATTTTTATAATATAATAATTTTTAGAACTCACAAAGATTTCTGCTTATATGTGTATATTTCACGAATAATGAGCCTTCGAGTTTTAATACACAAGGTCTAATAATTATTGTGAAATTCTATTTATTTTATTCTTCCTAATTTTCTTATTTAATTAACAATCGACAAATTGATAGATTACTCCAATAACATATTTTTTACAATCGATTGTTCTTCCATCCGGGAATCATTACCTCTTTATTCTCTACTCTTCTTTATCTGCAAAATCAATTACGCGGTAAATGAGAAAACGGTGGATAGAGGCCTGCGGACACGACTTCGCGAGGCGAAGACAGACATTTATTTTATCGATGCTACGTGACCCCCATGAAAACGCGCGTCTTTCGCAGAAGTCGCTGTATCACGCGAGCGCGCGAGCAAGAAGAAAAATCAAACGCTCCATTATCCTTCAGAGCGCGCGGGCTTCCTTCCTCCTGGGTCTGATAAACGACGGAGTCGCCCCGGGAAGCCGTTCTCCGTAACGGGTGTTTCTACCTGCCGCGGAACGTTCCATCGTCACCGTTGTTTCTTCCTGCACCGGCAGAAGGAAGACATCACCGCGTCGATACGATCTGATATTACTGTTATAGATTCGGCACGTCGATGTCGCGACGATCCATCGGCTTAATGGCACCCGGTGATCGCGACATGTATTCTTTTTTTTTTTTTTTTGCGATTGCTCTAGCTTCCTAGAGCCATCCTGTTCGATGATAAAGGGGATGCGAGTATGATAAGTAGGTGAATACCGGCCGATGTTTAATCATAATCGAAAGTGGAGCGTCGGGGAACGAGTTTTCTCCAGATTAAATCTTATTCATAGTCGCGGCAGTCGAGATCACGCCCATAATCAACTGCTAACACTTGATCACGAAGACAGTTCGTAGATAGCGAACTAATAAAGATATATCGCTAATGTTATCGTGTCGTGGATTACAAGCGACGATATAAATCCTGAAAACTTCATCACCGCTCGGCCATTCAAAGAGATAATAAGCGATTCGATTGAACTCCATCGATTATGTCGCTTATGATTTGAATCTTTGCTTTAAATTTGCTCAAGCAATTATTAAAACAATTACTTTTGAAACATTATTTCTCTCTTTACACGAGGCTCCAAAAATATTTTTTAATATATGAAAACAATTTCCTTATTAATGATAATAATTTACAATTAGTATAGAAAGATCTTTCAGGTCTAAGTCAGATTTTGTGCATGAATGAAAAATATTTTTTGTTTGGTTATATATATATATATATATATTTTGAAATGCTCGCGCATTTTACGAACGTGCGTGTCGCTGAAAGTCACATATTCGCCACACTGCGCTTCGGAGTTCGTTTCATTACGCATTTCGCTTACGTTTTCATTCGTGTTTGATAAACGGCGGCATAAATCCCGCGAGGGGCGTTCGTTAAAACGGATCTTCTATCCGCGGGAGGTTGCCCTCTTCATCATCGTTCCCGGGTACAAGCGTAAAGAGCGACGGTAGGGAACGATCGCCATATGACACCGTCGTGTGTAGAAGAAGCGAAGATAGCGGAGCAATCGCGTGGGCGTTACACGGTCTCTCGTTATGGAGCCTGTACACGGTATTCTCATGTAGATCCGCGTCCTGTCCACACCTCGAACTCTCGCGTCCGCAACATTCGCTCGCGATTCGTTCGATATATCGGAGACCGCGTCAGGATACTCGATAGAGAGATACGGTCCAGACGCGGCTCCCACATGCCCACCTACATGCGGTTGATGGTGTCAATGATTCGATATCAATTACAGGACAGAGCGGTTCTATAATGATCTAATTATTAAGCTTCTTTGCCTATTCGAAATACCTGTCTTTCAATTGTCATTTTTATACTCTTAGCTTTATATAGGTATAATTACAATATGTAATATAATCTCCATTTTGTAAAATACCATATGTTATTTTGGAATTAATAATAAATTCAATTCTTTCGCGTGTCAAATAATATTTTCTATATTTTTGTATCTATTATTTTTATTAAAAAATATAAATTTTTCAATAAAATTTTATTGAAAAGCAAAACACGTTATTTAAATGAGAGTTATGTATGTACACCATTCATTATGTGTATACACGGAAAGAATTTTCCCTTAGAATTTATCCTGAAAATCATTTACCATAATAAAAAATATTAATATGTACATAGTTAATCGAACATATTTTTTATATCTTATTGCGGTAGATATTAATATTATTTATGGTAGTAAAAATATTAATCAGAAGAACTCTTTTTTATAAAATTCTTCCAATATCATATATTATCCCACGATTACTGGGCTATGTTTTTCTGGCTAAATTCTAAGAGAAAATTCTCTTTGTGTACGATAAACACGGATTTCGTAACAAGAGCGATTTCGCAAGGAAACATTTTGAAGCGCAAAACCGCAGGTGTATTTCTCTGATCGATCGATGCACGTCCTGGTGATGCGACAACACGGATCGCATAGCTATACAGAAAAAGTAGGTCAGAAGCCTTCCCGATTGCAAGCAAGTCGGACGACGAGAATTAAAAGCCAGGGGACGGCGGTACCGTTTGTCGCAATTTTCGCTGTCGTAGCCGACGACGAATTGGTGGTGCAAGTTGTCACTGTGCGTTTTTGTGCCCGAACACGACGTACATACACGCCATTCGTGAATCCACGTTCGTGCTGAACACGCGTTTTTTCTCGCGTTACACGTTCGACATATAGTTGGAGAAATATTTGATGCATTTTACATTTCTTTATTCTTTTTTAGAGGAAGTAAAGAATAGCCGTAGGCGTATTGTTGTATCTCAAAATTACATTAATTTGTCATGATTATCGCAATTATTGTTCAAATATTATCTTTTCTAATCTGAGATTAGACGATTAAAAAGATGTACCTCGAGAAAATAATTAATTGAGAAAGAAGCCAGGTGTGCTGTTCTATATAGATATTTTATATTATATGTGGAATATGGTATATACGCACAAACATATGTATATACACGACATATGTACTAGTCTGACGGGTGGATTCGAATTTTAATATATATGTTTCAGGCAATTAAAATCGAAACGTTACCTGCGGCGATTCTCCGTATTTTAATGAGAACGATGGCTACCTGCTCAAAACACGTGTCAACTAGATCGTCAAGACTCATTTTCCACAGTAGCGAGTTATAATTCTGTTATACACATGCGAGTTTCAGTCTCTATCACGCTTGTCACTTCGAAAATTTTTATGATGCTTATCATGAAGAATTATCTAATTTCTTACGATTAATCAATCTTCTAAAATGTTTAATTAATTAATAATGCAGCGACTTTTTATGAAAATAATTTAGTATCTGTATATCAGCCATTTTATTGTAACATTATTATAAACTTACTATTAATTTTGCGATGGATAACCATTATAAAATGACATATTTATTTTAATGTTATAATTATTCTATAATTAATTCTAAATTAATTCGTTAAAAAAATAAAATTTTACAAGAGAATTTAGATTGAAATTATTTTTTCAATTCATCTGATAACACTGAAAAAAAAGTTAAATACAAGATCAATTTATTCGAAAGATATATCGATGTTTCAATTTTTAGAATTTCTCTTCAACTATTGAGTCAACGTTCAAGTTTGTTTGGCAGACATTAATTGCTGACAGGCATCGATGTGAGATGTTTCTAATCGCGTGTCCATCGCGGTACGCGACGATGTAGGAACGTCGAGCTGTACCGCGATGGGTTTACAATCCCAGCGAGTGATAAGCACGGCTTGTGCGCCGACTTTGTGGCCACTGTCGGACAACGCGGAGGCCAAGGGCGCTATGCGAGGACGCGCCGAGGATACGTTCCCACGAGGAGGAAGAACGGCGTTCGGCTACCATATTAGCAATTATCTGCATATACGAGCTTTTGGCGCCGGGAATTTATCAGAATTGTGCAGAGGGTCCCGCGACCCTTTCTCAGGTATTATCGTCAACCGCAGTCTCTTTATTTCCATCATTCACGCGCGCAATTTTATGCTTGTTATGTCTCTGCTTGTATTCGTCTAGGAAACACTCGATAATATAATTTTTCATTTATTACTATAAATAGCGTCAATTTTTGCTAAACAATTTGCACATATAGCAAAATATTTATTTAATTCATTATGAACATCTAAAATTAGTTAATTAAATGTAATAAATTTACATAAAAAAGTTTGAATGTTCAGAGTGGTCTATAGATTAAATTTAATGGGTATCGGGACAGATGTCATTTAACTGAATAGACTTTCTCTACCTGTTTTGCTTCGGTGGTAAAGCGGTAAGGCGGGATCCAGAGATGTTGCGCGCAGGCGTGGGAATATTATTCCTCCGGGGGCCACTGACCAGGGTGCAGCTTGAGGCTTATAGGCTCGAGCCGCGTCACCGGATCCATGCTCCTTCGAGAGTCCTTCTGTCGCAGAACCGCGATACAAGTATGCCTCTGACAGGGCGATATATGGCCAGTGATAGTAGGTCGCATAATATGTCAAAAAANAAAAAAAAAGAAAGAAATAGATGCGTTTTCCATAAATGGTTTTCCATATACGGTTTACATGCCGAGTCAACATAGATTCGAAAGAGAAAAACAATGTTTACTGGAAAAACTAACTAGTATACATGGGCCATTTATTTCTAGACGCATAGTTACAGATAAAACTCATCGGATTGCAATTATTAACATGGTTTACATAATATATTATTTTTTTGAATAAAATTATTAATGACATTTCCTCATCAGGAAATAAACTTAATGACGTGACATCACAAAAGAGCTTGAAAGTCGAAGAAGAATATGCGAGCTATTTCTTGCACAATAAGCTCTTCAAAATTAATTAATCAAATTGAATAAAAATCAATTATTATCATTATATAATTAATTACGATTTAATCCTGTTACGGCTGTAATACGCTATTATTACCGAGTCAAAGTGATTGCGCAATGTGTTATCAACATCGAGAGTTTTATTAGTGAAAAAATATTGACGGTGGCACACGAAAGCAATTCGAGGGAAGATCAGAGACAAAAGAGACGTAGGAATCGGCTCGCTTCGATCGATCCGCGTGTCGCGACCTCATGGGCTTGTGAGAGCCCTGGGCCCGGCAGGTGCTGGCGGCGGGACCCCGGTTTCTCTCACCAGGCCCCCAGGGCCCCTTTCTCGTCCCCGCCATCCTCGCGGCGGCGACTCCGGCTCGTTCGGCAGACTCGTTTGATCGCCGCCGCTCACGACTCGCCAGGTACGCGCGGCCGGGACGATAATTATTATCCTTGCGCAACCGCCCTCGGGGCGAGATATCTGTGTACCCTAGGTGTACACTCTTGGGAATAAATAGCGCGTCCCTCTCTTTCCTTCCTTCGCTCTTCCGACGGTCCGTTTCAATCGACGGAGTTTCGATACTGGCGAAGAAAAATTGAGAGAAACGGCAGCGGAGCGATTGGGATGGGAAAGGGATAGAAGGTAAAGAGAAAGAAAGAGAAAGAGACGGGAAGAGATCGTAAAAGCGAGAAAGAACGAACGAAAGGGTAATAGAGGTCAAATAGCGCTCGGTTGAAAATCGATCTGTAACAGAATCTAATACAGTTTTAGTTAGAAATGATAATTCCATAACGGAATAATGCACTTCTGAAGAGCAATATCGATTTAGCTCGCGTGAATTGATAAAGAAGACATTTCGAGAGATGAATGACGAGATGAAATTTATATTGAGAAATTTTCTATTATGTATAAATAGATTCATTGACTGCAATAGCAATGGATATGCAATAATGTAATAGTGTAAAAGTATGGTTGTATAAATGGATCCATGTAAAAAATAATCAATTATTTGTGCAGAAGTTTAGAAGTTCTTCAGATTTTATGTCGCGATGTGGTAATGTAATTGCGTGAGCATCGTGGAACAACGAGAAATTGAGAAATTACATATACACTAAAGTAATGGAAACATTAATTGTGATATGTCATGTGAGAAATGCATTTGCGTTTGCAGACGACATCTCTTGAGAAGAGATTCGTCGGGGATTTCAATGCTCGGCAGAAAAATTAAGAGACGGAAATCGAGGGACCAGCGGAGAACGAATGAGAGGGTAATGGGGGTCAAATGGTACCCGGCCGAAGAATCATCCGTCTTCGGCCCCCGTTGGATGCACCTTCCCAAAAAACAAGCATCTCGCTCTTCCTCTTTTCTTCTCTCCTTTTTCTTTGTCACAGCGGTATTTATTATAGGTAAGAAAAATTCTGTGATATGACATGTTTAAATTTTTAAAAATTTATAGCAACTTTGACGAAAGGTTAAAACAAAGATAATTATAAAATATAGCAATAATTATTCAGACTATTAAAAAAACTGTTATATCTTAATAATGAGAAAAATAATTTTTTTAATTAACTACTAGAAATTTTTAACATGAAATATACACATTTGAGATATTCATTTCTAATTCGCATAAAATCAATTACATATTTTCAATAGCTGTAATTAAGTGCATTGTTTCATATTTAATCTTTCAATAAGAAATACTGATATAAAAATATTTTATTTTCCACTTTGCCTCTCTTTTATTTTTTCTCTCTTCGCGAGTGAATTCTTTCTATAAAATTTTATTATTATAGAAGTCATCACAATTGAATCCAGAACTCTGGCGCCAACGTTGTTGAATCTTCGTGCCGCAGGCGTGCGTCCGATTACGGCTGGCAGTCCGCATTCCGAATCGTTAGGCGATAATGTATTCGGTCGACGGGCGTATTAAGGATACTTTATTGCTCGGCGCTCATTGCGCGCGCACGCGGTTGGTTGTGCAGCGAAGCGCATCCGAAGGTTCTCCAGTTTCCGCAAGCTCGGCGAGATGCGATCCGCGTTCTTCTTCGTGCCACGAGCACGCGCGCGACCGATAAGCGGCGAAAAATTTTTGACGCACGTTAAAACGCGCGTCTCGTTCTGGGTCGTCGGCCACAAGATCAGCTGGTTTGAATTATCGACCGATACGCTATCGCGATACGGTATTATATTTACGGGAGGAAAGGATCCATAGATCTCTCTCCTGTAGTCCCGCATGCGCGCGATTCTCGTAAATATAGAGACCATACTAATGTAATTTATTTATTATCATTACCGACAAGCGGATCGCGATCTTTATAATTTATCGTAACGCATCAATTACTACTTAATATTGGAACAATAACGATCTTGGCTAATTTCGTGTGGAAAGTTTGCGTGTATAAGATTACTGTAAACTCGATTAATATTTTTGATAGTAATCAGCTGATTTCTGTCAAAAAATATTATGCGAATTTAAAGTATTATAATATATAATATATTATATACAACAGTATTATTTCAATTATATAATTTATTTATATTTTAAAATTTTTAATTAGCAAATTAACGCTTTAATCAGCTGATTTCTGTTCTAATAATTTTTAATTATCAGTTGCATGTCGAAGTGATTGTCAAATTTCATATCAGATTGTTTCTTATTAATACTGATCAGACATTGTAAACATTTATCGCATTTTTACTTTTAGTTATTAGTTTCTTTATACATTGAATTATTATGTCATACACTCACTCCAAAAAAACTTAACATTTCGAAAAAAATCATTAAATTTTAAATAACAATAACTTTGTAAATAATAAAGATAGAAAAATTTCTAAAAAATAAAAATAAAGCTTAGAATCTCTACTTTAAGAATCTATTCATTTCAATGTTGCGAGATAAATTTATTAAAAATGACAGATGACAAAACGAAAAAATGCAAAATTGAAAAATAATGGTCCGAGTTTGTCAAGGCACATGACGTGAATCAAATGTCGCAACTTATTGTTATTGAGATAAAAAGCATATGATAGCACACACAGAATTTTTCTTTTAGAATGCTTTTTTCATCTTGATAATGATTTTTCGCAGAGTTATTTGCATTTAAATAAAAAAGCTGCTTTTTACTTTAAATGCGAATAACTCTGCAAAAAGTCATCGTATCGAGATGAATAAAAAAACATTTTAAAGGGGACTCACGCTATGTGCCCTGACTTTGTATGCTCTCGTTTTATCATGCGCCATTTTTAATAAATTTATCTCACAACATTGAAATAAATATATTCTTAAAGTAGAGATTTCAAGCTTTATTTAAATTTTTTAGAAACCTTTCTATCTTTATTATTTACGAAGTTATCGTCATTTGAAATTTGGTGATTTTTTTCCAAATTTTAAATGTACCGATTTTTCTGAGTGAGTATATATCATGACATTTAAATTCTACATACGTATGTATAGATTTTAAGATTTGAAGAAAGGCTTTAATAAAAAAAAATCTCAAATAATCAAATTTTAAAAATATATTTTCTGAATTTTATTCAACCGTTATTTGACACAATCCTTTGAACAAAATATTAATGATTTTATATAAGAACAACATTTTTAACATATTTTTAAATATTATTTTTTTATTTCAATTCAGATAATTAATGTTAAATTAAAAACTAGAAAAGAAGAAATAATTGATCTATTTCTATTATACTCGCTACATGTACAATCTCTTCTATTAAATCTTCAAACAAATCTTAGATTCTAAAAAAAAATTCTGGAATCTTGTATTATTAAATCTAAGAATCGCGTTAGAAACGTCAACAAATCTTTCATGACAACCCGGTATTACGACATTAAGATACCGCGTTACACACACTGCACTGTCTTGAAAACAAAAAGTGCTAAACTGCTAATCGCGTAATTGTCCCCTCGGCGAGAGGAGATGCGCTCCCGCTCTCGCGCCGTCCTAAAGGAATCATGGGGCACGCGAACGAGAGGAAGTGACCTACCGCATGCATGGATAATAAAAAGCATTTGCACCCGTAAATACACGGGCCGCTTCGCCTCTTGTGCTCGTTCCGAGCATACCGGGAGCGGGGCCGTAAATTTATCAGCCGACCATCAGCCATCGTAAGCAGCGGATAATGCGCCGTGCACAGGGGCCGTTGCGTGCGCGTACCGACGCGTAATTGAGCGTATGAACGTCGCGAGCGTAATTCTCTGTAGAGGCCGAAGCCCAGAGGGCTGATGGTTTAAACTCGGAAAATAGCAAATAATCTATATACAACGATATTAGATTATTAGAATTGAACGGCTTAATTAGAGGAGACTCTAATTCTGCGATTATATATTAGAGATAAGAGTATATTCTTTTCAGTCTTTTCTATTTTTTTAAAATAATACAGATATTGTAAAAAAATAAAATGTTAATTGGAGTAAATTTATGTCATAATGACATTGGTAATTTTGCAATGTGATTTCCTGTCGGTGAACATAATTTCACGGATGATTCCTGTCACGAAGTATAGAGAACTAATGGTTTAAACTCGAAAAGCAGCAAACAATCTACATACAATATTATTTACAATACATTATTAGAATTGAACCGTTTAATTAGGGACTTTAATCTGCTATTGTGCAATTATGCTATTGTGTATTTGAGATTTTCAATTCTTAGCATTAGATCGTTATCAGTTGTATTGGATAGATAATAATTACATTATTTTCTCTTGATGTGCGTAAAATAATATTAATATATTTTAGAATTTTTTTCTATTTTAAAATAATATAATGATATATTTTTGTGAAAAAATAAAATATTAATTGGAGTCATAATGACGTTGGCAATCTTGCGATGTTATTTGCTGTCGGTGATCATAATTTCGCGGATCACTCCTGTCACGAGTGCACGTTGCTCGAATGAATGTACGCATGAATGTACGAATAGAAAATGCGAACCCGTTTCTCCCGAAGCCTCGGGCGTTATATTTATATAGAAAGGACTGCCGTACATCACAATTTTCTCTGCGATTTTTCATATCAATCGCTTTGATAAACCTTATGAATACATATTCTTTTATTGTATTGTTTGCGTATAATAAGCGCTCTTCATAGTTTTGCAGTTTGTACTCTCTTCGACGATTTAATGCGATTGCAACGAATCATCATACAGCACATGTTTTCGTACATTATGATTTCATATTTCTACAATATGAGCTAATAACTTCTTCCTTGCGACGTTCCGGATCGATGAATTCTCTATGATCTATATGGTTTCGATTTGTTAAATTGATTATGCAGTAGAGTAAGTTATAAATAAATCGATTTTAATCAAGATAAAATATCAATTTATTAATATTATAATTTTTTATTTATATTATGATTTATTTCAAAGATATAATTTTATGAATTTTGAGTTCTGATCTAATTTTATAGTTTATTAGTTATTTTGTAATATCGTTTGAAATTTTTTTTGTTTTTATATGAAAAATATTATTTTACATACATTTTTTGTCTTTATAAAAAATATTGTCTCTTTGAAAAATATTATAATATGAAAAGCAAGGCTTTTTTTCTTGCATTACATATTCTTCATTAATTTTTAATCAATGAAGACCATTTTCTCTCGATAATAATAATATAAATACCATCGTACACAGAACACGCATTTTGACTATTGGTTTGCGTTTGAAAAAGATCAGCTAAGGTCTTCAGGTGTCAAAACACAATCGCAAATCCGAATAGAGGCCATAGGGTCCAGCAGTAAACGCGCTTCCGCCTTTCGTGGGCTGTTCATAGCTATTGACAAGAACTATAAACTGTGCGTGTAGCTCTGACAACACGCACTACGAAGAGAAAGAGAAAGAGAAGTAAGAAATAAATCGAGAGAATCAGAGAGAGAAAGAGCTAGATAGAGAAAGAGACAACGTGAGACAGCACAATACGCGGGGGTCTAGCTTCTATCCTCGATAATGTGAGCTGTTGGATGCCTCAAGCGTTGTTTGCGATAGGAGGCCGTTCAAGGCTACCAGTTTTCTTCTTCAGTAAGGCTTCTCGAGCTTTAGATCTCGATTCCTACCGTAGGAACGTCAATAGGAATGTCTTGATCGCAGGATCCAAGGCACGATATTATGTGCAACAATGTGATACAAATAATCGATATGGTATACCACATGTAGAAATGATATATTTCTAGAAGATAACATTTAGCATTTAGTACGATTGTAAAAAGTCGAACTATGTGAAAACGATCGAATAAATTGATGATAAACTAATGAAATTTAATAAATGTTTTATATTTTTTGGAGTAATGATATTTATCAAGTAGGTACGAAATTTGATAAAAAGGAAGAAACTAGAATTAGTCAACTCAAAATCTGATTGACTTATTTTATTTGACAAGAAAGTAACAATACTTTTATCAGAATTTTAAGTACTAAATATCGTTGAAAAGAACGAAATAAATGAGCAACTAATTATACAATAATTATATTAATAAATAAGAAAGAATAAAAGTCAAGCTCTCAAGATGAAGAAGAAAAACTCCAAAATAATTTAGGCAATAGTTATTACTTTAAAATTAATAAATTATTGTCTAAATTATTTAGGAGTTTTTTACTTGCGCTTTTATCTTGTATTTGACTCTCTTTATTAGTCCTGTTTATTACGTGTTGATATATTCAGAGCTTTCTTGTTTTATGTATTAATTTATATTAGTTTTATATTTTATCATCAATAAATTTAAAATAAAAAGAAATATATTTAGCATTGATTGTTAGAACACAGACGAGTTAATTGTGACAGTCTACGAATCACATGTAGCATTGGTTATAGCGTGGTTTGAATGTCTCTAGAAGAGATTAAATTATTGCGAGACTCCATGATTGCCGCGATATCACAATACGCGATAACCATAATCTCCCTCCCGGTGCAAAAGCACTCGGATAATTAATTTATAGCGTCTTATATAACGGTACCAGAAAATTGCGACCTTGATGGTTGAATGTAACAGCTGACCAGCATCCCCACCGTGTCTGCCGAGAGAGAAAGAGAGCTGTCATATTTATTTGTATCTTCAAGTTCCGCGATAATTCTGTTTCCTCAGCGTTGCTAACCGCCAGCCGCACAGTAGCCCATAATGATTTCTAATGAAAACTCTCAAGCCAATTACGTAATGTCGGTTTCCGCGGATGGTTTTCGCTCTCTCGTCACCAGTAAACGATCATCCTCTCGCTATGCGAATAGTAATGCTAATGATAACAAATATTGCGTTTCTCGGAATCGTGGGATCGTCGCCTTGGACTCTTGGTTTCGTCTTCCTGTTTTCTGCTTTTCCAAGACAAAACGACAATTGCCGAGGATTCTGCTTTTTCCTTATAACATGTTTTATGTACTAAAAATGGAATCTAAAAGATCTTTTACTATTTTTCTTATTCTATCACACATTTTACACGCTAGCATTTTTATTATTTAACATTTCACAACTTGTGATAGAAAACAACAAAATATCACCCAGGTTTATTTTCAGTGAAGAAAAGATTCTCTATTTAAATGTCTATTATTTCTCACTGTTTTTTTCTTTTCGATAATTTAAAATATCTATATCCGTTCAGCAGAAATGTAACAAGCGATGGCTTAATGGCATGTATTATTAGATCCTGGATGTGCAATTTCAGATGGGTTTGCAACACCGACGGTGGTGCCCATCATCCCAGGATGTTGTTGATGTTAACGGCGATAGCTTGTCCATTCTCGTCCACGCGCATCTCTCTCTCTCGTCCGAACGGCAGAGAGAAACGCGTTCGTTTTTAAGTACACGTTACATGTATACACGTATGTACGAATGTGCGAGGTACCAGCCGGTATTACACGTCCGTATTACGCGTAATGATAGACCAGGACGGTCCCCATTAACGCTCGGAGCACCCGCATTTCTACGGCGATCGCCTTCTTCTAAACGACCACCTAATTATATACAGCATCTCTCGAGGACGCGGAGGAACGGACGGTTCTTCTTTTAAAGGAATTGGCCGTACGATATAAGTTATTTCAGCAAATTTATAAGAATGAATATAGTTAAATTTTTATAATTTAATATATTTGATATAGGCCAACATTTTCATGGAATAGAGCGATATGTTTTGGAATGGATTAAGAATTGTAATTTTCTCGTTCGACAAGTTGCAATCTTTTCGAAAGGTTTAAATGCAAATTTTAATTTCGATATCAATAGTTGGAAAATTTAATTCCCATGACAAGATATACAAATAATTTATTATAATTTATATATTCGGCTAAAAATATAATTTGATTCAATTATGGATTATTATTAATAATTATAATCGATTATAAAAACTTTAACACTGATAATTATGAATTATTATGAATTATTTGATAAATCTTCACTTTCGCGACTTGTTCTCGCGATTTAATCGACATTCTACGAGCGCTCGTTTTCTCCTCGCTCAGTGCACTTTTTGCAGGTAGGCGTACGCCGATTCGTGGAAGTGGGATGCGCAGCATCTCGAGAGGGTAAAATAGTTGAACTCGCCGTTTTAACTCTGTCGCCTAACGTGTCATTTGTACGCGAGCAGATTGCCGGTCGGTGCGCAACGAGTCCGGGACCGTCTCACGCTTCGCGTGCAAAGGTGCCACCTTAGAAACTCTCTGCCACAGTCAACAGTCATTAAGGAAAACGCGCGAGGCTGTTAGCGGGTCCCATTGTCTTTTATGTTAAAGTGCGGCTATCATTGCCTTAATACCTGTCATTAATCGCGCAAGAATCGTCGTGGGACATGCTCCGGCTATGACCCGTTTTCAAATTAACCATGCTCAAGGGGTCTCGTCTGTCCGTCTCGGTCTGATAAATAATGCGAATCGACGTCTGTATAAATGATGCAGGTGAGATGTCTTTGCGGTGGCAAAAGAAATCTTGTTGTTCTCGTGTGTTCGCAATCGGACTATAATTAAGTTCTAACAAAAAAGCTGATTGTGCACTAATAAATTTGCATCATAGTGTTCGAGATGCGAGAATCGATGGTGTTTTCGCGTATTGTGTAACGTGACGGAAGTGATGAGACGTGTTTATCGACTCTGGAAGAGAGTCGAGTATGATTGAATCCCGCGTAAATCGATCTCGCGATTAAATTCCGTGTGAAAAAAATTGCGAAGGAGATGGATATAATGTCAATTGTTTTTTCTCCTTGCCATGCCTCGTTGTCTATCGTCTATCTCTCATTTTCATCGTCATCATCATCATCATCGCGCCGTCTCTCATTTTCTTCTAGTTACAACAATTCATCTTCATCTTCCTAGTTAGTATATACCGGATTCATTATTTCCCATACCGTATGACTGCAGGCAATCTATCAAACCGTTAATTAATCAAGGCTCGTATTATTATTATGCAATGTGAAATGACAATAACGATTCTGAGGCTGGATCGCGTCGGGATCTCTCGTCTCTTCAATCTTCGTCTCTTTCTCCGACTTGCTCTTCTCTTTACTTTTCG
Source organism: Nylanderia fulva (assembly GCF_048542155.1). Classification (NCBI taxonomy): domain Eukaryota; kingdom Metazoa; phylum Arthropoda; class Insecta; order Hymenoptera; family Formicidae; genus Nylanderia; species Nylanderia fulva. The sequence continues at coordinate 778,427 of NW_028189518.1, forward strand.
CTTTTACTTTACGTTTCTGTTTATTTTCCATCGAACATTCCTATACATTATTTCGTCGACGCGTCTTTTTCTATTGCCTTTCATTTTTAAATAACCGTACATTTCCGACAAGTTCGGAAGAAGTTATCGAGAAAAAGTTTGGAAAAGTAAAATTATTCTAGAATAATAATAATAATATAACATACATACATTTCTGATATATACCGTCTTTCATTTCTTTTATACACCATTTTGTTCTATATTTATCAAGCAGTCAATTTCGCATCTCTCTCCATGCGATTCGATGCAATTTATATTACGTATCACATTTGTGAAAAAAAGTTTTTGTACCGCAGAGTGTTTTGCATTTAAATTGGATACTTGTGCAAATCGTTTCAGTAATAGATTGTTCGTATACAATAAAACATTCGGATAGTTGATGTTCGCGTAACGGCAGACTCTCTATACGTCCTAATAGCCCTTGGACTAAGCCGTGCCGCGGGCAATCTAAACGCCATCGAGCGCTCTAAACGCCATAACTTTTCCGCGAATGCCTTTCTACGGTGGAATAAATCGAATCATTTTTCTTTCCTCGACGCTAATAAATTACGTATGCGTTACTCTCTCGTGACGCAAGTCTAGCGTGTGCGCTGGGTTATCGCCTACGCGGTTTTCGCGGATTCTTTCGCGACATTCCGCGTGCGGAAAGTGCACGTGCGCACTTTTCACACGAACGCGCGTTGATTAATAAGTTATTAATGCAATTTGCCGGACAGCTGGTGTCAATTATTACGATCTTTCGCGCGTAACATTGGAATTATCTCGCGTCGCAATTAATAATCCGGTCCCCGGATTTGGATCGATCGCGATTTGCGTGGGATCGCGCGACAGCATTCCTGGGATTTTTCGCGAGAACATATTTATGGGCCACTTCCATGTGAATGAGCTGTTAAATCCTTATCAACGCCTACATGGTCCACTCGGTTGTTTTTCGCATGATTATATATCATCGCAAGACAGTTCGGGATAGTAATTCTGAAATATTTTAGGATACAAAAGATCGTTATCACGAGCTTTTAATAAATTATATTTCTATATACATAAAATTTAATTAAATAATTGTATAAATTTTTTAATAATAATTTTGTTCAATTTTAATTAAATTTATTTTCTACAATTAGATTGAACGTGCATAGGATACAAAAGATCGTTATCACGAGCTTATAATAAATTATATTTCTATATACATGAAATTTAATTAAATAATTGTATAAATTTTTTAATAATGATTTTGTTCAATTTTAATTAAATTTATTTTTTACAATTAGATTGGACGTGCATCTATTATTATTATCTATTAAAATTTCTCTTGCGTTCTCCATAAACACACTTCCAGACCTCGCGGTTTGTTTCCACGGCAGGATGCGTGGATTCAGGATATATCCGTCGTCTGCCTCTCGGAAGACGGATGGCAGCGGCGTTTTACGGTAAGCGTCGACAAGAAGTGGAAAACGCACGACGCGGCTTTGTCACAGTCTCGATCGAGGGGAACGGCATTCGGAACGAGCGTTTAGCCCGTAAAAGGCTCGAGGGGCCCGTGTCGCTGAGTTCGATATGCGCCTCCGCACGACGATGTTCCCCTTGGGAAGATCCTTCGACGTTGCCTCGTGAACGCTACGTGGAATTCGAACAGCGGCGCGGAATAAAGATGTGGGACGATTTTTGCCGGGACGTATTTGTCTTTCTTTTAATTCATCGACAGCATCTAATTGTGACAGTGAACTGTTGCTACTGACGTATCGCGTTAATTAAGGGTGCATGTCTTTATTAATTATAATAATCAAAAATATATCTGAATATGCACACTTAAAATTTGAAAAAAGATCATCAAATTTCAAATGACGATGACTTTGTAAACAATAAACATAGAAAGGTTTCTAACAAAAATGAAAATAAAGCTTGGAATCTCTACTTTAAGAATCTATTTTTTCAATGTTGCGAGATAAATTCATTAAAAATGGCAGATGACAAAATGAGAGCATGCAAAATTGAAAAGTAATGGTCCCAGTTTGCTAAGGCACATGGCGTGAATCAAATGTCGCAACTCAACGGGATAAAAAGCATATAATAATACAGAGTCTTCCCTTTAAAATGTTTTTTTATTCATCTGGATACGATGATTTTTCGCAGAGTTATTTACATTTAAATAAAAAAGCTGCTTTTTACTATAAATGCGAATAACTCTGCAAAAAATCATCGTATCGAGATGAATAAAAAAGCATTTTAAAGAGGAGACTCTGTACTATTATATACTTTTAATCCATTGAGTTGTAACATTTGACTCACATCATGTGCCCTGACAAATCGCACCATTATTTTTCAATTTTGCACGTTCTCGTTTTATCATGCGCCATTTTTAATAAATTTATCTCGCAACATTAAAATAAATAGATTCTTAAAGTAGAAATTCCAAGCTTCATTTTCATTTTTTAAAAACCTTTCTATTTTTATTATTTACAAAGTTATGGCTCTTTGAAATTTAGTAATTTTTTTCGAAATTTGAAGTATACTGCTTTTTTGGAGTGAGTGTATATTGAAGGATGCAAATACTAAATATATGAATGCTTTTGATAAATAAGGTCAGCATGATTATTCTTCCAGTAAAATGTCATGAATAGTAAAGTCTTATTCGACTAGAAAATTTACGTTATGATGAAAAAGAGGACGAAGACTGAAGAAGGAGAAGTTTAGAATTAGACGTGACAGGATTTATTACGTTCATCGTATTTATATGAAACAGGGAGGAGGCGACCAAGATGTAAGAAGAAAGAAATTCTCAGGGAGGATATATACGAAGGTAGGAACGCGCCCGCGATACCATAGCGGAGCGTCAGATCGGTTGTACGCGCGGAAAATGGGACTGGTTTTTATCGAGATCCGCGTCGCCTTTCGCGCGCGCGGGGCCTTCCTGCACGAATAGGGTGAAGAGGTGGGGCAGCTTTATGTTTAATGCAAAGTCCATTGGGATTGCATGATGTGCGTGTGTGTATGTACATACGCGAAAGAGCTCGCTCGTTGCGCTTTCTTAATGTTTGCGAGCCTCGCATACTTGTCGGAGCACTTGAGAGAGAAAGAGAGCGTTTTTCAGACGCGTAGGAGCGCAGGTTTACGAAATCACTCGTGCGAAAGAATGAATTTTCCGTTAGAAGATAAGATAGATATACAAGTACCTATAATGATATGTCATGGTATATCATTGGATATGCTGATCGCTTCAAAACACAGTTTTTTTTTCATATAGAAATTTTTTGTGAAAGTGGAACGAAACGGTACCGAAACCACAATATGACCAATTTTGCCACACAAGAAGTTTCGTAAAAATGAGGCGATGGTGTACAAGATACACGCCACTTGAGATGCTCTCGAGAAGTCTTAGAAATAACTTGAAAAAAATATCTTATAATTATTTTGACCACTTTTTAATATTCTAAGTTCAAGTATAAATTAGGAATATAATTTTGAATCGGAATAGAGTTACATAATTTATTTTGTTTTTCCGAATTGACATATCTAGTTCATAAATTGGAGACATAAAATATTATTTCGTAGTCATTGAGAAGTAGAATTTTTTTTAAATAGAATATAAATTTTATTTTTAAACAAAATTCTGATTATAAAGCAAGTTCTATTCCGACAATAAAGTCTACAATAATAGAATATCGACCATCAATAATAATTTATAGATTGCATCTTATTTATTTAGAGATACATGTGGGTTTCTGTTTAAATAAATATATGACAGATGATATCCGTTCTTTTGAAACTTGAATATTGGATTACAAAATATATTTTTATTTCGAAACCGGAACTTATATAGCCGGAAATGAGCCAGAGCTTTATTTAAAAGATTACAAAATATACTTTTTAAAATTGCCAAATAAAATAATGCTACAATTTCATTAAAAATTTTCAAAACCCGACAGAAAATACAGAAGAGATTGCGAGTTGTGGACCGAGAGAAACTTACAAAATCATTCGCAGTCAAAAAAAGAGAGCAAGAGGGAAGCTCGAGCACAAAGAAGGACGCGAGAGGGCGAGAGGGCAGGCAAAAGAGCAGCGGATGTATCGCGTACCTACATCCCTTTTCATGCTCCTCGAACACGCCTTCCTTACGAAGGAGGAACTCGCGCGGAACCGTTCGGAAGATTGGCCCGATAACGGCGCGGCCTCCGTGCGGTTCTCTCGACCCGAGACGAGAGCAATACGGCGCTCGCGCGCATCTCGCTTTATTGCGGAACGCCTCGTTAATAAAGCGCCGATCTCCGCTCTTTTTCGCCGCGCGCGCGATTCGCGACCCGCACATTTTGCAACTTCATGCAGGAAGCGAAGCGAGCCAACCAAGCCCGAGATTAACTCCCGGCTGTCACCCTGCGATGTCATTATTCCACAAGCTCACTTACACGCGAACTAATTACACAAGATTGTAAATCTCTCATTTAAAGTATAATTTACTTTTAAAAAAATCATGTGAAATCGATTAATTGAGTCGACGTATGCGGTTATTGATATGTTTTTTATTGAGCGAAGAACGTGTAATTTGAATATTGCAGAAATTAATAGTGTGTAATTTATTTGTTTGATGCAAATTTTTGTATTACTACGAGAATTATAATATACATTCCTTAAGCTGCAACAGTTGGCTGTCGTAGAGAGGCTGCATTTTTTTAATATCATGCAAGTCCGCTTGCGGCGTGTTGCTTGCGTTGACAGGACGCGGCGCGATCAGAGTTGGCCCGCGGCGTGTTGCTTTCGTTGACAAGCACGCGGCTACCGAAGTCGATTCACTCGAGACTAGATTAGAATCTTAATGAACGTACAGATAAATCGGTGTACACGATGTTTTTTGTTTTTTATCGCCGAAGATTGGCTATTTCGTCAATTATCGAATTATCGCAGATCAGAAAATGATTAGAAATTAGAGTGGCAGGTTCGAAATTACCATATACACATTCCTCCCGCGAAACATGCGTAACACGCATCCGTGCAGACAGGTGCATGTACAATGTGTGTCGAAAAATATCGAGAGGAGGAGACGGAAGGAGAGAGAGGTGATTCTGGTTTTATAAGGTTGGTTTAGCGAGGAAGAAAGGAGGAGGAAAGAAGGATACGCGACGATCCCACTATACCAACAAGCGGGGCGATTGGCAAAAAGTTAATGAAATAATATCAATGCAGAACGCGTATCGCGTAGTGGGCCAACAAGTATGTAAGGGTCCTTGTTCCCTTCTGTAAAGCCCCACCTTCCTCGCTTCTTTTAAATGGTTCGACGAGTTGCTTACACATGAGACGAGCGAAGAAACGGTTTCGCGAATGTCGTATTTCTTGTAAATATCACGCTTTACGAAAACACCGGTAATTTTTGGCTCGTGGATCCGCAGGTGTATCGATTTACAGATCAGTCAGTAGTGTGTGGAAATATGTGAAGCACATTATATATAAAATATATGGAAAAAATAAATTTTAATTGATGGATTCTGATCAATAAGTACACAAGTACAAGATAATAAACAAATCCATATCAAAGATTCTCTACATAATGCGAATAAATTATTAAATAATATAATTATAATTTTTAAATTAAAATAGCAATACATTCCCTCTTATTTAAAACATCAATGTATATATATATATATATATGCATTTATTTTTTCTTTGAAAGAATAAGAACTCAAAATTATCAGTTTTTTTTTTTACAAATTCCCTGATCATTCAATTTAATCGAATTTATATGGATCGTACAAAGGCATCCGAAGAGAACAGAATGAAGAAAAGTCAACTCTCGCCATAATAATGCTTATACTTTTTCCATACGGAGATATAAATTTGGGACGCGATATGTCTCGCATCGAGAGCCGATAATCGGCTGTAGTAAAGCCGCGCCGAAAGGACGCTTTCATTCATATTCGCGGCGAGAAACAAACCGGTCGAAGGAGCGGTTCGACGATCGCCGCCGGATGCCTTCGTGACTACGCGGCCCGGCCTGGGAGACTCAGGTTCCAGCGCGATTCCCAAACGAGACCGCATCGCCGAGTACGAAACCGCGAGAAGCGGACACGTCCCGGCTCGCGCCCCCGTCCGCGATTTATGAGGGTTCGCGCGAATTTATGTGTGCCCAGGGAGACGTGTATGGCTCCCGCGTCCCCACCCACGGCGTGTAACATGTGGGACCGTATACCCAGCGAACCTGACGTACCCGTCCGGTTCGACCGGCGATCCATCATCGTAAAAAGTTTTGCTCCCTTTCTCTTCCTCCGTGGATTTACACAAGTCGCGGGTGCGTGCGGGTCGTCCATAATGATCGCCCGACCGATCGATCGATCGATCGATCGTATCGTGGGCTGTAGAGAGAACTCTGTCTTGTTCTCTTTTGCATGTGAAACCGATCATCAAATCTTTAGTTTTCGAACAGATTTTAATAAAATTTTCATTCCTAATTCTTGATTGATATTTAGGACAAATTTCGAAGACGGATATTCTGTAATAAATTTTATTTTCCAATAAATGTAATTCGATTAAAATTATATTAATTTGTCTCGCTAAATATTATTGCATAATTAAATTAAGACAGCAGTTTAGATCGCTCCTTCATTAGAATATACCGTGTTCACGTATTAATAACTATTTTTCTATCTTATTATATAATTATTACAAGGAATCCCACTTCTTATTTTAGGCTGTCAAAAAAAAAAAAAAAAAAAAAAAAATACTATACGAGAATAAATTTAGGTAAATCATAATTCTCGAAGCTGTAGGTATTTGAAAAATTACAGCGCTTTTTAGGAATACCCGGAAGGGAGGATGAAATCAATCGGCAGAAGCGTGTAATATTATATTTCGCCACGAGACGAAGCCGATCGCGAAGATCGTGGAAGAGAAGAATGATCGGTCGGCATCGAGAACTTGGCCCCTGTACGTATCCCTCATAAAATAACGTCGATCGAATGCTAATGGCGAGTAGCTTGTGGTTTTTATAGTGGCGATAATTTGGCCCAGGTCAGAGGTCGCGACGTAGATTCTTCTCTCTTTCGTTCTCTCTTATTCTCCATCTCTTTTTCTCCCTTGCGATGGCAACGAAGCCGCTGAAGCTGCTCGAGAATATACGGAGTGCGAAATATATTTAGGTATCCTCGCAGGTGGTGTTCGTGTATCGATTATTTATTCGCCTGAAGGGCACCCGACCGTTCCTCCCTTCCCTCTTCACCCCCCGCCCTGTACCGTGGCCAACATTCGGCAGTAATTTATTTCTATCATAACGTTACCGACGAAGACAGGATTCGCGTAATATCAGATTAAGCGGCCTCATAAATTAATTAACTCCCGGGCACTGCCGTCCTCATAACTCTTTTTCATTATGCAAAACATGATCAAATATCTGCAAGGAATACTTGAATTATCATACATAGCTAGCACTCTTAAATCTCGAAGCATCGCGTTTATTATAGATGTACCAAACGGTGTAAAAATAATTATAATTTGTTGTTTATTTAACGAAGATAAAATTATAGAGCTTACTTTAATATTTCAATTAATTTTAATTATATTTTGCACAATTTTTATAAAGCTTGGTAATTTAAAATTAATAAATGTTTGGCACATATAAATAAAATTTGTTGCTTAAGTGAAATATTAATAACACGAGTAGAGCATACAAATTTCAAAAAATTAAGAAAATAACGAACCATAGTAAACAAAGTAATATTCGGTATATATTGTATACGAGAATTCACGAGGAAACGAGGTCGACTCACGAAACGTTCCGGAAGTAAGATACAACATCCGGCGAGTTATCTCGGTATTTCTCGTAATTCACTCGTCGCGTTGTTCCGTTAGAAATTTTTAATTAAAGGAATGCCGATCGCGTGATAAGAATCGTTCTTTCCTGAAGTGGGACCTTCATTTTTTCGTGGGATTGCGCTTGTTTAATCAGTTATTCGCTTTTGACGCAAATAGGTATATATTATCCCGATCTCCTCCCGGTCTTTGTGTATATAGATTTATATTCTCATTACAGTGCGGGAGTTCGTGAGATTTCACGACGAGTCTTCCCAGGCAGACGATGATGAGACATATTAAGGCGGTCCACGTGAAATTGTTTTCGCATGCGTCGCTGTTTTTAATTGAAATAAAGTCCCTCCCTAGTATGCTTTGCTATCGGATTTATCAGCAAAATAACACTATAAAATATAAAACAGTTCACGAGCCTTCCGCGTCCTGATTCTCACGGTTCTTATCATTTTTTACAGTTAAAGGAAAAAAGAAAAAATAATTCTCGCTGAAATAATCATTTGGTATAAAACTTTGGGCGAAAATATTTCAATAAATGAATCGCAGATCTTGAAAAAAATTGTTTACGCAATAGTTTCTTTTTTGTATATAAGAATAAGAATACTTTGACTTCGTTGCCTGTGCAAGAACTGAATATCGATTAGTATTGAGCAAGCAGGAATGCAGGGGAACAAATCGGCCCTCGAAGGCGCGATTGCATCCGCAGTACATTAAAATGTTCTGTTCGCTATGTATAAGGACGAGAGTTATGGAGTCAAGAAGCCAAGTACGTTTCAATATACGGAACACGTAATAAAAGATGCATAGCGCTGCGCGATGCTGCTAAAGTGCATCGAAAAAATTTCAATCGAATTGTAACGAAACATTGCAACTGGAAAACAATTTTCAGATATTTTTAATTACTCATTTCATCATTTCAAGAAACATTTTCAAATAAGTATTTGATGCATATAGGTACCATATTAAGATTTCACATCTTTAAGGTGAAGTTTCACACACTTGACACATATTTGTATAAAATTATTTTGAATGAGTATAACGGGTGAAAATATTTTAGTGGATATAGAGCTTCTCTTAAGATCAATCAAAATTAATATTGGACGCTAGGTGAAAATAAACTTGGCAAAATTGATTTCGACGTAACTAGCAATTTTATTCAATACTTTCCCGACGTTTCGACCATTTGGTTGTGATCCTTATCAAGTGAGAATTCCATCAATTAAAATGTTGCGTTAATCTCATTTTAATTGCTGGAATTCTCACTTGATAAGGACCACAACCAAATGGTCGAAACGTCGTGAAAGTATTGAATAAAATTGCTAATTACGAAATCAATTTTGCCAAGTTTCTTCTCTTAAGATATTTTCTGTATGATAGTCCATACATACCTATACCTTGTACAGAAAAAGAGGCGCGAGTTGTGCATTCTAATCCAAAGAAAAAAAGTCATTTTCCGTAACCGGAAAAAGTGGAGAACTCGCAAACACGAAATTACGGTGGAAGAAACAAGCGGTCAACTGCATGGTTTAGTCCTCTCGGGTGCACATCCGTAACGGCGTGCAGGAATTCACGGGCAGACGAGAAGGTCAGGCCTCGGGGGCAGCCCGGAAATGCGATATATCCTCGAGGCTGTCTCGAAACCTCGCCCTTTCTCCCTCTGCTTCGTCGTGAGGCCCCACATCGAGTAGATCCTCCGTCGAATCTCTCTCTCTCTCTCTCTCTTTCTCGATACCGGGACTCGTATGCACACTTTCTGAATTCGCGAACGTGACGCAACTCGCGGAACGGCGCTCAATTTGATTCGGGGTGGCCGCCGCATTCGTTCGTTCGTACAAAACTTACGTAGTACGCACTTCCTAACGGTACGCAAGTCGAGGTAATTGGGTCCCAGAATACGGCGTCTTTTGGCTCGTATCTCCGGTTCCTCTTTTTCGTCTCCAATTGGATCATCGGGGGGGACCTCGAAAGGAATCTGAGAGAAAGATGTATATATATATATATATTTATGCGCAAAAGCGATTTATTTCAACGCGTTACCCGCCGGAAATGCTTTACATGCGCGATAATGAATGCGTCGCATATTTTGTTTCTTTCCGCGCGTTTGTCTTTTTCTCTTCTCTTTTTTTTCTTACGTGGTTTCGAGAAACGAGATCAAGCGGAAATTCGCAAATTATATCGTAACGGGTACCATTGAATTTTACGACTTTCCGGTGGCGTCGAAAAACTCGACATCGATGAAAACGTTGATTAAAAATAAAACTGTCTGAATTAAACTTGTATTAATTAACGCAAGAAATGACAAAAATAGATAATTGCTGGAATTAAAATGTAATTGTAATAATTTTGCAAATAATGTAAATATTTCATTATTCATAAAATTTGAAAGTTGAGTTTATATTATTTTTCAAATAAATAACTAAATGTACCTATTACACTCGCACAATATAATTATGACAATTTAAATGAGTAGCATATTTTGAGATATCACGGATTTATAAATATAATGACGAAACTACGTGACTTCATGGAAAACAACATGATTCGACGCATATCTTTTCTACGCTGTCCAAGTTCATCCTAGGTGAGGGAAGAATCCCGAGACACAATACCGCTGCTTCCCGGAAGCTGCATGGTGACCGTAAGCATCGCATTAGAAAAATTGGCGGACACTGTTGTGACCGGTCATTCCACCTTTAGGAATGCGTGTCGCGCAAATTGTCTGAACTGCCGTTTCGCGTTAAAGTCATTTGAAGGAGTAGGTTCGTGGGAGTTTCTAATTCTTTCGTCGAATTTTCAGAGGCTCTTCTAGAATACCTATGGCTAAGAGATGCCTCCATTAACTGTATATAATATTATATATTTCGTGATTTTTACACATTTATATAGGATATATCTTTGTTTATAAGGAGCGTGTTTCTTACGATATTTAATCTTCGCAAAAATATTCAAAAAAATAAATTGAAAAAATATTAATCTTTCTTAAAAAAACAATGAATCGTAAATTAAACTTTAAATAAAATTTCGACTTTTAAACAGAAGGTTCAAGTTAAAATTTTCCGCTTTTATACACTTGGCACACATATTTAACGCTAAAAATAATAAGTCATAAATCTGACGTTACTTAGCATTTAAAACGTTTAATTAACTGTTCTGAGAAACGATAATTGCTGTCACGATATTTGTGCAAGGAAATGATATGCAATTATAGCTTCAGGTCACTCAGTAGAGCGCTATTAGTACACGGTCGTGAAACTACCCCAGACATATTAGCGCAATGATAGATAAGACGTAACGTCAGTGGTACGGTTGCGCGCGACGCGATACTTAAGTATCGGTGATTTCAATGATGCGCTCGCTGAAAAGCGGCCTCATTATACCTGGCTCTCGCTACCGGCGATTCCTATGCGCATCCGATCGCGAGACATGTATCTTGCGGACACTGAGCTAATAGACCGTCGGCGAGCAATTTCTGTTCAATTTCGTTGCCAATCAAGCGACCGGCTATAGATCGGCCGACCGAGACACCGACGATGTTCGACGTCATGCTTAACCGGACATCACCGATCGTAAATCGGGAGGACAGAGTGTCGCGCCGAACCTCTCCTCCGAGTCCTCCTCGTCTCAGCCAATCAACGGGATGAGGCAACCGCCGATAAGCGATAAATCACGCCGGTTTCGTTCCGACGATCGTTCCAAGCTGGAACCACGCGTGTTCCTCGAGTGTTCCCCGCAATTAGTGTCAGGCCTTCTTCCTGATCGATCGTTCTCTTCGCGAATTCCTCGTCGTGAGAGACATGCCCTCATCCTCTCGCTCTTCATTTTCGAGGAGACGGAAACGCGTCAATATCATGCCGATGTCACGTTCATGACGACTCTGTTCGTCAAAGTGAATTTTCTCCATCGGGTGCAATTGCAGAAAACGAGCACAAACATCGATTATGATGAAGAAAATTGTACATGAGAAAAATAATGTTCTGAATTAATAATGTGTGTAATAAAAAATAGTTATCATTATTTTAACTGAATATTAAAATTTATATACACCTGTGTTTTTCTCTCTTGTGTATCGCGTTAAAATATAAAGCGCATTTAGAACTGTATATAGAAAATAAATGACGAGACGGGCGAAGAATTATAAAATAATCATCATTCAATTACATTTCGCCTGTTATGAATTTATCTCTCGACAGCTCGAATAAATGAATAATTAATGCTATTAATGTAATGTTCGATAATTTCTCGTAACTTCGTTATTTTCTTATTATTTCGCTTACACAGCGTTCATAAATTAGATTCGGCCATATAAGGTCGCAGTGCGAAATCCAGACGGATCGATCGTGCCGAATCAATATAGGAGCGACTGCGAGAAAGAACCGAGAGAGAGAGAAGCGGTTAAGAAATCGACTAGAAACAGTAATCTCGCACTGGGCAAAACAGCGATCTATCTAATCTTATATGTAGTATTCCGCTCGAAATGAGAATATATCTCCGATGTGATGTATCCATCATGATCTATCCGATATGTTCCGCCCGTCACGATACATCCGTCATGATCTGTTGCGTGCGCCGTTCCGACAGAATTAGAAACCACCGTGTGGACCACTTGGAGAGAGCCATACGCGATCGCGTGTATGTGGATTAGTGTCTCTAATAAAATATCACCGCGATAGACTGTTTTATATTAATCCGATGGCCGCAGTAAATCTCGTCGGCAATAAAATTAAGTCATCATTTAATAAATCGTAACAACTGTATCTGTCTTGTTACGATGTAGACGAATTTCATGTCGAAATCGGTATTCTTTTTATATCGTAAAAAAGTACAGTTGCCCAGTTGTTAAAATTATATGTACATTTGAGATTTATTTTTTATCTGTATCTTTATATTACATTTATTTTTTTTTATTTGTTTTAATTTTAAATATATATATTTTATTAGAACAGACTAATATATATTTTTTGATATGATATGAAATAATTTATACATGTGCATATAATTATGTTAAGAAATTTAAATCGAAAATAAGGTATTCGTGATTCTTCGGAAGATTTTTGATTGAAGATAAGAGTGAAAAATTATTTTTGATTGATATACATGCGATATCTCTTTGAAATAATTCAGCAATTATTTGAAAATTAAATACGATATAATTCGATATTTATAGAGTATATTAATTTTCTTATTTGAGAAGTAGAACTTTATTGAAAATCCATTCATTTTAATTTTAACTTGACAAAGATCTGTATCTTATTTCAGAAGTGGAACTTTATCGAAAATTCAATTTATACTATACTGTGAAATTGAATATATGCGTTACCAAATTTGAAAGTAATGGTGTATAAAGCTATAAAGCGTTAATACGTGGGAGACTTTAATACACTTAAGAGACTTTTAACTTTCTGTCGCGGTCGATTCTCCGGTTTTAGTCGCGAAGCTTACAACTAACGTGCACGTTGCTGATAGGTCGTAAGTTACATTTAGATCGAGACGAAATTATAATTGCGAGAAGATGCCGAATGATGCGGCGTGGCGGGCTTATATTATCAAGAAAAATAATTAATACGTTCATTTGTCGGCGCTCGCCCATTCGCCAGCAACTCTCCACAAGGACTCGCGCGCATTTCCGTTTCTCATTAGGTAGAACACCATCTCACGCGTTGAAGAAACCGCGTCAGCTTGGAGAAGTCGATGCGTAACTGAAGCACACATGGACTCTATGAAATTTTGCATCTTTCTTCTTTGCCTTTCTTTACAAGAAGATAAAAGTGTATCTTATATTTCAGAAAGTGGAACATTATCGAAAATTGATTCTATTTTATTCAAGATATAATTATTAAATCGCGAATACGTGGGATAGTTAGTAAAAATAGTATATAATTATAAATTTATATTTCCTCTCATTAGAATTACATTGAGCCAGAAATATTTATAGGTAATCTTCCAAACGATCGAATTAAAAATAAAATTGTTTAACAATATAAATTATTATGTATTATGACGTATGTATCATCCTCGAGATATATTCGGAGAATGCTCGGTTCTTCAATACATGTAATGATAACACACGCTACTGCTTCTCTTTCCTTCTCCTTGGTTTGTTTTTGTTGGCAACGGGTTGAGAGTACAATTTCACGCGTAACCGATAAAAGCGGCGGTTTCGGTAATGAGCGGTTGCATCTTGCACCGGACGCATTTACGCCTCTGCATTACGCCGATGTTAATGCAGGCATCGCAGGCTCGAATGATTTCCGCCACTCGGAAGTAAAATTGCCGAAGCGTACATATTCCTTGAAGTGTAGTTACATATCGTATCGGTAATTCCGTTCCAGTTTTGCATGCTGAATATATATTTGTTCCGCAGGCTCAGATCGACTCCGTTTAAAATTAGCGTTTCGAAAAAGATCAAGTAAATACCATATATGTATTTAAATTATTTTGATCGCCGACTTATCGATTTTTTTGAATCCATTTTTTATCCTATAGAAAGAACATTATGTACAGAAAAATAGTTTCTTATTACAATATCCTAGCTAAAAGGTATGTTAAAATTAATTTTACGCAATGTTGTAATTTCGTTTTTCGAATATAGGTATATTTGTTCCGCTATCTCGGATCGAAACTTCGTTTAAAATTGGAAACTAGCGTTTTGAAAAAGATAATCAAATAAATATTTAAATTATTTTGATCAGCAACTTATCGATCTTTTCAAATTCATTTTTCATTGATTTCTATAGAAGGAATATTATGACGAGGAAAATAGTTTCTTACCAGAATTATCGTAGCTAAATTATGTTTAAGAATTAATTTCACGTATTTATAATTTAGAAATATGAAATTTAATGACATTATATTTACGTACCATAAAATTTCTGTTTTTGTGTCGAAATTGAGTGCATAATTAAATCGAACTTTAAAATCATTAACAGATTTTAATATTACAGTTTCGCTTTTCGCAGTGCTATTTACCACATTACAGTATTCGCGACGTGTAAACAACAAGCTATACTTTTATAAGAGCATTAAAAGGGTTAATGGACTCGATGTAACTTTATCGGAGGCCGGCATTTGCGGGCCAGATTTCGTTTCCCATCGCCTTCGCAAGATTGATGGGGACACGAGAACTCGGGAAAAGTGAAACGGCGGAATATCACGAGCGTATCACCAACTTGTTATTATGGGCGAGTGTGTAATCCAATCCTCCGGATTACAGAAGGGTTGCGCGCGTCTTGAAGGACGTAAATTGGCGTGTATCGAAGAAGACTCGTCCACCTCCGCAAAGCCGATATCAAATGCTCTCCGTGGCTATCCCTGAAGCACCTTGCGGTTCTCGAATTACCGCAGACAGGTTCGCCTTAAATATTGTGGACCTATATGACTTCGGGCTCGCGAAAAATAAGGATGGAAGGACGAAAGTCCTATAAAAAAATACGAACAAATATTTAAGTGCGATCAAGCATTGACACGTTTTACTTCAACGATTGAAAAAGTCTCTATTTCTTGATGGAATTGAACAAATTAATGACATTTTATTCAATTGCAAAATTAAAATTTAATTATCTTGATTAAATAAAACCCCTTAAAATGAGCTTTCTTGATCATGAATGAATATTGACAATTGTAATCTCTTTTGCAGTAGTATAGCCTAATATTAACACGTTAATATTTCACATAAAACTTCTACGGTTAAAAAGAATTAAGCAAAAGATCAAGATATGACCTCGAAGCAATATTTAAGATTCGATCGATTCACGTATCTAATTAAAAAGTTTGGGTCAATAACATGTTAAGATACGTGAAGCAAATTTGTGTGTGGAAATCGTAAATCATTATCGATACTCTCTCTTTCTGTATATAGTATGTATATCTTTCTTCATATATTATTATTCCTGTATGAAGTATATAAGAATTCTTTCTTCTCAATTCAATTTGTAAGCAGAGATTCAATGGTACTGCATTTATTTATAAGAAAATTTTCAAAGGGTACCTAAAAAAATTCTCGTAAATATTTGTTTCATGCTATTTTCGTTCATACAGTTTCGCAGAGTATTATTGATCCAAGCGCTCTTGAATTCGTGATTGACCGTTACAAGGTCTTGGTGAGCACAGGATACGCTCTTACAAGTATGTAACACGAATGCAGCCGCCGGCATTCGACCCCGAGAAAGCTACGCCGCGTTTATACCTCGCGTTGCACGCGAGGTACGGTAGTTTCTCGAGCTACTCTAGCTCCTTCTTTCTCTCTCTCATTCCCTCCCTCTCTCTCTCTCTTTTTCTTCCCGAGAGCTCATTCATGCACTCTGTCCCAGCCACCGCTCTGGCTGTTTTGCATGCACATCAATGGATCGCGCGATTCTCTGCCGGTAATACTCGCGCGATTCTCGGAATACGGCTTCAAGATTATTTCAGGATCGGCGTCCTTATTTAACTCCTTGTCATCTCGTATTATGATGATTGCTCTTTCATGGTCGCTCTTTTTTAAACGGTTAAAAGTACTAAAAAAAATCAAGTTTCTTAGTTTTTTATATAATCAAAAGATGCAACGTGTACGTACACTTTTTTAATTTATTATAATAAAATATTATTTATATAATTATGTATTTGAAGGCAAAAAATATGGCTATATATAATGAGTTATAATAATTAATATATTTGAGTTATAATGAATAATATATTTGAAATTTTTTACTAAAAGATCAAAAAATTATTATGTGTATATAAAAATATATGTAGATATCTTTAATTAAAAATTTTTTATTATGCGAATTCTGATATGTCTGTTTGAAATATTTCAATAATATTTGAAACTTTGTCTTATTATTATAAATAAAGATTAAAAAATTAATTGAAATAACTTTGTTCCTTTAAATAAAGGATATAGATCTATGGTTTCATAATTTTCTCTCTACAATACATATTTTTATTACATTCTGCTTTATTAACAAATAAATTTTATGCAATTTATTGAATATTATATTACTATACGATGGATATTTATATTATAAGAAAATATAATTTTTACAGATATTATATTTTAAAAATATATTCTAGGAAACTTATATATACACTTATGTGATGTAAGAGTACCCATACATTTCACTGTCTGCAAAAAATCATTTCCATTAGTACGAATTGGAGTCTTAGACATTACACTGCTTAATTATGATAGCATTATATATATCCTGTTACACCTGCTTTCCTATATCTTTCCGAATAAGAATAGAAAGGTCAGGATCTATTTAAAGTTTCGACTTCTATGAAATTCCAGACACACACACACACGCTATGTGCCTATTTTGGCATTTACGCGCCATGATCAACTATCTGTATAACTCCATTAAATTTCCGAGATTGCATACGTGATTTTATTCTTTCGATTCTTTCAATTAATTTCCCTTCGTCCATTGATTCCCGCTCATATAGTTGAATTATATCGCTTATGCACGATCGTTAAGTCGCATCCACGCGCTCGCCTGCTTAAGGAAACTTGCACGTTCTCTCGTTCTTTTCCTCTTTCAATTAATGTCCACTCATTCTCAATTAATCCGCACTGTCTGTATCGATTATTGCATACCACTTGTCGCTCCGAGGATCATCTTTATGGTTAAGTCATGTTTTAACGAAGTGTCTCGTAAAAACCTCGAACCTGCGATGCTTGCACGCTTGGCTGATGATGTGTCTTTTTTTCTTCTCGGTTGTGTAGATTTAAATCGAATTAAATTGCTAAACTCGCGATATAAAAATAAGAGATACGCGATTTGATATTTTGCTATCGATAATAAATTCACAAATTATTAATATTAACGTGATTTAGTATATGAGTAAACATTTGTCACGAATAAAATTGAAGATATTTTTGGTACTTATTGAAATGATACAAGTTTCAATTTTTTTTTAAATAGCACGAGAATTTCAACTTTTAGCGGATACTCCCAGCGGGTGTTCCTTCGACAAATCGCGAAATCGCAATATCGCGAGTCCGAGAGCTGGGGACTTGACGAGCGAGATAATTCATCCCTGAAAAGGTTAATCGCAGCAGGACTGGAGCTTCTTTCGCTTCCGGCGAGTGGCTTGCGAGAGGAAGAAAAAGAGGGCGAAAAAGGCGGGGCAGGGGGAGGAGGTGGAAAGATGGAGGAAGAGGAGAAGATAGTCCGAACTTTTCGGTATTTCGCTCACGCACGCATGCACGCGAGCACGCACGCATGCACGCACGCACGTACTCGCTTGCATGCAATAAAAACGCGTTGCAAAAACCGCGGTTCTACGAAGGAATCCTTCCCAGTCATCGATGAAACTTCAATGAAAGATATTTCGATTATATATATATCATTATTTATACATCGCACGCGTATTGACAGATCCGTGTGGCGTTATGAACGATTTGGAAATTCATGTGAAAGTGACACAAATGATGGGGATATTGATTTCCGAGAAGGATATTTGAAGAATCCCGACGGCGAATTTAACCAATCATAGCGGCAAATTTTGTCTTAAACATTATAATAATTTCTTAAATAATTAATGAAAAACTATGACTATAAAACATTATTAGTTTGCAAGTATTGTAATTATAAATAATATAATAATATATAATTTATATATTTATTAATTAATTTATATATAATTTTAAATTGTATTTGTTGCACAATATTTTAATTACGTATAAATTATGTAATTTTTTGTTGATAATTTATTTACAGAGATTAATGAGTATAATTAATTGGGTCTTATAGAAAAGAGAGAGAAACCACTGGAATTTGTAGTGAGTTACTGGCAGTAATAACAGCTAGGAAGAAAAGTTCGCAGCTTAATTGTTTTAAATGCACTTTAATTTAATTCTCGCGTAACGTGTGGCGCATATCGAGAGATTTATCGAATCACTGTGCACGTATATTTCGAACTAATGTGCGCGAGTTACGTTGTTTGCATTGTACAGGGGAAAAATCTTAAACTCGCGTAGAAGATAATGATCTCGCAAAATTGCCGAGAATGTTACACAATTCACTGTGATAAAAATACTAATTGGAAACTAATTTATTATTATTACTAGCTAAGCAACAAGATCGCGCATTATCTTGGCAAATTATCTGAAGCTTACCAATGTGAATTATTCTGGAATTTTATGCCGGAATTAATCGTAATAAACACAATTTCCAGTTCTAAATAACGGATACTAAGAAATTTGTGTTAGAGAGGAAATTTAAAGTTCGCGTCGCAATGTGTAATTCCTGATACACCAAGCACGCAGCCGCAAAGATTGCGATGGACCGAGGTTCTTTTTGCGAGCATTCGCCGACGTTATACAACGTTCGGAACCGTTATAATTTGGACGAGCTCCTCTCCGATTATTTCGGTGTCGTTGATATACAAAAATGATTCTTATGTCGCTCGGTCGGACCAGACTTAAAGATGACCGCGGAATAAGTTATACTGCAGTCTCCTTAGTGTTCTTGCAACATTGTATTACTCGAATTATAGCAATTTGCGGTAAAGAACGAGTTGCTCCCCGAGCAGAATATTTTCGTCCGGTACATTGAGATTGTCGACCATCAACGTCAGAGCGTTTCTTCGCATAAATTCAACACAAGTACTTTAATAATGACGAAACGGAGCGTCGCGCGCGCGAAAGACAGAGAAGAAGAGAGAAAGAGTGGCTGTCAGTTTTTAAAGTATGAAGATATTGAGATTTTTTATGGCTCTCCGGAGAGAAGTAAAACGTATGTAAGTATACACTGAAGAGTGATACGGAATTATCGATGAAAGTAATTCTCGTATCTCTTCATATTTAATAAAAAAACAAGAAGCAGAACGCTACGTGACAATATAATGATCTTGATCGCTCGCCTGGTAAAAGATCGTCGATCCGTCTCGCGACGTCGACGTCCCGCGGGAAAATCCCATCGCGCGATAAAGGCTTTAAGGCCGAAGGAAGCGTTCTCGGTAGTCGCTCACCTGTTGCGATGCCCGTTCCAGCCGCAGGTGGGGCCGTGGGTGGGAGTGCTCCAGGTAAGAGGCTGCAGTTTGATAAAAAGGAAGATACCTCTTTCTCTCTCGCAGCGTTGCTCTTCCTCGGAAAGAAAGGAAAAAAAAGGCGGACGGAATGGGAGGAAGAAGAGAGACATTGGGAGTGAGAAAGAGAAGAGAGAGGAATGGGACCTCACTTTTACTTGCGAGGGAAGAGGAAGAGGTCGAAGGGAGTCCACCAGGCTGCCAGGCTGGCTGGCACGCTACGTGAGCGGCATGCACGCACATCGTTCCTCCCTTTCTTTCGTTCCTGTATCCCTCTTTCTTCGCATCACTCGCATACATCGTATTCTTCTTCTTTCCTCATCACTTTTGCCATCGACTTCTTCGTTCGCCAAGATTCGACCGCTTCGCGATCCAGCTCCTAGGAGCTTTTTCTAGTCTCTGATGACAATTTGGGCGACTACCCAGCAAACACCGATATATAATTGTTACATTGCTATAATAAAACGGAATATAACAGGTAATATAACGTGTACGTTACATGTAACATTCATGTTAGTTGTAATTTCCCACTTATAGATGTAACATTTTAATATAACATATATTACATTGTAGTTATATTGTAACTATATACCAAATAGCACATTGATGTATTGATAAGTCAGTGCTATCTTGGGATATAATGACAATATAACTACAATGTAATATATGTAATATTAAAAATGTTACATCTATGAGTGGGAAATTACAACTAACATATACGTTACATGTAACATGCTTAAGTATATAACATTTATATACTGTGTTTGCTGGGTACCTTTAATAAGGGAGACGACTGGAGACGCTCGATTAAAATTATTAATTGTCGCATGAATTAGTGGCTTGCGATGACCGATTGCACTGCTTGATGTATATTCATGGAATTATCATCGTTATGAATAGTAATAAGAGTATCGATGTAAATTATGTGAATTTGTAGCGGTGAATTTGTGATGATATATGTATTATACACTTGTGTACACAAAGTAGGAATATTTGATAAGATAAGGAATAAGCGGAACGTCGAGATTAATTGGTTCGATTATTCACCGTACGTAATGACTGAATATCCACGCGATGGCAAATTGGTTTGGATGGTTATAAAAAATTTCGCTTTGCTGTATCGCTGCGATCCGACGATCTGATAATCGGAAATCAGATATCAGCGCTCGTCACGTCATTCGGCGGATACGGATCCAATGTTTATCTTCATTCAATAGTTATTCTCTCTCTTTCTTTCGCGGCGGATAGATAATAATTTGAAACTAATACACATCTACGCGCGCTCTATAATGAAGAGTCAATCATCCGAAGGCTCGCGAAGGTGTGTAATCCAATCTGAAGACTCGCTCGTGTTTGTTTTCATCAGAAATGCCTTGGTAATAAGACGAGTCTAAAGTCAATATAGATACCTAGGATATCCCGTCGATCCAGAAACCCTCGGAGAAAAGTACTCCGAGCTGTTTGAAATTATCAACACGATACCTGAGAACAATCTTCGTGCGGATATTAAATAACTTGCTGTTTATAAAACTGTTGATGATATACTCACTATGCGACACTTGGTACTTGTACTCCGTCAAGGTATCACCGAATTTATAAACGGCGACGATCCATAACCGTAAATGATATCTGCGAACGAGAGCGCGCGTGTTGTACATTTGCTCGTTGAAATAAATTGCACATGTATGTTGCACCTGCACCTACGCCCCGATACTTTAAATATGCTTCGCAGCTCACGAAGGTCTTCCTCGTACAGGATCGCAAGACTGAATACCGAACTAAGTATATAAATCGAAACGAGATATAGGATTTCCGCTCTCTTGCCTACGCATCCCTTTTTTAGGGATGAAGATTCTCCAAGCTTGTTATCGTTTTTCTCTCCATGCAAGGCATCAATATTTGCGATGTCGATTCTCGATCGTAATTAATAGTAATGTGTATAAAGTCATGATGATGAGTTTAAATCGATAAAAAAAGAATACATATCGTATTTATGCTAAATTTATGTATTTACTTGCATATATCATCCCTTGATTACATCTGAATTTAGAAGATTAAGTTGTTTAACACATTTTGATTTTTTTTTTGTACTACAAGATTTAAAATTATCTATTAACTTATTTTATAAGTTTAATTTAAATTTATTTTAGTTTAAAAATGCCTTTTCACTCATGTTTTAATAGAAATATTTATTTTTTATTTTCTTTCTTTCCTATAATTTGCGGAATTATATATATAAAATTGATTCTTAAGCACTCATTATCATTATTATAGACACCGCAAAAAATCTTGTCGTGATTGACAAATCGCGTAGGCAAATAAAATATAAGAAACGAAGCAAGCTTTGCTATTTGGAATGCTGATTTCAAGAGTCGCCTCTCAAGATCACCGAAATAAATCATGTGGACTTGATAAATCTTCTCACGAATATTGAAACGCATATGCAAATCACTTGAACATCTAAGTTTCCATCTTAAGCATACGTCTGTACGTCAAAAAGTCCACCGTTTCGCCACATGACAGATCAAAATGACAATGTTGTACTGCCCTCGGGCACTTGTATCTTGGCGCCACATAAATCGTGTGTAAATTGTTGCCCTTGCAACTTGTTTATCATTTACGGCACGCTATAGCTACCACCTATGCGATAAGATTAGCAATGCTAGCTCAATCATAAAATTAGAATATTTCAAAAAGTCGAAATATGCACCTATATTCTCGCTATTATAAATTCACGTCCGCTTGGAATCTGTGTATAAATTCATCCAATATTGTAGTAAATTTATCCAGCAAAATATATCTAAAGTAAATGACGTCATACATTACAAAATCATACCTAAATATACAATATTCTCTCTCTTCAAGAATAATTAAGCTTAATGGACGTTGATTATAAAAATTTTAACGGTTCGAGGAAAAAATTAAAATTCAATTTCTATCTCGACTTATATCGCATATATACCGTCTTAATGCGATTTCTAGAATCGACTGTGATATGTTTCACTCGAAGCGTTTATTATTCATTACGTACACGTGAAATTAGTTATTTTCCGCTTTTTACCAAGCCGGAAAGAGTAGATAAATCCAAGGATCTGTGTCATGTAAAAACAAGGCGATACCTCTTGGAGACGCGCTCGTAATAAGCAACTCACGAGGGAGATCTTCGGGAATCTAGCGTCCTTGTAGCTCATACACGTGGTGCATACTCGGCTGTCGTGCGACCTGCTTGTGCACATTAAATGCGATACTTATGCGTGGTTAATATGTCCCACGGTGCGTCGAGCAGCCCGTTTTCCCGCCAGGCGAATTAATTCGAGTGGTCCCGTCGATGTAATTAATAATTAGTCGAATGCTTAATTAGTAAACGAGCATTCCGACCAATTAGATTGCGCCGGGATGAAGCTGTGAGTCCGTCGCGCGTCTCCCGCTGAGATAGAAGATCCCGAAGCTGATGCTCTTCTGAAGCCGCGCCCAAGATTCGTGTCCGCTGTCCACTTTCTTTTCTCTCTCTTTCTCTTGTTGCCGACTAATTGCGAGATCTCGCGACATATGTAATTGGTCTTCTTTAATTAGACTTGCCCCGTGAATCTCCGCTCGTTCCAGAGTGTTAATTGGATTCAAGTTGACCGAGTTGTATAAGGCTCGCGCGCGAAAATAAATTTCCGTCCTTTCGACGGTGGAAATCATGATGAAAACTGTCGTTGATATGGTGGCTGATAGATGTTTACTTGGTTGTCAATCAATTATATGTTATGTCCTTTGAGATCGGTGATACTTATTAAATTGAAACATCGCAAAGCGCGTATCGATTTCTGTAAAATTATATTAAAGCATGTATTATCTTAACATAAAAATTTATTTATTTCTATTATAAAAATATAATAGTTAAAATTTCACATTCATAAGAATCATTTCTATAATTTACTTGAGGGTTAATAAATAAATAATACGATTACGTACGTAAATATAAGATAAGAAACAGCTACAGAAAGATAAAATAATAAAAAACGACTTGAGAAACAATTAAAGTTTTATCACTCAATGTTTTTGTATATGATTTAATTGTTTTTTAATTGTTTTAAAACGATTTGATTGTGATTAATTTCTGCTTTACTCCGGATATAAAAGTATTTTTATAATTTGCTACGACAACAGTGTCAGAAGAGCAACTGTCTCCCAGCGAAGTCCCTTTTTTGTCGCAATGTTTTTCGAAGCAGCGTAAAAGGCGAACCAGCTTCTGCGTAGGCAGGTGGATCACCTGCAACCATCTCGAATGCCGGGGCGAATCCGGCAGCTCATACGCGAAAATTAGGGTAAACCGGTGAGGAAGAGGTAGAAGGCAAGAAAAAGCGTGGGGGCATTTGCGCAGACCCGTTCGATGATCTTTTGCCGGCAGCCGTAAAGAAATTCGTGAAGGAAATTCTTGCTGATGCAGGATCACAAAAAGTTGCACCAGAAATATCATCTTTCGACGAGAAGAACAAAGCACGAACATTTCTAAAGATTGATACGAGACATTCAAATGACTTGCATGAATAATTTTATGGACTACTATTTTTCCGACTTTAACAGAATAATATTTTAAATAAAGGTTGTATTAATCTATCTATTCATTAAATTTTGCATTTAAATTAATATTTATTTATAATTTCATAATTTTTTATTTTCTCTTGAAAAAAAAAGCTTTTTATTTTATAATATACTCAAATATACTGTATTACCTTTTTAAAATTTATTTATTATTTTGTGAATATAAAAATAAAATTAGATTTTTTCTCTTTTCTTCTCTTTCTTTTTTATTTACTGTATATTAAACTATTTTACAAATTCATCAATTTTAACGCATCTTTCTCATACACCGTAAAATTCCTCTCCTTGTATTTCCATACAGAATCTTCAACCATGATATTCCCTTAGGCTAACAGGTGAGCGTGCGACGGATAATAGTTGGGGTGAAAGGTGAAACACTAGAAGTGACAGAAATGCATAATCGTATGTCTTCCTCTCGGGCCGTCATTCCCATTAACTGTAAAATGCGCCCACTCCCTTTGCACTAACGACCTTAAAAACTCAGCTGCAATCATTAGAATGTGTCGTGAATATATATAAATATAAGTTAGTAAAATTATATATATTATCATTTAAATCTCCTTCATTTTGCTTTACGTACACACAATTGTTCATTTAATTTTCATAAAGAATTAATTTTCTATATTTTAACGAGATATAGAACATTATTATTCTACTTTTTCTTTTATAAATCTTCAACTTTTTTCAAGATAAAAGTTACTCAAGTTTCTATGCAAATAGTTATTTAAATATTTATTTTTTAACCAAATTTTTTTTCGTTCACAAATATTCGACGTATAAATTAAAAACGCTTCACGTAGAGAAAGAGTTATGTTTTTCAAATATTAGTAAACTAACAGGTTGACATAAAAAGTACAAAGTATTTACATAAGAATTTCTAACAAAGAGATGTCGCAGGGAAATAAAACACGTAAAATTCTTGAAAAAAATTCGATCGATCTAATCGGCGAAACCAAAAATCCTCGTAAAAAGAGAATCCCGCGAAAACCGCGTAGCTTGTCTCAAGGTATCCTTGACGGACGTGCAGAAGGGTTACTGCACCGCGAGGTGAAACCAGGACCGGATGTTGGTAGCCGAAGAGTAGCCCCTGTGGTAGCCGCGGAGTGGTAGCCCAAGGCTACTAGAAGATTGCCGGCAGACAGGTGGGTGAGGCGAAAGGATGGCCGAGGTAAAAGGTAGTGGATGGTGTTGTATGCCCCTCTTACCTCCGGTCTCCTCCTTCTTTTCCTTCTTCTTCTTCTTCTTCTTCTTTCGGGGCCCCTTTTCTCGGGGTCCACTTAGCCGCACGCGAGCCTCCGAGTGCCCGGATAGAAGCCCGAGTCTCTCTTTCCATCTCTCTTTCTCGCTCTTCCTCTCTCTATCTCTTTATATATATTCAACTTTCAGCGTACGGAGAGAAGATGAGAGAGGGAAGTGATGGTGAACGACGAGGAACCCGTAGGGAAGAGAAAAGAGGAGACGAAAACAGAGCGAGGCATTAACCATGGATTTATTCGGACGAGAAGCCCCGAAATTGCCCGATTACAGTATTACACGCCGCGGACAAGCGATCGGTGGGAGTGGAGAACGCGGGAGAAGATGAACGGCGGCAAAGATGGAGGATGGAGGTTTCAGTTGTGAAACCGAGACGTTGCGATGCACCGACTCTGGCTCTAGCGACGGGCGTTGGAGCAAAAGAGCTGGTGCCGTTCCTCTTTTGAGGGTGGCAATTTGCGGTAATATCGCCAACGACGAGGTAGCGCCCGTAATGGGGCACCAGAAGCCCCACCGGTGTAACGTGTAACTTAGCCATCGCCTGCCTCGCGGCGTTCGGACGCTCTTTCCCCGAAGGGAGAGCTCGTCTTTTCGATGACAACCGCGCGAGCGTGATCGGTAGTATTCAATCGTGATTCGATTCTGTTTCTTTATTTTTCTTACGGCTGAATGGAAATTGCTTGCAATGAGACCAAGAGCGAAACGCGGATAGAATAGAATGATACATTGCAAGATCCTACTACTTCTGTGAACTTGTTATATCCAATATTTTTTTTTTCACGACACTAATCTTCAGAATACTGATTTTTCTATTTGAACTTTTATTATACGGAATTATGTCTTTTAAAGCTGAAAAATAGAAAACGCGTAAAAATAATGTCTATTTATTTTCTAATATGTAGATCAGAAGCGAGTCGATATTCGCAATAAAAAAAAAAACTGGCGTATCGAATAATCCTTTTCTCGTGTCCCGGGGGCTAGAAACCGCCATCGCGAGCACACAATTACTGGTATGTTCTAATCGCTCGTACATACCGAGGCAGGAGGAGAGGAGAGGAATCGTTTGTTCTGCATCGCGGACTCTCTTGGAAGTCTCGCAACCTGTTCACGTGAGACGGTATCGCCAAGGCTCGCCGCAGCCTTGCCCTGAGCTATACGCGGTATATAAACTCTCGTTTCGAACGGGTTCTTCTTCTCTCTCTCTCGGTTACGGCTCTTCATCGGCCGGCGAGAAGTCTCACTCCCAGCCTCCGCCGTGCTATCCTCACCGGGGATCATGTATGTACCTCTTCTCCGCGTCCTCTCTTTCGTCGTCGACGCGTACTGCTCTTCCGCGTGTTACATTCCTCGCCGCCGCACAAGTTTGACGTTTTTTATAATACCTACTCGCCGAGTCGCGTTCGTCTAGTTCGATCTAAGGGAGAATCATGCGAACCGGAAACCTCCAACGTGATTCAGGCCTTACATGTATAACTCGTTGTATTAGGAATTATAGAAATTTCCTGGGAAACTGTTAGACAAAAAGATTTAAAAATTTGCCCGTAATAGAATTAGCAATGGCCATCGGAATCTTGGAGAATATAAGAAGAAACGACCATTGCATTTTGATTTCTTTTTTTTTTTTTTTTGGAGGAATTCTCGATGTTCTCCTGAGATAGCTGAGATTCATCAGAATCGTGATCCATAGCTTATGGAATTTATTGATTTAAAATATTTGCAAATTGTAACAAGAAATAAGGAACACAGTTATGAATCTCGGGACCACTGCTAGAATCTTCAAGAATATAAGACAACATCAGAAGAGTCAGCCATCGCATTTCGATTTTTTTGGAGGACCTCAATATTCTCCAGTTAAGATTCATCAGAATTTTGATTCAGAATGATATTGATATGGAATATTTGCAGGTCGATTTTGTAACGAAAACTCGTTGTATTAGGAATTATAGAAATTTCCTGGGAAACTGTTAGACAAAAAGATTTAAAAATTTGCCCGTAATAGAATTAGCAATGGCCATCGGAATCTTGGAGAATATAAGAAGAAACGACCATTGCATTTTGATTTCTTTTTTTTTTTTTTGGAGGAATTCTCGATGTTCTCCTGAGATAGCTGAGATTCATCAGAATCGTGATCCATAGCTTATGGAATTTATTGATTTAAAATATTTGCAAATTGTAACAAGAAATAAGGAACACAGTTATGAATCTCGGGACCACTGCTAGAATCTTCAAGAATATAAGACAACATCAGAAGAGTCAGCCATCGCATTTTGATTTTTTTGGAGGATCTCAATATTCTCCAGCTAAGATTCATCAGAATTTTGATTCAGAATGATATTGATATGGAATATTTGCAAGTCGATTTTGTACACTGTATCATATTATAAATCTCTCGTGTAGAACATTTATAGATTCTCACTTATAAGTCCATTACTGTACAGATGCTTATTTCCTATCGTTCCAGGCGTTTTTTAATTTTTTTGTTCAACGTCGTAATTTTCGCTCGAATGTATTTGTCTTCCCGCTCACGGTTGTTAATTATACCGCCACGCGAGCGGCGTCCTACGCGGCTATAAACAGCGAATACTGCTTCGTTGAAAGTACCATCCCTCGCTTGTTATTGTCGCGCGTTAACTGGACGTCGAGACGAGGAACGCGACGATGTTTGTTACGTCTCCTCTCGTGCTCGGGATGAGAAACGGCCGGGCTTTGAACCCTCATGGCAATCGGAATGATTCGTCGCGGAAAGAGAGAGAAAGCGAGAGAGAGAGAAAGAGAATGGTTCGATCTTGCCAAACATCTCGGTTATCCTCTGACACTTCGTGTTCAGTCTCTTATGTTTTCCAAAACAGGAGCCGTCCATATCGTCGGAATACGATTAATCTTTAGTCGGTCCGTAAGCCACGTTATCCAGCATCCGTCGGACTTCTTACGATGGCCGTGCGGGGTTTCGTGCTGATCCGACGTTAAGATATGTCCGACCTGGCTAGATGCGGGTTGGATATCTGGTAGACGTCATAGACCGGCTGTTGTGCGCGCGAGACATTAGAACGTCAGTGCCGGTAGCCGCTGCAGGAGATAGATGCGTTTCCGATGAGCGACGTTGCCTCATCCCCGCAAACTTCTAGATGGAAGATGCTATTCTAAAGATGCGATGCTGCTTTAGAGAGCATTCTATTTAATGCATTTGTAGTCGGACTTGATTAAATTCGAAGAAGCATTACAGATTAAAAATTTATTGTATTATTTAACATGACGTATAGGATTACTTTTATATTTTTTATACATATATAATTTAATATTTTTGATGCAAATATACAAATTTTCTTTGTTTTATAGGGTATTTACAGTACCCTCCGCAAGTTTGGAAACACCTTATATTTTACAGTTAAACAATCGCATGGCAGCGATCTGTGCAGACTTTTTGTATTAAATATCGTAATAAGACATTTAAATGACAATATAAAAATACCATTTAAATATCTTATGATTTATTCTTAGGTGTTTCCAAACTTCTAAAGGGTACTGTACATTCGAATCAAATTTGCTCATTATAGCAATCAAGAATTGGTAGTAACGTCTCTTTAAATGTAAAATCCAAGACTCTGGTGCGCAGGCCAGAAGTTTCTAATAATTCCAATTAATAATAATTTTCGCGCGATGAAAGAGGCCGCGGTCTCTGACCGTAGCGCAGTAAAAAGATGGAGGTGAAACGAAAGAAGCAGAAAATGATTGATAAGCTGCGCGCGGCTATGACGAGCGAGGGCGCCTGGAAAAAGCGACAGAGGGAAATTAACCGAGATGAAACGAGGACGAGAGAGCGAGGTCGGTTCGCTGACGAGGCAGAAGAGTAGTGGTGGTATAATGCTCGAGATGCGAGTTGTGCTCGAGGCGAGTTGCGTCGGGGCCTTATGGGTAGCAGGTAGTAGCGAGCTGCCGGCTCGCGCGCGCGTCTATCGGGGCCTCTCTTTGTCATTGTCAATATTCCCAAGGAGGTACAGATTAACTGGTGACTGATGGTCCATTCGCGTACCCATTGAATCTACGGCCGCGATACTTACGAACCTGAACCGATACACGACGTTCGACGTTTCCTGTGATTCCATTCTTTCCTTCGTCTCTTCCGTTCGTCGGATTATTCCAGTCTCTTTCAGAGATTTTCTAGTTTTATTTCGTCCCCTGAAATCTTTTTCACGTATTCTCTTTACTTTAATTTTCGAATTTAATGTATGATTAATGACATTGTATCAATCAGTGAGATCTCATTGAAAAAGTGAATTAATATTACTGACTGTTATTAAATATGACGAAAATTTATAATATATTTAGATGTTTGAAAAATGTCTGAGTTTGACTAACAATAAGAATCATTTCATTTTTCGTATCACATCTTAAATGAATTGATTCAGTTTGAGAGAATCGTATGTAGATATGCATCTCTCTTCTTTGCGGGGATTATTTCTTTTTTTTCTTCTATTTCCTACATTTTTCCATCATCAAACATTCACACGCGACATTCTTGTTCTTATTCTTGAGCGCTCTATAATTTTGTTTATTTCTTCTCTCGTTTTAATCGGTTACTTTGACGCGATGCCATTTGTTCTATCTTTTTTTCATGTCTTCTTCTTTCTTTCTCTGTTCTGATGCTGCTACTACCATCAGTTTATTATTTTGAGATTAGAGATAACGAGATGCCTTTCAAGCGAGCACAGGAGTTACGATGACTGTCGATATAGTGCATACTTCATGCAACACTTTTATCTTCTAAGATGAGCGCATCCGCGCGTATAGTCAACGATCCTGTCATAATCGGTAATAATACAACATGATTGATACCGTATAGTTAACTAGTACGGAGGTACTCATCTTGATTGCTTCTACAATAAAGCAAGATTTTCTTACTCATAAAATAAGTTCTTAAAACAAAATCACTTGTAAGTGTTTTAACGTTTATTGAAATAACAAAAAATATTGAATATTAATATTACTTTTATATTAAAATTTTATTAAAATATATATTGCGCGTGTTAACAAAAACATCTGTTTTTTATTATTTAAAGCAAATTCCGAAGATCGTGTAATGTAGATAATATATCAAAATATATATAAAGTTAAATAGAAAATTTGATAAGAAAAAGATATCTAAAATATTCATACGATTACACGTGGTAAACTCCACTTTTGTAGCAAATGAAGTGATTTCGCAGAATTATCCGATCTCACTTGCGTTTAGCTGTGAGCCATCGCAAACGTCTCATCAACGCGATACACGATTCATTCCATTTCCTCCTACTATCCACCCCTTCTAGTGCGTCCATATTTTACCGAGACAAATCACGAGTATATCTTACGATGAGGAACGATACGTACGCGTAGGAACGGAGGGAAGAAATCGATGTAATCCGATCGATATTTTATAGGAATATATTCCTGCACCGCGGGGGAATTTACAAGGGCAATTTGCGGAGAATCGAGCGAAATCGCTGCTTAATGCCGTCACGTAGATTTCTCGCTGCCGATCTCTCGAAGCCGCGTTCGCGCATTTTGCTGTCGGGGAAACCGATCGGTATCTCAGCGACGATTTGCCTCGTTTCGATGATCGCGCCGAGGTTCCCGGGGTTGCGTGACCTCTCGATTTCGCGAATTATTATCACCGGGATTACCACCGGGATACTAGCTATCGCACGCGAAAGACCGTGACCTTAGAGAGCCGAGTCTAGACCTGGACCTTAACAAGATTGCTTCTCTCAACTCCTATATATATTTTCTGAGGAAACAGACGCAGGTTCATTCTCGTCGATCACTGACGCTAAAAACTTCTCTCCCCTATACTCGACATTAATTATTAACTAATGAAGATAGCACAGCGGAATATTATTAGTACTTAGATGGAATTGAAGAATATTTCAGCCGAGGATAATTAGTACTTTAACAAGATTGTTCTTCTCAACTCTTATATTTTCTATGGAAATAGATAGTTTATTCTCGTCGACCACTGATTAAATTAAGAGTTTTTCTCTCATATACTCCGAATTAATTTTTTAACTAATGAAGATGGCACAGAAGAATATTATTAGCGCTTATTTAATAAGGCTTGTGTTTCTTGATTCAACAACTTTTACACTCAGTTTCGTTAATTGACAATTATTTGCGATTCACAGCTGAAATTGTCGGTTTGGTTTGCAACAGTTAAATCGACTATGATTAGTTCGCGATATCAGTGATATAAATTTTGACTGATGGTCCGCGGATTATCTGACCGATCGCGAGTTATCGCTCTTCCGTGTCCGGTCCGCATCCGAAGGGAAAACACATGTCTTTTCGTCTAGGTTGAGCCGACGGTGACGATGGGACTTTATACCATGATGGAACGGCTGTCCGAGTCCGGTAGGTCTCACTGCCGAAATCGTCACGTCACTAACAGTTACCTGTGTTACCAGTGTTACTGATCAACGATACGCATCTCTTCCTCTTTCTCGAACTGCGTCCGTTTATTTCTCTTTCTTTCCTTCTTCGTCGCCCTCTCTTTCAGATCCGTAAGTTAGATGACAACATCTTGTATACCGCATAATAGGCTACGTTAGAAGAATAAATTATACGACTCTTTTCGAGAAGAAGCGCGATGTCTGCCTACCCGTTTCCCGAGGTTCTTGTTTACAGATATATTTGTCTACGGTGATGAATGCTCATAAATTAAAGTTGCTTGAATTCGACTTTGTTGGAAATTATGCTCGAATTGAATGACGAATTTCCTTCTGGAGTGTTAAAAAAAATTAATTTCGAGAACAAAACTATTTTTTTTCCCAATGCATACTCATACCGACTATGGTTTTGGACAAATGTATTGGAGCTAACTATCGATTATAAGAATTTTTATAATTTGTATGTATAATTAATAATTATAGATATCAGTCAAAGTTACATTTAAAACATTTTCAAGCAGATGACTGTTCTTTTGCAAAAGTGTGAGACTCGTTATCGGATATATGTCGATACGCGGACGTTTCATACGAATCATTTCTCGTGTTACAGGCTACATCGTCATTACACCATTTCCGATTACCAAGAGAATATTTTCCCGCGCGAGAGATCTCGGTGGCCTCGAGGGAATTCGGGTTATCTACATCGGCCGTCGTCGCTTCCAAGATCAGCCGAATCTATGGGCACGATCTCAGTAGGAAGAGGAAAGCGATGCAGACGCGCGTCTAGTCGGACAAAAAGCGAATGGCGCTCACTCAGTAGAGAGAGGCGCGCTTATAGTTTCGCGCCGGCTGACAGCTGGACAATCGCCAGGAGGGAAGAAGGGATTATAGAAACTGAGATTACCGTGGAAACGACTCGGCTCGCGGGTGCTTAACGGTAATTGGTGAGCGCGAGTAAATGCGCCGCGAGTGCGTGCACGAGCTCGCATATATAGTATATATATATATATATATATACGTGCGTGGCAGAAGGGCGAGACTGTCTGAGAACTAATGAAAGTTAAGCTCTCTCAATTCTAATGTCCAAGATTTCCGCAGAATAATTTTATTGCAAATTGTTTATTAATCTTATATTTTTACGTAGATTAAATTAAAGACAATTTTCTTATTTTTACAGAAGAGCTATCAGTCTCTAT
Organism: Nylanderia fulva; assembly: GCF_048542155.1. NCBI lineage: Eukaryota > Metazoa > Arthropoda > Insecta > Hymenoptera > Formicidae > Nylanderia > Nylanderia fulva. Next base: position 811,716 of record NW_028189518.1, read on the forward strand.
TTTTTTTTTAAATTTCTCTATTTAAAAATGTTAGAAAAATATAATAAATAATTTCTTCGTGTGTTTCTCTTCAAAAAACTGTGTAAAATGTTTTCTTGAAATATATACATATATAGAAAATGATATAACAAAATATATGTAAATTCAGATTAGTAATATGTATTCTTACGTTATTTCAAGTCTTGAAAAGTCATCAACCTCATCCGGTCCTTCCGCTCTCGTGATAGTTTCTCTCTCTCTGCGTATACGTCAAATAAATCGACTCGCAATGCGATATTCACTCACGTACCACTTTCCTTTCATAGCGTGTAAGCAAGTAAACGTACTTGGAAGTATGAAAAAATCGAAACCGTCCATCTGCCATGTCGAACTCTGACCTACGCGCCTTCGCTTTCTACGTCGTTCAGATCTGAATTATCCGTGTGGTGAGCAACCGGATGTCCGTTCTGCGGAAATAAAACGTGGTGTTTATGTCGTGTTGCCTTTCTCCCGCACGTACCTATAATGGCACGTACACTCATTACAATATGGACAGAATCATAATTGAGTCGCTACCATTGAAAAAAAGAAAGTGAGAGTGAGAAGAGAGAGAGAGATAGATCATAATGTTACATGATAATCAATAATCTATGAGATTGTCGAAGAAAAAAATGCCCTTTACGTAATTACAATTATTGAGAGAGAAAGTTATTCCCAGATGTTTTATATATCATTTACGATGCGTTATGTATACAAATGATTAATGTGTAAATATTTTCGACGCTAGTATGCACTGCATTCTTTATTTCACGCAGAAGATAGGCATGATCCCGACGTGTTTCCGACGGAAACCAGACAAAGAGGAAAAAAATAAGAAGCGGAGCAAAATGCGCGAGGAAGACCTGTCATCCCGATTCCGTAAACTTTGACCCGTAACCGAGCTCGATTCTCGACAGTGATGCATCGCGTCCTGTCGTTGTCCCGTATTCCACGGCTGAGTTTTCTTTTTCTTCTTGCGCTCTCGTCCTTCTCCTCCTCCTTCTTTACTTCTTCTTCGAGTGCGGCTTCTTCTCATTTTTGTTTTCCCACTTCCCTCGTCGAGTGCGTGGCGAGTGCACTGACTCATTGTCAGAAGGAGCGAAGGGCCTTAGTCAGTGGCTGGCATGCGTACATGAAGAAGAAGAAGAAGAAGAAGAAGAAGACGAAGAAGCGGCAGCAGCGGCATACGAAGGTGAAGAAGAAGAAGACGAAGACGAGGAAGAGACTATTACAATAGAGGGAGTCTGTCCGTCGTGGCGTAGGCGCTGCTTTCCGATTCTTTTTCTCTCGTCGATGCTTCTTCTTTACTCTGTATGTGTCCGTGCTCCCGTTCCACCCTGCTCATTTTTCTATCCACCTTTTGCCCCTTTGTCTCCGATCAGGGCTCCTGATAGTCTTTTTGGGTGAGATGCGCCGGTGGCGAGGGCGAAAATAACAGGCGCGAATGCCGAGGAAGAAAAGGAAAAGCACAATCCCAGTCCCATCCAAGGTCTGTTTACCGCGGCTTAGCGGATCGAAAGATCAACTAAATATAAACGGACGATAATGTGATCAAGTCACAATGCGCATTCCTTTGGAGCTCTTAAGTCGATTGGTAGAATGCAAAGTTAAATTATCATGACTTTAATGATGAGGGAATTTCGTAAACACGTTCATTAAATCTCTTCGGAATTTCGAGTACGACGATTCAAATTATATAGTAGCACATTAAATTGTAGTGTCTGAGAAATAATTTAGTAAGAGTAAACAAATAAATATATGCTTTATAAATCATTATTAGTATTTATGTCAGCTTTCGTAAATTCATATTATATAGGATTATTAAAGAAATACAATATATACACATCCTCAATAAATCATACAAATAAATCCAAATTTGATTAATTAATTCCTGCACATTTTTATTTCTTCTTTTTAACTCTGCATAATGCAACAACATTAAATAAAACACACAATTAAATGTAATATCGCGTGCAAGAGCATTATTAACGTTTAAAGTGAAGCTTACCGAAGCTCGAACTAATTATTCAGCACGTCGTCGCTTCTTCAAATCGTCATGCAACGCATCTTACATTCGTATTTATGCGGACGTTGACGCGTCGCGAAGATGCGCGGCCGTCGAGTCGCTAATAAATGCGGTTGCACTTTCGCGACGGCGTTTTGCGACGCGTTTGCGACGTACCGGCTTAAATCGACCGACGAAAGAATACGGATCACAGAATTATTACCTACGTGGGCCATTGTTTGCGCTCTCATTGGCATTCATGGAGTACGCAGCCTTGCGTCCTATCAATGGCATAATACCCCGATGCTATTATGAGTTATCGCGCTATTGTCTATTCAGCAGCGTATACCCACTCTCGGTGTAAAACGCCTTAATACGTTTTCCGGATTGCTTTGAATAATTTGGAGAACTCCTATGAGCTCTTGCGAATACGTTCTACGACGAATGCATCTATTGCAATATGTTGTGTAATAAGTGTCTTGGTTGAGCGGAATTTTTATCTTGATTGTCGCTTATATATAGCGTCTATATTTATATATTTGTTGAATTATTATGTATATTATAATAAATTTTATATTTCTATGAAGAACTGGGGTTATTTTCGAGAGAAATTAAATTTTGAATTCTGATTGTGCTCGATTTTTCGATTTAATAAGCTTTTTCCACAAATGTCATCTAGTATAATTGAACATATATTATTTTCAGTAATTGTTTTATTAATTTTTATTGTTTTTTATTTTGATACCAGCATTTGCCATAACATTATACAGGGTGTATCAAAATAAGTGCTTGTTAGTTTCATCCTTTTATAACGATACAGAAAGATCAGAAAAATATTAATAAATATCCTTTTTATTAGTGAAAAATATCTACCAAGTTTCATCTTTTTAATTTGTCTGAATGTTGAGAAAAAAAATAAAACTTAATTTTTATCTTCCTCTTTAGAAAAATGTAACTCTTCAGAGAGAGATATGAAAGTACATAAGAAACCCCTCTGAATTTTCAACAAAGAATCATCTCCTAAAATTTTTCATACTTATTTAGATACACCCTGTATACATTCTTCATACCATGTTGCAGATATGAAGATGACAGTGTTATAAGCTATTTGCAAATTCATTTCGTTTCGTCTGTTTCTACTTATTATGTGACATTAGGAGACGATTTTAGTATTGTTGCCAATCGTCATAATAGCGTCACGAACAATGCGGAAATCGTCAGGAAGGTGCCACAGTAGCGTCGAAAGATGTACTAGAAGCTAGAGAGAGGAGAATCGCTTACAGAGTATGCGGTCATTATCTCCGGAGAACGAAAGAGAGAAAAGACGCAGGAAAAAAAGGCTAAACTCGTAAATCGCTGGAAGGAGCCGTGAGCGAGGGAAGTCTCGCGGGAAAAATAATCACGCATGCAGTTTGGCGCACGCACAGGAAGGGAAGAGTCTTGCATCAGGGAACAGTTACGTCTCTCTCTTTCTCTCGCGAGAGAGACGTTTAATGCACGCGTGTGCGTTACGCGCCGTCCCCTTTCGCACTCTTTCCCGGTCGCGCCGTGAATGCACGCCGGGGACAATTGCGTTTTGCGGCGCAGGGGAAAGGCATATCTGCATACACACGGCATAATACAATTTGCGATGCGCGTTGTATCCTCCGCGCGACCGCGCTCTCTCGCCAACGCGCGTGACTACTACGTGCGTTACGCCGCGGCGTTGCGGTTCGCCGCTTGATGGAAAACGCACTTTTATCTCTCATCTCGCGGTATTACGCCTCCCCTGACGATTCAGAACCCACCATCTTTATACCTACGGCGCACCGCACGTGTCGAAGACCCGACACGAGTGTTCTCACGCATACGCGAAGATTCGAGCGCGGCGATAACTGCTCGCACCTCATTGTGCGACAACGTCTGCTGTCACATGCGACATATGTAGCGGCTGACGTACTACTCGTCGAGATGTCGAAAGATTTCTTGACAGTTCTAGAATTATAGTTCTAAACTTATCTTTTAATATCTTCTATTATTATACAATAATTCACGGTGCATTGCTGAAGAATAATTTTTTAGTTTTGGATGGTAGGTACACAAATATTTCTCAAGATATAATTTATATCATCAAATTGAGTACTTGGAACGTCGCTAGTGGTATTTAAAATAGGAACGATATATTTAATTCGACTCAAACTGGCCAAGAAATTTTGATTTTTATTTCCACAATGTTTCGATTATTAAACAATATGATTATCGGAATTTTTTAGTTTTTTGACGATCCATCATAATGATAAGACGCGGTTACTTTCTTTCAAAAGTTATTTCAAATGTTTTTAAAAAATTCCGATAATTATATTGTTTAATAATCATGACAACAGTGTCAACTAACTGCGCTTTTATCAAGGAATTTTTCATTTGAAAAGGACCAAAAACAGATGGTCGAAACGTTGTGGAAATAAAATCAAAATTTCTTGGCTAGTTTGGGTCGCATTAAATATATCGTTCCTATAATTTATATCATTGTAGTTTTCCAGACTCAACATTTAATTTTTATAAATCCAATTTTATGCAAAATTAAAGAAATGCAGCATTAAAAAAAGTCAAGAATTGTATAAGAAAAGAGCAATAAATTAATACTAAAGTGCGACTAAAACACATGAATAATTAAATCTGAAAGGATTGATCAAGGGTACCCATCTTTATATGTCATCCCGATATAAGAGGCAAGCGGTAATATTAGCGTCGAGGTTTTCTGATAATCCAGAGACGTATTTTCGGGATATAGCTTGCAGTCGCTATTACTGATTATACATGCCTTTCTCGCGCAAGGAAACGCTTTGTCAGGGTGCAGCGCCAGAAACAACGGGGCTGCCTCTTCCGTCGGGTCGGGTTGAATTATACACGTGGAGGCTACTATTCCCATTAGGTGATCGTTACGTCGCCGTGGAAGGTAGCTCTTCTGTATCGTCGCGATAGAGATACGTAGATCTGCCGATGGAGTGATTTATAGATAAGTAAATTGATACGTAAGTAAGTAGATAAAGAAGAGACCGGTAATAAAAGATAGGTATTTTCAGCGCTATCCAGACGGTAATGATGCAAAGCGAAACGACCGTAAGACACGGTTCTTAGCGGTATTCGACGAGATTATAAGCAAAGCAGGGCTGCAATATGCAGAGGTTCGATGCACTCGCATGCTATACATTGTCTCGTTGCCGTAGGATGTCGTTACGTGGTACAACAAATTTATCTTTATAGCGTGAAAATTGTATCTTTAGCTTACAATCGCATCTCTAGCGTTGACAAACTTGTATTCGCGTGAAATCTCTCGCTCATCAGAGAAAAAACATTTCTTCCCTCATCTGTAATTATAATCGAGTAAATGAGAGATTGATTTCAAATTCAACTCTACGCAATCTAAATTCCTTCGTGTATAATTAGTATAAATTCTCGGACTAAACGAGAAATTTGCAGGTATCCTGCTTGTACAAGACACGAAAAGTCATATCGTTCATCGTAACTATGTAGCGAGCAGCTATGTTATCTGAATCGGGAGAATTTTCAAGAATGCAACCTCCCGTTATGTACACGTTATCTTCTCCGCGTTTGCGCACGTTTTGTCTAAGAGGAGGCGTCTCGTTTCCCAAACTTTCGAATCTCCTTTCTAAAATTTTCACCGCGCCCGATTATCAGCTTCAGAAATAATAAGAAGGATCACTTATCCGACACACTTCTCTCGCGTCAAGTACCATGTAATGCCAGCGATATCGAATAATTTCAGAAATAACGATCATAATCGATCAAATAAGCGGTAAGCGCAGGAGTGTTGGGTGGAAAAGCTATTGTCTCTCATTCCGTCGAAATGCCGAAGATATACTCGAGCGCCCGTCGAGCTCCATGTCGGACGAAGCGAAGATACGTGGGGAGAATGAACGAGGAACGCATCATAATCTTCAAACCGCATCGCGAGTATAATTCACCCTGAAGACAACAGCGAGAGTTGTTATGTAGTACGCGACGGCATCGCCCTGGCCATCCCCCGCGGCGACTTTAACGAGACAATCGCGACGCGAGAGAGCAGACCCCCTTTCGAGAGGCTCCGAAGTTCGACTCCTACGCATCGTCGACGAACGGTGGCGACGCGGCGTCGCTTCAACAGGGCTACCCTGGCGTGTCGCGGCCAGGCGTGTACGCAATTTGTCTCGTCCTCGGATAATTACGCCATTATGCCTACCTTCTTACCTTCCAGTCTTGTACCCTCGTCTGGTTCCCTCTTATAAGGGATCACGCTAGCAGTCCACCTCCGTTTCGTCCTCTCCTTCTTCTTCATCGCTCGAACACAAAAGCACCTTGTCCTTTAAATATTTTCTTCTCCGTCGCTCTTCCCACAAGTCCTCTACCTGGTTATTCGTCTTCGTCTACGGTCGTCCCGAGGCACGCTATCTTAATTAATACGAGGGACACTTAGCTTGGCCGCTGATTTATGCCATTAGTCTATACTTTCTCTCTCTCTTCAGGGGTTTCGTCGAGGACGATGTCGTTCGTCGCCTTCGCATTAACGACGCGTTAATAGTCAAAGCTTAGAATTCTCGCGGATTCATCGCACGAGTTTACATTTGTTGAACGTATCACTTGTGCCATAACGACACTTATCTATTGATGTACGCTTGCTTCATTTTACTCCACAATTTTTTCTGTCTGATAATAAGCTGTGAAAATTTCTTTAAAACATATTATTATAAGTTATGAACATTTTTTTCGACATTTTACTATTTTAGTATTAGAGAGTTGATGTTGAACATTTTTCTTTATTCTTGTTCCTCGCGACTTGTATTATAAAGTTTTAAAATAAACTACTGCATCAACCTGAACTATAACTTTATTTTTCTACGAGTCTCGCGATATATCTTTGCATTTTTTCGTAAATAATATATTTTTTTAATTATAGATCTGTAGATTTTCTTGCAAGCATTTCTTTACTGCATCGAAAGACTGCGCGCGGATTGAAAGAATAGACAGCTGATGGTTTCGACAAAAAGACACTTTACGTCGAGATATTAAACTAGCTGATTCGACGTGATTCCACCTGTTCGAATGACATCAAAGGCGGCCGTGAAACGACTCGTAATTCGCGGTATCATTATTGCTCATAATTTTACGAGGTGTTAAAATCGGGGTGCGAATCTATGAACTGAGCCGCGAAGCGAGAGAGGGAATATAATAATATTCGCGAAGATCGTCGTAAAATCCGCTCTGCCCGGTTACCAAATAGAATCATATAAAACCGTATGAAGACATCTTTATTGGAGATTTTGTAGGACAGTTTAGAGATATCCTGCATAAATGTCGACTGGGTAAAATTTCCGATGAGCATAGCGATCTTTCGATAGCGGCGTTTGAACTTAACGATGTGACGATCCTTGAATTACGAGCAGCGACCGAGCAATAAAATGTTCTTTCGAAAGAGTTAAATCGCGTGTGATGTAATCTCGCGACGCGTACGAGGGTTGATGACCGTATTAATGGGATAATTAAATGTTAACGGTATCTCACCGAGAAGATATATTCACGGAAATCGTAGAATTATTGGTTCTGCTTGGGATTCAGGCGAAATATAAAGTTACGTCTGAAATGGGATATCTCCCGTTTGAGTATTATACATATATAATGTAAAATCTCATTTTGTCATTTTATTTTGAACATTTCGCATGAGACATTGAAAAAAATAAAATTAATAATAATAATTGCGATAATATATTTAAAATTTTTTCTCCTTCCGATTTAAGAGAATTAACTTTGAGCTTCAGTTTTGGACAAGTTACAATTATAATCGATACGCGAATCTAATCACGCGCTGACACGATATCAACCCAGATACGAGAAAATTAATGACCGTTACGAAATACACGGTTATTCATTTATGCGTTCATAATGAAATACAGACTTGGCGGACATTATTAAGAAGCGTGTTAGATCGTTAAGTAACAGCGGGGCGACTATTAATCCAGAAAAAAAAAATTTCTCGCCTCTTTGTTCCTGGTGCGAGCTTGTCGCGGAATTAGGCGCGGTATCTGCCGTAATTAGGGATTACTACATTTCGCCAATTATCTCACTACGGTTAGGATCGACCTGTGTGGCGAACTCGGCGGGACAGGATTTATGGTTCATCGTGAACGCGGCCATGGAGGAACAAGGTTCCTTCGTGCGAGCATCTAAAGTCGCACACGAAGAGAAAACGCGGCATTCTCTCTCGGTGGTGTGCCACGACCGGTCGGACCGATTCTGCTGATAATACACGTGTAGCGTCACCCTGACGTATTAAGGGCGCCGATTTCGGCGCGCGAGGCGACACGTGATTCACCCTGACGCACCACAGGTTTGATGTCGTCATTAATCGTGAGTTATATCCCGCAACAGACTTCGAGAGTTTGACAGATTGTTACTTTCAAGTATATTTGTCCCAGCGAGCGTTTTCGTGATTTATTTGATAATTACAATAATTCTCGATAATATTCTCATAACAATTAATCGTACATCTTATAATAGATCTGTTTTAAGAGAGATGATAGATATTTCTCGAATACATCAAAATTCCAAAGTGGGTGTAAATGACTCAAGTCCGTGTCTCGACCGTATTAATTTTCCCTGACCTGTCGAGGTCAAACTCCACCTGTTTCACCTACCTACACGTTCGACGCTCGGGCTCCGAATCGAATGTGATTTTGATTTCTCCGCTTTTGTGCGCCGCTTCGAGCGTGGGCGAGGATCCCCGTGGTTCGCCAGGCTCGTCGACCTTCGTCGGTTCCAAGAAGTCGAAACGTGCGGCCGTATCTCATCTCCTCGGAAAGGGGGATTTCGTGCACTTCGGGGCCTCTCTACGAATAATGTACACCGCCGTTGCTCATCGTCCAACCCCACGACCCCTGGGGATAGAGGCGATACCACGATTAGTAATCGCGTGTTACCACTCTCTTTCGTGTTTTTTCTCTCTTCCTTTTTCTGTCCTCGCTGTTCTTATCATTCCGTGTACGTCTAAAATACGCCGGGTGTTCACGACAAATCGTTTCAAAATAGATAAAACGTTATTAGCTGCTTACATGCATCTCTGGATCTTCCGGCATACTCGAACTTACCAAGTATTAATGACGATAAATCTGTTAAGAAAAGAAAAACATTTTAACTCAGTTTTGTCTTTGATATACCTAATCATAGAATTTAAAGATTTTACAAGAGGAGATTGCGAATTAATTTAATTTAATTTGAGATTTTTCTAGTTATTTATTAAGTAGAGTAAAATCTCTGTCATTAGTATTTATTATTATTAATTTACTATTAATTTGTAAGTGAAATTTAATTTTAATTTATTTAGAATTTTTTAGAGAAATAGATAGATGCAAGATATGTAGAATTATATACCTACAATAATATCTGCTGGAAAATATCTGAAATGCGTCACTTATAGAAATGTGTAGTTGCTTAAGAAAAGTAAAATTTAGCTTTGTAGAGAGACCAAGGCGCTTTTAAATTTGCAATCATCATGTCTCCCGCTGTTCGTCCTTCTGGATGGAACTCATCCTCGGGGACACTCGTTCATGATATGGCCGTCTTGTTTAGCACCAAAGAGACGGATGATCACCATATTTATCACAATAGAGCCAATCAATGGGGGTTAATTATCACCGACATCGAAGTCGCTTGACTCGTTATATCGATGATAAATCGGTGTCTCAATATCGGAAAGCCGTCATTTTTCGTCATGTAAAATCGCATGTTTATATCCTTTCATACGTGACTCGATCAACAACGAAGGAAACGCGAAGAAAAACGAATATATCTTTCTCTGATTGTGAATGCAATCCAGCACTTTATTTTTATAAATTATATCTTTAAATAATTTTCCATTAATATAATGGACTGCAATATTTCTGCATTATAAATAATTTTTTCTCAACATATCCAGAATTTTGATTTTTCTTAAAATCACAAATTATCGTATATAAAAAATGCGTCGAGAAATATAGTATCTTGTAAAATATTTGTTATATTTTAAACTATCGTTGTCACATATTGTTACAAAGATCTGAAATTAATTAAGGGTGCAATTCTTGGAAATTTTACTTTATGTAGACTAATAATACGTTCGAAAACTTAATCAATGACTGAGCTTCAATTTTATCAAAGACTGAGAGATGAGAGAAAAACGGAGGAAAGAGGATCCGCGCAGTCGCGTATATCTCGTAAATAGACACGTTTACTCGGACAGACCTTGTTATTTGCCAAAGCCCCTTATTAAAGACCTTAAAGATCGGTGAACACGCACTAAACTACTGCCTCTAAACTGTTCGCGCGATTATCGTTCTGCAGTCGAGAGTGAAATACCTGATTCCGTTGAATGGCGAAATCCGACGGTACTGAACGAAATCCTCTACATACATAAACGATCGATCGGATCTCCATAAATATACACGGCATTATATTAATTGAATATCAACGTAATGGATTTAATGAAGGTCTGGATCTCTACGTCGAGCACACATTATACGAATAATTCGGAAAATGTTAAATGGTCAAATAAATCTTAACAAGCTTAGTCCTATTTTTTGACGAAAGTATTTTAACTTAATTAATATGTTATACTTATTGTTATAGGACACTTTGATTACAGACGTCTTTGATTGGAAAAATCTATTAATGATTCTGTGATATATTCGTGTACATATTTTATTTCCTAATTAATATTTCACAAATTAATATATTTATATGAATGTTTTCATCTTATATTTGATTTAGTCAACTCGATATTTTATATTAAATATTGAAGGTATAAATGGTACATTTTAATTTGTAAATATATATCTTTGTATAAACATATGTATATATTATATGTATATATATATATATATAAATTATATATATAATTGTATGTGTCTATATTTCGAAAGAGGCCATTTTTGCAATCTGGAGATTTCACAAAGGAGGTAAATAAATTGATTTAATGGAGCAAATGATCGCGACTATACCATTAGTGACATAGGCCGACATAAAAATATATACATAAATAAAGATATATGGATATGATAAAAACTAAAAAATTGAGATTACATATGCTAAATTACGATAATGTTTAGAAAAAAATTACTCTAATGATTTCCGCTCGTGAGGATATCTTAAGTAAATCTAACAGGGCGAAAAAGCGGCACTTCGCGTCATTACTCGCGACTTGCAATAATGTATGAAGTATATTCATGTATTAAGTGAAGTGTGTCGGTTGAGACACGGATATTGGTCGAACTAGAAGATTGATATCGAAAAGCTGGTCCGTTTTCATTCACCGTGGATATACTTGGAAGTAGAACCGTTTTGTTTAATTTAATATGGATGAACAATTATTTTGTCCTAGATAAATGGTTTTATATCAGCAAACTCTGTTGAAATTACCATCAGCGTACATTATTCTCTAGTTGGCGAAGAATAGCGATTTCAAATTAAAACATTTTGTTAAACAATGTTGAAAAAGACGATATATCGATACTGGGATATTGAGATAATAGTACAAAAATAATATATAATGTAGAATAAAAAGATAATGGCTGCTTATAAATGTGACGAAAAATATTTATATGCGAAATATTATTTTGATATCATATTATACATTATTTCGAATTTAAAAAAAATGTTTTCTTATTGATTCGTTATTAAAATAGACATTTTTGACAGCTGGCAGTGACTGGTATGCGTTAAGAAATCTGTGTCGCAGAAAACATTCTTCATGTTCACGAACGCCTTATTAGGTTGAGAAGTGAGGGTGAGGTTGATAGGTGGAGTGTCGTTGCAATCCAGGCAGGTAGGCGCCAACAATACCGAGAGACTGTCAAGAGGAGAAAACCGTCGACACCGCGTTAACGACTTGCTGCCATGTAGGGCTCGCGACGCCATTTCTCGCGTTAAGGTAAAAGCCTCTCGAGTCTTGAGAGAAAGATGGCTAGAGAAACGAAGAACGGCGAGGACGCAAATAGAGAAAAAAGGAAAGAAAAGAGATCCTATGTGTGCGAAGCTTCAGTCCTGGCATTCATTACTTCGGCATGTAAAACGGGCGTTGCCGGTTTCGCGAAAGACAGAACAGTAAACTCGCACGAGAGATACGAATGTACTTATATATATTAAATTTAACGGCCGAGAAAGAGACACAATATCGTTATTTTTTCGTCGAATAAAAAACTTGTCAGTGCTGTTGAAAATATCATTGTATGAAATTTTAAAAGAAATATAAAAACATTATTAGACTCAATATTCACAAATTTTTATTATTAGTTTTACCTTTTATTTTATAACACTCTCATGTGTTTATGCATGCAAAAATATCAGTTTGTACACTAACAAATATTTATTTCGCGATCTTTTTTTGCTTATGCAGCTGCGGGACTCCAAACCGAACTTCGATCACTAAGTCTGGTGTCTAACAAGTACATCAATGAATTAATTAAATTTTTACAGTCGTTTTCGACTGTGAAAAAACCGGGGACGTTGATAATCTTCGATATCAAACTGTGGTGTTTGGCACATACATTATGCATTATGCAATACGTGAAAGATATCGCCTGATGATTTATGTACATACACATATTCTGGATCTAGTTCCGAGTTAAGGTATAACATACGTGCTTGCTTAGTGTATGCGAATGACTGACCGCTTGTGCGATCTTGGAAAGGGCCCCGAAGGCCGACTAGAAGTTCTTTTCCTCGTTTATCCGCGAGTTATAATTCGTTCGGTCGTAGCATGTGCGGCTCGGTGGCGGCGCACTTACTTAGACACGTTAGGTCCATCAGGGTCCACACAAGGCCCCAGCGGGGAAGCATGTGCATGCGATACGCTAACCGGCGTGAAGAGGAGCATGAACGTTTCGCGTTGCACGAGATTGGAGCTCTTTGTACCAGGATTTATCATTATCATCGTGTTGGCAGATACGGAGGCGAGGCGGCTCTAAAAATTCCGATACGGACGTCATAAATTGAGGCCTGCTCTGCCTTTGCCGAGATATCCCACCGGCTATCGCGAGACTGCCTTTACATAATTTATACAGTCTTCCTCTATTCGCTTATTCAGTATTATTTGATCAAATATTTTAACGACGCGCAACGTGAGAATCTTAAGCGATATTAATTGCTACTTTATAATTGGTGCTCTACTTTAATTGTTGAAATTGATATTGATACGATTTTACATTTTTACACGCAATTCAAATTAATTTTCTTATGTAACATCAATACAGGATTAAAAGTGTATTAGTGTTATTACCGATTTTTAATATTAATTTTATTTTAATATCATAATTATTTTTTTGCTCCGATTTTATTATTTTACGAAGCGTAAAAATAAAAATTTGTTGTTCAAGTTATTCCTTAATAATAATCTCAGAGATATTACATGTTTCTCTTGACTAGAAAATTGACGAAGAGATAGACGTGTTTTACGATAGCAGCTGGTCCGGAACAGACACAAATACAAGTTCTTTTTCCTAGAGGATGACGTCTCAGACACGAGTAATAAGCCGCTTCTACGGCTATTGGTTTCAATTTAATTAACGGCCGCCGGTATGCCGTAAGTCGCTAATTGCAAGGTACGAGGTGGCCAAGAGCACCGCACCGGAGACACGAAGGGCGGATCGTTGAAAAGGATCGCCGATCGATCTTCCCGACGCTCGCGATTTTTTTCTTTTTTTCGAGGAGCGACTCACCTCTTACTGATCTTTCCCGACTCTTTACGATGACGTTCCATCGACGAGTCTTTGTAAAAGACGGACCTCGTTTGTTCCAGCAGTGCGCTTTCGAGTTTACCACGACCAATAATTGGAATCGGGAGATAACAATGATCGGCCATGAATTACGCCAATGCGGGAAATAATTATTGTATTGTTAATATATTGATTTAATAATTAATTTATGCTCATATTTTAGGAGAACTTAGATTATCGGATAAATATGTTTGAAAAATTACACTTAATGTATCCCTTGTTTTTTCCTTAATGTCACTTTTCTTTTTCCCTCTTTGTGTCTGGATAAACCGATACAAGAACCGAGTGCGGGTCTGTTCGGTTTTATATTAATTGCAAATGTGTACACACTGATTGTGCAAGGCACATGTTATAATTAATATAATATAATATATATAGAAAAAAAACATCTTGAAATATGATGATATTAAAGCAACTATGTAACTGAGAGCGAAGAGAGAGAGAGAGAAAAGGATAAATATAGGAAGAAAAATAATGAGCCAAGTAATGAATTTCGCTAAACGCAACTCGCCTACGTATAAGACTTTCGTAAACGCGAAGACTTATACTGTTACTTTGCATCGCTACTTCCGGTCGAATGTTACTTTGCATCGCATCAATGCTTCTTTATTCTTAATGTATTTACGAGCGCGTCAACCGTATTTACTAATCTCCACGCTGGATTCGAGTTAAGTTTGACATAGCATAACGCTAATATTGCAAATTATGTAATCGCGAATGCAAAAATTACGAGATGCTAATAGAGACTGCTGATTCATCGTTACTAATTAATCGATCGATTGCGCGACAGATGTCGATTCGATGTTGGTCGTTGCGTGGTTTAGAAAGCTAGCTGCTGTCTTCCGTCACAATGATAATCAAAATAGAGCTTATTACAAATATAGACACACACACATACATGTATATGATGAAAGAAAAGCAAATAAACAATTAAGATTCACGCATTGAGATTGTACATACAATTTGTAGCAAGCTATAACGTCGACATTTTCAGAGAATAATAATTTTAAAAAATAGTTAATATTTAATCATAAAAATAAATCAAAATATAGAATATAAAATAAAAAATAAAAATCTATGAACAAATCTTAATAAAAAGGCGTTCTCTTAATTATTATTAAACTATATTATTTTTGACAAATAACTTGTATTATGATTTTCCGATTCTATTATAAGTTGTCATACGTTAACATTAAGATTTTTCTTTTTTGCTCAGAAGCATAACGTATCATATAATTATATTAATTATTCTGCTAAAGGATTTATAAATAACGCAAAACTCGATTAGAAAGAATGACACGGCGAATACGGAAGGTTATCAAATAAAAATCAAGTATCATATTAATCAGACGAAAGAAAAGTGATGTAAGAGTTCCAAATTAGCTTTACCTTAATAATTACGAGTCTTATCGTGGATTTAATATTTCAAGCATATACCGACAATATCCTCGTGTATTATTATTATACCAGCGCTGAATTTCAAATTGCCGGAGGAAATTCAATAATTCTATAAATTATTCGAGTATATATTGGTATTATAAATTCACTCATCCGTATGCGTGGAAATCTCATAAACGACCGAGAGAGTCTCTCGAGAGCAGTTGCTTCCTGCCAGGCTGTCGTTCGCGATACACGTTCGCCTTATTCAACGTTTTATAACTATTGACCACCTGCAGGTATGCGTTCCGGTAAATGGAATTGATATACCACCACAACACGATATCATAAACCACTCTGTTGCGATAACAAAACGCGCTAATGCGTAACAACGCTCTCATTCGACGAAATAAGCCTGTCCCGTCATTATATCTAGAGGCGAATGTGAATTTTACACTCTTAGCATAAGTAGAAAAATCATTTTCTCTATTTATGTTATACACGCTAGATAAAAATTATATTTTTAATTTGCCATTTAAGTGTTTTTTTTTTTTTTTTTTTTTAACAATTGCAACATCTTAAAATGAAAATGCGAATTATATTAAATTTACAGAGAAATATTTTACTTTTTCTATATAAATTTGTATTATCGGTTTAAAGTAGCGAACGAAGCAATCGATTCATCCGATGAGTATTTCTTGGAGAACGCAGATTATCGAGAATGGCAGTGAAAGTACGTATGTACGTACGATTTGCTGGAACTAAGTTTGATTGATCGATTTCTAGACATCGAATTGTGTGTCGAAGTCGAAGAATGATGCAAAGTGCATTTTGTATATTAATACAAGTTGTCAAATTTTTCTAAATTGAAAAAAGAACTTGTTTTTCCATTTATATCCATAATGTCCGTCTCAACCGCGTGTCAACCGCGGTTATATTTTCACATCGTAAAACCCGTCTCTTAATATGCTTCGATAGACCCGGGACAGCCAGCATAAATCATCAGCTACATTTTTCTAACACGTGTCTAATTTTCATTCAACGATATGATATCGGTACCACTCTAAACAGTTTCACAGTACTATTACGCTCCATAAATTTGAAACCGATGGTCTATGTCCGTAATAATGTGTGTCACATGACTATGGCACCTCGCGAAAATCAGAACCAGCGGTCCAGGAGCGATGAAAAACCGATGATAAATCGACGATCTGCCAACGGGTTATTGGGGATACGCGCGTTTCAGTTACGAATGTTACGATTTTCGCTTGAATTTAGAGCGAACATGCGAATGCACGGTCTCTACCTTATGCGCATTATTTATCGCGACGGATATATCGCCGATGGGAACGGGCGAGTCGTAATTCCTCGCTGATCGCCGCATGCGTGAGTGCACGAGTGCGTGAGTGCACGCGGTGCGGGTGGGTGGTAACACACCGCCGGGGAAAATGCCAGTGAAAGTCTATCCAGACGATCTCCTCGCTCCTACAAACGATTCTCGTCCCACGTGTCGCGCCGGGACGACAATCGCTTCCTGATGAAGCGAGCCATTCGATATCTCGCGCGCGGGCGGTTCTGCCGTTTAACGTTAGAGAGTCGTAACAATATATAATAGTTATCGTAATAGCGCCGTAATACGTGCCCGCTATTTTATGCCCGGCACTACATCACCGGTTATAGTTATCTCGCGTAATGATGGATTTTATATTCCCCGCGATCGTGTTCAATAACTGTTCCTATGAGTCGTAACCGCGTTGCGACACCGGTATCATTCAGAAGCACCGTATTAACATAATGGTCACCGCGACGTAATTACAACATTGTGAGAGATTGCAATAATTTAGATGCGAAAAAATTCGCGAACAGTGCGCGAACATACGACGGTATACGCATTACTCCGCAATTTTTTCCAATCGATCAGCAGAGACGAGATTATTCGTGTAACGACCAGGCTGATTAAAGAAAGTGTTAGACATCAATATTTCGATCTCAATTTTCAATTATCTGTAATATGACAATTATCTATATGACATAGATTGTATCTCAGTAAATTGATTTAAGAAATAGATTTAATTCCTCCTTTTTATGAAATTATTTTATATCTAATTATATTTTTTATATCTATTTATATTTTTTGTTTATACAACTCTTGAGTATCAATTAATATTTAAATTGTCGAATATTGATTTTATATACGTGCGAGAAGAGTACTATTTATAAAATTATAAAAGAAGAGTAATATAGCAATAACAATGAACTATTGATAATTCTAGTAAAAATAATCTTTAATTTGGATTTATGTAATAAGTATAAGGAAAGTAATGTAGAATATATATCGCACATTCTTTTTCTTAAATATCAAAGTATATTATTTTAAAATAGATAAGAAATATATGTCAGCTCTCAATATTAATAATAATAATATTTCGGACCTATATTTTTCTCGTCTATTTTTCTCCATATATAAGTTCGAGATTAATTTATATATGGAACTTAGTAATCTCAAACCAAGAGATACAGTTCCGAAGAATTAATTTTTCGCGCTTGGGCTCTATTGGCCGATTTAAAATTCATATATTATTATTATTATTTTAAATTACTTTATATGAAAATTAATTAATGAAAGGCTCGTATAAATTAACAAAATTAAACAAATCAAATATAGTAGGCCAACTGAACGAGCAAATAAATAAGATGTAAAAATTTATTAATAGTTAAATAATTAAATTAACATTCCGTTACAGAAACAATATAAATCGTAAACGTTTCGTGTTTTTTTTTAATTACTTTATATGTAAAAAAAATCAATATTCGATTGATTGCTCTCGCGAATTTCGAGCTGCTTCGAGAAATAATCAGCGTCTGAAATATTCATATGAACGCGTGCGATAGGTCACGAACTATAAATAGTGTGCGAGAGTGTGTCTGGCACACATCGTCGAGTCCCTCCTACAGCCCGGAAACTCGGCGAGAGTTCTCCTCTCTCGAGGCCGTTCGCCGAGACTCGCAAGGACGTTACTGCTCTCTCGTCGAAGGAGAAAATACCCCTGGCGAGAAGCGGGATGTCCGTCTGTCCGGTAGCGTCGCTTATTAGCGATTATCCTGTCCTAACATTAGCGCTTGCGTAAATGGATCTCGATCTCTCTTCGAGGTATCTCTCTTTTCGATCAGATCGTCGCGATCCACTCATCTCTCAAGATTATAATTCAAAATTCTATTTTATATTCCCTTAACTATGGTTTATAGGTAGCCCCAGATTGATGCGATTTGTGAAATAATGGTTATAATTATATCTAACAAGCACGAGGATTTTTTTCTATCGTCTCCTTTTTTCAAGGAGATGCTCTCGGATCCACCGCGGACGCGCCGTCGACAATAAATAGTCATGGCGAACATAAATTCTTTAGGAGGACACCATGCGTCATGCTAGATTGGTATCGGGAAGACGTGTTATCGCTCGGTTTTTTTTACGGTAAAACCTTATGCATACTTTACGCGTGTGTCTAAAAGACCCGGTAACTTTTCCGACTCGGTTCGACGTGGTGTTTTAAAATATATATATATATCTTTCGGGCAAAAATATGTCTCTAAGTTAGCTTAAAATTCGGATGGAAGAATCTCTAGGGAAAAATTTAAAAACGCATTAGATGAGTTTTCGAAAGAAGCTTCTTTAAGTAAGTTACGGGACTGGCGCTGTTTAAATAAGCACTTGTCACTGAAACGGCTTGCCATGTTACTGTCGAGAAAGTGAACGGGAGTGAATCAAAACAAATATCAATTTCATCTGTCACGTTTACGTCTTGTATCTTGAGTAACACCTGATGGTATCTTTAGCCAAGATAAATACACTCTAGAATCTCCAATAGCGCAGAAAGAGAGAGAGAGAGAGAGAGAGAGAGAAAGAGAAAAAAATTTTCGTTATGTCACTCTGTGGCGATATTAATAACAGAAAACGAGCTATAAATTATTCAATTATTCATCTCATTCTTTAACTGTCAGGCATTAAAAAAAGATGTAGTGCCATTCAAATAAACAATCTTTCAGAATAATGCTAATTATTGTCTCTAATAAAAAGTAGGAAGAAAGATCAGCACACACATTAATATTATACACAAACAAACTATAAAATTACCCAACCAATTAATTCATAAATTGCTTATCAAATTTTACCGTTAAGATAAAAAGTTGTCCTCTCAATTTATATAGACAGATACCGTCATTCCGATCCGACGCGGTTAAAACACATTTTCAGGTATACAAAGAAGAGAATTCACGCCGCAAAAGTTAAGTTAATTGGACGAGTTAAGAGGACGACGCGCATCTTTTGGCCCCGCGTTAAAAGCAGATATGCAAGCATCCCCGGAGTCGGGGGACCAGAATTAATCGACATATTCGGCAAATCGAGAGCTTCGACGGCGGCAGCCGAATGTTCCTCGCGCTGGAATTTCTGGAAGCCGTTTGCGTATCCCGGCAAATCGAGGGATGGCAAAAGGGCCTCTTGAACCGCGTTTTTCCGAGCCGCGGTCGTACACAAAAGCCGACGTCAGTTACGCCGATAGAGAGATTCCATTGAGCCCTCTCGGGTCCCCAGTGCGCTGCCGGCTGCGCCGGTTGCAATATCGACGGACGACGATCTACCCAATTAGTAACCATCGCGAGCATCCATTAGCTCGTACCAAGTATCGGCCAATCTGCTGCCGGCTGCAGGCACGTTTCGCTACCTGTGCGTCCGTCATCGAAAAGCGCGCGCTTTATTGCATTGTCTTTTATTGCTGGTTAATATAATATTTAAATTTGCCCCCGTCTCTTTAATACAGTCATTCGTTGATATAAAAGTCCGGAGTCTTTTAGTATAAATTATACGAAATATGAAATCAGGTTCTCCAAAATAAGACTCTGCTTCAAGTATTTTTATGTAAATTCTTTATAATCTTTTTTTTTTGTTTTAGAAAAGCCACGTTTTATGAAAAAATACTGTATAAGATGCAATATGACGTATTTAAATACTTTCACATTCATTTCTTAATATGATCATTCAGTGATATAAAAGTATCGATCTCTTAATATAAATATATGAAGTCAGGTTCTTCAAAATTAGATTGCATCTTGTAACTATTTATTTTGTTATATAAATTCTTTATAGCCTTTTTTTATAGAAAAACCATGTTATATGAAAAAAATAATACTATATGAGAGACAGCTTGCAATTTTATAAATAAATATTTTCACGTATTATACATATTTAAGATGTAAACATGCGAATTAAAATAATATAATAAGTTACAAATTAAAAAGCCAACTTAACGAGCTGATTAATTAGATGTTAACAATTTATTCTAAGTCATGAAAATAATACAAATGATAATTAGTAAACGTTTCGACTGTACGACAGTCTTATTTAAAATAATATATATCTTACAAATTTACGTGCAGAAGAATATTAATTTGATCAATAATTAATTTGCAAATAAAAATGCAAATTTACACGAATAGGTAGGCTTCGACAATCATTGTGCACGCGGCTTAATTCCTGGCATGGCGGAAGAAGGCTTTCTGACGCAGGCTCCTTTCGCCGATGCATCCGTTGGCCTCTTGCCTTACCAGATTGTTGACCATGATTGCAATTAGTAACCCAGCGGGAGCTCTCTGTGCCTCGGATAGCCTCCGACCAGTCCCCCTTTTTATCCCTTCGGCGACTAATACGAGTGGCGGCGTTTCTTTCCGGCCCTCACCGCCCCCGAGCACGTCAACCGGCAACGAGTGCGAGCACGAAAAATCGGAGGAATCGACGAAGACAACCGTAATGGACATTTGTTAAGGGAAGAAACAGGCGATAGAGGTCGGGAGCCTTGGGAGACATCGAGATATCGAATCTATTTTGCGTAATCATCCGGCGTAAGACGTTGCGTTGCTTTTTTTGCATTCCTTACACAAGGATGCATATTGTAAATGATTTTTCAACTTTAAAAAAATTATATTACAAATTAATTTTTATATGAAATTTGAGTGCGTCTATTCTAGATAATAGAATTTAATATATATTATTTATATATGTTGCTAAAATTAATGATATAAATATTAAATTTTATACAAATTTCTGTGCTATATAAATCTGCTTATGCCAATAAAAATATTATAGTAATTAATCTCTCTATTTAAAAATTACGAAAAAATGTTACACGTTTCGCAAATCAATACAGTAATGATGTATGGACAAATATACACAGACAGATCGTAAAAGAAGAGAATGATCGGAGCAAAGTAGAAAACGACGTTGAAGAAGACGATATACACGAGATCGTCCACGTGCGATACGCCGTATGCCTATGGATTAATTAAAAATGCAATAGAGGCAGCGCACACAGATGTGAAGGGTAAGATAATGAATAGCCGGAATATCTCTCTCGGAGTCGAAATTGCGAATGAAGATCTAGAATGGAGATCGAACGAAGAGACCGGGTCGAACGCCGAACGATCGGCTCTCTTTCTCTCGGCTTCTCCCGAGAAATCGATTCGCCCTCGATATACATATACACACACGATGACTTCACCGCGCATACCGCCCGATGAAATATCGGAACGGCCTTTTATATGCAACGTCCCGATGGGTAGTTAACCTCCGTCGATCGCGCGCGTACACATACGCATGTGCGTTCGCGCGCGCACGCACGCTTCGTTTGCGTAGGCAGCGGTGGTAACGAACAATCAGCGATGCCCGTTATAACCGTGATTTTATGTTCCAATTTGCAAACGCGACTTTAAAAGCTCCCTGGATGTCGACAACCACCTGGTACCACCATCATCGTCGGTTACCACCAATCTCGCCTTCTCGGATACCAATCGTAACGAGAGATTACGATAGAGCAGCGAAATATCGTTTATCGTGAAAATAATATTACTCCGAATCTCGTGTGCATACTCAAATAATAATATAGAAGTTACTTGAAATTGTCGAGAGATATCGAATGCAAATTACTCGATAATTAACTTTTATATCATTTTTTTTTAAGTCACAATAATATTCATAGTTTAATTAATTTTCAAAACTGTATTAATTATAATCATATAATTCAAGATTCATTTAATTTTCACTGATTATCTTGGTAGATTTTAATATTGGTTATGATTATTTCATAGAGTATTTTAGTATTATAAACATATACAGAATTTTTTTCTTTTTACTTATTTTACCTGTAAAGTCTTCATCTTACGTATTTTAAAATTTTTAGAAACAGTAATTTATATATAGATCGTGTAACAAAAATAGAAATATAATTTACAATCTGTTTCCTAGAGATAAAAAGGTTTGCATAAAATATAATATAAAAATAAATTTACATAAAAGTAAAAGTATATTGATATTAAATTCTTAAGGGTCGCAAAGGGTTAATCGCCACTTCAATCGCTACTAGCGCTATTAAGAATTATCATGCTACTGACGTTCACTTTCGTAACGTAGAAATTACTCGCGAACTGAAAGTCGTTTCTGCATGATTAATGGACGATATACTATCGATCGTTGCTGGTCACGCACGAATTGGATCCGTGACGATATCGCAAAACGATCTTAAACTCTTTCCGGCGAGGGGATGGAAGGACGAGCTTTCGCGACGAAAGAGAATTATAAAAAGAGGCGGTGGTTAAAGCATTCCATTAATGGCGTGTAATTTACATAAACCATAAACATCAGGATCGAACAATAAACGTAAATAATTACCTATATTTTTAAACTGTCATAATAAATTCCACGCATCCATCGTTACGCGTTTCTGCTATAGCTCGTTGTTTTGATTTCGTTCTTCCATCGTGTACCTATTGAATCCTATAGAGATTTTGTATATTCTCTCCTTCCTCTTCTCGAGTTTCTTTAAATAATAATTTTAATAATACATTTTAATACACATTTTAAAATGACATTTAATTGTGAGCTAATTACAAAGCGCTTCGCACCACTACTTTCCTATAGAATAAAATAAAAAGAACCATAGAAAAAAATTTTTTAAACAATTTATTTTATCCAAAAAACTCGCACTTTCAAATATAAATCTAAACTGCTGGTCTTCTATTTCGACAGTTCTCCTTTTTATTAAACAGTTCTCGTGTAGTTCGGACATTGAGCGATTGTCATCGCGATGATTAACACAGTTTGATAGTTATTCAAAATAAAATTAAGTAAAATTAAAATAAAATCAGGCAATAGCGTGCGCTTGTGTTGTCTAGTTATAGTAAAAAAAGAGATACATGATTCATATTTCTAAAGAGATATTCTTTATCTGATACTCTTCTTACGTCACGTTTACGACCTCCTACGATGTGCCTGGAGATCTAGGAGGAATTCGAAAAAGAAACTAGAAATGCTGCGCAACAAGATCTCGCGCGAGATTCATTTAGATCAAGGACTCAGAGTTAACCCGCGACTGACAAAACTTTGGATTTATTATAATGTCAACGACCTTAAGAAAAACCGAGCATGTATATGTATAATAGCCAACAATACAAAAGTAACAACTACACATATTCAGGCGTAAAAATAATAGTTTAATTAAATGAGAAAATTTCTTGTAAATTTTTTTCTCAATATTTCTTATGTATAAAAGTATTTAATAAGTATTTTCTTTATCTTAATATATTAATACGCGAAAAAAAAAATATATATATATGTACATACATATATGTGTATACGTATTACTCTAATTGATAAATAAATATACATATATTACAAATAACTTCTTTCCACGCGATATCTGTCGAATATAAAGTTACGAAAATTATACAACTTTCTATCGACGCAGCGGTCAGCACGTGCCTCGTTTCCGAATTGTTTCGGAAACTAATTCCTACGCGGAACAAGGAGCACCATCATGGTTGATACCGTCGTAACCAGAACCTTCCCGGAAATGAGATTAGTTCAGATGTTCGTTACATTCTCCACCTCGTTACCACCTCTCGTAGAACTCGCCCGGGGGATTACGTCCTGACATGGGGGAGATTTCCGATTATTTTTTCCATCGGAAAGAGTTGCGCAGTAGAATAGCAGTGGAATTTAGATTATCACGAATACATTATTGTAACTTTGCTCCGGCGAGATTCGTATTTGATTGCACTGACGAATAATTTAAAAATGTTAAAATTGTTGCAAAATATCAGATATGCAAAATATGAGCGATTTATTGTTACTATCATCTCACATGTGTTATTTGTTATATAATAGTTTTTAAATTATATATATGTACATGTATATTCAATAACATTATTGATTTGAATAAATTTTTAACATAACAATCATTTCTTTTTCATTTTCAAAGAATTAATAAAATTGGTGAGAAACTAACAAGATATAGCAATTTTTATATTCTACATTTTTCTTTATAGGAATACAAATGTACAAAATTAAGCTTGCTTTTTAAGTAAATTATAATATTTTTGACAAAAAATTTAGAAGAAAACTTTTACAAGAAAAAATGAAGAAAGAAAATGCACACTACTTACAAAAAATACATAGAGTTGTATGACATATAAAATTATGAATAATTATTGTCTTGATTTTTTGTTGCAAATTACAGATTGCTTAAACTGATTTCTCATTGTGAATACGTTTGCAGAATCGAAAACGTTATTCATTACAATATAATAAAACATAGATAGAAACACTGTATATAAGAATGTCACAAAATTCTTTTGATGACAGTTTAATAATGTATCTTAACAAGTGCACGCGATTAATAGCAAATATTGTTTGTATAATTGTGTCAAAATATTATTGTAGTTATCGTATATTATGTGCATTGCAAATACGTAACCAATGCCACGAATAGGATTGGTTCGTTCGCGCGAAGCTCGCGTTCGCATTCTTGCACGTGTAAGTATGTAACCGGGCGAACGTCGTTGTAACGCGCCACACGGGATATCGCGTCGTTTAATTATTGTTACAATTAACAGCGTAGATTTTTTGCTCGCAAACGCGGCTATGCGCTATGCATGATAAATCGGACGCGCGACACGCAGGCTCGTTATCGCTCTTCTCTCATTCTGGACGCGCATTTCGTCTCTCCTACAGGAACTGGTTTGTAACCGGTACACAGCAGACGTAAACGACTTGGTCGCGTCCTATGGTCGATGTAAACCAACTGCTAAACTAGTTCCGGCTGCAGGAGAGTCGAAGGGTCCACGATGTAATCAAACTCTTGAATCGGGAATTCTGCATAAACCACAAGATCGGATCTCTCGGCTGAATACGATGGCGAGGATTCGCCAGGACGAAACGCACGCGCAGGGCGTGTAGACGACAGACACGAACAATCCGATAATTACTAGTGTCCGAAAGTTTGCTGCTGTATAATTACGCGGCACGCCGCTGTGTGTGAAAAATCCCTGATGTAATGTCGCGTCTTATTCAGAGCCCGGCCTCACACGATGAGATCGCGCGCGATGTAAAGTTGATATTACAAGCAAGACTTCTCGCCGCTGATCTATCTGCAAATGTGTGTTTGAATATTAATTTCTCATGTATATAGTTTCCGTGAGAATATCTTCTATTTCTCGTGGGATTTTTTGATGCGCCATTTACATAAATCAATTTTTTTTTAATACAGGAGTCTGTAATTGTAATTTATGAAAGCTGCGCTCTCCCTGAGAATATTAATCGATTGCTTTTATTAAATTTAAATTCTTTATTATCGCTCAATTATTTTTTAATTACGGGACAATTTCCTTGACATTTATGGTATTTTTTCAGTATTCCATAAAATATTTAGTCATATATGTTCTACACAATTAATTATATGAGATATTGTGTTTCATATTGTATCAATTTTTGCTCTAATTTCCTAATATATTATTTTTATTTATCATGTATATGTTTTTTGTTCATACGTTTATTTTTTGACGTTATGCATTATATTAAAAGAGAGAAATTTTCATCCGTCCTTGAGCATGTGGAATAAGTACGTAGTATATTCTAACTTATCTTACCAACATTTTATATTGTGCATTTTATCGATTCACCTAGATTCGGCGACTAAAATGTCATCCCACTCGTCGCAACTTAAATAGAGCTTTAACGCGTTCATCAATACTTTGCAGCGTCGCTGAAACAGCAAGTTTGTGTTCACGTCACGTCGTTACTCGGAAAATAGATCAGGTCCAAATTTCGGCGATAAAATTCGGCAGCATGTTGATGACGATTTATCCGCGCGACTTACGTGATGCTTGATCATGCTCGGCCATTCATTGCTTAATCAATTAAGCGGCCGATTAATTATCGCGCGGAAGGACAGAACGCGATATATAGGACACCGGTAATTAAATCGTCACATCGAGTCCAATCGTACTCGAGAGAGAGATCAGAGAAAGCCGATGAGCATAGCAGCGGCCACAAATGATTTTGTCGTAACGACGTGGGATATCCCGGACCGGCCCCTGTGCCCGGCTAATTAAGTCTTAGTCGTATTCGCGTGCTTCTTTTGCTCGTTGTCGATCCTTCCGAGAGGCAGCCGACTTTCGGGTTGGACGCGTCATCATCAAAGTTGATTTACATGGAACGATATCGGAGCGCGAACGTTTATCGCAAATTCGACGAGACATTAAATTATTAAAAATTCATACATCCTATCGCGATTTTATTGCGCCTCTTGTTTTAATTGAAGGCTACGTTTTCTGCTTTTTTTTTTTACTAATGCCGACATGATGATTCTCTATAGCTACGTTACATCTCTTTTGGGATTTACAGGATTGTTCGATGCAGACTCGATGCTATATCGACAACATACGGTTGTGAAAAAAGTCCCGTAATTGCACATAAAGAGAGACAAGAAGCAAAACAAGTGTAGTTGCACCGCTAATAAACGATAATTGAGCCGCTCGTGCGCATCCGATGTATCGTACATTGACTTATTAGCGAAATGTCGCTTCCGAGTATTTTCTAATGCAATAAAGTAATAAATATGTAATTTCCCGTGCTTATCGATGTTTACACGTGATTAAATTCGAAATGAATAAAGGTGCGCTATTCGCGTGTGCGTGATTGTTTTATTGCCGTATTTTCATGTTATATTAGAGTTTAAATTTTTATTGTATTTTTTTCAAGATTTAATGATTTTGGATGCGATATTATATTTTATTCCTTATTATTATTATATATAAAGAAATATATGTATATTGCTATATAATATTAATATTGCTTTGATATGCTAATGTACGTTATATTTGTTTACTGTTTGGTTACGGAAAATCGTACATTATCAGAATTTAATTATAATAAATTAAAATGTTATTGGAAAGATCACAAACAAGTAATTAATATTAATTAAGAAATCGATTCTTACTGATACATATATTTATTTTTTGCAGCAAGATAATTAATTATTCATACGCCATATGTATAAAGAGTAATTCAAACAATATTTAATAAAACATTTTAATTATAAAGTACATTTATTTAAAAATGACCGACAACATGCTCAGATTCTCACTTAAATATTTAATTATATACAGAGCTTGCACATTTTTTTATTTCTAACTTGTTAAAATCTTTATTAAAACCTTATTGTAACCATTTTTTATTTTTATTTTTATTTTCTAGTCAATTATAACTCTTTTCTACATAGTGCGATAAATAGCAATGTTTATTAGTTAAAAAGGTAAAACTCTTCTCTCGACCGTACTGGCAAATATTATTTATTAAATCACAACGTTTCGACCCTTCTTTGAGTCCTTATCAAGTGATCTAGATATATGGTACATAGAGAAGAAATACAGTACAGAGATTAATACAATAAAAAAAATTACTTCACTTAACAATATTACAAAATAATGAAAAGAAGCGAAACATACTTGTGAAATAAAAATAAAATTATAATTTTAAGATGTCAAAAATGAATATAGTGTCGGTTTGACAACACGTCAAGACTCTTAGACGAGTTATGAGAGACTAAACGACCTTTATTATTTTGTCGTAGATATTACTTAAATTGTCGATATCCTTTTGTAAGTTAATAGCGTTATTATTTTTCTTAATAAAAAACATTTCAGCGATTTCTCGTTTTCTTACGTGTTTTTCTGTGCAAAATAACCGGCGAAGTCCAGTCAAAATCGTGATCGAATTCAATTTTATGTTTGCTGATAACTGATAAATTACTCGAATATATGCATTTTGATGTTGCTGAAATGTTCCTTTACACGTGTACATAGATTATTTCTTAAATTCTGTCTTAAATTCTGCGATTCTCAAATATCTACGTTTTTATTTGTTTATTATTTCTCTCGGGTTCGATTCCCGATTCAGCGACTTTCGGATCTATATTTTTCTCTTGCATTTATTTATTTATTTCCGCAGGGAGGTTAAAGGATTATTGAAATTAAATCTCAAATATATGAGATTATTTCATATTTTAAAATCTTGGCCGTGACCAAGTAAAATTTGGTGCCTTGTGCACAGGTATTTAATTTTAATGAAAAAATTTACTTTCGTTGCAATAACGCACTGTCATCCGCGATTGGCTCTTGTTGCCTGTCTTACACTTTAAATTTATGTTTATTATTTACTTTTTTATACGATGTACTGAGAACCCCTGTCTTAACCAGGTAAGACGATGAAGGGGGATCGTCGACGCAATCTGGCGTCTCGTGTGCTCCAGTGTCGGCTATCGCGATAAGTGATAGCGAAAGAGCGTCGAAAAATCCACGTGTGTGTACACGGAGCCGTGCACGGGCGGGCGTGGGAACCGCAAATAAGGGCCTTATCGTTCCGGCCTAAGAATGATAACGATTTTTTGCTGCCGGCAGCTCCCGAAGGGGAAATCATCTAATCGATCTGCGAATCCTCCCTGTCGTCGTCGTGTTGGAATTTCGTGTTTCCTCCCCTATCGATCGTATAAAAACAGCCGGAATATATAAAACCGCGGCGTGCGAGCTTTCGTAACCGGCGGCGAGAGATCGATCGATCGCATCGTAAATCGACAACGCGACGTCGTTGTTCCTTTTTTCCGCCGATACCGTCGTTATTTGCTGATTTCGGCGCGCGATACTTCGAACAGAGAGGAGTTCATGCGTGAAGAGCGTTGTTCTGTTCCTTTCACCGCGTGTGTTCCTATATCCCTTCCATGGGAAAGTACACAAATTCGAAAGTGTAATGCGACTTGGATGTGTATCGCGGGCGATTACGCGTGTGTACGTGCTTCCCATCAATGCCACACTTCCGTGAGATATATTTCGGTATTTCATCTTTAGCTTCAAGGTAGCGTCTTCTTTAAGGGCTTCAAAATACGGAAATAGAAAGTCACAAACACATCCGTTTTTATTTACAAGCAATTGGTAATCTAGAAAATTAATCCTTACTTGATAAATCTCTACTTTGTGGAATAAATCTTTCTCTATATGCCTAAGATTTATTGCGAATGAATCAATTTGAATTTACACGCACACATCTTTATTAAAATATTATAAGTCTATATATTTTACATGTATGATATAAGTTCGGTCTTTCCAAATTATTTGATTTACGGATATGTTAGCATAAGCGATATTTGTATTGATAAAGACTGTCGTACAGTCGAAACGGTTACTAATTATCATTTGTATTATTTTCATGATTTAGAATAAATTGTTAACACCTAATTAATCAGTTCGTTAAATTGGCCTTTTAATTTCTAACTTATTTGATTAAAACCTTCTTCCATAATCTTCTCATGACTAGTTTCCAACTCGTACGCGATAGTCTAGCGTGCGCATCAAAATTCAGTGTTCGCCCGATGCATTCGGTGCATATCCATTCGTGCAGCGAGCGTTTGGCTAAACGCTCTCTAATTTGCAAAAAAGCGCGAAAACGGTCTCCACCATCTGGCGTCTGCCACTTCGCGTCCCTGAGAGCTCTCGTTCGTCTCTTCGGGGTCGTGGAACGGAGAAGACCATAGGAGAGAAGACACACACTGGCCCGCGGGGCCTGTGATGAATTTCTCGCGAAATGTCTGACATTAAGCTACGACCAAGTTCAGCGCCCAGGGCGCGTGCCGTGTGGCACGTATATTTGTAATTCTAATGGAGAGAACGCGCTCGTGTGGCGGGCTCTTTCTCTCTCTTTCTTTTTCCCTCCCTTTTTTTCTTCAGCACGTAATAGTCGAGCAGGAATTCGGGGCCCAGGGCTGCGGTCCTCCTGGAAAAAAGGTGGGCTCTCTCCGAGAGATAGGCGCGGTGCGCCTCCAAGATCGTCCGCGACGTCCACACCCACCCTTTAGCCCGGGATCCGCTTTTAAAGCCAAGGGCCGAAGCCGCTCATCAACCAGATCTATGTCGGCGAATCAATTCACGCTGCATCGTCTGCGTCGCGTAACGCAACATTATACGAATCATGTCGCGGGTATCATAAATATTACACGCGTCGTTATAAATGATTTTAGTAGCGCATGCTCCTGCCATGCATCGTCATTACTGTGATTGGAACCCGAGATACGTCAGAACAACTGTTCTTCATGAAAGTTCTTCCAAAAGGAGATGTTCTGCTGTTGTGTGCACAGACTCATTTGAGAAAAAAATGATGAAAGAGTTACTTATATTGTAAAATCGAATTTCTCTTTAAAACGCTTTGTATAAAATAATTATCCTCTTTGAATTTCGAATTATCCTTCTTCACAATAACAAAAACATTGTTCGTTAAACTTCTAAAGACGTCGGCTAAGCGATCTCGAACGTGCAAAGTTATCATTCGTCTCACAATGTTTCGCCAGCGTGAACGATGCTGCGGAATCGCTTATCATCCGCGCGAATACGTAGTGTAATTGAGCATGTAATTAAAAAAGGGCTTGATAATGGTCGCGCAATAAAAGTTTCTCAAAGCGATCGAACGCGCTATTAAATCTTGTAATTGAATCGACCAATAGGCGGGAAACGATTTCCACTTTCTCTCTCTCTCTCTCTCTCGCATCTTCACACTTATCTATAATCTTATAACGGCGAAAGACAGTCATAGTTTTCGAAGCGGCTTCAATTTCAACGCGAAAGATCGCTCCTTAAGCCGCTGATAAATAAAAGATTATTGTGCCCCATTCAGCACGAGTGGCGAGCTCCGCGGGATCCTCGCTGGATAAGTGGGACAGCTTTACGCAAGTTTTTATATCCTCGGCATTGTCACTCTTGGGCCCCTCATACCACTTCGTGCGGAGCTCTACCTGCCAACATCGCCGTTCCATGGATCTTCCTTTGGGCCGACCATTGATATACGTCGACCGTAAAAGCACGCTGCCGCCTGATAATGCGCGAAGAGATCCATACGGTGGTAGGGCGAGAAAAGGGCGAGAAAGAAGGTAAGAGAGAAGGAGAGAGGCATAGTGGCTGGTGTAGGGTCGCGTCGATGATGGTTGTGGCGACGACATAAATAAGGGTCGTTGGTACGTGCGCAGGTATAACTGTTCCCAAAGTGAGTACACATCGTCGTGTATACCCCGTTGTCTTGTCTTCCTCCACGTCGTCCGGTGAGAACCGCCGGAGGCGTCTTCCTTGACTCGCGACTCCGAAGATGACGCGGTGACGCGCCCATAAATGCGAGAGTGTGCGCGTTTAATTCTCCTTCGCGAGAGGGCCGCCTCTCGCTTCCGCGATTTTACAAATGTGACAAGAGAATTTCGTCCTCGCGCTCTGATATTGTAATCAGTGTTGTGCTTGGGTGATTTTTAAATTAGTTAGATAAAGATGAGATAAAAATATGTAAATTTATCTTTTAGATGAGATAAAGATGATTTTGTTTTAAATATATCTAGATCAAAGATAAAATTTAATGGCGATTTATTTAAATAATTTTCACATAATATTATTTTTAAGACTGCTTATGTAAACACAGTTATAAAAAATGTATAAATTATAAAAGGGATTTAAAAATATACTCCTTAAAATAATTAAGGGATTAAACAAATTGTCCAGAAAACAGGCAAATTGTAATTTTGTTTCGAAAAATAATAATTTAAATTTTAAAAGGAGGTTTTAAAGCTTGAAATGTATACTTTCGAAAGATTACAGAAAACGATGAACATAACGAAATGGAAAATGTTTTCTGTGTAAATATGTCGATATGATAGATATGACTTACTGCGATAATTTCTTTATAGTGATCGGTATATTTCAAATTTAAAATAATCGATGTGTACAATATGTTAAAAAAATCTTGATTTTCTTTGATAAAAAATTTGAGAAAAACCCTTGAGAAAACTCGCGAATTTCTTCGTTATTTTCATCTATTTATAAAAGTTGACGAGTTAAAAAAAATTCAGTCTCTATATCATGCTATAGAGAAAAGATTCAGCTTTAAAAATCCATTCTTAAAATTGCTGTACGATAATTTTTAACAGAGTTATGAACGATTGAAGTAAAAATGACATTTTCTCTTCAATTTACGATAACTTGATAAGGAAAGATCGAAATTTAAATTGTAAAAAACGATTTTGCAGGGAAAACTTCAGGCTTTAGCGTAAAAATGTCAAAAAATTGTCTTCAAATCATCTTGTGTATACGACATGTCTACAAAGTGAGAAAAAATTTTCCATTTTGTTATGTTCGTCGTTTTCTGTTTGTAAGAAGTATCAGAATTAAAGAAAACGAAAAAAACTATGACCTTTTAAAAGTAGAGATTTCAAGCTTTAAAACCCTTTTTTAAAATTTAAATTATCATTTTTTGAAACAAAGTTACAACTATTTAAAATTTGCCTTTTTTGGACAATTTTTTGATCGTTTAATTATTTTGTATATAATATAAAAATTATGTTACACGTCATACACGAATATTCAATATAATGCACAAACAATACGTTAAAAATAACGAGGAATCTATAGATACGTAGAAACGCGTTTGATTGAGGGATATTTTGTTGCCGGGTCATCGTTAGAATTTATTGATACACCTTGCATAGTTTGTAGAGTGCGATAATGCGACAATTTACTGAATTCCCAGTGACAGAAGCATTCAGTAGGCTCGGCATGGAATTAAAAGATTATTAATTGGATGTGTGCGTAGCAAGAGAACCGCTCAGTGGGAACTTTATATGGGGATTCAAATGATCACCGTGAGCGGCGAGTGGGATGAGATAACGAACGTCAAGTTGGATTACAGTATCCCATGGATTTCCGACTGCTGCCTGTTATTTCGCCGACAATCTCCAGAATCTTATGAATTTTTTCTCCCTATACGAGAAAGTCTCTCTCTCCCACGAGCGCAAGCTCTCGGCTCAAAGCCGCGAACCATCAAAGCCCGCGGGTGGCAACAATCGCGTCTCTCTCTTTCTTTTTCTTTCTGTCTCTCTTGTATAAATTATGCCCTAATGAGAAGCAACGTGTCGAGTGATCGTAAAGGCCCAAGCCGGATGGCACGTTGATGCGTTACGATCGAATCTCTCGTGGGATATTCGTGAAATTCCAAGGCGCGAGAGTTGCCGAAAGCGCCGTTTCACGATCCGTTAGTCGAATTAGCACTTGTTGCCTCAAATTATGATTTGACAGCTACCAAGTCTTCAGAAATGCCGACGCGATCGTCTATTCGACGATTTTACGAGTATTATTACATGCTTATAATGTATTTTATGGAGCGAATTGAAAAAAAAGACACGAAGAAGCGGCCTTCTTCATGTTTTTCGACCTGATCGGGCACTTGTTATTCTCGTGAGAATGAAAATAATTTTTTTAAATGTTTTCTCTGAAAACTTTATGAGTTTAATGTTTAAATGGACCCACAGTTGCCATCTTTCAGTCGCTCACGAAACTCAGTCTACCATGTCGTATCGGATTCATAGTTGTCGATGAAGTACCGTTAAAGTCATAAATAAATTTTCATGTTTAACTAATTTAGTTGGTCGTAATTATTTTCAGGTTTCTTTCAATAATCAAATTCATTTCAGAGAATGCTATTATCAAGTACATGATCTCATAATCTCACCTATGACATGTTTACAACATTTAAATAACGTGGATAAGTTTATGTTGGTTTAGATTATCGAATACAAATTTAAAATATATTATGTTAAAATAAGAATAATTGTGAAATATTATTATTATAATATTATTTGAAGACAAATTATTTGAGAATAATATAAGAAATAAATTACAAATTATTCTGATAAGAATTATAAAGACGAGAAATATTATTTTTTAAGTAAAATAACAGCTTTAAATATAAGAAATGTAAAAAGTTGCATTATTTATTCAAGTAAACGTAAAAGTAACAATAATTATTTAATATTGCTCTATCGGTTAATATTGCTTTATCTTCAATTTAGGTACACCCGTTAGATGGCGACAAGATAGATACGTTCGTTCAGGTAAGTCTGTAAGTTAAATCTGCTTGGTAATCTCACTTTTCAGCATTCTTCAACTTACCGTATTCTGAAAATGTAGATTTTCTGAACTTATTGTATCAATACAAGATACAATAAATTATTTAAATATTGATTTTTGTTCTATATTTTTTAAAATTGTGTATTTGCTATGTGGTTGTAATAAATAACAATTCCTTATTATCATTAATATTACAATGTGACTTAAAAACAAAAATTTAAAAGAAAAATGTTTCCAGCTTAGTTAACTATTATATTGTAGATAAATATTATAAGTGCTCCTGCATAATATACGCAAAAAGAATTATTATAATGTTTTTTAAAATTATAGACAAATAAATAAAGCATTAGAAACAATTATTAAATATATAGAAACGAGTCAAATTACTTGTATCACAAAATAATATCAATTGAAGAAAATGAAGAGATAATTAATTAAATAAAAATTAATTAATTTCAAGTTTGCATCGTGTATCGTTGGAATAAATACCCAAGAACATTTGCAGTAAAGATTTTATAAAGAGAATTTTAAATGAATTAACTGTTATGTTCGAGAAAAGATTTTCTGGCATGAAACCAAGTGAACCTTTCGAGCAAATGTGCACAAGCTTTCACCAGAACGAGTTACACCTTCAGGCTATGATCGAGTCTCTTCGTCGCTCTCTTCGAGATCGACTCCTCTGTTCTTCACTCGTTCCTACTCTTCTTTATAACCATCTGCTTCTCTTTCGCACTTTCCACCCGCGATCGAGACGAGATCGACCTGCTTCCAAGCAAGATAGATGAAAATCATATTGTCATCGAGAACGATATCATCATTGATGTCTCGTGCTATTAGATCAACGCAATTCTTTCGACTATCCTGTCATTTGGTTCTTATAATTGCAGCCCGCACGCTCTTCTTCATTTTAACCTTCCTCTATGTAGATCCTGATCTGCTTAAAATTACACGTTTCTCTCAAACACGAAATGAAACGTTGAGGGAAAATAGAATCAGAAAACACAGCGCAATCAAGTTTCCAGTTCATTTCCGTTTGCTCAGAATATGTTTAAAGTTTATCCTAGAAGTCCAAGAAGGATTTTGATTTTAAACTTGTTCTAGCATGCCAGTAAATTACAGAAATAAAGCAGAGAAGAAAAGAAATAAATGATCTAAAATAGAAAGTACTTACTTTAAAAAAGCTTCAAATTCTTTTTACTTCAATATCTTTTTTATATATATTTGTCAGAAAAAATATTGCTCTTGTACCAAAAGTTACATAACGTGTTGCTTCATCAAAATCTTTATCAGCTGATCACGTAGACGAAGGTGTCGATTGCTTGCTCTAGAAGTGTATTATGTTTTAGTCAATTGACTGATACTCAGCTTCTTTCCTCGCCACACGAGGAAACAGAGACAGCAACACGGCTGGTCATGGGTAAGAGAGGGAGAGAAAAAGAGAGAGGATCGCCGGCAGTAAGGAGGAGGAAGGCCAGCCAGGATGGTTGGTGATCGGCTTCGGATCCACGAGTGGCAGTTCATGGTGCGAGTAGCCGGCGCACAGTCAGTCACCAATTCCAACCAGTCGGTTGTTGTAGTCAGTCGGTATTAGACAAGCAGCTCCGTTCGCGGGGCCGCTCTCGCGCCTCGATTTATTTCTTCTTTTTTTTTTTACTTGTTTTTTATCGGAAATTGCACCCTTGATTTTCGTTTCCGCAACGAGATCATTTATTCGACTCGAGAGGTCTTCGGAGTGGAGCGCGAACTTAACAGTAAGTGCGCGGAGTGTCTCGATATCGAGTGCTGGATGAAGACACTTGTCTGGTATATAAGTGATAAAGTGTCGGCTGCGCGAGGACTCGAAGAGGTGCTCGAACGGGCTCTTGTTGGCGATATTCTAGAAGAAGCTACAGAAACCTGACTACGGATGGTTAACGTGAGTATTGTGTTAAGTTGAGAATACGTGCGAGAATACAGTGAATTTATTAATAATCTCCTGTATTAAATTAAGCCTTGGAAAGATATGTTTGACTTAATATAAATACGTTTAAATTTTCATCATTTTTTACTCAGTATATTAATATTAATACAAAAATAATTAATAGACTAAAGTATTTTATTCAAGTTTCTGTAATGACGATTTTTAATTTCACTAACAGCAAATTACATTAACAACAAAAAGCATTAACAAAAAATTCTACCAATATTTATGTTTCAATTATATAGAGTAAATTTTAATGCTTTTTGTTGAAAATAAATATCAATTTTGGCGGAAAGACATAATAATCACTTAAATATATATTTTAAACGGTAAGGTATTGAAAATATTGAAGCTACATGTGCCACACATACACAGATGAAGCTTATTGAGATCTTTAAATTATTTTCTTTTAAATATTAAATGGAAATATTGTATTCTATTCTGTCATTTTTTGTTTAGTCATACAAGTTTGATGATTATCTATTTAGGCCTTGCTTCGAAAAAATCGCTGGCCCACTTTTCTCTTCGCTCTCTGTATAAAGCTAGTTTTGGCTTACGAAAGACTTCTTCATACTGCCCACATATCTCCACTTCAGCGATAGTTTTCTATGGAATTTCTAGTAAGGTGCGGCGAGCTATGTGACTTGAATGATTTCTTTGCGTGAAAGTCATTTCGCTCTGTTTGCACCGAATCTATAATAGCTAGTGAAATGGAAACTATTGGCCCGCGCGTGGCATAATGATTTTAGCGCGACAAAAAACAAATAATGTAAGTAAAACAGTGAAATAACAGCAGTTTTTACCTTACCGAGTGTGAAATATTAGCATCTTACCTAAAAAGTCTTCTTCACTATTTAATTTTTAATTTCTTATTAGTACATTTCATATATTTTTTATAATATAGTATATGTAAATATAGTATAGACATATAAAGTTTGAAACATTGTATAATAACTGGAAACATAATTATTTATTATGTTGATTCCAAAATTAGAACGTACCTGTCTTATAATAAAGGATTAAAATTATAAATTATTTTTGCATGACAGATTACTTGTAATATTAATTTGAGAAAGCTTACAATACGTGATTTTGTATTTATTCAAACTTTGAAGTAATAAATTTTCTACTAGAATGGTTTCATGGATTTGTTACGCTTCGTATAGCGGTCCGCTGTTCTAAACTCTAAATACACATACACACATACTGTTTACGACCTTTCATAGTATATAATTTCTCTTCTATATTTGTACAATTTCCGATTTAGAAATCGACTAGTTCTCAATTTTATACGCAATTCTGTTTACATTAATTAGCAGCCACTTTATTTGAAACTACTTTATTTGTAAAAAGTGTATTTTAATATGCACAAGACTTTCTAAAATTAGCAATTTTTCGTAACAATGTGTTATATCAAAGCAATTTTACTTGCCATCAATTTTTTTAAACCTTTATTTTTCAATTACACATCTTATTATTTATTTTAAATTAAAAATTTAATAATTATTACGTAATATTAATATTTTTATTTGCATATTAAAATTGATGTGAAGAATAGTTTATAATATATAATAAATAATTATTACTACATCAAAAAAACAAACTGTCGTAAATGATACATCCGACCTCTTTCTTTGTCCCTACAATTGCACATGAACTCAGTAATCTTGTTTAATACTTAACATAGATTACTGTAATGAGTTGTCCGCGAATGTAAGACGTTGTTGTGAAAGAATTCATGCGGCCCTGAAGCATTTTTACTTTCGAATGCGTCACCCATAACCACAAATCTCTACCTACGTTTTCAAACTCTGTCTCGAAGTCCATTAGCTTAGGTCAGTCATCTCACAACAGTCAACCTTATAAGCAAACATCTTCTCGTAGTGTATAATTTATGTAATACTTCCTCCGCCCAAAAATGTTGTTTTATAGAAAATGAGAAGGCGATTATGACATCTATTCTTTTGGAACATGTTTGAGAACCATGACATCTTTATGACACTTATTATAACATCTGTGACGTCAGAGAATATTATAGTTGTTGTTACTTCCGATCTCTTCTTCTCAAATATCATAAAGGTATGACATAAAACAGACATAATAGTTGTGTATTCTTAAAAGAAAATTACTACGTTTGCAACGCAACTCGTAATGTTTTTGCGTCTCGCTCGATGTATCGCTCGCATGCAATTATTATATCAGGGTGAATTAATTACGCGCTCTTACTCCAGCAATTAGCGCATTGACGTCTTGAATTTGCACAAGTTGCTCGTTGCACTTTCACGGCAACGAAATCCGTGCTAGAAGATAATCCGGTCGTCAAATGAAGAAACAAAAGAGAGAGAAAGAGAAAGAAGGGAAAAAAGACGAGTTCACCTGTTCCCCTCTCGTGTTCTCGACATGGTCGAGGAACCTCGAAGTCGACCGGCGCCGTTTCTACTTCGTCGCCGCTACGAGATTCTCTGCCTCCCGCAAAACCGGGTCTTCTTCTCTCCACGACCTCGAAACACACAAATTATAAACGGCGCGAATGTCGCGAGTATAGGAACATCGATAGAAGAGGCCGGTATACGAGAGCACTGACATAAGGAAATTTAGAGACATCTCGACCTGCT
The DNA here is from genome assembly GCF_048542155.1 of Nylanderia fulva. Taxonomy (NCBI): domain Eukaryota; kingdom Metazoa; phylum Arthropoda; class Insecta; order Hymenoptera; family Formicidae; genus Nylanderia; species Nylanderia fulva. The sequence goes on from NW_028189518.1 coordinate 850,776, forward strand.
AACATAAAAAATAATCATTTTGATTAACTGCTTAATATTTTAATATTTTAGGCATTAAAATAGAGACTTTAAAAGATATTTTACATATGGAAAAAACCGGAAATCATAAATATTTAAAGGTAAATTTGTCTTACATTTATGAAGATATAAATTAATTTTTTACTATTACATTTTTTTTAAATCTACTCACAGAAGAGAAATTCTGAACAATAATCCTTTGAAAAATGATTATTTATATTTAAAAAAAATATTTTTGAAATAAATATACTTTGATATAAATAAATAAAACTAGTTAACCATAAGATCTTTCATATAAACAAGTATTATTTTATATTGACACACATATTTGAACATATAGCTCATCGCAGCATAACACATTTCAGTCAAGTTAAAAATGATCCAAGAAAGGATTGTAGAAAGTCGAATTTTTCAGATATCCTCGGATAAAGAGATGCATTCTCCTTGTCATTCAGAATTTACTGCTGCCAGACGCGGCCCTTCCTCGTTCTCTCCCGCAAGTGGAACCGGCCGTAAAAATGCGAGCTAAGAGAGGGCACGTCCTGCATATAGCCTCGAGATTTATTAATCTGCTATACATATATTAGCTGCCCGTGTCGCTGTGTGCAACCTTTGCGTGTTGGATTACGAGACGACTCGAGCCGCATTATTACGCGACTCGAGTTTTACATTCCTGCGTAGGTGTTGTGGTCTTCTTGGTCGGTCGGAACAATAAATATGTCTGCGATATTTATTTCTTCGTATAGTGAAAAGTCATCATGTTTCAGCGGACGCCTTCTTCTTGAGTTCATAGAACATGCATTTATTTTATTTTTTTTCTTTTTGTCTAGCGATGCTGATAATTAAGTTTTAAACCAGGGATTCTGAAGCCTGGATATATTGAATTCTTGTATCGTGATAGTGTTGAACATAATTCGTTGTGAGCATCGTTTGATGCGAGCAGCAGGAGAAGAAGAAATTGCAATTTGAAGCGAAGAATAAAGTAGAGAGGAATACGATGAACTCGACAAATTCAAGGACATTGAAAGATCTTGACTTGTTCCATCGATCTGATGAAAAAGATTAAAACAGACAGTCTCTCGAAAAAAGAATTCATCGTATATATTTATATGCGTCAATAATTGTATGTATCGGAATTTTGCGTAACTTTATTTTATTTCAATCTAAAAGAGATGTATTCTTTATGTAAATGTGTCTATTTAATATAAACAGAATTCTTTTAGCAGGAATTTCACTAATAATAAACTCGATATATAAATACTATGTTGAACAATTTTGCTATGAATAGTATTAAGATAAATCGAAGATAAGTTATTTTTCACAAACATGGGAGATTTATACAAAATATTATAATTAAAATTTCTGGCAATTTTTTAAATCGATAACTGCACGCGCGATGAATCAATCAGTTGTGAGTCAATCAGTAAATCCGTTAACTTGCGGAAATTATTAGTCACTAGTCTCTCTCAGACCGTCGAAGGAAAGTGATTCCTGGAACACGAGGATCGTTCAGGGTCGAAGGAGTCAATTGTAGACTCGAGAGAGGTTCTACGATTCAGGATTCACGATGAGGAGCGTGATCGCGAAGAGTGCAGCAACCTCGCGCTAGGATCATCAGAAAAACGTCTAAATGATCCCTTGCCGAGGAAACCCGACTCGTTGGGCGAGTCCGCGTAAATCACTATTCGTTTGGGATGAAATTAATGTCAGTTAAAGGATACTATGATGCGATCGGCTAGTATGCTGGCTGAAATCGAATTAAGCAGCGCGAGTTTCGTAGAAGATAATGATTTATGACTTTTTATATTACATATTACATAATTGATCATTCATTAATAACTGTCATATTCACATCCACATGTGATTTATCGATTTATTTGAAATTAAAGTTGGAAACGTATGTTAATAAATTTATATTTCGCGATATTTTATTAATATAAATGATAATATAATAACATTTTTTATTAGAAGAGATATTCTAATTATTTTTCGTCATAAATCAATCTATCTATTATAAAATAGATTTTTCTCTAATCATTTTAACGAGATTGTGCTCGCTCTTTTCATGATCGTGATCGAATTTCTCATTACTTGGACCTTTAATCTAGAGTCTTGCTCTAGATTATAGTCTACAAATGACTTTATACATTTAACTCTTTAAATATTATAAGGAAAGTTGAGAAAAATCTCTCACTTGATACAAAAAGATGACTTTATTGTTCAACGTTGCATGGCGTTGAAGAATGAGCTTTTTGCCACTCGATTTGTGACTTCCTCGAAACTAGAAAAATCTTGAACTTATCGAAGGTTACAGAAAAGTTTGCTATCGAGATAAGTCAAGAGAATCTTGTCGCTGATACTCGGCATGGAAATGCATGTAAAGGCCCGACAAAAAAGACGCGCGTGGAAAATCAAGAGTCGCGTTCCTCGATCGACCGAGCGATAATGTTAAAGCGCTTGCATAAATTTCCGGCATTTGCCAAGGGAAGTGGAAGAGTATGAACATGAACAGTTCTGCTTGCGGGTTATCTGATTATCGCGCGAGGGGATCGTGGATGAAAGACCTCGCACGAAGAATCACGGGATGAACTATTTTGAGCAGATGGGGGCTTCAACGATTACCGGACATTCAATTTTAATAAAATAGGGAATATTTGGAGCGATATATATCTATAGTTTGCAAAGCTTTTTTATTTTTAATTTATGTAAAAAATAAAATTTTACAGCTTATTTTGATAATTGTATTTTAGTGAAATTATATATTTATTAATCAAAGAATTTATACGAGAAAAAGTAATGTGATGGATCTTGGACATTGTACGTCTACTACTTCTTGTACTTATACTGTCATACATTATGTTGTCCGATGTGCTTGGAAACGAATTTTCACTTTCTATGTCAATATATAACTCTACCGACGTAATTGTGTTACATCGTACATTGCATCATATAGATAAAGTATTATGTAAACATTGTAGAAACAATGCATAGCAATGATTAAAATATGATTAAAAATGTCAAAAAGGTGCCAAAAGCAAAATATCGTCTAATAAATATATTTTATTATTCTAGCATTTTAATTATCATATGTATAATTACAAATTAAAATTGTGTTATTTATTGAAAATAACTATTTAGTGAATTTATATATTTTATAACATTTAATAATCTCCTTATTTTAATATCTTTAAATAACAATAAAAAATAAGAGAGAAAATTCTCAAAAATTAAAAAAATATAAAATGATAATAGAAATAATAATAGTATTTTTAATATATGCGCATAGAAAAGGGAAAGACATTACTTATCAATCTTTTCTCTTTCTTTGTGTCTCTCCTCTTAATTATTTTATTTCTTGATATCATTTTTATTTTTATTTGACGCTAGTTTATTTGAAAATTGTTAAACTTATTGGCAATTTCTAATTTAAATAGCGAAAAACTTTCATCTCGCAAAGTTGCCTCGTTCCAAAAAGATTAATAGTACTCTAGCTCGCGCTCGCCCAATTTTCTGCAACGCCAGGCATTTGAATACATCTCCAGCAGCAACTTTCTAAGTTTCTAGTTTCGCACCGAGTGAAAATACTAAACCGGGTGCCGTGGAAGTGTCGTGTCTTGAATTTCCGGCAGGGAAATCGCACTTACACAAATTGCCGATTACGCAAAATCGCCCGCGGAATCGTTTGATCCGCGAGAAAAATCGACCAAGACGATTATCCGAGGTGACACTAAAACGAAACAGGATTATGCCTCTCGGCTTTCAGAGATAAGTCTTGACGTTAAGATATGTAGCCGCAATCTGGGATATATCGCGACGTCTCGAATTGCGTTGAATTGTATAGACATAACGTAGAGTATAGAGTGAAGAGAGTTCTCACACAAGAGCAAAAGAGCGTTTGCGCCGAGGAGAGAAAGTGCTTTTGCCGAGAGACAGAACAAACAACAGGATCCAACAAATTATGCATAATCAAAATTACCATCATTTTCCCTTTTTGTCGTTCGACTTTGTTCTTTGATGGCGCGAAATCAGCCATTACGAACTCCCGGTTTTGCGGTCGTAAAATCCGTTTGAAATATCATCACATGAGATGTAATAAAGATTTAATGAAAGTTACTTGGTGCCTTTAAGTGATTCATATTACTTTTTCTCTTTTTCTGTCAAAGTAAATTTTTATTAATTTTATATTTTATTTTCGTTATATTATATATAAATAATTTTTAAAAGTGTATAATTTAATGGAAAATAATATAAAGAAAGTCACAGGTTAGCATTTTGAGATTCGAATAATTTATTTGACATAATATCATTACGTAATAATGTCTCTATCTACTTTGTCTGTTCTACTTTATCTGCATCTCTCTACTTGTCTGTATCCACTTATTTGTATCCACTTTATCTATATCCACTTTGTCCGTATCTCCTGTGTTTGAATCTATTCTTATTATTATCATAATTATCAAAAACTTTAGTAGTCGAAAAATCATTTATTTCTCAATATTAATACGAAATTCTTGAATTGAATGTTGCTTCTGATTGCATAGAAAAAATTATTATATTTCACAATTGTGCTACGTAATAGTAAAGCTGTCTGTTCCGATGTTTTGACGAGTCAGGCAACGGAATCTAGGGGGGCAGCGTAATTGTGAAGGGAAAAATGGAGCGGATTATAATAGAGGGGGAAAATTAGGGTCACAGTTCACGAGGTTACGAAGAGCGCTCGTTGTGTTCAGTACCGTTACATGAACATGTATCTTGGCTTAGTCGTTTTAGCGTCAGAGAAATAACATAAAGCTGATAAATAATTTTGCCTGTCAAAGATAAGGTCATGCTTAAGATACCATCTGTAACTGCAACTCGCACTTGAATCAGAGATAATCGGAGGATAATTCTTGAACATTATATGAGTACATTCTTTTTCATTTAGCGTTTATTTGTCAATCGATGTATTTATTTAAGATTATAAAGTTGCGTCGAACATAAAAATAAAACAGCCACATTTAAAAATGTTTATGCAACATTTAATACGTCTTCGAGAACATTACTTCTCTCAGAGATTTCTATTTTTACCAGAGTAAATTGAAGCAACAGTTTTTAAAATATTGATTATATATAATTATTTGTCAGGGTCTGTCATACAATCTAATTCTTGAATATAAACTTTTTTTGTATATTATATTATGCAAAAAGTTTGCTGATGCACGCTCAACCAGTTTGGTCACTCGTTGTCGACGAAACGCGACGTTGTACGTCGATCAAACGACCGGCCTTGCTCGTTTTGTGGAACAAAGTGAACGTAATAATACGTTTGCTTCGGAACACGTGACCGACGTAAGATCCTTCCGCCCAAGCAAATCGCGCATTTGAAACGTTCTTACGGAGAGTGACGTGTCAAGAATCCGTGATAGGAAGGACGCAAAAGCCCTCGTATTTCCGCACCATCATCCGCCACTTCGCAGAGTCACGACGAAGAAGAAGCGCGGCTTCTTCGCCCTGCGAGCTCTTCGCTCGAATGCGCCTGAGTCTCAAGGCCATATGTGCAAGCTGTAAAACTTCTTTAACCAGTAGAAAGTATACGATTACTCATCAACGATTACGCATCCCTTTGCTGTAAAAATGCACCGTCCATCTATCTTTTATTTGTTCAGCTTACTTTCATATTTATCATTAATTTCTTTGAAGTTTGTAATCGCTTATAAAATGTCTCATAATTCTTCGTGATGTAATATTTACTTAAACACAAACAAATAATTTTTTTTAACAACTGGGATCAAATGGATATTAAAAAATAAAATAAATTATTTATAGGAGATTGCGTTCGTTGATTCAGCGATTATTGAACCGTCTTGCGAGAAGGTTGTAAAGAGTTGCTGATGCTGAAAAAAATTGAATATGGCCGATGATACGGAATACCAATGACGATATTCAGTTTTATTTCTCGAAGGCATCTTGGAAGATACATTCCAAGTCCATACATTCTACCCGGTGAATTCCCGAGCAGTCGTCTTCCGCGAGTACTTGAGCGATCTACTATACGTATACGCGTTAGCTATATGATAGCTACCATACTTTCGTACCGGTCGAACTAGTTTCATGCTTGGTTCTCCAGCGGCCTTGAGGCGCACGGACCACTACGCGATGTGTGTGTCGGTGGTTGTCGAGAAGGCCTTTACGGCTTGCCTCACCCGACGTGGACCACGGCGCGGATATACTCCTTGGCCTTCCGCAATTTTAGTCATTATAACCGTATCTCCCGTGCTGTCCTTAGATAAAGCCGCTTTAAGCACAGAAACGTAAATTAAGAATCTTTTTTCAAGCTCTGCTATGCTTAGGTAAAACACAGAGTATTTCGAGATTCGTGTAGAAACGTTAACTTTGTATTAATTTTTCATTTCTTATTTCTAAGTAATAAAAGTGCTAATTTTGAAGAAAAAAATTATTTTAATAATTCCAAATTGCCTATAAATATAATATAATATGCAATGTATTAATTCCAGAATATTAACAAAGATAAAAAAATTATTTCAGAAAAAATATAAAGCTGTCATTTTTTGTGTTTTATTTTTAGCTTGTCAACTTATTTATAATTAATTCTATAAATCGATATCCAAATACTTTAAACAAAAATTAAATTTAAAAAATTAAGAAAGAACAAAAAATAAAAACAACAAAAATTTAATTATGCTCCCTTCTAGAAAGAATCCTACGGACGCCCATGACGTAAAAATATTCTTTGAAACTATAAATTCTTATGGATGAAGCAACTAGGTAAAGCTTATGTCAATGACGAAAAATAAATGTTAAATTATGTGTGCAAGACACGCTTGTTGATTTTGAATAATTTATCACGATGCAGGTGTAATAACGAAAAACAGCGAGCTATATGCTACACTGCAAGCAATATGTTACGAAAGGAATAGCTCAGACATATAACTCTTTGTGTTGTCGCGCGACGACACGCCTCAGCACGGTATGCCAAGGTAGCAATAGGTGGCAACAAAACAGGATTGTTCGCTAGTACCGGAGAAAAAAAGAAGAAGAAAAAGAAACGTGGCGAGTCAGAGAGCGAGGAGGAGCGCGTCTCGTGTCTCGCGCTAATTACCCGACGCCGTTTTATTACGATTTTAATTGGCGCACCCGCTGCGTTTCGCCGTTCGGTCGAAAATTAACCGGCCTCGGAACAATGCACGATGAAACCGGAACGCGATGCCCCGATGAAAGTAATTGACTATTTCGCAATATCGTGACGCTTTCACGACTACAAGCCGTGGGCGCGCACCTTCTCCCGCATTATCGCCTACGCGGTGAAAATATGTTATCAACGGTCGTTGCAAAACTTAATGACGGCGTTACGGTTCACTGAGGCGTGGAGGACATCTCCCTCGTCCTAGAGAGAAACGTTCAATGGCCCGTCATCTCAATGGCTAACGTTTATATGTCCCACAAAGAGAGGACAGAACCTGTCGATAAGCGAAAATGTTTATTACGAAAATTTCTTATTTTTTCGAATAAGGAAACTTAATGAAAAATATATATATTTTTAAGAGTAATTTTTTGATCAATGTGAGATTGATATTTTAATATTAGCAATTTAAAGGAGAAATTTTTGAAAAAAAAACTAATGAATCAATATTTATAATTTGTTCAAGGTAAATAAGTAAATAGGTAAAGTTAATTCAATTAATTTTAAAATCTTTCTAAAATCTTAATTTAAAAATTGCCAAAGACAAAATGTATAATCACTTAATTAAAGAATCAGAAATTTTATTGGCAAAAAAATGATAGAATAAGATGATTATACATAATATAGTATCTTGACTAATGTTATTTTCTTTGATTAAAAATAAAAGAATATATATTGATAATATTTACATAATATAATAAATATGTATATTAATTCACATTTCTTTTCACACTTCTTAGATGATTTATTCGTACATAAGCAGAAGTTACAAGCGGGAAAAGTATCGAACGTATTAATAATCGCAAGAAGACATTAATATTAATGAATCGCTGGGTTGCCGACGCGCATGTGTATTTTACAAGTAAATACGCGAATATCCGGCGCAGCATTGCGGGATATTTTTTAATTTCACTTCGGCGATAATGCCGTATCATTAAAGTTACACGAATGAGCATCATCGCTAACTAAGCTTGGTGTAAAGTGTCGATACGGATTGCCGGTTATACCGGTAGAAAAATTATACGTACATACAAAGTGTAACGGACGTGGCAAGCGAGGCTAATCGTTGTTATTCATTCCGACTGAAGGCTTCACTCGGCGAAGAGGTGTCAACGACTTTTTATTTCCTGCCAAATCTCCGGTGACAAAAAAAAGAGACATCGTTAAACGCTGTCAGCAAAACCTCGACCTGGAGAGAGAGTGTTGACCTGGATGCAATGTGTTCGATGAGTTTGAAACGCATTATCGGCTGGAAAATCGAGGTCAAAACGCGCCGTTAATTGCGAGAATAGATATATCCGTGAAAGTGATTTGTTACTTTTGTTCGGCTGACAGGATGTTATTAATACAATTTTTAGCAGCAATGAGGCATACGCTTTGCGTAAGCAAAATTTCGCGAGTTGTTCGATCGCTCGAGTGCTATCAAGAGATCTATAAAGGTCAACGAGATACGCTCGTGGGAAAGAATATGCGAAAGAATTTTAAATGTTGCCCCAAAAAAAAAACATAAACCAGCATTTCTCTTTCTTGCTGTGGTGAAACACAATTTTTTTCTCAGAAATATCTCGATAATACATATTTCTTGAAACACTATATACTACAATACTTCTTTTAAAAAATCATCACGTGAGAATATACGTGAAAAACAGAAAGATTTTAACATTTTTCTCAAATTTATGAGTTAAATATATAGATATCTTGATTCTTTCTAATAGAAAATTTTAAAGTCAAGATTTACGATATACAAATTTTTCGTAATTGGCGACATCTTTGGATTTATATCCCGGAATATTTTCTAGCGAGATTTTAAGACGTATCGTAAGATTATTTTGCGTGAGAATGCTGCAGGAAGTTCCTTGTATTCTCGTGCAATTTAAACGTCGACATTTGCTAATGCGCATTATTAATCGTCGCGAGAGAACCGCACTGCGGTATTTCAGGGAAGTTTTTGAACATCTCTTACTCTTTTAAGGTTGCGCCTTAATTACGAGAGAAGATGAAGAGAAGAATGAGAATGTGATATGTGGGTAGAGGTACTGTTAAATTCTCACCCTCTATTAGTAATGAACCATTAATATTAATTAGATGTAGCGTAATCTTTTAATTCAACTTAGCTAGGAAGCTTCTTTGTTTAACAGGATATTAAGTCTTTGTCTTTGTATACATCTAAATAACTCCGAAGTTATTTCCATAAAATTCTAAGCAGCTGTAATTATGGAATAGCTGTTATGACGCTTTGTTACGCTCGCGAGATCGAGAGATTATTTAAAGATAACTTTAAATACATTACAATTATCTTGGCTTTACCTAGTTTGCTTTTTTTTTGTATAACCGTTAAAAAATTGGATTTTAATATCAATGTTATATGCGCCTAAGATGAATAATTAGTTTATATTGAAAATTAATAGTAAATAATAAAGGTAATTTCTGATTTAATTATGAATGCTCTTCCTTGTTTTTCAGGACGTAATGAGCGAGTACGAACGAATCAAGCGTTCGTGCTTGAAACGAGGTGAGCTCTGGGAGGATCCAGAATTTCCAGCAACCCAAGCTTCGGTCTTTTATCACCAGACACCGCCGTTCCAGTTTCAATGGAAAAGGCCGAAAGTAAGACCGCATTTTTATTCTTTCGATTAATATTTTATCTTTTGCTATCAATCGCTTTTTTCCTGCAATTAGCAAAATATATAAAAATATAGTTGCATTTTACATATAGTACACATGTAATGTATATACATTAATATTTTATTATTATAATAGTTTATAGAAATTATAAGATATTTAGAAATAATTAATTTCTATCAGTTAAAAATGTCTCACATATATCTTTTGTAATTGGGCCACGAACATTAAAAGATGATTTATTCCATTGCTAGCTGATGCAACGAAACTGTTCCTTCGGGAGCAGTATAGAAGTAAACTATCTTCCTCGGTTCGCTCTAATTCCTAAAGAACAGAAAGATGCGCGACGTAGAACTTAGGAACCGTAACAAAAACAGTTCGCAACCTTGACACGCAGCTCTGTCGCCTGCGTGCTTATAATTGTCTACTGAATAGAGTTATACTCTGCTTGGGACAAATCATATAACGGAACCACTCATTCTGTCGAGAGCTCTTATGTTACAATTATCTTGCTAACATATTCACTGAATACATAAAAAACTATTCTCTTATCATTTATAAATATTTAAATTACATCATTTTAATATTTATCATTTTTGTAAAATTATTTTCTCCATTGTCTTTTATAATTATTAATAAATCACTTAATCAAATTTTTTTACATAAGAATAGAAGTACTTAATTTTATTTAATTATGTGTTGGGTTACCATCAAGTAGACTGTTCGAATCTCATTTTTCTCACGAATGAGATCCTTCGAGGTCCGCGAAATAATCGCGATTCCAGAATATCGGAGCAGGGATCAACGATCCTGCGGCGTTGGTTATGCAACCTGCACGATGGGTCGAGAAACGAGCGAGCTGCAGGTGAAGTCGACGACGCGTAACCGCTGGTCTTTTCCGCTTACCGAACGAGACATTGCGTGGCCGTGCACCATCGAGTATTATATAGTGATCTGAATAGAAGTCACTGACAAGCATACGCATTCCTACGACAAGGTCAACAATTGCGTGGAGAAATGCGTATGTACGTGGCGTGTGTCGCGCTTTTAACACCGTCGCCAAAGATTCCCGTCACGATTCCACTGCCGACCGGAAACGCGCGAAAGAGGAAGAGCTGCATTACGCCAGCGCGGGATGCAACAGTTGGAGAACAGTTATTTAATGCGGCCCCTTTATGTATTGCGAAATATATGCGCGTTGGTGCTTCGTGTCGTTAATATCTGACATTTCTCCATAAGGTAACATAATTGAGGTGTGCATGTTTTTTTATTGGATAATTGTTTCTCCGAACAACTTTCCAACTTTCTAGCCAAAATTTACGAAATATAAATGTTTCATGGAAATTATTGTAAAATTTCCAATATAAAATTATGTCAGATAATTATTAAGTGTATTTGATAATTAAGAAAGGATATACATATATTAATTAGAAGAAAATTAAAAATTATTTTGTGCATAAAGTTTAGTTTTATTTAATGTCTTAATTTTATCCTCGTAACTATTTTACATTGTGTTATACAATACATATGTTTGTTTTAAATGTATACCTCAATTGTTAGTGAGAAAATAATTCTATTTAAAAATCAGTAAAGCATGAATGATAAAGGATAATGTGAAAATTATATATACTGCAATTACTGCGAAACTAGCGTACATCAAACGTGAGAGTAAATGCACGATAATGGAAATGTACAAAATGACATTCGATTTATTAAGAATCGATTAATTAAGAATGATTAATAAAAATGTTATAAATTATAGGTAAATGCATGCTATACTCAGCTTTAGAGAATTTTCCAGGAATTGTGCATCCAGATCTAATAACAGGAAAGACTTCAGATTCATCAATAGAAAAATATGCACTGAGAATTCATAATTTGCATAATACGTAGAATCAATTTCATAATACGACGTTTCGTTACAATGTGAATGATCAGATAAATGTGCGCTTAAGTTTTGCATTAAAAGTATTTTTCATTCTGTTAAGTTCAGCCTTATAACGTAATATATATATATATAATTAAAATTATAATTTAAAATATAAATAAATATAATCATATCCGAATTCTAAATTATTTCTTAACTATAAGTTTTACAATTAAAAATTTTTAAATTTAATATGTTTCTTCTCTCTTTTTCTTTCTCTAATTTACGTTTTCTCTTTCTAATTATCGTTATCTTATTTAATATTTTTTAGTTGATGCTTCATGTCTACATATGTATCATATATTTTTTCCATGTTACATAATGTATTTTTATTGTATAGTCGCTTAAACTTTTTTTATATAATAATTATTATTGATATTAATTAAGATGAAATAAATAAAAAAATTCTCTACTTTGTTTTAGGAATTGTGCAATCGGCCTATCTTCGTCAGCGATGCACCTGCTCAATTCGATGTCATTCCTGGGAAGATGGGTGAGTTATCTGTAAAAAAAAAAAATTACAGTTAGTAAATAAACTTGTGATTTTAAAAAATTCGGGAACACAGGGGAATGAGATGGAGAGAAGTAAGGCTGAAGAGCCTATCTTAGAAACCCCACTGGAGTTTAAGCGTGCATAAATAAACGATGCATGAAAGGCACCCACAAACGACAGAACTGGTCGTTCCGCTTTTGCCTTTTCTCCCTATCCTGACAGTACGGAATTCCCTCGATAGACATAATGATACGTTGTGTTCTTGCACGTGTTTGAAAACCTTGGCTTCTACTACCTAACTCCTTTTCTTCTTGCGCGACGAAAGGTTACGTGAGTTCACTACCACGGATCAGTAATCGAATATTAAATCTTCACAGTCAATTGTTCTTGAAAACTAGATGTAACATTAGTTCATAATTGTTTATAGATGATTTGAAGAGATATTTTAATAATATGAGATGTTGAAAGGAGATACATATTCGAGAAGCGTGGATTATATTATCAAAATGTCAATTTTGTATTATTACATATTTTTTCTCTCTTATATAATTAGTAAAACAAATAATATCTTTATATTTAAAAAATACATGTCATTTATTATTATTATTATTATTGTTTTAAATAATATTGTAATCACATCTTTTTAAGAGATTAAATTTATATAATAATGTAAAATAATATTTTTAGCTCTTATAGAATCAAAATATTTCAATAGTTTTGTGCTGGTGAAATACATAATTATGCATTTTAAGATAGAGACTTGAAATATCATTTGATAAAAATTTGAAATATTTAAAATCAACAGAAATAATCTATTTTTAATGACATGATATCTCGATTCAAAGAAAACTGGAGATTCTCATTCACGATTGAAATATGTCATGAATCCTGAAATTACTTCATTGACTTTTGATGAACGTAAGAAGTAACAGTAATCGTTTTTATGAACGATACAGATTGAAGTTGTTATATTTCTTTTTATGCGATTCTGGAAAATAAATATTTAGAAAATATTCTGTCGCTTCGAAAATTGCTATGTACAAAGACTCTCTTCAAATTTTTTGCAATAATAAATACACATAAAATAACATTATCATTAACGGTTAAACAAGTTTTTCTGTAAAATGTATCATCGAATAAAAAGGATTAAATATTTTCTTGATACATTTGTAGATGTTCTAAGAAATTATTTCTGTAAGTACAGAAGAAAAGTAATACAGTGACGTAAAAACGTAAACGTAAAACCGTTGATATTTATATATTACACGTTAGCTGTACGTGAGTAATAATTGCAGTTGTAGATGTTATCAATTAGGTAATTAAAGAACAGTTACAGTTGATGTTACTTTGTGACTGCCGAATATTACAGTTAAATACTATAATTAAAGACATAATAATTACATATTAATTAACTGTATTATATTAATAATTAAATATTAATTAACTGTATTACAAAAATATAACTTAATATGCAATAGATAATTAATTGCTAATTAGCATTTGTAACAATTACATATATTAACAATATAATTATATATCAAAATTTACGGTCTTGTAATTATAGATTATCTAAATATAATATTTGATAAAATCATTCAAGAAACTTTACATGTATTAAATTAGAAAGTTGTACGTTTTGTGCTAGATTCTTGAACACGCAGTTTACTCGAAAACTTATTACGCTGTTAATTGCTAAATCATGAAAATAGTAACACTTATTAAATGTTACGTATCGTATCAAACGTTAAAGTGATTTCCTTGTGATTATAAATGCCGGAATAAGATTATAGAACGAAGTAGTGAATATAATCAGATATTGCGCGTATCTCGATTTCTATAGAGACAAAAATCAAACTAATTTTTAGCTCAATATTAGCACAGATTGAAAGCACAGCTCAATACTAGCAACAGATTGAGCAAATGTGAAGTTTTTGTGATTAAATACTAACATTGTAATTATCATTACAAACTTTTACATCTTTTAAAGCATTCTCTATTTATTTTCAGGCGCAATTTGAGTGCATTAAATGCAAAATTATTTATGATTTACTATTTCTTTTGAATCATACTATTTAATAAAAAATTATAATGTGTGTGCAAAAAATACATATGTAATTTATCTTGTACAAGATTTTTGTTTTTCTTTTTTATAATTATATAATTATTACGTATATAATTACTGTTACAGGTTTTGCGTTATATTTTTATCCCATTAAGAAGTGAAATATGCTCGCTGTTTATTGTAATATATTGCAGCAGCGATCTTGCTTGCTTTTTAAATTTTTTCTCTCTCTTCGGACATTCACAAATCCGACTGAGGAAATTAAAACGGAATACGACTTTACATCGGACTATGCGAGTTATAATGCACCATGAAACGCTCTGCGACATAATCCCCTCCCGTAGCTTCGCAGGTATAATAATTCACGAGTGTTGCATCGCGCCACCGGAAGTCGAGCGCCCTCGAATAAGCTATGCGGGCGCATTCCTGAAGATATAACTGCGTTCGCTGTAGCGTGCGCGACTTGTCCCGTTAACGCGTATATACGCAACAGGCACGCACAGTCAGGCAGAATGGCGACATGTAATAATTTCACATCGACCTATATTGCGACATCGTAAAATTTGGCGATTCATCTTTGCAGCCTCGCGTGTCGACACGCCCGCTTTCTGATCAATCCCATCAATTTAATCAAAGTTGAGAGACATTTCCAGCATACCTTGAGTGAAATGCAATATATTGAGTGAAGAAATAACATATTAAGAAAATTATTATTTTGCATAATAATAAGATAAATTCCTTAATAAAATGTATATTTTCTTAAAATTTAAACGATTATTAATTATATTTAATATCTTTTATAAAATATATATTCTTTATTAATCTAAACTACTTAATATAAGCATATTGAATTATTAAGTAATTTAGATTAGTCAAAAGATTTATGGCAAGATTCAATTGTCATAATTTATGTTTGTTTTAATAAATTTTTCTCTAGAAGCTAATGAAAACGTATCACGAGAATTATTATTGAAAGTAGGCAATATGTTTGAGCAGTTTATTCTTATTTCCTTTTCCTCTCTTGTTTGGAGTAACAAAAAGTTGGTAAAAGCGAGCGCTCGATCAGCGATTAGACCTTCGAAAACGAAAGTGAAGTGAGTGAATGTAACGAGATAGAGAGCAGTGTCGCTCTTAGATCCTACACAATTTCTCACAACGTTATGTTCTTACGACACGTTTGATGAACATTACGGAATCATTTAATTTTTTATGAAGAAGCTTATCAATCTTTAAAAAGAAACTGATTTTTATTGATAAAATATGTTAAAATAAATGATATCACAAGAAGAATATAATTTACGCATCGTTAATTGCATTTGGCTCTTAATTAGTCCTCCCCTTCCTTTGCTTGTAGATAAATGTTATAATTACACATTCATTAAAAATTTAATAATAGAAAGATAACATCATCACTTTAAAATAAAATTAAGCGTAAATATACAGATATATTAATGATTCTTTGAAACGTTTAAAATTTTTCTTATCCATAGAATTACTTATAGTTTACAAAATTTTATATGATCTTCACATTTTTTATTAAGACATTGAGCTTCTGTTAAAATGATTTAATAAATAAAGCAAGTAGCCTCAAGCAAATACCGCAAACATATTATAAATATCTTAATAATTTGAATTAATTTTTCTCTCTTTCTTTATTTAAGAATTTCTTAAGACAAAACTCCAATTTCGTGAAACATTTATATAATTACAAATAGAGCTTTTACCAGAATATCATTGTTTTGTTAATAGGTGATAAGTGGCTGGTATCGTGTTTGGGCGTGCTACACCTTAGCAAGGGTCTATTCTACAGGGTGGTACCAGCCGACCAAGGATTCGGCAGCGGTGGAGAACCTCCGGGCTCGCCGACCGCAGAATACGCCGGAGTGTTTAGGTTTCGATTGTGGTGGTGTGGCGCGTGGGTGGAAGTTCTCGTCGACGATAGATTACCGGCGGTTCATGGAAGACTGGCCTTCGTGCAGAGTCGCCATAGTGATCAGTTCTGGCCGGCATTGCTGGAGAAAGCGTACGCCAAGTGAGTTTTCTTCTTCTTTTTACGTTCGAACTTCGAACAGATAGGATAGATTATAAGTCAGGAAGATCGTATTTAAAAGTATATAAAACACTTTTTATTGACCCTAATAAAACATGTAAGATGGGTCGATGACACTTTCAGTTTCTACAGATACTTTCCAAGAATTTTATCAACGTGCGTTTTAAATGACTCTGTGACAAGAAAATTACATTGAAATTTTCCAATTATCCAGTTCAGACCACAAGTTACAATATTCGTCGATAAATCCGTAATCTTTGATCTTGCTTCGCTTGGAGATCGTGCATGGACATGGAAAAACGAGATACGTGTTCTCGCTTTATGCCGGATAGTTTTCGAGCCACTTTGAGACGAATGGCGAACTGCCGTGGGCGGCGTAGGCGTCCACCAGGTGGCCGTTCAAGGTGAATTCGCGTGCGAAGATCGACCTCGGTATGTTCGATCGATGAACTTCGATCGCCATCGCCGCGGGTGTAGTATACGCGAGATTGCGAGTGCGGATGGACCGATAGGCTGGCGCCGGCTAGCCTGCTCCAAGATAATTTCTAAATTTAGCCCACCTTTAAGCGCATATAACATTTTGCTTGACCGTACAAAAAGCTGGACCAATGAAACCATCTTATTGCTACGTCTATAAAATAATCGAGACATTATTATCAATTGTGTATAATTAAATAAATGAAGAAAAGAGATGCAAAGGCAATATTAATTGATAGTTTGAGAGAGTTTATCGCGCTGGGTTGTACACATAATTTCGCTCGAAATGATCTGAGTGATGAACGCTTGTTGAGAAGCAATATTTAGCACGTACCGAACTCATGATGATGCAGAATGCAAGGATAAACGGCTGCATCTATCAAATAATCGATACATTATTATTAATATTATAATTAAATAAATGAAAAAAAGTGATTGCAAAGGCAATATTAACTGACAGTTTGAGAGAGTTTATCGCCCTGGTTTGTACATAATAATTTCGCTCGAAATGATCTGAGTGATGAACGCTTGTCGAGAAGCGGTATTTAGCACGTATCGAACTCATGATGATGCAGAATGCATCGCAAGGATAAACGGTATACGCTTCGCTCGTCGTGCAAGTTGAAAAGCGAGGAGCAGAAGTCGAGCGTCCGTCCGGAGGACGGACAGGAACTTCATCTCGCGACTTCATCTCGCGAGGCCGAGGCAATCGAGGCGCGCGATCTCTCGCCACGAGATGGAAGATGGGGTTTACGCGGACGGCCGAACGACGATGACCGGTTCTGCCGGAGGTCCTTGCTCCTCTTCTTAATCTTCCTCTGATGACCCCCTACTCTTTACCGTCTCCTTTCCCTCGTTATCCCCGTCTTGCACACACATTCTCTGTCTTTCTCTTTATTTTCTTCTTTCTTCTCTTTCTTCTCTCGTCCTGTCTCGCTCTCTCTCTCTCGATTTCTTGCACCATCACGTATGAACCTCACTTGGGCGTTGCTCTCGAAACTGCTTGCAAGGTGGTGGCGTTGAAAAGAAAGATAATTTCGTCCCTCGCTTTCCTGGATAAAAGAAGGAACAGCGATTGAGGAACAATTATCTTGCATATAATTATATGTCGCGTTTCACAAAAATTTTATTATTGCATTTCTATACTCCTTCATGATATTTATCTTGATTTGTCTATTATAGCTTCAGATAATATTTATTTCGACGAAACAAAGGATAATGGTTTTCCCCACGTGCATATGTATATACATGGAAAGAAATTATTATTCTAAGAATATCATGTTGTCTTACAAAAATAATATTCCTGTGCGTTAGATAAAAGTGTATAATCATAAAATATGGATATATTATTCTTTTTACTCTATAATCTTTATTTATCAAGAAAAGAATAATAAGTAATATGAAATATTTTCTATGTGTAATACTAATTAAAAAATCATAAATTACAGTTTTATCGAATCAAACTATATGCAATGTTTATATATATATATATACGCTGTTGAAAAATCAAGCAATTATTAAATATAGAAGGTATTAACAAGTTCTTAATTTTAGTATAACTTAACGCAAATTTTACACTCTAGCTATTTAAATAATAATGAGCTTTATGAATATGTGTGTCGTGTTTGTTTTTGTTACGCTTGAGAAAGATTATGTACGTAAGTATCTGAAATGGAAAAAGATTTTGCTGCTTTCTATAAAGAGCACGCTAAGGATATAATAGTATTTATCTAAATAACATTGATCCGTATAGATCTCGGCGTCTAATAAAACACCATACCTGGTAGACATGATATGCTCCCGGTCAACAACCGTGAACATACTTTGCTATAATTTCATCATCAAACGCGCCACTTTTGCGTCATAATACTGGATACACGTGCGTAACGAAAGATTGACGTGACTGCGCTTGGTTCTCTTGGAGAAAGCAGAACAAGACAATGACGGGTTTCGAGCGGAAAAAATTATGTTAGCTTCTCAAGAGATATGCATGCAAGAATGCATTAACCATGTAAACTTTCTTACCCAAAATTACTTTCGTAAACATATTATTATTTTATATTAAATCTCAAATAAAAAAAATCTAAAAGCTTATTATTTTTCATCTTCGTAGTGTAAATTTCTTATTAACGAATAATATATTTCTAATTTTAAAAAATAAAAAATGCATATACTTACCACGTACAATTCACATCTGATTTTTGTGAATTGTATACAGCACAAATTTTTATGAAGCAAATTGATATTTATTTAATTTTTATATTTCTATGTTATTGTTACGCTATAGCTACGAAGATGCATCGAGGTCGTGGCTCATTAATAATTAATTGCACGCTGCAGATTCCCGACAACTTCCGCTCGCGTCAGTATCGGAATGTACAGCTGCTAATTAATGATGTAACTCCGATCGTAAGCAACTTGAAAAGTTGCTAAAATAATTTTACATGCGGTAATGTGATTTCCTACTGCGAGCACTGATCGTAATTACGATTACGATGATGATTGCTCGATGATGGAATATTATGAGTGATCCTACACACGAGTGTTGCAGTATTTACTACTCGTAGGGAAGTTATGCACGCATGATAAGCTCAGCGTGATAATATTTATCGTGCAACGTGTGCGAGGGTCAGGAAATATCGCATCATGTGTACGTTTGATAGATTTTACGATGAAAAATTATACGACATGATTCTAGTGATTAAAGGGAATAATTATTAAATACGTCGTGTGTAGGTAATTACCTGAATAATACAATTTCAGTCTAACCCTTTACTTATGATCTACATTAGATCTTCACGCAACTAACAGATAGCATATACAAACTATTAAAATACGAAATATATATATATATATATATATATAAATCTGGTTTCCTTAGAGAATATTATAATTATATTGGAGAAATTTTTAAAATTTATAATTGTATTTTCACCATACTTTCAAATAAATGTAGCCGTATTTGGTAGTCATGAGACTCCATTGGTATTTCAATAACGTTAAACATTTACGTGTCGGTTGAAAGATCAAAGAAGATAAAAAGAAAGGAGAAGGTTTTGCTGATCTTTTCCTCTGTCGCGATGACCTCACGTTGGAAAATCCGATTGATCCTGGCTGATCGGCTTTATTGAATCAGTAGCGGCATTGAAAATCGGTTAGAAAGCCTCTTCGCATGCCAATATATGTATACAAGCAGTATGCGCAACATGCCTTCTCGTCGATTTCCATTAGAAAACCGCCTGGCGTTTCTAGGATCTTGCTAGGCTCATGTCTCTCACGTTCGTTCGTTCATACATTTTATTCGTTAGAAAGTGTTGTCATGTTGGAAAATACCAAATCGCACGAACATGTTCATGAAATGGAAAATTATTTACCGTATTATCATTTCGAGGATATCGCAGTAAAAGTGATTGGTTTCCATAAAACATTTCATGTATATATGTTTCTAATTAAAAGGTTTTATTATGAAATTATATTTTGATAAAAATAAAAAAAACGAAATGTATGTACATATTAAATTAATTAATTTTATGTATAATTTCATAACTTTTTATATCGTTCTACTTATGTTAATAGCAAATTTATCGATTGTAATGATTAGATTGAGCTACAAATATTACAAAAATATATATTATTTTAAAGTTCATAAATTATGTCAAAAAATATCTAAATTGCATAATTTTTTAGTGTATATAACTTTAAGCGAAGCAAAATTCCATGTTTATTCTGATTTAATAAACTAGTTTTATATTTCTTTCTTACGTAAGAACAAATATTATTATTAACGATCAATGAATTAAATCAAGAAAGTAAACTCTCAGCATTTCTAAATCTAACTTTTCCACCTGTTGAAAGTGTACTTTACAGTTTTACACCATTTTATTCTTGTAAAAAAATTATTATACGAAAAGAATGAAATTCCCCCATGAAACTCTACTAATACTTTCGCATATATATGTATACAATATACATATAATTTTCCGCGGCGATTCTCGATAAACATCTCGTCTTTTTAACTCGCGTCGAAGACATTCGACCTGAAAAGAAATCAGGCAGAGATATTTGGCTGTACGTGGTGGACATGCGTGACTCGC
The DNA here is from genome assembly GCF_048542155.1 of Nylanderia fulva. Classification (NCBI taxonomy): domain Eukaryota; kingdom Metazoa; phylum Arthropoda; class Insecta; order Hymenoptera; family Formicidae; genus Nylanderia; species Nylanderia fulva. The sequence goes on from NW_028189518.1 coordinate 871,699, forward strand.
GGTACATACGTTGTATAGGCGAGCACACAGACTCCGGATACTTTCACTCGGCAAGTAGTCGGTATCACCGGTTGCCAGCAATGGATCGGAGGTCAGTGCACCGGTGACCACGTACGGTCCACGCAGTCGTATCGGCGCGAAACGACCGCGAAAACACACACACACATGCCGATGATATTCCGAAGGTGGACGACGCTCGCCGGCGCAGAGGACGATTACAAATCCATTTAGCTTCATTCGAAACTCGATATCATTAAGATCTGTTCGCATGTTCGTGTGTATGTTAAAATCACGCCGAGTCATACACGCCAGATTTACCGAGAGAGTCGAGTCACCTCTCTCGATTCGCCGCTTTCTACGCGACGGAGATACGCGACTTATGTAAGGGAAATTAGATCGAGATTGGTCCGGCAGGCGCGAACGCGAGAGGCTGTCGATCGAGAAATGAAACTTGCAATCGTTGTTCTCGTGTCGTGAAATGCGTAACACGACTACGTGTCCGATTAATGATATTCATCTCGATCGTAGATACGTAGCACGTTTGTAACCGGTCGATCAACATTTTGCTGTCATTTTTTTCGTTTCTTATTAAGAGTATCGCGCGCTTCCTGTTTTTAATTATTATACTGCTTCTCATTTATTTTACACCTGCGTCAAACAATCTTTAACATTTTGTTGCGCATTATTATATTCACATTCTAGTGTTAATGCAGTTATATTTGCACCCTCTTATTAATTAGTTAATTAATAAATTTAATAAAATATAAATCCTGAGAGACTTTTCAAACTTATAAAGAAAAGAAAGTGAATCAAATTATTATAGAGATATAAAACATATTTATTATTTTATAAATGCATAATAAATAAAGCGTAAAGAAGGGTAGATTATCTGAGTTTCCTTTAAAATTCTAATTTCGCACGAGCGAGAGATAAGCAATTTTATACATTATTATCTAGTCACGCAACAATCTTGAGGACTTGCTACTGTGAGTAAGATGTAACGAGTACGAGTATACAAGTAGTAACAACGAAAAACAATTGATTATGACGTAGTGATTGGTAATGGAGCGAAGCAACGGTGACAATGACGTTGCGTACACGCGTGCGATTGCATCGCTCCGTTAGACAAACGCGGAACGGAAGTGCATCAACAGACAAGCGTACTGCTTACCGTTGAGTAACAAAGTGACAGCAGTAGAGTTACATAGAGACCGCGGTGTAGCGCCTACGGAAGGTACGATGACCTCTCTGCGGAAGTCTTGTTCATGTTGATTCTCCACATTGGCTAAAGGTGAACACTTCGGTCGTGCTTGTTGAGCAGCAATTAACAGCGTTTGCGATGATACGCGCTTCAGATTTGTATCAAATCGGTGGTAAAGTGTCGAACGACGTGGCATCGCTCTTAGTTCGATCAATAATTTTCAATCGATCGTTTCTCGAATGCGATTCTGCCAATTTCAATCTTCAATCTATTTAATCGGGATTATTACATTAATCGCAATTATATTTCATAGAGATTAATTCTCGTATCTTCTGATTACAAATTTCTTGAAGAATTTTAGAGATTGATCGAATTTTTTGTTCATTTCTTTCATCTCTTAATGTGTGTATTAAGTTATCAAAAATTTATTGCATAATATTTAAGGTTTCATAGTAATTATATCTTTATTCTGTTTTATCACATTAAATTTTATTTTATATATGTATCATGCATGTATTTACTATTTATCATATTTATGTGAAAGATTAATGATTAATTTTGATTGATATAACTTCGATCAATCGTTTGGTGATTATTTTCTTTAAATCATTGGTGTACAATCAATCATTTGGGTAACAAACTTTGCTGACTTTACAGTTTTATGAGGTAGAGAAAAGCGAATTGATTGTAATACCGATCCACTTATGCGATCATTTTCTTCCACAGGCGTTACGTATGTTTTCCTTGAGAAAATACCCAGGTAACGCGTCTCGATCATGCGTGTGAATGGTTACGGTTTCTAAATTGACTCGAATCGCGCGCAAACCGCACGTGCGTTAATAAAGAAGAGGCGTCGACGATGTCTGAAAGGAAGCGCGAGCCCCGTTATCTCCGGAATGCTAATTCCTATAGGAACGGCACATGCAAGGAAGATAATATCGTCTCTACTCCCTTAATTCTACTTCGAGTTCCGACTGCTCCGTCGAGGATCTTCATGACCTTTTTCTTCTTCTTCTCTTTATTCATTCCACCCTCCTTTTTTATTCGCGCGTTGTATAGGTCAGGAATGATCTCGCATAAAATACCAATTATACTTTTCATCGGATTTTATATTGAAAGCTTTGTTATCGTTACAAGAGATTATTGCTAGAACAGGGACTGTAAAAAGTCAATAAAATTATATTCCTCTTCGAATTTTTTTTGCATGGAATATTTTTAGTACAAGTATAGGTATTCGTTGTACGATATAAATATAATTATATTTTTAGAAATATATATATTTTTATAAAATTTCGCGATTATTCATTAAAAGATGTATTCTGCTTTCTTAGGGTCTATTAAGAGAATTTTAAATAAATATTAGATACAATTTATTAAATATGTGAAATAAAAATAATATCTAACAGTATCGAGCATCAATATATATTTTAAGTTTGCCATAAATAAAAAAAATAAAAATCGCGAAACTTCATTAAATATTGTTTTTCATTAGATGTGTATATATAAGTTATTATATTTCTTGAGTATAAATGTTGAGTGTGATATTTTATCATTGATTGATATTAAATTACGTTAGATATTTGCTGGAAATATTTATAATAATAACGGAGAAATTACGATTTCAGCAATTTACTCTTAGGTAAAATTTTCAATCAACAATTTTATGTAAATATTTTTAGTTGAAAGTCAGTGAATACGATATTACCATATTTAGATTTTAATTTAGAAGATTGATTTGATTTGAAAGCGGTGCCAGTCTATATAAAACCTAGTATCTAATAGTGCGTGGTGTATACCTTGTCAGCATCGAGAGGTCATAGATGAAAAAAATTCTAGTCATCCGCTTTCCCTCATCCAGCGATTAAGAAAGTCCACATCTCGTGTTTTCTCCGTAGTACTAAGTACGTACGTAGTGTGAGAAAATACCAATCGCTCTTACCGTCACGATATATTCAAGGCTGATAAACGGCAATTTTATTATGATTAATGCACGTCATTTATTGCTGAAGATCGACAATTATTTTTTTGTAATTTATTTATGTAGCTGATCATTTATAATTCTTACATCTTAGGTGGTCTAACAATAAGTAGCACACTTGAGAAGGAAAGATTAAGTATAGACTGACATGAGCTATTTAAGAAACTCTTGAGTGTGTTATTTGTTATAAAAATTCTTAACAATTGTATAGATATTTTATAAATATTTAATCTCAAGAAATATTTATCAAAATTATTTTATTGAGAGAACTTAATATTTTTCTGACATATTCTATTAAATATGTTATTACTAACGTGAAATTCCAGTTCCACTTCCAATGATTACTAGTGTTGCAAGTGACAAATCGTCGCTACGTTTCAACTTGTAAAATAATTTTGATGCCATTAAAATTTTCTTCAGACTTCACGGTTCTTACGAGGCGCTCAAGTACGGCACATTACTGGATGGTTTGTCCGATCTCACGGGTGGTATTACCGAAAGCATCGCGATTCGTCAGGATCCCACAGCCTGCGGACGAGCATTGTCGAAACTTCTGGACATGACGTCTCTCATCACGTGTACAGTAAATAATAATCAACAGCAACAGGTAGAAGACGTTTCAAATATGGAGCACAGGTTCTTCTCAACACTTTGCTCACGCGCGTACTTTTATCGTAGATACGTGCCAGCACGGAGAAGCTCGCTAATGGCATACAAATGGGAATCAATTATAGATTGTATGCTATTGAAAGGGTTAGTATATCGACGATAGTCGTATTCTTCAACGGCATAAATTATAGAAATACAAGCGATAATAAAAGAAAGTTAAGAAAAGTATGTATATTGATCCTGATGCTGTATAGGTAGAGACATTCGGAGGGGAAGCTGTGCAATTAGTAAAATTGAGGAATCCTCTTGGACCTGGTGGAGAATATGTTGGTGCCTGGGCGAGAGGTGGCTTGGAATGGGACGAAGTACCTGTAATGGAAAGGGAACGATTAGCTGTAAGAAATATGGCTGAAGGAGAATTTTGGTAAATAAGCGAAAAATTGTAATTTATATTGCAAATTATATGATATCAAAAAAATTAATTACAGTTATAAGATATAAAGAATTTGTATGCGTCATCTTTTATTTTAGATATATATATATATACATTGCAGTAATCTTTTTTTTGAAATTAAATATCTCGAATATATGTATAGATTTTTCTAAATTAAATTTTTATGTATATTTTACGGTGTTCAGGATATCATATTCCGATTTCGTTAAGACATTCACTCATCTGGAAGTAGTGCATCTAGATGCTGAAACTTCGAGAGACGAACCATCGTTACACAGCAAACACACTTGGCAAATGAAATTATATCAGGGAAGCTGGAGAAGAGGCGTCACCGCAGGAGGATGTCGAAATAATCAAGGTTTGATTATAATCCTATTTACTTTAAATTGAATTAAATTGTATGTAGGATATTTTATATATAAAATATGTACAATAAAATTGTTGTTTACAGAAACTTTTCATATAAATCCACAATTGCATCTTATTTTAAGTGAGATGGAAGAAGTGATCGTTTCGTTAAATCAACATTCTATTATGGAGCCAAAAGTAAGATAATTTTACTTACCAAAAAACATACGATTAACACGTTCCCTTATCGGATGAACTCATGAAACTTTTGCCGTTTTAAGGTGATCGGCTTCACAGCGTACACGTTGCCGAAGAACAGCACCGAGTCGATAAACAAACAGTTTTTTAAGAAAAACAAGTCCTTAGTTAATTCCCAGTACACGAATAGTCGGCAGGTGAGCCACAGGTGTCAGCTCGAGCAGGGTGGTTATTTGTTGGTGCCTACGACCTTCGAGCCGACTCAAGAAACGAGTTTTACGTTACGAGTCTACAGTAGTAAGCCCCTAAAACTCAAGTAGGTACATGCGCGCATTTACCGATGTCATATACGCGCTCACAAAGGATCGTATGGTCGGTACATTTAATGTATGTGCAACATACATTAACTCATGTAAGCATATGCTATACGACTCTCGTTCACCTTCAATTATGGTTTTAACATCTTCTTTCGACCATATTTCAAAGAATGCATTTAAGTCGTCTCTCCGAGGCATACATTCTTTTGTGAAACGCAATAAATTGAAAATTTTATCCGCGAAAATTTATTCGTTATTCTTGAGTATTTTCGATTAGTGTTTCTTTTTTTCATTTTTATATAATTTTTATGGTATTTAAGTACATATTGCATAAATGTTTTATCGTTAAATATTTTTTTACGATATTTAGAATCTGAAATGCGTAACATTTCGTTCTTTAATTATCGAGTTTAAATCAATTTTACATTTAGAATTAAAGAATGATTGATACAATCTTTTTTATATTTATGTATTATTTTTTTATATTTTAGATTATTAGATACACCACCATCCTTAATGAAATCGGCAATCGTCAAGGCGCCTCCACTGGAAGGCAAGGGTTTCTCTCAATACGAAGCCGTATTTCTGCAGCTTGCCGATGAACATAGAACCGTAAACGCTTTCGAATTGCAGGAACTTCTAGAAGCCTGTTTACCAAATGGTACGCAATTCATCGTTTTTCCATTCTAAGAGATATAGAAAGTTTTATTAAGCAAAATGCACTAAAATCAAATGCTAATCTAAATAAGAGTTTCCCTCTTTAATTTTCAGATTACATCAAAAGTTGTGCCTGTATGGAAGTCTGTCGACAAGTAGTACTAACTATGGATGTATCCTTTCGATAAAAATTTAAATTGAATGAATTTCTTAAAAATTATTCCCAATTTATATCAAACATTTTTCTCAATACTATATAAAACATAAATGTGCAATTTATCTATAAATGTATTTAATAAATATTTGATATTAAAATGTAGTTGTATGCTCAAATAATTGAATAAAATGAGTGTGCAAGTCGAGTATATTTTATCGGAAATTTAGATAAAATTTTGTCTATCCATTCATCATATATTTGAATGTTAAGATACAGAAATAAGAGCAATATTTTTCCTTATAATTTCTATGCCGATAAACAGAGTTCCGGAAGCGGCCGACTAAAGTTCAACGACTTCAAAGATCTAATGTGCAGTTTAAAGTATTGGCAAGCTGCATTTAAGAATCACACGAAGGAAAAGACGGGTATACTCAAAGCGGAGAGACTACGAGATGCACTGTTGGAAGTTGGTACGTAAAAGAAAAAAATGTAATGTACATACACGGTGTTGTGTATGAAGAAAACATTCTATTTTACTTGCTCATGTACAACGAAGACTTCTCTAACTTAGGTTTCCAATTAAACACGGACGTATTATCCATCTTGATTCTTCGATACATGAGGAAAGACGGAACTCTTCGATTCGGCGACTTCGTTTCGGCGATATTACATTTGAGCGACGCATTTGGTACGTTATCAGAAGCTAGATTATCAGAAAATTTTCCAGTTTATTCGCATAATTTATATTAATAAAAATTTTATTCTTACATTTATTTAGGAATTTTCGAGAGCAAAGATCCCTTACAAAATGGAACGATAAAATTAAGTTTATCAGAGGTATATATAAATTTTAAGAAGAATATATAACATTTCCTGTTTCTCTATGCTTATATGTACAAACTAAAAATATATTAAATTGCTTACAGTGGCTGAGATCGTCTCTGATGTGTTGAAATATCAGTCAGCGTAGATCAATGTGTACCTTGTGAATCGTCTGTAAATAACATTCTCTTCATTTCAACATTAGACATAAGTTTTAGCCATATTAACGGTTAGCAATTGTGCCTATCGAATATTTTATATTTTGTATATATTATATATAGAGATATATATAAAATAATATCATTGTTTTTTACATTACCGCATTGATCATCATTTCCTTACGTAATTATTATATTATCAAGGATGTATGATACGTCGTTTTTTTTTGTAAGAGAATATCGCAATTGGCCAATAAAATTAAGTTTATTTTACATAGTTTCTGCATATCTTCCATTTGATGCGCGTATTTAACTTATTCGATAAATTATGCTCTTTCTGATACATAAAATTAAACGTAAGTATAATATAAAATCTTTCCTTTAATTATAAAAATATTAAGAGCATGTTATTCTATCTGGAATTGAGAATTACCGTATTATTCGATAACAAAAATCGCTGAAACATGTTTATATACATACATATATGCTTATTAAATATTTTGGCCACGTGTGTATCGGAGAGAAAGAAATATAGCAAACACACTTACAATAGAAACATTTATTCATATAGAATTCATTCGAGAGATACAACGGAACTTTTGATATCCTATAATTTATCGCCTACCTCCAATGGCGGAGTGAGGTATAATCCGCGCAAGTTGATTAATTCCTTGTGTATATCGAGTCTCCGACTCGAATTTCTCACGCACGATTCCAATTAAGGATTCGTCCTGCGCGAATTATATAATAAGTGCACACGAGACACAGATAGGTGGACGGCGATATGTGAAGATTACCGGGAACGAATTGACGAGAAGAAAAAGAAAACGTCTTTGTCCATGACATTCGTCAATCGTTTCTGGCAATCTCAAACGTCCCGTCGAAGACTTTAGATGATGCTTTGATCAAGAAGACTACCTTCAATGGTAGATCGCAACATATTCGATATAATGCGTCGAAAAAACACGTACGTTCGTATCAATCAAGTAATTATCGACACTTGTCACTGCGAGCAATACATGTCGAATTTCAATGGATCTTGATGATCTAATAAATATCACTCCGAGCGTTGTCTCTCTTCTCATACGAAGCGAAATTTGTGCAAAACTAGAATGGCTCTCACTGTACAAAATACAGAGTAACATCTCGTGATATGTGCAAGTTTAAGTTTAAGACTAGCAGATACGGAATTATATAATTCACATTTATCGGCGATTTTAATCATTTAGGAGTATTGCGGTTTTTTGGTACCTTCATGATTTTCAGAGAGTTGTTGAGATAATGTTGGTAAGCTGATCCTAAAATATATTTATTTTTTTAAATTATATATATATATATTATATTTTTAAAATAAAATAAAATAATTGCAAAAAGGATAAACAAGTTTTACGTATTAATTCTAAATTGTGGAGTCATTTAAGTGACTCGAAAAATAAAATCTAAAAATGTAATCCTATACATAAAAAAAGTTATAACAAGATATTTTAAATATTTTAAAACATTGATAAAATACTCTGACTTTTTTATGTAAAAATATAAATAACATTCTCAAATAATATATTATTTGTGGAACAAAAATAGATTTTAAAAATATCTATACATTATATATAAATATAAATATAAATAAAATCTTGAAAATAAAATATAACATGATTTATTATATTAATAGAGACACACAAACTTTTAAGTTTGAGCTACGATAAATAAAAAGTGTCTATACATATGCAAAAGAAATTTCACAGAGAATTTTGTTAAATTTTATGAAGCTGCTCGTAGAAACACGACGTCGATTCCTTCATCTATAAACACTTCTTCTATAAACACCTTATGGAGTACGTGTTTTCGTCGGTGCAATGAGGGGAAGGAAGACGTTGAAAGGTATACAGCCGGGGTTCATAGTTTCACACACATATTACGATCGTTTCCAAGAGAGGAAGACATCAAAGTTCAGAAAGTTTAGTCGCGATGACGCTTTCTCTTCACGCGAATATTGGATGGCGTTCCGCATACCGTTCAGATATTTACATATGGTCGTGAAGACTCACAGTAGAATAGTAAATATCTTACAGTAAAATAATCAGCGTGTCAACGACTCATTAGTACCGGTGCTGGTACTGAATAGAAAAAAACTGTCTGTGTGTTACAGATAGTTTTACGACGACGAGCATATTATTTTACAATTAATAATTTAATTTATGAATTTCATAGTCGTAGCCGCTATATAATAAAAAAGGCGTGATATAAGTGTGTCGAAATTTATATTTAGTTAAATAATGATTAATATCAAATTAAAAAATTTACCTAATTTTCGTAGATACGAAAAGCTACAAATTTACAATAAACCCTTGCTAATAATTAAAAATATTTGCTGACACAATGTTAATCTCTCTAACAACATCTTATACATCGGCCGCGTGGGAACGCGATATTTCCTTTAAATAAAACATAATCAATATTTGCTCGTCGCCTTCGTAAGACAGGTATCGAGGTAGGTTTATTTTGAGCCTTTGCAAATGTCGACGATGTTTAATTGAGCATCCGCACACGAGGTTCGAAAAACTTTTGCGAGCGTACAGGTCGCAGTGTAATCGAGATAATTGAATTTTCGCTTTGAGCTGGTGCTATCGTGTGCCCCGATTGCGGCCGGAGATAGCACTTGACCGTACCAATCCACGCCAAACACGGCGCGTACACACATAAGATTAATTCGCATGTCGTCGAGTAACCGATCGATCAGATTTCCGTGACCCTCTGCACGGAATTAATATCCAGAGCACAATTGCCGATCGTGTCCGGCGAATCTGAAAGATACTCCTCGGACGGCGTGATTCCAGCTGTTCTCATTTCATCCCTCACACGTTCTACCTGGTGCAACAGTTTCATTTATTAATATTATCGTCATATATATAATATATTTATAATATTAATATTTTATAAAACTATTGTTATTAACGATTTAGATTTATTTAAGAAAATATTGTTTCTCATCTTATTTTTATTGTTAAAGATATTACGGAGTAGAAGAGAGAAATATGATATGTTATGATAAACACATGAGCGCGATGAAAATTTGTTATCATCAGTCTTGCCTTTTGTCAAATATTTATGGAGAACAATTTATGACTATATAACTGTGAAACATGGAGTAATCGTGTAAAGTTGTGAAACGTAGCAGCATGCATTGCTACGACAGAATTATGGCAGTATTAAGGCATGTCAGGACGCCACAGCATGCATATACAACTGTACCTCAGACTTTAATCGACTCTAACCTGTGTGAGAACTCGTAGTAAATTCAAGCCGGCGACTTTCTTTAGATCAAGTACATTCCATTTGCCACTACGGAGAAGTTCGGAAAACAGTTCGGGATATTTCGAAACGTCCTCAAGACCACGAGGGGTTCTATAAAGAAAAAGATTTTTTAATTATATGTTTTTTTAAACAACTTATTAAGTACAAAAGAATACACGATTCAGTTAAAAATTAATCTATAGATCAACTTTCTTCGAAGAACTCTATGATTATCGTAATATGACAATTTAATTCCAGCTTAAATAATTTTCGGAGCACTATTACATGCAAATGATTCGAGGAGATCAGAGATATGGTATTTATTCTGAAATTATTCTCTCATAATTAATTCCACATTTTCGACATACTTGTTGATGCCATCGAAATCCCCGCCGACTCCGATATGGTCCACGCCGATCAGGTTTCTAATGTAGTATATGTGCTCGGCCACGTCCGAGACACTAGCTTGAGGCCCGCATTTCACGAAATAATTGTAAAACGTGACCATCACCAGCCCGCCGTTATCAGCCTGGAAACAAGCACGTGATGGTATAAAGAAGAGCCCGTAATTCCAACGTTCCAGGATTTGAACGTGCTTCGCGCTGCCGCACCGGGAATTTCAAGCCAGACCAGCCCGATGAAAGCCCGTGTAACACCTAATTTTCCGTCGATGCACAGGGAAAGCTGTAACCTGGTTGTGCCTTTGCCCCGGAAACGAAACGAGTACGAAACGACAGAGGAATCGATAGAAAATCGACGAAAAAGGAGACCTCGTTAACATGGTATCGTATTCCATACCATCGACTCGGTGCCGTTAATTTTCGACTTTGATAATTCGCCCCGTAACGAGCCAAGGCAAGCCGCGCGTTTCTTAATGAACTCGACAATAGGGAACGAAATCGTTGCTAGTAAATATTTCATGCTGCTACTCAAACTTTAACGCCGTCGCTTTGGGATAATTACACATTCAAAAAGTTAAAGAGAGAAAAATAGGAACAGCAAAAAGAATTTTTAATTTTATCTTCGTCACGTTGTATCGCCAATCATCATTTAACTCTGCGAATTTTGACGTAAAAAATATTTCCGATGAGTAATTCATCGTTCTCATACAAATATGAATACTATTATTGTATATACAATTTTATATGAAAAATATAAATTGCATTGGAATAATTTTTACATACTTTTTAGTTTCTGAAAGCTATGTCATAGAATTTCGAAGAATTTCTTTTCTATCTTTTTTATAAATTACGCCAGATTATTTAAAAGAAGTAGAAAGAGAATAAAAATAATAAAGAATAAATTTTACAGATTGTAGAAGTATCTGTATATACTTACCAGCTGCTTAAGAATGTCGTCTGGCACATTTCTAGAGGAATTACAAATGGCGAACGCTGAGGAGTGTGAAAAAATGAGCGGCGCTTTACTGACTCTAAGAGCATCTCTCATTGTCGCCCTCGCAGTGTGGCTGAGGTCTATCAGCATTCCAAGCCTATTCATTTCTTGAACTACCGTTTTGCCGAATGTCGTCAGGCCTCCGCCTGGAAGATATATCAAAGTTATTTCGTTCTTTATGTATCTTTTGTGAAATTATATATAAAAAAAGTTGCGACATATATATCTCTCTGATAAATCAGTTAAATAATATTAACACAAAATAATTATCATAATATATTATCTAATCTTTAATTCAATATATAATCATTTCTTCGTTAAGTAGAAAAATATTTTAACACATTTCATGTAAAATAAAAGTTGATATATATATTTCATAAATTAGAAGAGAAATTGGAGAGAAATGTAGAGGAGAGAAATATTTTAGATTTCCACCAAACTTTTGTTTGATATCTCAAGTACTTGCGAGTGTTTATGAGATTAAGTTTGCGAGTTTTAGCTTCGCTAATTCTGAAAAGGATGTTTATTTCAAACTCGCGTCCAATTTACCATCTCCATCGTCGTCTTCTACCGACGAACTTCTCGCCCACGGTGTGTTGCAAGTGTGTGTCAGCGTGAGGTATCGTACACCCAACTGGTAGAGCGTTCTTAAAACGGCTAAACTACTTCCTAGACTATGCCCACCCTCCACTCCAATCAGGGAGGCTATTCTACCTCGCCCGTGAGCCTCCAAAATTTCTAAAAATTAGAAATATGATTGAATAAAGTTGTCGGTCGTACCAAATTATCTTCTATAGAACGGTTGTTTTACGTTCTGTATGTTTCGCCATTACGGCGAACAATACTCACCCCTTGTCGATGCAGCGAACTGCATGTGCTGGGAATATTTTTCTATAAGTCTTTTAATGAGATCTACCTGTTCTAGAGTCAGCTGGACCGCATTAATATGCTGAGATTCGCATGGCACGTAGGCGACCCAAAACTGAAAAAAAAAAACATTTTATGTGACATTACCTAGACTTTTTTTTTTAAGAAAACGACCTAGATTTATTTTTTTGTATTTTTTTTTTTTAAATTGTTATAAATAATTATCAAAAAGAAAATTGTGTCACACAGCATATTTAAAGAGAAGCGGTGAAAACACATTAAGAAAGATGAATAGAGTAGAATAGAGAGTAGAATGCATATATTTCAAAATTTTAAGTATACTATTATTATTATTTAAAGAAAGCGAAAGAACGTTTAATTTTATTTAGAAAGAAAACTAAATAAAAAATAATAATATAATTTATAGAAAAAATAATACCCCATATGTAATTACACACAGTATATTATCGAAATGGCTAAAAATAGTGTCGACAATATTCTGGCGCCAGGAGACGCATTAGATCACTATATATGTATATTATGTCATATATATGTATATGTGTGTATGTGTGCGTATGTGTGGGTATGTGCGAGCATGACACGCGCTTAATGCTCGCATCATTCAGACCTAACGAGCTCTTGAGTGCTCGTATGCGACGATAATCGATGCATTCAATCCGTCACGCTCATAATATTGCCGACACCCGAAACCCATCTCTAGCAGTCATCTCTAGCATAGCTTCCGGGAAATGATCGATAATCCTAAATTGCTTATTACATTGCACAGTGATATAATTCGTTTCTTGAATTACATGCTAATGCTTAATATTAACAAATATTATCAAGTATCTATAATAATATTTTCAATCAAATATTTAAATTAAAGAATTTTCAGTCATTTTCCAATTTTAACTTTTAATAATAATCATCCTTTTTTAAAAATATTAATTTACATTTTTTCATTGTCATTATTAAAAAATATAAGATAACTCTAATTCTTTCTAAAGAAAAATCTATTATAAGCATTTGCTTGAGAGAGTACATTATTAAAGGTCCGAGTATTTTTAGAGAAACTATTGTATTGTAGCTTCATTTGCCTGACGAGTTAATTTTGGACTACATGATTGCTGCAATGTCCAATCGTATTTAGAGTATTTACCTGACCGCCCACCATGCCTTCCCGCAGTCTGACCAGATCGGTTTGACTCCAAGCGCTTTTGCTCCAGGGCTCGATCTGACGCAAGTCCCTGTCAAAGTCGAAGTTCGCCAGTTGATTGTGCAGGAAATTGCGGATGTTCCACGGTAAGTCATTGTGGCCGTCGATCAAAGGCACCTCGGAAAGAACCTGCCGAACGGTGTCCAATCGCTCACGCGGCGATGTCAGAAGCGCGAGCTCCCCATCCGCTGGACGTGGCCCGACTCTACCAACCCAGGTGCCAATCGACAGTATAATCACGCTTACTGTCCATACACCACTCTGGCTACTCTGAAATAAGAAATAAGAAATAAGAATTCATACGTTATTGTTACCTCGAGCTATTAACATGTGTAAGCCTCCACGTCACAATATAACATCTTACTCGATCTAACTACATATTAACAATGGCTGTTATCGAGATTCGCAACCGACCTCCTAACAGAACAATTAGCGAGAGATCTGTTTCGCGACTATTACATATAATGACGTTGTGAGGAATAGAATATATACTAAAAAATGCTTACATTGAAGAATAATTTATTGTTAATTTATACTAATATTTTAATTATTAATTGCGCTGAAGAAGGTTGGAAAAGACAACCGAAACGTACGACGAATTGAACTTAGTTCTGTATAATTTTTAATAATTTATGTTATAAATCGTTTCACAAATATATTTCTAGTATAGAACTTATGTAGATCTTATTGCTTTTTTTATTTGTAGATTAAAATTTTCTAAAGAGCTTTTATAAATTAAAGAAATAAGAAATAATGCGATTAATCTTCAGTGTCTTTGGCTACATTTGCTCAATCAAAACAGAAAAAAATCATTATCCATTAAAATGATTGTGAAATATGCCTCCTCCTTTCATTGATAAAGATATATAGAATAAATATAGAGTATGTATTCATTGATTATGGTAAAAAACCTGATTACTCATATTTATAAAAATCTGTATACATGTATAAATGTTGGAGAGAGATTTAAAAAAAATATTTTTTCTCAAATATTACACCGTTGTAAACGCTGTGTAAAAATGACCTTTTTCTCGAATGTTAGATTATATATACAGCAAATTCTATTATTATTAGAGTTTTTATCAAAGAGACTCATCAGACAATTTGTCAAACAGATTACCCGGCGGAAATATGAACGACTTCAATAATGGCACAAAGCGAGTTAATAAAGTACGGTAAAAGTTTTTTTGATATATGTATTTAATACGGCATTCGCGCGCACGCGAGAGAGAATAACGTATTGTTCCCGTGGGATTACCTCGCGTAATGAAGATAGACCGGGAAAGAGGGAAACAGAGAACATGAAGAGGATTTGGTTGGTCGTACGCAGAGGGTTCCGCGATCCACGTCATTTCCCGCCTTTTCCTATCCTGTGAGAGGCCAAAGATCTCAGAAACGAGTGGTATTTTCACGAAAGGGAGATATATACGGCTTTGATAGAGATTATAAATTATTAAGCCCTGTTCATTCAAGCAATGCCTTGGTGGATGTTTGCCCTGTCGTCGGGATTTGCAATTCACAGAACGAAACAGTGAATTATTTCTCGAGCAAAGTATCAAAGCCCTCTTGCTGTTCACTTTCCAGGATTTGCCCTTTTGCCAGTCAGGCGGGTTCGCAAACACGGAGGAAAATCGTACACACGCGATGGCCGGGGTTTAATCTTCGCCGCGAGTAATCCGCAGGACGAATTGCGGTACGTTACCATGTGTTACAGGATTATATGAAAGAACCATGTAGATGGATCGCATTCCTTTGTCTCGTGTTGTATTCTGTTTGTATTCTGTTTACGAACCTGTCCATCCTAAGGAAAAAACTGTAAATTATTTGGAAAAGTAATTAACGGAATTTCTCTCCAACAATTGATTAACTATCATCGAAAAAATTCACGCGCCATTTGCATCGCGGTGAATTTTTGATCTACAAGATTTTTGCACGTCGTTGGAAAGAAAAGAAAAAGCGAAACATCGATCTCTCTGAACGAAATAATTATCTGTCCAAACGGAGTTAATCTGTGACACGGAGATAACGAATTTTTTACTCATTTTCTCGAATTTCACCGTGGCAGGATTGGATGCCTCGAGACGTAAAGTTGATATTGCACATCACAATCGTAGTGGAAAATGTTTGCTGCAAGAGAGTTGTGAGATTCGTGTACAAGAGGGATTAGCTCAACTCGAGCTCGCTCTAGCCGTGTACAAAAGAACGAAAATTACTTGAGTGCTGAGCAATGTCGTTTAACTGTATCCAATGGCTGACCAAACGGCGACCCGCACTACTCGTTGACCGCGGGAATGCGGTCTGTTCATACTCGGCTGCCCATACACGCCGTTTTCCGCGCCGTCCCAAGCTTCGAGAGAGTCCCGACATTGTTTAAACTTCCGACGGTCTTACGGAAATATTTGCCCAGCGCTAACTTTCGTTGGCAATAATCATTAAGGAATTTGCAGCTCATCGCATTGTATTTTCATAGCACTTCACAATATTATTCGATATGCGCTTTGATATATATACGTTGGTACTTTGTTGTAATTAAACAGAGATAATACTGTTATCAAAAGTTTCAATTATCGAGAATTTTCGCGGAGAAATTGAAACGCAATTTATTTGTGCAATTATAATTTATAACTTCGATCTTTCAAAAATATTATTAAAAAGCTTCTTTGTTACTTTTAAAACTTTTATTTTACGTGTAATATAAAAATTTCTTTTATGCATCGATTGATTATCTACATATATAAAATAATATAACATAATAATATATATATGTAATTTTTTCCGATTCTACTTAAATTTAATGGACCGAATAAAATACTGAAATAATAGATACTCTCTCTATTCTATTATGATATAATCTATCGCATAATAATTAATGAATAGAAAATGATATAATATTACGCCAGCGATATTGTTGAAATTTTACATCTGTCATTTCGAATAATTATACAATACAATTCTATAGGCGATTGATATCGTGATATTAAATCCATTTAGTCGTGTTGCTAACATTACAGTTCTCGTCCGTGTCACGTTTAGCTTTTGATATTTAACGACGAGTCGATAATAATTTCATCCGCAATTGAAATGAATTTTTATAGTTTTTTGTGTGCGAATCCATTTTCTTTTATGGCAATTTAATTCATGTAAATAATTTTGTCGGTTTACTTTTTGAATTAAATCTCTCGCTACAGTTATAGCTCGTGTGTAAAAAAAACATATAAAAAATAAAAGTTTTATTTATAAAAATAACTTTCAGAAGTTTACTAAATTATTAAAAAAATATTAAGATTATTTTTTATTTTTTAATTTTGTAGCGTATATTTCTATTATAACAATACAATGAATATTTAGACAAAAGCGAATATATACGATCAATAATGTAAAATATTTCGCTGATACACCGTTGTTCGTTAAAAATTATTCAAGAAGAATAATTCAGTATTAAAATATCGCTTTAAACATCACTTATATATATCAACTGAGCTTTCATTAAAGAGGTATTTTCATAAAAAAAATACATTTTGCATGCGGACTTACAGTCTATCGTTAATATTCTTGAATATTAATGGAAGCGGAAGTGCAGAAAAGAAGTTGGAAAAAGAGGCCAAAAAGTAGCAGAGAAAAAGCACCCTCAAACTGGCTCGCATCCAAATGCCGACTGTAATAATGGACCACATTAAAAGATGTGGTCGATGCGAGCCACCTGAATGTGTTCAGATAACATGAGCATCGACAGCTATTCGAGGACTTAATTTATAAAATTATTTATTGACTGTGTTACGTTGATGAGCGACGATAGTCGCTAAATTACATGTATTTAAGAAAAATCAATTATATGTATTTAGATAAAATGTTTTAATAATATGTGCATGTTGTGAATATACCTCAGTTTGTAATTATAGAATTCAATAATTGTTATCGTTTATCGCGCGATTATTATCTATTTCTGTTTGGATATTTTAATGAAAATTGTTATATATATATATATAAAGGGAATTGTTAATGTATAACCGCTTTGTCACACATGTATTCCGCTCTATATATTTCATTCTTCCTACATGAATAGATAATTTGATCCTATCTGCCTCATCGAATGAGCGGGGCCGCAAAGGGTTAAATTGGGCGGTCGATTCAATATTCCGCGCTCGTATGCAGCGCTGCGATATTGCCCGTTTCATAATTAACGCGTCAATTTGGCGATTGGCTCCGTTCGCGTATAAAAAGGCGACGTGCCGCAAATGATTTAAGTCGCGATTCGAATTTTAATAATTTTCTTGAACGCGAACGCAAATGTAGAGAGAGAGAGAGAGACTTTTAACTCTCCGATGCATTAACGTTCACGTCAAATTCTCGTAACATACGAGACGATGTAATGAGAGTGCAGTTTGGTTTACGACGAACGTTATTCGCGCGGAAAATGTCGTAGGGAACGTTGCGCATTATGGACGGAGAATTTTGTTACATTCGTTATTCAAATGCCTGAACTGCGTAGCGTAGCATGTAAAGGGGTCATGGGAGACAAACTCGGTTTCGCGGTACTTTTAAGTTTCACCGGGAATATCTACCGCGCACGAAGAAACGAGATAGGGAAAGATAGAGAGAGAGAGAGAGAAAAGCGAGGGAAAAATTACTTTGTAGCTCCGTTTCTTCCCTCTCCAGGGACGTCGTAACGTTTGAAATTGCACGGACTGCCATCGCGGCTTGTGAACTCCAAAAAAAAAAAGATTCTAAAAAAACAATCGGAGAGATTCTCTCTCTCTCTCTCTCTTTCTCGATCTTTCCGCAAGCCCAGCTTTGCCGGAGCCATTTCGCCGGGACTCGCTGCTGGAAAGAAAAATTACTTCGAGATGTTCTTCCAAAGACGTCGTTCCGCTTGAACAGCGGCGTGCATTTTAACGCGTCGGGAATTTATATGGCACGAAGGAAAGAGGAAAATTTGCGAAATTTCTGCCATATGTCTTTCTTTGCGAAATTATGCACGATGTTCACGCGAGATCGAAATTCATTTAACGAAAGTATTCTTAACATAAATTGGATTTTATACGACGCTTAAAAAACAAGACGTATATATATATTTTAGTGGTGCTTGTGCAAGGATCCTTCTCCTTGTGGCATCCTTTGATTTCCTTCAATTTTTTCAATCACGATCTTTCGAGTAGAACTGATGCATGTAAGTGGAAACTTGGAGGTAAATGTGCGAGGGAAAGGCAAGTGAATCGGAAATTCTAGAGTCGCAATTCATGTTACGTGACTGGCCACAATATTTCATCGAAATTTCTCCAGAGATAGGAGCAAGGTGAAGATGGCGACCAATGGTCGAAGAAACGATATATATAGTATATATATGCTCCCGGAGCGTTGAATCTCACCGGTGAGAATCAACGATTAGGCACCAAAACTCTATTAATCATATATAATATATAGAAATATTCACAAAGTGTCATCATTACAAAAACAAATTTTATTTCGTATGGAAATGCGATATTATATCCCATAAATAATATTTATGTTAACTACATATAATATAGAAAATATCGCGCGAGACCATTTTTATTTATTTAAGCTGTTATGTGAATATTTGAACAAGTTTTGAACATTTCATAATTAAGCAACAACGCGAGCGAGAAATGTAAAGGTTGAAAATTCAATAATTTATACACGGTAAATAAATGCGACATCCCGTATAATTTATTTAAGCTGTTACGTGCGTATTTAAACTAAATCTGAAATATATCTAATATTTTTTTTTGTTTCATTCCGCGTTTTGCGTTGTCAAAAATGTCGCCGGTGCATATTTTAAAGCAGTGACGCGTTTTCGCGTCACGGTTGCAATTTTTTGACGCGTCCGAGCGAGAGGTCAATATGATTTGCGACGATCGCGCATTACACGTATGTAAGCAAAACGCGTCAGTGGCAATATTCTCGTCAAAACTATGACACTTGTCACGCGCTGATCTGTCACGCGCAGATATTTTATGATTCCGATATGATAGGAAGAAATGTCAATGCGCGTGTATAACGCCGCGAATAAATTATTTGACGCGTTATCGCGTTATTCGCGATAATACAATGAAGCCGCGTAAGTGGATTTGCGCGAATAACAACATGTATTTTTGTTACGGTGGCGATCTTTAGCCCTCTGGGAAAAAGCGGATGCGATTTTCACGCTATGCATAGGAGGGAAATCGACGTAAATGGATGGGATCGAGGCGAAATCCAGGGAAAAGCATCGGTCGCGGAAGCTCCCGGTGAAGCGTGATAGTCCTGCGAGAAAACACGGAGACAAAGGGACGGAGAAATCCGTTCACACGGACGGACGGTCCTTCCTTTTATTCAACTCCCTTCTATTTTTTGTATTTCCCTTTTTTTCTTGC
Organism: Nylanderia fulva; assembly: GCF_048542155.1. Taxonomy (NCBI): domain Eukaryota; kingdom Metazoa; phylum Arthropoda; class Insecta; order Hymenoptera; family Formicidae; genus Nylanderia; species Nylanderia fulva. Next base: position 891,738 of record NW_028189518.1, read on the forward strand.
AGTGTGTTTTAATTCCCGGGTATGCGCGCCGAATTGTATCTCTCTGGATTGTACCGTTTCGTAATCGATATGACTGTATTCGACTGACACATTCTCGCTCTGCGGCCGATAAATATTTCTCGTATACACATTTCCGAGTTGGTTGCGCAACGTGTGTTAGTGTTTAAATTAATTTTGCAGATCACTTACAGAGTAAATTATGCATGAGACTTTGACGTTGGGAGTTGCGGAATCTGAAATGCGTGAGCGGAGATTTGGAATTTTAGATATGATCCAGAAATAGAAATGAGATATTAATACGTCTATCAAATCATTATTATATTTACGACAATTTATTATCAAAGATGTAAGTATGTATACGTAAAAAATATTGCACTCTTTTTAACAATACAATAATTACGTAATAATAAAAACGAGAGATTTAATTACGTTTCCATTAAAAATTTATAAATAATATAAACATAAAAGATTTAATTTAATAAATAATTTTTTAGTCTCTTTAAAAAACTTCTAAATAGCTTCACTATCGTTCAAAATCATTTTAAATGATTAAAGAACGACTGGTGTGACTTTGTTCAAAATTTTTCGCACGATTTTTCCGCGCGTAGGCGAAGAACGAGACGCGCGATCAAGAAACAAAGACTCGTTGACGGAAAAAGAATGGATAAAATCACTGCGAACTTTTCAGTCTCGGGCTCAGGAACTTTGTTATTTCCCTGGCAGAGGATTCATACGCAGCGAGCGCTACGGAAGCGTGAGGTATGCACTTTGTGCGTGTTGAACGGAGAATGGCAGGCGCGACATAGAAAAGGATCATACATTCGGGTGCGAAATGGCTCAATGCGAAAAGTTCGGGCGTGAAACTTTGAGATTGGAAATATTTCGCATTGCTATTTCTCTACTCCAGAAGCTGGAAGCTTTGCGTTCGATAGCTTTCGCCGGAATCCGCGTAAATCAACAGATGAAAACTTTTTCTCCGAGTATCACTCGTTCTCGTTTCGTAATTCCGGCGTATTATTCTGACGTGTAAGTATGTATGTAGTAAAAACCGACGCTCTATTTCTCATCATTCTCTCATTTCATTTAATTAAACTACAATGTTATTTATATAGTTATTTATCGATGCAGAACTTTTATAGGAATTTAACACATAAAATGTAAAACAACACATTTGTTGAAACTATTAATAAAACATTAAAAAAGAGAAAGAAATAAGACGTATATATTAAATATATATAAATACATTCATTATTATTATTATTATTATTCTTAAAATATTTTAATTTTTGCAGTTATAATATTTTAATTTTCCTGGAACATATACATAATATTTAGTATAACACATTATATAATTATGCATGTTTGCAACATTCAAATGGCAGCACATTCATTGCATTTCTCATGATATTTGCACTCTCGGCGTTCTAATCACTAATGCAAGCTCGCGAAAGCTTTTGACGACGAGAGATATTAAGGACTTTCAATAAAAAAAGAGATCGCGCTGTTAACGCGGATTTGTCGCTGCTTTTTTCTGGTTACATTCTGAGTATATCCACACATAAGCTCCGCTTTAAATTAATTTTATTGCGCTCTACCGCATGCTACAAGCGCGCGATGCACGCGCAAAAGCGCGATCCTAAACAAGCATTTCTAGGTTGCCTTTCCTCTCTGTTTTTACCTCCCGCACTTTCTTTGCGCGTATCACATATTCTCTATGTGCAATTCCGTGTAATTTCTTTCTTTTTTTGGTAGTTTGCGCTCGTTTACCGCTGCTAATTAGTCAACTAACAAGTGTCTGCAATTGCTTGCATCTACAGAACTGCATTAACATTACCGCATCGGGTAAATGCACGCGATATAATCATAAACGATTGTTATATTTTTAAATTCATATAGCGCGCCTTTTAATTGCTTCGGTCAAACAATTACAACCGAATTTATTCGCGTGTGAATCGTTGGCCGTTCTTTTTTCTCTCAAGCAATTTATCTCTGTTCAAAAGGGAGCAATTATTTGGCGATCAACAGCAACGATCGGAAATCAAACTTGTTGAACACACACATTAATGTACGTAAATCCTAATTATAGTATGTTCGAGCGGTCGCTATGGTCGATGCGGTTGATTGACTTGGGAACTGACGTTAATTAAAATAAATCCACATTATACGCAAACATGGCACACTGATAGTAGATTAGAACGGTGGCTTATTGACGGGAAGTCGATGTGTTTTCTATAACGCGAGAATGTGTACACACACATTCACGCAAACTTTCTGCGCAGTATTTTAAATGCGACGGAATAAAATCTTTTTGTGTATTTTTTTTTTTTTTGCGTAACATCAAACGAACTCCTGACTACACATATGTTTTTTCAAACCACTTTTTTTTTTAGGAAAAAAACGTCAAAAATCAAATCCCTTATCTGTAACGATCGAATTCAATTTGCGTAGTGATACAGTTCTAGTGATCAATATTCATACAGACGTGATAAAATTCCGTCAGAAACGTCGATACAACGTTGTTATTTTTTCACTGCAAAATCTATGCAACGGAAAAAAATGTGACTTCGCGCAGCATATAATGTTGATCGTGCGTTAACTTCGTAATTCACTATCACCGTGCGATGCTCCACACCATTATGTCGTAGGAAGTAACGGTAACGGATTGACGGGCATGAAAACCGCTTTGAGATACGGTAGCGGAGTTGCGCGAGTTTCGAATCGATGGTGGTAAACCGCATCTTCGACGCGCGAATCACGCGCGATCTAAAGTTCGTCGAACGATGCCGGAGGGCTAAAAGGAACTTGATTTCCGATAAATTTGTGGCATACAGTGGAAACCGAGCAAAACAAGTGAGATACCTCTCTCTCCAGAAAACTATGTCGATCGATCGTGCACTTTCTACGTCTCGTTGCTGACGATGACACACTTAAGTTGAATTTGTGCTCATTAATTAATATTTGAAATATTTACATTGGTCATATAAGATTTAATTTATATTTGATTTCTGCTTTGATCGACAAATATGTTGTTTATGATTTTCACGAAGAAGGATAAAATCATTTGGCATCGATATAGAAATCGAGAATATTTCAAGTCTATTTTTTAGAGACTTGTGGAAATGTCTAACTCTGCAAATGCCACTTGCATGAAGCACGAGAGACATGCGTCTTCGACGATAGTGAAACGCAAAAACACAAAAATGTTTTGCTTACGGGAACAGTCGATTGCACTCGTGTAACGACTTTCTGCAGTCGGATAGATTGAAATGTGAAAATAGCGCCGAGCTTTGTGTAGGCAAACAGGAAAACAAACCAACCGGGTATCGGAAAAGCATATGGTGCTTTCAAACGTGAAATATTGTTGCATGGATTCGCTCGGCACGAATTTGCACACCCAATTTTAGTGCTACTGCGGGTATAGTTATGGAAAAAAGAGAATAGGGTTATTATTTTTATCTACGTGACTCATTTTGTATTGGGATAGAAAAAGTTATTTATGACAACCATCACGCGCTGGTCATAAATTTTTTTGTTATATGCAAAGGCCCACTAAAATTTATATACAATATGAAGTAGATATTATTTTTTTTTTATATATATAAAACAACGGAACACATTTTTATAAAAATTTTTCTAAAAAACAAAATAAATAAATATTTGACTATTCTGAACTAATATTGTAAAGTTTTAAATTTCTCATAAATATATATTCTTTAATAATGTTCTATTTTCGATATCATTTTTTTTATTATTCAACTACTTGCATTGTTTATTTCTTATATTTTATATTTTAATATATTATCAAATTCGTTAAAATCACATAGTATTTAAAATTAAATATTTAAAATAGTATTCGCAACTTTCCTGAATATTTAAAAATATAAAGTAATAAGTAGATCTCTTTCTTCTCTTTCTTCTCTTTTCTCTTTCTTTCAGTATATATTCACGCAGAAATAGCTGTTAGTTCTTTTGCATACCCGACGTAATAATTTCCGCTTATTGATATCACAGGAAGCTACACGTATTGTCGGGTATAATTCAATATTATTCACACCGCAGGATACACCGCAGTATTCGAGTAGTAGCAGGACGAGTAAGGCCAGACACTCGCGGCGAAGTTATGCGCAGCATTTGCCCGCGAGGACATAACTCTGTACGCAAAGTTGGCAGAGAACAGCGTCGGCGTCCCTTCCGTGCTAGAATAACAAACCACCCACGTTACAACTAGAAAGCGCTAGAGAGATGGATGTTGAATTCGATTTAAGCCAAGCCTGTTAGCGTTCGCTTTCGCCAGAATTTTTTATTCATGCTTTGTAGGGAAGCTTGTAAAATGGCTCTAGATTGTTGGATATATTTTTAGGTAATTCGGTTATTGCACGTTATATCCAAGATAAAATACACACATTTCCATTAGATTCATGTAAATACTTTATACACGTGTCGTGAAAGTGTGTTATATATTTTATCACATTATTACACTTGTATTGTATATTCGCGAAATAAATGTTATTTTATTTCCCTCGAGTATCATAGTGCAATAATTCTATTTCTTTTTAAATGATATCTCCGAATATCTCTTAATAATATCTAGTTTTAATTCTATTTTTACATTCCTCTGCGTTTTATTGATAATTACAAAAGTGCGATAAATTAGTAATAGAAATTGAGACAGATCAAATAAAATTGAATTAAGTTGAGATATATATTAAATTGACCAAAAAAAATAGAAAAAGGAAAATATGTTGTCGCACTGTTGAAAACATCGTTTTTTTAGACAGCAATATTTCTTCAGACAGAGAGATCAACATAATCCTCTTGCGTCGCTAACGATATCGAGGAACATACACCGAACATACACGCGCATCGTCAAATTGAAGTCCTGCTCTGCTCCTTCGAATTCTGTGCACGCGAGATAGATCTGACGCAGAAAGCGACTACGCCTGGTACAGGACTTGCCTGAATATTACGTCTTAGTCCGCGCCGCGTGTACGTGCCCTTATACAAGGTGCCGGGCAACCGGATTTTGCTGAAAATCGGGAAGTACGTGCAATGAATGTTGAGTGGTACGTAATATTCTTAGTGTCGGTAACGTGTATGCTGAGTTTGGAAAAAATTCTGATTTATCTCCTGAAGATCTGAATTCTTAATACCATTTTTCAATATACCTTGTGCCGGAATTGGCAAACACGTATGAATTCGAAATTGGCAATCAATTCTCAACAACATCTGGGCAAAAGTAATAGAAAGTTTTGGTGTCTATGTAATAAGTAGGTATATTCATAACTTGGAAGGATGAGACTTTCTAATTGTTAACTAATATAAAGAGAGGATTTTAGTCTTTATTACAAAGTTCAGTTGACCTATATATTTACTTAAGTGGCTAGCACTAAGTTAAACGTTAAATATGTTAAAAGTTTATAAAAAAAAGCTTAATACAGATTTACATTTAGAAAGCGATTATAAGATAAATTATATAAATAGTTTAAAGATTGTCACAAAATTTAATAATATATTTGGTAAAAAATAAAATAATTACATTTTTGTAAGAAAGCTTGTACATTTACGTAATTAAGAAATATTTATGAATATATATGTTATGAATAAGCCGATGTTGACACTGGTAAATTTAATCGTCGATTAGATTACTCGAAATTTGATGAAAGCGACACTTAATCTATTTATGATTCAAAATGGTAGTATAATTGTGATTTGCGGATATATACAGTAAGTGATAATTTTCCATCAAGAATTGTCAAATTATGCAGAGCTCGTGATATCGCATTCATAATTCGAATAGTTCGCGGAAAATTCATTGCGAGCAGATTCAATAATCTAACTTCATGAAGAGGGATGTAATTAAATGCCTTTTAATCCTTCTATTCATAGAAATTGCGCGATATGCAAAATTAGTAGTCAATTGATCCCATCCCGTATTCGATCAAAACGATCAGATCATCCTACTCGTTATCTCTCTTTTGACTCGTCAAAAAGGCCAAATGCAACGAGCACAAGTGTTCGTTTCACATTCTAAAGGAGAACAATATTACGTAAATGCAACGAACAAACCCGTGTACGACATACAATAGATGCTTTAACTCAACTGCTGATTGCAAATCGATGGTGAAAGAGAAATGAAGTTTGTTAAGTTTAGAACCAAAAATGTGTGATGAATGTGCAATTTATTTATCAGAAATTCTTATATTGATTGCAAGTTTTCTTTCGGCACGTTTTTTTCTGCTAATCGTAGCTCTATTGTAACGTTTTTACTAAACTGAACTTGCAATTCTCGTAGAAACGAAAAAAATACAAGTGCGCTCAAAGATTTTAATTCATTTTGGCAGATTCAATATTCTACCATTTTTTGCAATTTTATTTTATGCTCTCCCTGCGTATATTAAGTTCTAAAGCTTTTGAAGATCATAATAAAGTAAAATCTTAAGTTATCATGTTCCATTATAATGGCAAATGTTTAGTTAGTTAATATTTGTAGTAAAATTAATAATCTAACTAGTATTAAGTTTTAAAAGTATTAATGTTAATATTATATTATATTTTTTATAATATTATAGTTATATTAAAATTATATATATATATAATATTATCTAACTTTCTAACATTAAATTTGAAATTGTATTAAAAAAAGCAAATCTCGCGCAAAAAGTTTTAAAAGAGAATTCAATTCTAAAGATTATTTTATTACAAATAAATTATCTATGTAACATAGCTATTATTACGAGCGTATAATAGCTATTATTAAGAGCGTATAATACATATTATTTTCCATAATATTTCGTTATTGGATAATTAATATATGTATATTTTACTTAATAATATCATTATTTATATACTTGTAGGACATTTGTAAAAAGTAAATTTTACTCTATAATTAAACAATTAATACATATACGTATAAACATATAGATTTTTCTCTTAAATACAAAATATTTTTTAAAATATTTCATATATGTTATATACTCTATAACAAAAATATAATAAATAATATATAAAAAATATAATATATATAAATATAATATATAAAAAATATATAATATATATTATGTTGTATTATAAATCATCACTTTTTCTTACTTGCAATTAGTTCTAATTGGAAAATTTAATATCTGAAGAACGTGCTTGAGTGGAATATCTCTTTTATCGAAAAAATTTGTCACTCTTCTATGAATGTTCGCAAATTAATGGCCTATACTGTAATGCTCTCTGAATATCTCTTCATTGTTTGTGAAGTCACTCGTCAATGTCCAACAATCATGGAAATCCCTTGAATTGTCGCTCATTATCGAAACTATTCTTTTCGTCGCTAAATCGCGACGCGACATTTCACAAGGTTGTCAGTCGTTCAGTTCAGTCATTTGGCGCGCGCTATCGTTTCTAATTACACATCGCTCGCGCCGAAGTGCTTGTCATTATCGAGCCCAACATCGTCTCTCCAGGTTTCCGTATATTTCAAGTATACGCAGTTATAGTGGATCGACTTCTTCCGCGTTTCAAGCTTTGCTTGAATTAAATGCCAGCAATTAATGATTTAATTGTTGGCAAGAAAAGGCGATAGCGGGAAAAAGAATCAGGAACGTGATGATTAACAGCTACAAAGCTTCGTAAATGCACTTATGGTAATGAGGCTCCGCGTATCTGCGATAATGGCGTCTTCGAATTTATATTGTCGCCGAAAGAGTCATTGCAATCAATTATTCTTTAAGAATAAAAATATTTTATATTTATATTAGATAAAATAATTTATATTAAAGAACTTATACACACAAAGGATTCATAAGGAAGAATTTAAGTTATTTCAGTCTTATAGTAAAAAATAATAAGAAATATACATTGGAAATTCGTGAATTCAAAAATAAGAAAATCGAAAATTTGAAGAAAGCGAAAGAAACTCTTTCAAGTTTGTTTAAAACAGTTTTTATGCTTAAGTATTAAAAAAAAAAACTTTATGTTTTGTATGTAATTCTCATAAAATATAATTTAAATATTCAAATATCTGCGATCTCCCTAGTACTTCATTATTAGAATATCTTTAATTTAAAAATTTATAATATTTCTTTTAACTAGAACAACACAAACTCCATTAACCTTTTTTTACAAAAATCAGGCAATCAAAGCGTCAATTTGCTAATTAAATTTTAAAATCTAATAATAACTTTAAAAATTAAAAATATATTTTAAATAATATATAATTACTTAAACTCGATTAACATTTTTTGACAGTTATTAATTAATTTCTGTTAAAAATATTATTTGCGTCAAAGTTATAACATATCATTTACAATATATACAATATTACTATCTTAATATTTTTAATCTAATATCATTTCAGAATTAAATTAGGAAATTGACGCTTCAATCAATCAATTTTGTCAAAATATATAATAATATGTTAAACAAAAAAGATATTTGAGAATCAATAACATGCCTTTTTAAAGAAGGATATATTTTAATTTCAAAGTCAATCTTAAAAAATCTTTGCTGAAATATTCACAATATTTGCGGTAATATTAAATTGCATTGTAAATACTTGCATTATTCAAATAATAAATATAAATATATAAATATTCTTGCATTTTAAATATAAATATTTAAATATTTAAATATTTTTTTCAATGTTTATTCATAATAAGATTGCAATATAATATTGTACTTTTGCCAGAAGTATGATATTATTCAAATATTAAATTATTAGAGAGTATCTCTGCTTATTTTATGCTTTTGTCGCGTTCTTAAAGAAATCATTAAAGAAATCATCAAATTTGATAAATTATTGATTTCGTAAAACTATTGAAAAGATTCCACATACAACACGATCGAAATTAGACGCGATTCCTATGTACAACGGAAGTACTTTAAAGCTTTTTCACCTCGATAATAACTCCCCGGAAAAGCCGAGGAAAAAAACATTTCGCGAAAGTTAGACACTCGTGACAAGGATGCGAAAAAACGGCCAGGAGAAACGAGAAAGGATAGTCAAAGAGAGAAAGAGATAGACTAAAGGCCACGAAACTTTTAAACGGGTCAGGAGGTCTTGTTCAAAAAGTCGTTCGCGAAAGCTACGCCCGCGATATTGCACAAGAAAATTCGTTTTTTTCTCTCGAATCCGACAAAAAAACGTCTGTGGAAACTTCAATAATCCTCGCCTCGCCTCGCCGGCGTCTCTCAATATTTAAACAACGTTTTCGCCGTCCGATATTGTCTCGCATGAATGGACACCTCTCGCGGAAACCGATGTCACCGTAATAGCTTCCTTGTCCCACGATCGGGTTAGAGAATCAGTTCCGATCTCGTCACAACGACGTCGTATTTCTTTTAAGCTCGTCTCTCCACCGGCATATTAGATAGTCGCACGACGGGAAATATCGATCAGTTAATTTAATGTCTTTCCCGCCGAGATTGTATCAGAAATACTGCGATTTTTCCGATGCGGTTAGTATATCGGGGAATGTCAGGCATTTTCCCTAAGGAGAGCTTTTCTGTTTTTAAAATAATTAAATTTTTTCAACAAATGTTTTTCTCACAATACAGACGTTTCTCTCTTTCTCTTCTGTATATGTATTTTAATTTCATATATGCAACATAACAATAATTCATTATAATTATTATTTTGTTAACATTTTCTATATATATGTTTATAATAGATAGATCAAGCATATATTTAATTTGGTATAATAATACTTGATTTTCTCTATTAGCTGTCATGTATAAAATATAACGTATTATTTGCAAATCATCTATATAAATGATGAAGCTCATTATAATAAAAACCTTAAGAAGACTCAAAGATTAAAAATAGTTATGGAATTCTTTCTGCTTGTTATAAAATTATTTTAGAATTAAAAGATATCGACAGAAAGAAATAGATAGTCATATAATCAATAAAAAGTATCGAATTCGTCCAATATTTTTATCTCAGATTTATGCATAATTTTGTTCTCTGAATCTTTTTCCAATTGAAAAATGGAAGCTATTTTTATCTATGTGATTTTTTATTAATGTAATATTAACTTATAAGTAACACTTGAAAAGTTTGATATGAGATTAATGAGACGTAGTAAAACTCTCTTTTAATTTCAATATTAGAGTAGTTTTAATTTCAAGATATTATACATGATTTCTTCACAATTTTTGTGATAATTAATTAATTGAAAGAGAGCGCACTAAAAATTGCATATATTATGAATTTTTTCTATTAGTATCGCACGATAATTTGAATATAGGTGTAATGGAGAATATCCAGAAATATCGCCTCAATCGCGTTCATCGGGAACTTCGCGAGAAAGACGAGAATGCGACGAGAGTTGCGTTTATTACTAATTGATAAGTCTGCGCGTCACGTTCCCGGTAAATTAAATTATAATCTCGCTCCGGACGTACATCGATAATGATAGCAGCGCTTCGTTACAAAGTTCCGTTCAAGTGTGTCACACTTTAACTCGCACACATACATGCATTCTTAACACGTAACAGACGTTCAAGTTTCCGCTATTTGTCGACTTTCCCGAAGTTCCCAATCCCGGTTCTGATTTACAATTCTCCGCTTCTCGTCTAGAATGCCACACAGCGATCATACATATTTAACCGACATGTGACTCTGTTCTACTGGATAAAATTGTTCTCTCCCTCTTACTGCCGTTGCGTTACGTCGGGGCTGGTTATAAAACCTCGACAGACATTCCTTTATTTTATCCGCGAGAGAGCAAAGTACGGGCGAGAATCGCGCGGTATATCTTCAATTCGTAATCAAGTCGAACTTCAGCCTCACGGATGCTTTCTTTGAGATGAAAGGCACTATGTCTCTTACGGGACAGAATTTGGGACAGACGTCTCGTCTCTCTGCCAGAACATTCTCCTATACTACTTTCACGGGTGGAATAGCTGAGACGAAGTGATTTAAAGTTTACGTGATACGGCATTGATATCTGATACGAATTTCTGACAGGGATTGGCAGGAGAGCAAAAATCAAAAAAATATCATATCTATTTTGAAAGGATTAATATATGATATTAAAAAATCTCATAATGTGAGCATTTTAAAAGTATGGAGAAATGAAGATCATGAATTAAAAATGATAAAATTTTTTAAATTTTAAAAATTGAGAGATCCTCTAGGGATTACTCTTAAAATTTAGCTAATATTTTTAAAATAAATATTTGATAAAACTATAAAATCTATTGCAAATGCATATTTTTTGTATCATATACACGCTAATAATGTTAAAAATACCAGCAATTTAGACAGCTAAATCAATTGAAATTAAATTAAATATTATTAAAATTAAATGATTATTTTCTATCACCTTTATAATATATTTTTGGATAAATTTATTTTCACTTTATTTGCGGCCGTCGCTCAACGATCTCCGGTACGGTGCCTACAAAATATATAAGGTGAAGAAAAGTATCGTTTATCAGGCAGAGTACGTCGATTTAAGCGCGTAGCTTAACGGCGCAGTTTTGTATCGCGCTCTCCGAAGTAGGAGGACGTGGGTAATCCTTTTTAGAGCGTTTGTCAGGAGCTTCTCTCCTGGTGCTTTCTTAGTACCGAGGTCTTTTAAACGAAGTACCCTTTTCCTCGCTGCCACCTGGCGGAAGGTAATTCTTTTAAATATCCGTCGCTTCCATAAATCTCGACATATATACCTGTGTGCATGCGCTCGCAAACTCGAATCGAGAAAAGTGAGAAAGACCAAGCGATTATGAAGGAAGAGAGGCGGAGACATGAATAACGGCGCAAATATAGGTCATTAATGTTAAATGGTAATTTCGCACGAAATTTCACCGGAATTACTTCCTACGACGAACTCGTTCAATTCCAGGATGCTTAAGTATCTTATTATGTAAGACAACGAATTAATTATTAATCATCAAAATCAATTTTTTTAATTTATTTAATGTTGGATTATAGATAAATTATTTGGTGAATATTAGTAAATATTATTTCGATACTTAGAAGCCTTTTACTAAATTAATATTAATATGATGTTTTTTTTTTTTTTGATTTTTCGGACCTATATTTTTCGCGCCTATTTCTCTATATGTAAGTTTCGAGATTAATTTATATATGGAACTTAGTGATCTCAAACCAAGAGATACAGTTCCGAATAATTAATTTTTCGTGCTTTGGCTCTGTTGGCCGATTAAAAAAAAAAAAAACATTTATATTCTTTATATTGAGAGCCGATAAAAATATTTCTTTCTGATTAAATTAATAATGATAAACAAGAATAAAAGTTAGAAAAATAATATAGCAAATGACCGGTGAAAAGCAGGATATTTACGGTTTGAAAGCAAAAGCGAGGAATTCTCTTTTCTTATATCAATTACATATTACGTCTTCGGGCCAGCTTCTTTCAACAGCAAAAGCAATTCACTATTTATCAAGAGAGATATGTAACCGCGCGCTCGCAACGATAGCTATACATATTTCAAAGTATTGGATTCATACATCATACCTTGTCGATACCTAGATATAGACGCTCTAACTGGTCAGGTAAGTTGTTCCGAACCCAGAATACACAATTTAGGCGAGAATGGCCAATGCAAATCAGCTTTATGCGGTAGTTTACATTCCAGGACTAGATATACAGAACGCATACGAAGATTCGAACAGACCTATCATTAGCGGGTTTACGTGAGTCGCCGCCACTATACAGTTACGAGGTAATGGAATGCACCGGTGTATATCGGTGGTCTCGAGATGGGTAATCGAAAACCGGCCATACCTTACTCTCGTAATACGAGAGTGGTCGAACACAACTGCCGGAAGATCGTGCCAAAACACCGCTTTAACAAGACGATTTCGTAACCGAGTGTCGGAGGTCAATTTGTGCTCAGGCTTTCGAATGATAGATTTAACCTTAATATTTTATGCGCTGTGTAGAATAACGTCCAAAGGACACAAAATTATTTTTTTATACATTTTTCTAACATGCACTGTATTATTTTGATTTAACAAAAACTATTTCGAAATTGCAAAATAAATGTTAAAAATTGTTATCCTCAATTGGTTTCAATCCAAGAATTTTGTTCTATTATATATAGAGAGTTTTATATACATTATATAACTCTCGTTCATTCTTCATCATCTCTTATAAAGTATATTATTCATAAGATATTTATTATAATGCGACATGCACGCACTGTTCGCCTTAATACATTTGCCTATGTATTGCCCGATGGCGCAATACAACATCTGCATAACTGCGGACGCGATATTAGTATTAAATCTCGGTATGTGCCAGCGGTGGCGAAACATTGCTTGCAATTAGATCGAGACGTTATACGACCGCTGGCCCAGTGCAATCTGCAGTTTGCAACTTCGGTCAAGTCGTTGGAAGTCCCTGCCTTCCTGTTACCGTCTGCGTGTCGCGCGGTGTGGTCTCGGTTTACGCTACATAAAGGTACGCAAACCATGGGGGACGGTCGTTGTTGTGTTTGCCTGTAAACCTCGCTTGTACGCCCTCGAAAGTCATTCGATGGGCAGACACAGTAAATTCGCTTTGGCGACAAGCACTCGATTTCCAACTTGTTTGCTACTTCGGTCTCGGTCCTCCATTCCATTTGCGCATTGTCTTTTTAATATACAAGCGCGTATTGCATCTATTGAATTTTCAACGCAAGATGCGAGCATCTTTTTGTATAGCAAAGAGAATTTCATTTTAAAACTTCTTACTCCTCTGCTGTCTTTATTTGATATTATTTCATGTTAATAGTGTGAGTCTTATTATTTTTTTTTTAATGATGATTCTTAATGATATTTTTTTATACAATACACATTTTTATATAAAAAAAAAAGAAAAAGTCAAAAATAAAGAAAAAAAAATTTTTTTAATAAAAACTTTTTTCTTTAATTTTTAAAAAAATATTTAAATAACACTGCAGAATAAATATCTCTATTAACAAGTAGGTAATTTTTTAAATAAAAATTAAAATAAAATTCCTAATAGTTTTTTCACATTAGTAAGATATAATATTTATTCGCGAATAAAAAGCATTTCTAGATGTAATATGTAAATGTCAGTTAAATGTGCATTATACAAGATCTCCATTAGAGATGTAATAGTCAAAAAATCCGACCAAAGTCGCGAACAGGTAAATTCAAATCTGACATCTGCAAATACTCATAATAGGAAAAGAATTTGAAGAGATAACAAGCAATGGAACGCCAACAAAGCTCGGGTACTATTGTTATTCCTCGTGATAAAACCACTTTTTCCGACGAGAGACAGTCCATGTGCTTAACTTCTCCTGGAAATCGTCCTCGACGTTGATAGAAACGATTAGTGGAATTAATGCAAATCTCAGTGGCAAACGTGTCATTTACATGTCTGATTACCCTCAAGTCTCCCGTCGGTTACATCATCATTGCCATATTTGCCCATCGGCGTTGATTGCCGGGTACGATGTCGCGGCCGCATAATTACATTCCTAATCACGTTAGTGAGAATTTAAGGGACCAAATCGTAAATTTGCAGCTGGTGCAAATTTCATGATAAATTTAATATTACGTAAATTCGAAAACTATACGTAAAACACACCTTTGCGAAAAGAAGCAAATAGAAGAAAGAGTTGACACAATACTAATTTATCGTACATTATTTACGTAAAGATTATTCTCTCTTGATATAATCAATAATATAATATAAAATAATAAATATATCATAAAGTATATACGATATTATATTAAAGTATTGTATAATATAATAGTAAAATAAAATACAAATAATGTAACAATATAATCTGTTTCTATACAAACTATACCATCGTAACAATTAATAATAGATGTTTATATATTGCAAATTTTGATGTTTTCTATATGTTATTTTTATCCATTAATTTTTGTATGATTAATGTGAGATTTAAGACAATTTGTAAAAAATTTTTGCATTATTAATTTAATAGTTAAATTAATTAATTGAGAATTTTCGCGCGTATTGCAGCGGCGTCGACTTCATCCGTACTGATTATTGCTTTTTCATAAGCGACCGAGGCACTAGGTAATTCGATTACCTAGTAATTTACCGTTGAGTAATTAAATTTTGCTGAGATGCGCTAGTGACAGCAACCAGTGTCGCTTACTTAACTAAGAATATTAGACGACAGAAGCTGGAATTTTGAACAATGTTCATTCGATATATTTCGATAGACTTTTAAATGTTCTCTTTTTTATAAGATCGTGAAGAAAAATGAGTACAAATTAACATATTGAATGCATTTATTATACACGGAATATCCAAGCTAAAATAAATTTGAGGTATAAACTTTAGCGAACGAATATAAAATTACTTTTTTCCTTAAATATTTTAGTAAAAATGCTAAAAAGGAAGAGTGTTGTCGCAACTTTGCATTTTTTAATGTTAAATTTTTTCTCACAAGTCTAAAATGTAGTTTTTATTGAAGATTGATACGACGTTAACCAAAGCTTCCTTTCTTCAAAAACTTTACTCATAATTCAAACTTTTTATAAATACAAATAAACGAGAGATTTTTTTCTCTAAACCTATATATGATAATTTTAATCTTAATGTGCCCATGTTAAAAATAGCACTGTAACACAATAATGTGCAAACGCGCATTTACGTGCTGTGCACGTAACTATCTAATATATTGAATATTATTAAAAACATTGAGCCATTTTACATATATTTAAATATATTCAAAATCAAACCACCAGCATTTATAAATACTTTTACGCGCGATACCGCGTTATGTGAATGTAAAATGAAAGGAGAAAGAAAATATAATTCCCCCCCGATTTTGCATCATATTACACAGGCGATAGTAATTTCACCAAAAAATTTAATTTTGCCGAAGTTTGACAGTAACTTCGGACAGAGCAGGTGGCGCGCGGAACAGGCATTTTTTGATTAATTTTATGAAGACAGGCAGATTCAAGTCTGCGTCATTCGCAGGTTTAACCTCTCGCAGGGACTTGCGACGATTGCTTCCGCGCTGGGTCTAATAAATATTTCCCGGGAGAATTTAGAGCGCTTTTTCCTCCCTTTCCTTTCCCTTCTGCCATCGACGCTTCTTCTTCTCAAACGAGAGAGTGAGATCGATCGCCGGCATCGCCGCGCGTAGCAGGTGCGCCCGATAATCGGTCTCGTCGCACTTCACGATCCTGAAGAGTCTCGGCGTTGGGGAACTTAAGCGCTCCAGTCGATTGCTCCGGATGCAATTTGTCGCTTTCGAGGCCGGCTCGAATGAAGGACTCGCTTCGCCTGTGAATCTCCGTCTTACGAGTTTGCGAGGCGTCGCAAATCTCTCATGCGCCGCCGCGAAATGCTAAAACTTGGATTAGTTTGCTTTCAGCTCCCGATGTCGGTTCAACTAGCCCACGAAGCAAGGACGACGACGACGACGGCGGCTCGCGGTATGAAGCTGAGCGCCGATGTCGCTCTTGTTTCACCAACTCCGAGCGACTCACGTCACCGCAGCTTGTCGGCGCGAATCTTAACACCAAGGGAACGCCCCGAAACTCCGAATGAGATTTACGATTAATCTGGTTTTATGCATTCGCGAATCTCGAAGAAAGTCATTCTTTCAACTGCATAAATTAGTTACGTCAAACAGAATTAAGAAATAATTTGAGAGATCTTTCAAACAAATTATGTACATGTAGAATTTTGTATTTATATTTAAAAAAAATTTTTTACTTGAATAAATTTAAAGTTTTTGAAGAATCGTACGTTACATACTTTGTTGAATGTATTTTATATATGATTGAGTCTGTAAAAATGTGAATAATTGTAATTTAAAAAATATATTATCAAAAAATTACAATTAAATAATGTATTTATAAAAGGTTCAAAGACTAAAAATTAAAAATAATGTTATTAAAAACATTTCAAATTTATGATAAAATATTAAAGTTACAACATTGATGTAAAATCGTTTTTGCAATGCAGATTCAAGATAAAATCTTATTTCAATTTTTGAATGACGTGCAAATTTTCTGTGCAAGCTATACATGAAAACTTCCGTTTACATATATTCACGGATTTTTTAGGTATATTATTCGTTTTTGCTAAAAGTTCTTGATTTTCTTACAATCGATTTGGCTCCGAGGAGAATTCCTCGTCTATCACAAACGGCCTTGATTCAATTGGTTCTAGGGATGGGCCATTGCGCAACACTGGTAGATTTGTCCTTAACAAAGGATTCTGATTCGACTATGTTCTATGTTCTATGGTCACGATATATCTATACACTTGTACATTCAATCCACGTCTCATTGACGAACGCAATGTTGCAAGACTGAACCAAAGTGTCTAGACAGTTAACTTTGGGATAATCGATTGAAAATGACGCTTAATCGGCAGATAATACGATCCATAAATTAATCAATCACATTATAAATTTTTGTGTATTTTATATATAATTTTTGTAACTCTGTTATACACACATATTAAAATTAATGAACGGATGTATTGTTTATGAGAATAACTTATATTGCTTATTATTAAAATTAATTGTATCAGAATTAATTTTATATATATATATATATATATATATATATATATTAAATATAATTGTGATAAAAAAATAGTTATAGTATATAGAAAAAAATTCCAGCAAATTATATATTTAAAACTTTATTTATTAAATAATATTATGAAACGATATTAATGGATCGTTAATAGCAAAAAGACAATTTCGATTTATATACTTTCTTCCTTCCTCACTTTATCAGATATCAATTTACATTTTTGAACTACATTTTCGACGATCTTAAACGCGGAATATTCGTCACTATCGAATTCAGGGCAGGAATTTCATCTACGCCCTTTGAGTATTTCCATTATCGATCCTTTGCGAATCTGCAATACCGAGGAAGAGCGGCGAGAAAGAATAAAAGGATAGTCAAGAAATTTTTTTCTCGATACAGTGGGCGCGTGAAAAATGCTGCTACTTATTTTTCATTTTTACATTTAAAAAAAATAAAGACAAGATTATTCTTTGTAAACAAAAAGCTGATTTAGACTACATATTTTTCTTTAAGAGAAATTTTAATTAAAACTAAATTAATTTTATATATAGAAGAATACATAAATACATTACAATTTTATTATAGTAAAAATATACACCGAGAAAAGAATGTGTATAGCATTTTTGTAGTCGATGGAGAAGATCTTTTGGGAATTCTGACCGAGTTTTAAAGTTATCTTCGATCAATTCTCTTATTTCACGTGTGTGTACCTTTAAGAAAAATATTTTTCTGTTGAAATTCTCGCTGAATTGTTACTTAAACTTTCAAAACCCAGTCGCGGTTAAGTTTGCAAAGATGCTAAAATAATAAAAAAATTTTTGGAGAGCCCGCATTCATCCAGGATTACGCGAGTACGTTCCTCTTGAATTCTTTTGTGTGAGTACGAGCCACGATTAAAAGCTTTAACATTGTTCGAAGCAAAAGCCCTTTTGTGCTTTGTACTGCATTACCAAATTGCACTCTCTTATTTCATGCGTCATTATAAAGTCTTCCCTATATGTTAAAAATATTCTGCGTGTCTTGCAGTAGTTCGATGTACCGCAGTCTCTACTACGCGTTAAAATATTCTGCATTTTTCGTAACAACGCGACTTCTTTCACAATAATCAAAATTGTTAGACAACACAAGAAAAATCGCGTACATTACATTATTTTATGTATATAATTTCTTCTCCTATTGTTATAATATTTATATATTTATATATTTAATAATGTATAGTTTATTGAACAGTGATTGTAATTTATTTTTAAATAGATATTATTATCAATGTTTAACATGTAATTTATTGACAGTGCAGTACATTATTCTGTTTTACGTTGCAACATCATTTTTTTATGTTATCGCAATCGTACGATATTAAAAATTGTTTCTCTTTCTATAAATTCTTGTTATACATTCTGATATATTAATAGATGCATCTATGTGTTTTTACTTCTTCGGGAGAACTATCTACTCGATATATATGTATACATATGTCTTGTATATATATATATATATATATATATATATATATATGTACATATATAGAATATGCACTTTTAAAGGGCCATTTACTTCGGTCCTCGTGCGTTGGTTCATGTCATAAATCCAGCTGGTTTTCGCGCGTTTCGAGCATTTGGTAGAAGTGCCAGTACCAGAAGTAGGCGAGGGAGGGTTCATTTTCACGCAGACGAAGTGTTGTACGGCTTAATAACGATGGGTCAGTGCAAAAGAATGCGATACGATCGTAATAGATAAAATACTAAAAAATCTGCACAATATACACAAAACCGGCGCAAGTATATAAATTGCTTTTATTAACCATATTTTGCAATAAGATTTTTTGATAAGTTTATAATAGCTTGCTATTTTTTCTTGTCGACGTGGTTAGGGAATTTATGTGGAAATTCATGTATAAAATACATTATGTAAAATTTTATCACGAAAAATTACGTTATTTAAAATTGCATATGCTTTTTTATGTGTTTTACAGTTTTATAACTTGAAAACCTATTTAAAATTTTAAATGTGGATAATAATGTGTGCAGCTTTTAATAACGTATTCTTTCTCGTAATGCATACAATATTTTCATTCTACATTTCTTCAATTCAAAAAATTTTAATTAAAATGTTCTTTTATTAAAAATTATACTACCAAAATGCGAAGAAACGAATAAAACAAAATACAAATTATTATTCATGTAAACAATCTTTTTATCTTTTATATCTAAAAGGATATTAAAATTGCTTGCACGTAAATATAATAATGGTACATGTACCTACATTAATTGATATGAAAAATGAAAGTGAAAATTGCGTGAGGCTGATAATAATCAAATTAAATTCTGTGTACATAGAACATCATTAACATGTTCGTGTGACATGTTTCAATTTTGGGGGTGAGAGAGAGTGAACACAGACACGCACACGGTTCAAACCCTGTTCCGTGTAAGCAGAGCTGCGGCAAATATTTTCCAGACAGATGAGTCAGACTTTAACGCGATTATGATTCGGTAAACCGATAGATACGTGACGCACTTTGTTGCGCGACGTACCTTTATCGATTTTCTGTACCCTGCGATGACAGTTTCCTTTTACGGATCTCATATTGCATTCTCAATATTTTCCAGTGTTTTGAATTTCAATTGTTGATTCAAGATTAAGTTATTCTCAGCAATAAAATTGCAAATTATAACAATAGCGCATTTAATATACGAAAAAGGAAAAAAGCACTTTGCAAACATTAGCTAAAGATAAATTATATATTAGAGTAATCTTTATTTACACTTGATCAATTTTTTTTCGAAAAAATAAATAAATAAAAAATAAATAAATAAATAAATAAATATATTATAAATTTAATAAAATTATTAAATTTTATTAAATTTGATTAGATACACATTAAATTAATATAGTTAATACAATGTACAGTAAATAATTTATTAAACAAATTATTGTAAAATTATTTTGCAAAATTTAGATATAATATAAATAATTATCAAAATGGAAATATTGGCGATATGATCTATTACCATATGAATCTGTATTTAAATTCATAGGTATCCTAATTATGAAGCCGACAAATCCGCTTATTGGCCATAATGATTTAGTTAGGGAAATAATACAATCACTAATATCAAATTTAATTTATACTACAAGATGCAATTACAATATTAATGTAATTAATTTAAGTAATCAACAAAATAACATTATTCAAATTGATTGAATAACTCATTAGCTTTATTAAGTAACATTGATTTAATTTATATCAACAGTACGATGTGGACTAAAATTAATGTTACTTAATTATTATTATTATTATTTCAAATAAAATTAAATACAGATTTGACGGTTTGCTGGAAAGAAATGAAAAGAATATAAATATGAAAAGCGCGTAAACATGGTTTTCATCACTGCCTCTGTGTTAACATAGAACATAAACATGGACATCGAATTAGGTGAACGCCAGAATGAACATTGCGTGTGCTACGAATAGACAAGAACATAAATCGTAATCAGCGCTAATTTTAACGGTCCATGAGGATGTTGCAACATTGTTCTATATGTGCGCATATGGTGTATATGTGTATGTCTATTATAGCAAGTCTGTTAGCTAGTTGTATGAATGTGCAAAATGTACTGTGTCCGCTTTTTTTCACGCCCATTGATTCTTTGAAACGACATTTGAGCGAAATAGTATTAATTATAAGCTCCCGTTTGGAGTAATTATGTGTAACCGGCTTAAAGCGCAATTGTTAAAAATTTCATTTCCAATAACCACGTGAAAGGGCACCTGTGAGAGAGCGCAGTACTCTTAATGCAATGATACAATGTTACCATTATGCGAAGACGTTTCTCGCACAAAAATAAAAGCTTCGAAACTTACTTTGAGAATTATTAGCCGTTTAAAAATTAAATTCCAGAAAATATGAAAAATGCGAATTAATTGTAAGTAAATAGAGTTTAGGATTTATATATTTATAGAGAAAGCAGTAAGTTCTCGCTTTGGTACGTCAAAGAGAAAAAAAGAGACTTTAAATAAATACATATAATAATATAAGTACATATATATTTATTTTCCGATTTTTTGTTTTTTTTTTTTTTATTTTTCTTCTTGTGTCAAACATTAACCTAAATATTCAACTAAAATTTTTCGAATATATTAACAAATTATCAGCATAAATTTTAAAGTTTCGTAAGATCGAGTTAACGAACATGCTAATATTGCATCACAATTAAGACTAAAAAGTTCAGTTTTTATTATTGGTTTACATGAAGATAAAAAAAAAATAATAAAAGTTTAATAAAAGTTCTTCTAAATAAACTTTATGTTGCTTATCATTTATGCAAAAAGAAATTCTTGTCACTTACAAGAAGTTTTTCGCAAGTGTCAAGGGAAACTGTCGATCACGACGTGACTCATCTAGGGCATGCGAAAAAGATTACCTCTCTCAAGAGAGTTGCTACGGAACCTTCCTGTTCGAATTTTAGAAATAGCGCCACGGGCGAGAGACAAAGTTTGATGTTGAGTCGATCGAAGAAAGTTGCGAGCAAATCCGATGTTTCCCGCAAAGATACGAAAGTAACGAGCGAAGCAATCTGCAGGGCTTTGCAGGGATTGGGCTACTGCGAAGCAGGGTGAGTTTACCATCGCGCGGAAGGAAACTATTTGAAACGGTTTGTTGGCAAAAACATTGCAATGCTTTTAAATGTTTAACTACATCGAATTTTATACACGAATGCACAAGAATATAATTTATAAAAGTATTATTTTAAATTAATTTACATTTTAATTGGTCATTCTCTTTTAATTAAAAAAGAATCAGCAATTTATATGATAATTGTTATCGTATAAAAATGCTCGGAATTACAAAGGGAAATTAAATTTAACAACGATCAAATAATAATAATATTGCATAACAATTAACGATTCTACAACATAAAATTTATAGATAACGTTAAATTTATTTGCTGCATTTACTTTACGAGATAAAATCTACAAAAAACGATTATTGTGTGCGTATACGTAAACGAGTGTGTGAATAAGTAAGTGAGTGTGTGTGCTTGAACAACTCGACGGTAAATATCACTTTGATATTTATCTAGCACAAGTTGCATGTCATCAATCGTCATCCACCCAGACGTAACATCGTCGATGTGATTTTTAAATACGAACCCGAATGCGAATACCGATGCTAACGCGATCCTGGGAAAACCTGCTGCGCCGAGAGTTGCAGGTTCTATACGAATGCGTGGAACGTAGTGATATACATGATGCGCGCATTCATCCGTAAATGGTCTCTCTATCAATCGTTGTCAATATGACGTTTCGCTGTAGGTTTTGCGCGATATTTCTCGCCGAGTAACTTTTTTCAAGTCCTATGACTGACACGTTAAGCTCAAGCCGCCTAATTCTGTGCATTCCTTTCACACGCGATTTTATGCCAATATTATTTCACTTATTCCCATTATTTCGATAAGTTCAAATTTATTGTAAAATATGTATTTTTAACCAAATTTGTGATCTGGTATATCATTTTAAATTTCTTTATATTTGCAGTTTTATCAAATCTTATCAAATCAAAGTATAGAATCATTTATAAATTATAAATATTATTATAAATCGTTTATAATTTATATAAATAGAATGTTCATTCAAAAATACGAAGATTTTAATCGTGTGAAGATTTCCGCAAAACTTTAAAAGGTTGTTTGTGTTTCTTAAAAAAAAATTTATATATAATTTATAGAAAAAAATTATGCTAATTAATTTATATTATCCAAAAAATAATAATTAATAATATTTAAGTATTGTCTATAGCAATAATGATCTTTTATTAAATGTTTCATATAACTATTTAATTTCTATGAAAATATTTATATTAAAATCTTTATGAGGTTAAAAAGTTAAAAAGAAACGATATGTATATACTATGTTTTTTTTCAAGTTTTTCAATTGCATATTATTCATAGGTTATTTTGCTGAATAAAACTCATCCAAGATCAAAGATGACTTTGCAGTGTGCCGTGCAAAGTATATACGCGCCGGGATTTGATTTCCGGTTGCAGAGTGCCTCGGAGTTGGGCGAGCAACACGGCTATCTCGAGTTTCGCGATTCGGATCATCACGAGTGGAGCGAGGATTTTCAAAAGGACGAAACGGATTATCGAGAGTGGCACAATGCGAAAAAGGGTGAAGCGCTATCGCATTGTGAAAGTCTGTTGTCGAGCGAGATCAACCATGAAAATCAAGATTCTAACACCACTGATCCATTCTTAGCTCATGAATTGTAAGTAACAAAGAGTTCATTTAATTTGTTTGGAATTATTATTTTCTTTCCGTATTAATATATAATAATAAATAAATAATAGAAAGACACAAACTTCAACTAGTCACAATTTCTTTCCTATAATATTAGAGAGAAGAAAATAGCAAAGCTCAGATTTTTATCATCATTTAAACGTAAGGAATACCTGCTGAAATTTTAGCTACATATATGTTACAATACAATAATATTATAAGATTAAATATGACTTTTCGAGATAATCTACTGAATGACAATAACTACAGTGCAGTGATGTAAAATCATAATTATACCTATATAGTAATGTGTATGTAATTTGGGTCTAAGCAGAAAAATAACTAGTGCTTATAATAACATATAAGTAGAATTTATAAAATTTAAGCATTATAATATTAATATTATAAAAAAACATAAATATAATATACTACAATAAAATAAATATAATACAAGTAATAACTGTGACATAATACAGTAATTTTTAAAGTAACTTTTTAAAATAGAGAATTATCGCGTAAATATCAGCAAAAAATTTGATTAAAGAGACATTTTTATTTCATTGAAACTATTTTATTAAGCATTTAAGATATGTCACTTTCAATGATGGCAAATCGACAACGTGAAGGTAAACGAGCAGGTGTTATCGAGATCAACCGTGAATTCTCGCGAATTCGAAGTTGTTGGCGCCCAGTAGAGCCGAAATAATATTCTATCGATCGTGTATAATTCACAGTCACTTAACACAATTTGTAGGTTATCGCACGGGAGCTTTATCCTATTATTACCTTATCCTATCGTGCTACTTCCGTTAAGAGCACGAATTTCAGAATTTACCTTCTGCGAGCATTTAATAGTACCGATGCGTTAATATTAATTATTTTTTGACGGCAAAAATATTTTATTCATTTATATAATTTATATATTTAATTTTATAAAAAAATGCCATCTTAGACATCAAATAATTGCGATTAATAACAATAGAAGCTTATATTTAATAATAATTTAATTATATAACTGTAATTTTTTACGTGAATGTATATTTATAGGTATATTTTATTTTTTCAATGAAAAGCAATTTTGTTTAAAATTGCCTCGCTAGTTTAACGAGAATTTTCACGGTTACTTTTCCGACAATTTCCGCTCAATGGCTACTTCACCTGAATCGTCAAGAAACTGCGGAATAGATAAACCCGCAATGCCCTCGCACGTTGCTGTGCGGCCGTAATTGAGCGCGGAGTGATTGCGGCCATTTCCCACAATTTCCGTTTAACAGATATTCGCCAAAAAGATATCAACAAATCGTGAAAAACGGTCGCATAAGATACAGCGAACTGGGGCAAACTATCGAATCGATTGAGACGACTTTCTTGATAACTTCGTTGCCGCATTTATCGCGAACTCAATCCCTTACGGTAAAGCAACAAAATTTTATGTGTTTCATCTTTAATTCGCGCTATTTCATATTCGCGACTGAAAGCTGTCAAATTATCGGTTATGAACAGAGATTTGCAAAAATATATGTTTGATATTACATATGTTTTTATAATGATATATGTATATGTTGCGTCAAGTATATTAGCGTATCCGCTAAAGGCGGCCATTAATTATATAGATAGCTGGTTTTATATGAAATTGCACTTGCAATTTCTCTTCTTGGATACGGCTATCCGATCGTCAGCCATCCGTTTATCGTTCCTGCCTTAGCTTTCGTCCTTTTGTTTCTCCGGAAAAAAAGCTCGAGCTTGGAACTCGGGAAGATACGACCGCTCTCTAGTGATTCTTATTTCTTTTCTCCGTGATTTCCGCCGATTCATCTCCGGGCAGACTTGAGAGAAATCGCGGAGATCTGATCGCATGTTTTCCCTACTTTACAATCACTTTGTTCACATTCCTTAGACTTGTGCCATATAATCGTATGCCGACGCCGAGACTTTTTCGCGCTAATAAGAAGCATTCCAAATATATTGTTACTGCATTATTCAGAAGACCTCGATCGCCTGTCAGGTTTGTAATTATATTTCAAAATATTTGAATATATTTATCAAGCCAAAAATTTGATTAAGTATTAATCGATTTTATTTGAGTTTTAAATTAATATTTCATTATTATTTTTATATTAATAAAATAAATAATGTTTATTGTGTATAAATATTGGTTTATTCATATTTACTATTACTAAAAATCATATTTACTTGAGTGCGTCTGATATTATAATTTTCCATATTATGTACGTAAAACTTGAATTTTGATAAAACATACACATACAACAGCAAAATGTTTATAATCTTTATAATAAAATTTACAATAATAATTTCAGATATTTTATGTGTCACTAGCATAATGAAAAAGACTTCAACTTCAAAGTTTATTTTAACTGTATTTTCTAAAAGTATTTAATATTAAAACTCTAGATTTAATATTTTCAGAAGCTATAATATCATTAATATGAAAATAAATTATGAACTATATTAACATTTCAAAATTTTTTTGGCAGACACATTTTACCCGGAAGATTTGATCTACATACGAAAACTGAAGAGTTATTAAAGCGACAAAGCATTACTAAAGCTGGAAGGTATTTGCGGGAATCCAAAGATTGGATTTTGCAGAGCGTAAAACATGTAGCGAATGCTGATGTCGATTTCGATCTAATCATTTGTATGCTGCTGCTTCGAGCATTGTGTGAACAAGTGATTCTGACAACGGCGGGTACAAATACAGGAATTGATGTTCGCACTTTTGTCAATATAGCTATTATCTCGGTGCTAGCTGATCTACACATTTTAGATCCGGTTACACTGGATGAACAAGAGCGCATTTTATTTACTAAATTATCTGACGGTACGTAATATTTTAAACAAATCTTTTTGTTTTCTTGAAGTAAGTAGTTTATCTCTATTAATGATTGTCCATTTCTCATTTAAAAATTTTACATAAAAAAATCAGTTTTAATATATATATATTTTCATGAAATATTAACTTTCTCAAATATATGTAATTATTATATCTTGTATGAAATTTTGAAGTATGTAATAAAAATTTTAAGTAGCAAAAGTACATTTTCTATTTAAATGTGTTTAATTAACCACCAATATTTAGATGTTTATATATAAATTCAGATGTTTATAAATAATAATTATTCAACATTATTATGTTATTTTGTAATGCAATTATAATGTCGTGCGATCAATTACGAATATGGATATCGCAGTGAATGAATTTGCAACGTATTATTTCTGAAAATTAATCCGGGAAATCTCAAAATCGATTTAAAATAAGAATAAACCATTATGTGCAAAACTTTGTATAATCAATAAATGCCATGACATACATTATTTATAAGTTTGAATATTCATCGTAAATTCGTTAGCGCGTCCGAGAAGCCGCGAAGTGGTAGCCTGCTCGAAACTTCGGCGAGACCTCTTCGAAGTGCATCGTCCAGAGTTTGGCCTGCACATTTTGATGCATTTGCACCATTGTTTGCCATGGGCGCTGGTCGGTTCCGGCGCATCAAAGGGGCATCATTAAATTTTATCCTAACGTGAGAGAACGGATCGATAAGAAGCTGTCAGATTTCAATAAAGCTCAATACATGAAATCGGCCTACGTATCGGATGTAATTTGCCTTCATTTTAAGGAGATACCAGACAAGGAGCTTATGTAGCTTGACAAGAGAAAATTAAAGGCAAAAAAAGAACCAATTTTGAGCAGGGCGACGAACTGTTCGTGCAGCACATTCAACTTTTGTGTAAAAAGAGAAAAATGAAGAAAAAATATTATACTTTATTATATACTTTTGAGATTATTGTAACTTGAAATTACATCATTTGAAATACAAAGAATTAGTAAAATTTATTTAAAAATAAATTGATAAAAATAAAAAAATATTAAAAGTATTATGTGTATAGTTAAAGAAATTATATAAGCTTAAGAAAATTGATATAATGTTTTGGGATTAAAATTAGAAGAAAGTAAAAAATTAATTTATAATATATTATGTTTTGTACTTCTTCATGTCCTTTGGTAAAATAAATTCTTTAATTGTATAATTAAATTGTATAATTAATTCTTCAATTGTATAATTTACTTTTACATTATTTCAAATAATGTAAAAAATTTTTGTTTTAATTATAATACGTTAATGATGAGTATCTGTAGAAATTGCGGTTTAATGTTTTGTGAATTGATGCAAGAATAATTAAGCGAGAGGATTTACAAACGGGTACTCAGTTATACACTGAAAAGTATTGTTTTGATTAATTACCGTTATTGCGCGATTCAAGTTTAAAAAGCCATAAATTTTTCGCAACTGAGAGAGTTTTACTGTGAATTCTGCAATAATTTACGACCGTTGGCCACCTTCCGCACGTCGATGAAATTTTGATGATCCGCAATTTCAATCCGCGGAACTCGCCGTTACTCAGACGACTGCGTATCGAGAACGACAGTTAATTAATTCAATGAAATTGATTCTGTGGTATTAATTAATATTGCTAATTAATCCGATACGACTGCTTTCGTTGGAAGTTTCTTTACAATATTTTTCAGCTAATGAATTGAAATTATCAGTGCATAAAGCTCGTCGGTCAATTTTATTGAAGTACTTCGTTAATGGACAAAATTGCGGAGACCTTTTTCCGGATACAATAATTATAGCTATAATTTTTAAAGATACTTTAACCTGCTAAATATTATAATTTTGTATCAACTGTTTATACATTACAAAAGCTAAAATAGAAGTAATAATAATAATAATAATGAAAATACAATACTATATGAATAAATAAAACTTAAATAAAATTAAAGAAATAAAATCTTCTTTTCAATAAATTGTTGCACATTTAATTTTTTGCATCTGTCAAAAGTAATACTTTTAGTTGAAATCATTTTTGAAATTCTACATAATATTGCACCCAATTTTTAATTTATTTATATCGTTATAATAAAAGCGTTCTATAATAGTTATCAGTGTTTTCGTGTAAATTTTAAATTTCACAATGTTAAATTATAAAATTATCTTTAACATATCAAAATATCCCTAAGCTATGTTATTGTAGTTCTATTACGTGAAAAAACGTGAAGATGGAGGCTTTAAATTTTAAACCACTATGATGATTTTTCTGTGCGATGTTTTCAGAAAGGGTTTAGATAAAGGATTTAATTTCTCCTTCTCGCGGGCGATCGATCCACAAGATCAGAAGCACATCTATAGGGAAAGGAGCATAAACCGACCGCGGCGACGAATATCGCGGACATAACGCGGGAAATAAAGAAAGAAGAAAGAGGGACATCGCCGGACGTTTAATGGACTTTTCGCCTCGCGGCATTTCGTCGTTCGTCGTCGACTGCTGATTCAGCCTGAAAATTACGTCAGCTTCCTCGAGAGGATGGAGCACACACGGAAGTGCCACGCCTTTCTTTTCCTCTTTGTTCACGAGTTTGTCTGCAGAGCGACGACTTTTGTCGGCCGGTTTTTTTTTACTTTTGTGTTCAACGGCGAGTCGTTGATCTTATTAAGAGAAAAATTAAAAGTATAATTTGTCCAAAGTATTTATGATAAATGATTAAATAAATTCATTTTTTATTTGGGTTTTTAATATTATCGATGTGTATAATAAAAAGAAAATATTATTACTTATAGTACCTCTATGATATTTCGATTATAATGTAATTTTATAATAGAAGCTGGATATATGGTATATAACTGCAAATAATTTAACATAAAAATATGAATAATGAATACCATTATTTAGTTAGAATAGGATTAACGCAACTCTTAAAAAGTAAAGCTGAAATGCTGAGAGCGATAGACATAGACACTCAGAAGTTAATGCAACTTTTACGATCTATTTTGCTCGCAGTCGCCTGAAGCGAAACCACGAAGGCTTTTTTTAGCGAGTGCAATGACTGGGAACTTCAATTTTCCATGTCGCGGAAATCGCATTTGCGTCGCCTGCACTTTCGATAACCCTCCTTTAACGCAGCGCCTATTAATTGCTTAAAAGCCTCGGGTTATAGTGCCCCGTTAAGAACTAAAATATGATTATCGAGTGGTAATTAACGACCTAGGGTGCACGTTATCATGAATTATTCATGTATTGTGTGAATAGCAAATAAGTTTAAATTCGATTATATATATAAAGTTGTTAGTAGCGAGATGTTGGGTGAACATGCAACGCAAAAAAAAACTTTGAATAAAAACTTTTCTCGATAAATATTTTAGTGATAGAATTTTCGACCCAGAAAATAATGAAATTATGTGGATTGCACGTCTCTAATAATAATTGATAATATTTATTATTTGTATAAATTTAATTTTTATAATCTTTTAAACATACTTTTTTTTTAAATTTCAATGCAATTTAAATTCATATATTATAATAGAATGGTTACAAATAATAGAGAGATACTTAGGAGATAAATGTAGTCAATACATATTATTAAAACAAATATCCTACAGCTGATTGGGATTCATTGACAGGGAAAATATCCGCGGGAAACTGCGCGCTCGGAGGGCTTTAAATATTCGCAATGCCAGGGTTAACTACACGCGCGCGTATCCTCTATTCATTATTCCGTTACCTCTCCCAAACAATACATAAGCTCGACATTGTCACGCTGATTACTCGGAAGCCGGTAATAACACCATATACAATACGGAATTCGCATAGACCTGGGTCGAATCAATGCCTGGGCACTCTTGCGAGGCCACTACCACTGGGTGGCTATCCTCGAAACTGATAAATATTCATAGCTCACCGTGGTTGGCACGATTTCCTCATCGTAAAACGGCCGGATGACGCGGGCGAATCCGTGCGACAGTTCCATCGTTCCGCGTCGCGATAATCACATCCTACGTATTGCCATGTCCGCTTAAATCGTTCAACGCAATCGTAATTGAACGTTCCACCGAGATTTTTCAGCAAATTAAGTAGCGACATTGAATAGCGTTCGAATTTTCCACATCTTAGAAAAATCTTATTAATGAGATATGATTGGCATGTAAATTAATCTTGCGAAAAAATAACTATAGAATTGATAAAAAGAATTCTTTGTGATTATCGATTCTTAATATTGAAAATTACAGAGAGCAGTTTTATGATTTATAAAATTTTTTTTAATTCACATGGGAATACAATAGGATGTCTTTCTCTTATTGGGATATATAATGCAATTGGAATATACGATGCAATATCTCTTTCTGCATTTTGCATTGTGAATATTGTATTACACAGCTAAAAGTGTAAAACCGACACTGTTCAAATATTCAATTCGAAATACAAATCTGATCCATCATGTTCTCGATTCCTTTTCGAACGAGAATTTCCATCTACGTACGTTTCCATTAACTAATGAACTATTGAATAATTAAAGTCTAATGGCCATATGTGCACGTACAAAAGTGAAAGACAAACTCATTGTTAGATTTTAATCTGATATTAGGATGCATACTGTACATTATAATCTAGGATTAACTGGCCAAGGCTAAATACGGCTTGTATACTGACTTCGTGATTTGGCAGACTCTCTGCGCCATCCGTAAGCCACTATATGTTCGATATTAATGGGCTTCCTCTCTAGCAGAGCTAATATCCAAGAGGGGATTAAACTGGCAAAATTAAAAATTATGCTGTTCTAAATGTATTGTAGAGCCATAAAGAGTCGAGATAATATTACATTATTATTTCTATAGTTGTATAAAATTTAATTATATCTTGTATACAAAAATGAATGATATACGATATTAAATTTTAATTATTAATAATAAATAAAAGTAGATGTATTGTGTAATTGTTTATTTATTATTAGTAAGAGATATATTTTAATATATTACTATATTATTTTTGTTCAAAACAAAATCATTCTCAACGATATTTAAAAATATAACTATACAATGCAAAATTAATGTTTTTATGTAGCTACATTATTGAATAATGTTTCTTATATTTCTTATATTTGCTGCTGCGTTTATTTTAATTAATTTTCTATAATAATACAAATAACATTTTTGTAATGCTTCGAGGTAATTTGATGTAAATAAAGATGCGAATTAATGTTAGCTCGGTAAATCAATAATAAGTAAATATGTAAATATACTTTAGAGAATAAGAATGACGCTGTTAATAAACGAGAATGGATTTTAAATAAAAAGTAGCGCTTTTAATGAGCAAAAGTCTTCTTCAACAAGACAATGAGATCATATATGACATAACAAATCGCCGTTAATGAGGCTAAATATGGGCAAACATTTATCATCTCTCCGACGGGTGCTACTGGCATTGTAGGTCTCTCCTGATAATAATAGTACGCTTGATCGTGGCGGTAATAGCTTTCTGCAACCGTAAATATTGCTCACGACATGTGTGTGATGATTGAGAAAAATAGGTTTGTCTATATAGCGCTCCGACATTTGTCGTAAAAATTTAAATACATCAGCATAAATTTAACTTTATCCGTTTCTATCAGTCAACATACAACATATACAAACAGAGATTTTAATTATATAAATATTTAACGATTAAAGATGATTGCATGAAATATTTATGAAATTTACAGTGTATAATACACATATAACTCATCCACTATTATATGAGATAAAATAATGCGTTTGCTATTTAGAACTAGTTTGTATAATAAAAATCTAAATAATAAATATAAATTTGAAATATTTCATCAATATACTTCAAAAAAATATTTCGGAATTTTAGCTTTTTTCAGACCATTCGTCTCGAGTTCGTCATTATACATAGGTCAGAATAATACAATGCTTTCGGCAAAATAAAAAATTCGAAATGAATACAGCCCATCGAATAGACCAATGATGAATGTACATATCCCAATGGAAATGCACAATTGCTGCTACATTTATCACTACTCTAGTATGCTGACATTTAAGCTTAATACGCAATGTACATCCTGTTTTTATTAGACGCGCTCAAAGTGTATTTTAGAAATATTAAAAATTTCTAATTCTCACACATTCATATATATAATTGTTATTATATGTATGGATTATATTGTCATATATATGTTATTATATTGTCATTTAAACATTTGAAATATTATCAAACTATTTATTTTTGATAAAGAGTTTTTAAAACTATATATTTTACTTATGATATTATTTTAAAATCTTATATACATACATATGTGTGAGAAAATCTGATAATTTATAATGAAACTTCCTAATATAAAATAAATTTTTGCATTAACAAAAGTATATTTTATATTAGATATATTTACGATTGCAGAAAGCTAATAATATTACTCATATTTATTGTTTTTTATTCATATTTGTTTCTTATTGCATTAGGATTATTTTTAAGCATTCTAGAAAAAGTTTTATCTTTATTTCGTTCTATTCTCAAACCGTTGTTTATCAAGAAAACTCAGAATCTAATTCTTTTTAGCACTAGACTGCACACATTCGTCGCTGTAGAAACACTTAGACCAGACAATGACATTTAATGAAAAGAAAAGGGTCACCGGTAAAAACTCGACGTACATAGGTAGGCGGCAATTCTCGTTTTAGCGGATTTAGTCAAGCCGGTAAAAGGATTAGTTTGCGGTGTCTTAAGCCGGAAGAAGTAATACAAAACACTAAAGCAGACCGAAGTGTACTGGCCATTTCTGTTGCAATCGCGGGTTACAAACTGTATTCCCATAAATATCCGCTTACGGTACGCGACGGTGTTGAAGTCGTTGAACGCGTTCGGCGGCGACCACGTGCAGCAAATTGTGAGCCAGCTTTTGGCGAAATTTGCGCTCGATAGTTTGTTACAGAGTCGGTTGAAAAGAAATCCCATTATTTTCACGCTATATCGGTGATTTTGCCCCGGCTTAAAATTAAGAAAAGAAAAACGAGAATATTCCTTTCCTAGTGTTTTACAATAGATATGTGACGTTATAAACCTACATCCTTTTCTTCCTTTCTTTAAAAAAAGCATGTTAAGTCGATTCTCGAATGTATCGGCTTATCTCGCAAATCTCGAAGTGTATTGTTGCCTCTTTTCCGTCGCTCTGATTGGTTTATATGGTGTCGCATGCTTCTGTTATTTGAGTGCTATTTGTTATTTGACATCGCAAAGGCTATATTGACAGCGCAATCTAAAGAATTGGTGAATTAATAAGAGAAAATAATTACAAAGAGGAATTTTTAAGAGTGCAAACTTCAAAAGATATGCTGTAAGTATAATACATTATATTTTACATAAAAAATATGTTAATATATATGTATATATATGTGTGTGTGTGTGTGTGTGTGTGTGTATGTGTATACATATATATATATACCTATGTTAATTATATGTATATATGTATATAAATATATAAATATACATATATATAATTGTATCCATACAGTAAGTATATGTCATTAAAAATATATAATATAAAAGAATAAATGGCGCGCGCGAAGCGCGTGCTTTGTTTTGTTCTAGTATATGCAAATATCTTGTTGAACGGAACTATTCCGGGCTCTGTTAATTAACAAATAAATTTTTTTCTGTCATGAATAGTCTAAAAGTATGCAAATATACTCGCATTTTTTGGCACCAAATACAGGGACGACTGTGATAAATTGTTAAACGGGTATTTAAGCGTCTATGCAAAAATAACATTGTAAACATATTTTTCCAGACCTTGTTTCTGGACGAATAATTTTTTTTCTATAGTAAGAGGTCCCAAAACATACCGCTATGCTTGTAATTTTTGAAATTAAACGTCAAAACGGTCATGGGTTTCTGTACGGATGTATGTGCGCATATATGTAAATATCTTATTGAACGGAACTATTCCGGGCTCTGTTTATTAACAATAATTATTAACATAAATTTGTTTCTGTCAGAAATAATCTAAGTGTATGCAACCCTACTCGTATTTTTTGGCACCAAACACAGGGATGTAATAAACGAGTATATATATGTACATATACACACACACACACATATATATATATATATATATATATATATATATATACACTTATGTATTTTTACGTGTACTAGACAAAACAAAGCGCGCGCCATTTATTCTTTTATATTATATATTTTTAATGACATAATATATAATATAAAAGAATAAATGGCGCGCGCGCTTTGTTTTGTCTAGTACATATAAAAATGCATAAGTGTGTACACGCAGACGGATGCATTTGATTTCACTATCTGAAGGATATTTCTTTCTTAGAGACGAAATGGAATGTTGTACGTGCTTTATATTGTTATCAGAGCTGTATAAAGCAAACGAAGTTTGTAAAGATTCTTCGACTTTCTCACTATCGAGTTTTCTGTCATTTCATCTCGCGAGTTAAATTTTGAATTATCTTTCGTACGCGCTAAATTAGGAACTTTGTAATATTCTCTAATGAACAAATATTCTCGCTTCTTGCTAAGCCATATTATCTTTGAGGCTTTACTTTCTGAAGTTTGTTTAAACAAGTTTTAATTATGTGAATTTGATTAATGCAATATTCTCTGGGAAGTGAAATTTGCACGCAAATGGAAAATCGCTTGTGTCAAACTTTGTTCAATGTCAATATTAAAACCTCTGTAATTTCTGTATTTACATTGATCTTCAGAGTACTACAAATTGCTAACTATTCTTCAATTATTTACTTTTTGTCAATTAGATAGTACAATAAAATGGATAGTACAATTAATAAAATTAACAATTTAATTTCTTATGCTTTCAAAAATAACACTTTCAGTGCAAAGAATTTTTGTAATCGGAGCAAAATAAAATCTCCACGCTTTTAAAAAATATTATATTGCAGTACATTTTTTTGTTATTTTTAATAAATAATATTTGTTATTTATTATTTTGTCTCAATATCCATTTAAAATAAAAGTAATATAAAGGAGAATTAATAAACGAATGTTGTAATATCACGATTTTAAAGTCAGATATGTAAATCTATTGGAAACTTTTTTCTTTTTAATAATATTATTTTGCGCTTATATTTGTTCACATATAATATTACTTTTGTTATCATTTCTGATGTGGCTTTGCGCGTAAACCGGAAGAATCGCTACGCTTGCAAGCTCACCCAACACTACAACTCGTCATCTGGCGTCGCAAACAACCCGCAGCCATTGCTTTACGCATCCAAAATGCACCCCGTCGCTCTTGGGGAGAAACGACGAGAAAAACACGGCAAAACGTATCGTGCTCGTACCTCCGTAAGTTTGCACGGATGCGCGTTCTCGCGTTGCTAACGCGAAGGGACTCACATTGTTCCTTTTTAATGCTCACGGCGAAGCAGGTCGTTCATCCTTTTTTTTTGCGCGCTTTGCTTACCATCATCAAAGCTCAAAGAAATCACAAAATTGAGGGCGCTAGAGGAGGTTGATATAGAAATAAAAGCGACGTGAGAAACGATCAAGTTGCGCGCGACTTATATATATATATAATCTATTCTATTATATTTGCGATTCGTTCTTTCTCATTCATCCTCTTTTCCGGTTGCACGGTTCGTTCGCAGTGCTATTTGGCTGTTTTACCATGCTACATTTCTTTGTTTTTTTTATCTGATCTTTTATAAATGCGAAAATATTTTAAAACGGATAATTATACCTAAATAAATGATAAAAAATAGGAAAACAATATATTTGAAAAAAACATCCAGAAAAACAACCAGAATCAACGTTGTTAGATATATGTATATATATAAACATAATATGTTGTAATTATTTTATAAAAAATAACAAATTAAAATAATAACTATTACGTATTACGTTACATACAAACAAAATTTATTTATTTGTGAATGCAGTAAACAAATAATTTATAGTTTCGATTTTTTGTGATCGAGATTTTTGACGAAATATTTATAATTTGAAGAAGATTTCAAGATTGGACAGATATTATACAATCGCGATTTTTAATATTAATAATAATAATAATAATAGTAATAAAAAAATAATAAAATTTTTCAACAAAAGGCGATTTTCTCATAGCTATTTTCTTTGCTTTGTTTTCATCTTTCATTTTTATTTTGTTTTTTAGGACTCGCAACAACTCTTGACGTAGCGCTGCATCCTGCATGTTTCCCTCATTACATCTGACTATCCATCATGCGTCTCAAACGTGCAACAGCGCCGCACTCTTTATATACGATAGGTCGCTCCGTCAGCCGAGGACATAAACTGAAAACGCGGATGATTCAACATTGCATAATGAAGAAGTATCAATCTCGTATTTTGCGTTGGGAAAAATCTCTGTGTTCTCGTAAATCATGCTTACGGTGCGCAAAATGCAAATGCGATAAACATCGAAACATGTGTCACAGCTCGAAATAGGATATAAATTTTGTGAAAACTGATAAGATTGTATAAAATATATTGATGATATAACATGTGATATTTGGACCGATTTGCGCTTACGATTCATAACATATACGGGTGATATAAATCACGGTTTCTTTCACGAGCGTAATGTTTATTATATTATTTTTATATCCACATTATTTGCTTCACTTGTAACAATTACACATAAACGTTGTAATAAAATTACAGTAATTATTAATTATTTTAATCATAATTATAGAATAAAATATAGTTAAAATGTTCAAAAATATATTTAAGAAACGTAACACTTTCACTATCATATTATATATAATCATATAATATATATTGCAGTGTGCACGTCGAATAGTTATCTGGTATATGAGAAAACAATGTTATCTCTTGCTCTCTGCAGCAATAAATATATTTTCTTTTAAAGTAGCATGCATTCGGGACATGCATATGCGACACATGGCGCATTGCGAAAAAAGAATAACTGCAGCAGAGAGTATCGCGGATAAAAGATGTCTCGAACCTGTTTTTCTTCTTATGGAACACGAGATTCACGATACTTTTGGAACAGCGTTTATGATTCGCATCGGGTCGAATGGGTGATAATATTTTCCAGAGTTGTTTCGCGCTTTACGATCGCCAGCGAGCGGCGACGAAGAAGCGCCAAGAAAATGCTCTGCAGGATAATCGATATAGGTAGGAAACACGTCCGCGTGCGTAAATACGTTTATGTGTATCTATATATGGTGCGCGACAGGGTGGAATGATAAGAACGAGGTCGCGGATAACGCTGTTTTATCAGAATCTATAGGTGCGATTCTGTTTTTACGGGCAACGAAGTTATCAGTTGTAAGAGAGCCGGCTTTCTTCCCCTGAATGCAAAAGGCGTCGACGAACTGAATACCAATTGCGCGCGCGAGAAGGAAGATGGACTTGATCTCATCTTTCTTACACAGTACTTCGGGACTGTAGAATTTATTTTAATAACGCAGTATGCCGCGCTTTGCGCGGATGCTGGACGAGCGCGTAAAAATGAAGAGTAACTCGCTATCTCTTTCCCTCTAGTTGAGGGCACGATGACGGAGAAATTCAGGAGATAAGGTTTATATTAGAGCGGACGATGTATATATGCGCTTCTCTCTGTGTCGGTACTCCTTCCCTCTCTTTCTCTCTTTGTTATTCTTTCTTTAGCTAGCAAGTTGGCTCGTTCTTTCGCATTCTCGCGGAAATGTCTCGAGACAGGGCGCTCTTGACACTTTTATCCCGTACATCTCCCTTACGAGGACGTTTCACGAAGGAATATCACGCCCATGAGGAACTTGTCCTTCCGTTGCCGGAGGTACGAGCAACGAACATGCTCCTGAATTATGTGACGCTTTCAATTTCATTTATATCGCCGTGAAATATTCGTTTCCGAGACGGCGATATACCATTTCTACTATATGTGCAATATCCCCAATTCACGCGAGTTAAAGTTGTTTATAACGCAGATATGTCTATCATTCTCAAAGAAAATATGACATAGTAATAATTTTTTAAAATAATATTTTTATTTTGTATAATAAAAAAAAATCAATTTGATTATACTTAACGTATTATCATGTATGATATTTCTGGAATTAAAGTATGTAAGATAAAGTCAAGTAAAAAAATAACATTTTATAAGTAAATAAATTTAAATTTTTATATCTTATTAAAAATCCTGTTTTTAATAAAACTTGCTCTCAAGAAATTGATCTGTTTTAAGACTTTCATAATATAATAAGTCTCTTTTTTAATATAATAAAAAAAGATAAATATATATATATATATATAAACAAGTAACTTATACATTATAAAGTAACAATTTCAACTATATATTTTAAAAATATTAAATTAAAAAAATGTTTTTTCATTATTAAAACACTTGATCTAAGGTTTGTGAGTTATATACTCGCGAGTTTTTCACGGGAATAAAGTTTTACACGCGCGACTTTTATGCTAAAAATTAAAGCAGACTTTGTAGAAACTTCCGCGTTGTTTCTCTTGAATCCGATAAAAGTGACGTTGACACGGACAACTTTAGAGTCAACTGCCGCGCGAAAGCTTCGCGATCGCGAGAATCATCTAGCAAGTTCGCTGAAAAGGTTCTCTACTTCATTCGGTCGGTGAATATTACAGCAGCCATTAACTCGGCGCCGTCTCTGCCTCGGGTTTGTTAATTTTTTAGAGGCCTCTGACGACCCTCTTGCGCATCTATTACGAGACTCATGTATGCCCGAATGAGCAACAGTCAGCGTTTCGCATTCGCGTTGCATTGTATACCGAATCCTGCATTCTGGGAAAAAAGGTTGCGCGGAATTCTTTCTCCCTACGTGTTCATAAAAATAATTTGTCTTTGTACAAGCGGGTTGTCGCGTCGCCTCGTGAAATATGCACGGTTATTTGTAAAACACAATATCTCTAGTCCTTGTAATAGATTATGCGTAGAAATGTTTTTATCACAAAAATTTATTTTCAGCACAATATTTTGAGCAAGCATCTTATCATAATAAGGTGTCATATTATATATAAAATATATATATTTGTATATACAAATACGATATTCTCTTTTGTTACATATTTATATATAATGCCATGTAATCATCATGTTCAAGATTTTTAACTATTTCATTATTTATTAATTATTATAAATAATTATCCTTTTGCGACAAAATCGATTATTTCATATTTCTCGATCATTGAATTCTCTGCCGAAGAAATTGTTTTGTAATTGTCGTTTATGAGAAAAATAATTCACTAGAAATAATTTCTATCGTTCCGCCACGGTTCCATAAACAAGGTGCGGCAAATATGGCGATTACGAAAGATACGACTTTGGTGGCGTATGCGGCAGAAATCACGAGCAGAGCCGAGAAAATAAATTGCGCACGGTAACGGGCAACGAACGAACGAAATGGCTACCCGAAGGTTTCCCAGGGGAAGCTTCGTCCTATGCCGACGGAGATCCTGGAAGCGAGAAACAGCGCGCGCGAGCAACAAGATATTAAAGTACAAATTCTATCAAAAATACGTTTTACGTATACGAGACGAGATAAGTGATAGTGGAGCTATAACGCTATCTCATATCTCGTATTTCAGGATCTCCTGGTACGAATGTCGGAAAAATATTCATATTTTGCATTCTCAAAATACTGTTTGTAAAATATATACATGTATGTAAAATTCGTGCATTTATTATTACGTTGCTCTAATTACATGATCCGCGAAATAACGTGTATCTTCTTATTTTTATAAATAAAGTCAAAATTCTGAATACTTAAAAAATATGTCGTGGCATCTATTTGAATATATAATTGAAAAGTAAATTGTAAGCTGCTTAATATATTTGTAGGAAATTATATGCTCTGTTATGGAGGATCATTTTGTCGGGTCAATATTTGCGTAGCTGTCCGTATATAAAAAGAAAATGATGTATCGATTATATTCTCCTTTACAAACTCTTCCCTCCCATCCATCTACATCACTTCTACCGTGATTATCGTCACTCTGCACGCATCCCTGTACATCGAGTGGAACATTTACGCGCGGAGAAACATTGCTAGAGGTAAATTGTACCTGCGAGGGTTAAATCACGGATATGTACAGAAGAGGAAAGCGCGCGAAACGACCAACTTGATAAGCGATGCGCAAAAAGGAAGAGCAGACGGTATCTCACGTGGATACAGGAAGCACGTTGCTAGTCAAGTTCAAGCATACATACATCACAGAGGAGAGAATTACGTGTATATCGTTAAATTTCTGAGCGCAGGACGCCGCGGGCTGTTTCTGACGACGCGAGTTTCGTGCTGACGATGTCTATAAACAGTAAGGGGCTAGAGTATACTTACTTCTTCTCATATACTGATATAATATTATTTCTCAAGTTTCACCTAGATTTACGTTCTTCTAGATTCGTTAGTATTTTCTTCGTGATTTTTCTTTTCCCAGAAAAAAAAAACACGTACTTCAATTCATTAACAGTTTATTCTATTTGAGGAAAATATTATATATGTATTTTAAATAATATATTTTTATATATTGCCTTGTTTTTCAGAAATATATTTATTATGAAAATATTTGTCACATGTTTATCTTGTAATTTTAATAATAAAAACACACGATGCAGTAAATATGATAAGAGACAATTTAAGATAATTGATTTTATAATTGTCCCTTTCCTCTTTTATTATCGTTTCCTTGATCATAATTTTTTCCTGTCACTTTTGTGAAGTTTCTGAGAAATAAACTGACGTTTTTATAGACGGTTAAATAATTTCGAGCTTCGTTTAAAAAGAAATGACAGGCGTGCAAAGATTCAGAAAAGGAAGATTACGGTAATCTCATCCTCTTAGCAGTATTGAATTTTTACAGAAAAAACTTGAAAGTTTCCAAGATCAAATTGATATTGTTCCGAGAAAATTGGGACGTAAGCCACGACGATGGAATGACATGACTATCGAGGATCTCGGAGAGCATCGTCGATAATAAACCATGAAGGAGTGAAACGTTAAAATTCAAAGAACCTCGAAGACGCTTGATCTCATTGGTACTTGGACGTTCATGCAGATTATGTATCTCCATCTCGCTCTCGAACACGTCTCATCTATTGCTTTGACTTTCGTCCTTTTAGTCTTCAATATCTCGATCAAGATCGAGCAAGCTAGTTACGTCTCGAGCGCGTACTTTACGTGCCGCAAAAACTTTCTTGCTGCGAGCGACACTTAAAGCGGAGATATAAAGAGACAAAAAAAAAACGACGGAAACAAGGCTTTTAATATCAAATGGAGAAGCTAAAGAAAAGGAACAAAGAAAACGAGAACCTTACTATACAAACGTGCACGTTTTTCTTCGGCTTCTTGAGTGGCTGATCATATGTATGGTTTTACTACTTACAAGTTATGCGAACGTTACGCGAATGTATTATTACACGATTGAACGTTACATTTAAACAATTTAATATTATTATTTGAGTAAGTACTTACTTATATAAGAGAAATAAATTTAAATAGTTAAGTAATTTTGTGTTTTATAGAATTCGGTAAATCAATTCTAGTATGATTATTTCTTTTCTACATTAGATATCTCCTAGTTGCTTTCAGTAGAAAAAATTAATTTATTATTTAAGCAATAACTTTGATATTACATAAAATATATTTATGAAAGTATTTATGCACTTTTTATAACGTCCGATAACGTTAGCGAAGTAATTATTAAATCTTTATAAGGCACGAAGTTTAAGTCCGTAATTGTGCAAACATAACTTAGCGCAAATAACTCATATTAGAGGATACTTAAGATCTATCAGGTGTGCTAAATGCATAAAATATGAACATAATTTTCGCGCTCACTGTAATATCGCTAAATGCGAAACTCGTGTTCTAGAAACTCAAGCTCGCTCTTTTTTTCAAAAGTTTATTATCGTTACAATGACCGAAATAATTTAACTTTCATTACTCTTGATGTCTAATTATATCATTCTATTTGTCGTATCCGATTACGTTGTTTTCTTATTGGGATTATTATAGCTATATTTTTTCTCCTAGTTACGTCTGATCAAATTATACTTTTTCTACTGAACTGTTACTGGAAGAAGATATTTCTTGTGCAGAAAAAATTATAAATGCTGTAATTGATTTATCAAGTTTTTAATAAGAAAACAATTATTAAGAAATAAATAAAAATAAATTTCTCGTAAACTATATACTTCAATTTGTTAGAATATTTTACTTAATGTTTTCTTCTTTCTTATTATATAATAAGAAAGCTCTCTGCTTTCATGTTCGGTTCTTGTTATTACAGTATTAATGACTAGTAAATTGTAACAAGTTGCTGACTACAACCAGCTGTTACATCGAGCTATGGTTTCGGAATTAATTTCGTGCTGTTCAGTATCGATCGGTGTACAAACTATTAATGGTATTTTTCTTAAAGTGACGATTATATTTAGTAATTTTTTTTCTGCTCAAAACGCGAAACATTGCAATATTATATTTCAAATATATTGCAATATTATTTTTCACTCTTTCATTCTCCGCAAAATATTAAAAAACCTTTGAATATAGAGTATAAATTTTTGTAAAATATGTGTTGTACTTTTTTTAGAGATATGTAACAAAGAGATATTCTATTCTTTACATTGTTACGTTCGTTATCGTATTTTGAATTCTTTAAATTCTTGTATTTATTAGATCCTGCAAAGCTCTTAAATTTTCGAAATCCCCAGATTTTGAACTTTTTATATACTCATATATATATATATATATATATATATATATATATATATACACACTCAGATCCCTGTATTCGCAAAGTACTTAAAGTCTGTTCCTAAAGTCTTCAAACCCCAAAAGGCTAAGCTTCTCTAGATCTTCAGATTCCCACATATTGAATGGTCAGATAATAGAGATCGCATTTTATTACTTCTACTTCGACTTTCGCGTAAAGTATAACTCGTAAGCTCGGATATTAGCGGATTATTTCGACGTTAATCGTTCTCGCGCAACACTATTTCACGACGATAATTCGTACTACTACATCGTCCTTTTCGCGATTTCCTGTTGGCGTTGCGCATGCGAAACCCTACATCATTTACAATTCGCATTTAATGTAGCTCGAGAGCGTAGCGGGCAATGTGCGTGCGCGCCAAACTCAATATAATATCGTTACATGCTGACGTCGACCCATCCACGCGACGCAGCGTGTAATTTAATGTCGGCGCCGCCGAAGCAACGAAGCCGCAAGAACGCTTCTGAATGCATCCGCAAAAATATCCGCGCGAGCGAATTCATGCAACATTTTGCGTTGTCGCGCGCATGCGAGCGAAGAGAGAGAAACGCGCAGCAGTAAGTATTTTTTTTTATTTTTGCAAAATTCGCAATGGATTCGTTCCATGGTTTACGATGGTAGGCAACGGGTGGTTTTTTCGAGTTTTTACGAATTGCACGGTTGCGCTGATACGCCTGGACAGAGAAATAACCGCGGCAACTTTGGTGTAAATAAAAAGCAGAAAATAGAAAGCACGGAGTTGAATTGCGAAGTCGATGAAACATGTGGTCGACGTAACAATGTATCGTACATTATTGTGATGTTATCGAGAGCATACATCAAACACACAAATACACACACAAGTACACATACAATGTACTATATATGTGCATATATAGTACATTATGTGAATTTTGAAAAATTAATATTATTACCATATATAAATTTTGTTACGAAATGGCTCTTGTCAAATTTTTAAATAAAAGTTGCTACGTGCTTAAAATTTGGCAATGCTTATTAATATTCATTAAAAAGTTGGCAATTAATTTGTAATAGCAGCACAGTTATTCAATTTAATGATGAAAAATGTACTGTGGTAGTTCGCTGAATCACAATTAATGTAAATGAAAAAAGTGAATAAACACACACATATTCTATAAATTGGATTGCTCTATAACTATATTATATATCTAGTATATAAATATTCTTTATTTTCACAGCTTTCATCTTTGATACTATTACTTATAATAAAAAAAGTTT
The DNA here is from genome assembly GCF_048542155.1 of Nylanderia fulva. Lineage (NCBI taxonomy): Eukaryota > Metazoa > Arthropoda > Insecta > Hymenoptera > Formicidae > Nylanderia > Nylanderia fulva. Next base: position 936,365 of record NW_028189518.1, read on the forward strand.
TTGTAATAAACATTTTAAATAAATGAACTAACGAATAACTCAAAGAAGAGATTATACGATATATTTACTTTACGATTCATTGTAAGTGAATAAAAAAAACTAATCGATTATATTATATATACTTAATATTACACAATAATATTATATATTTTGTCAACTTTGTTGATATTAAACATAATTAAAGTTTGTTGCAGCGTATAAAATTATCATTAAATGCTTTATTTGATCCTTAGATTACCTTGAGTACGTTTTATCAAGTATAGTAAAGCAGAAATCGTTATATCTAACTTTATAATGCCCTTCAATTAATATGTAAATTGGTGAAACTTGCGTAATACCCTTATGGTGGAGTTTCAACATTGAGAAATATAGATAAATCTCAGAATATTATGCAATCTCTCAAATGAAAAAGAGAGGATTGACTTTTTTGCGCGAATTTTTCTTTTTTCTCTACACACAATTCGCGTAATGCAATTATATAAAATAATGTTTTACAATATTTCATAACGCTTTCATGTATACATTTTTTTAATAGGTTTTTGTATAATTATATGAAGCAGTGAAAACTGTAGAAAATGAAGTCAGGTAAGAACAAAATAATTCCTTTCATTTGAATAAAATAAGGAATGCACAGAAAATACGAAGAGAAGAGGTGGTTTTTATATGCTATTGAAAATTTTTATCTCAACTCTATAGGAGTTTGTCGTTATTACACTACTAACTGAAGTAGATATCCGAATGGGAAACCGAATCAGGAAAATTTTTGCGATATTTTTCAATCGCATCAATTTTATCACCCATTCGGATAAATTATTTAAACGAGTTTCGTCAACATTTTATAATAGTGATAAAATTTAATATATTAATAATAATGAAATTCTTTAAAATGATAATATCTTCTCATTTCAACTTTTAATAATATACTTGGTATTGCAAAATATTTTTTAAAATATATATTGAAAAATATTTTTCTACAAATCTCAAAATTACTAAAATAAAGAAATTTTATGGATACGTCACAATTTTGACAGTTTTGTTTTACGAGCGTTTTAACTTTATAAAATAGATCTTAATTCATATTACTAGTGACTAAATTGCTCAAAGATAAAATATCTGCGTCTTTACTTTATTTTATTATTTTATTTATAGTAGTTACTTTATTTCATTATTGTTAATTATTGCTAGTTTGTTTTCGTCGTAATTCAAGTTACTGTGCCTGTGTAATAATATATGCTTTTGGTTGAAACGAGATAGTCAAGAAAACAAGAACGAAAAATTTTTCTTTCAGAAAAAACTAAAAGATCAAGACGAGAACCGAGAGACTACTTCCACGAGTCATTGAAAGCCGGTATGTACTCTCTTCTTCAAGTTTTGCACTCGTCTCGTCGTTACCACGCAATTACAGCTGCAACAGCCGCGACGAGTGTTGTTTCGGTGTCGATATCAAAAGAAACGGTTATATATATATATATATATAGTTGTGTGCGCGTCTTTCCGCGTTTATTTCTTTTTAAATCGCTGTCCGATAAAAAGTCTGAGAGAAAACGACATTCTCTGCAACTTGCACAAGCGAGAAAATTGTAAACTATAGCTAGCTTTTCTCCGTGCCCTGATTCATAGCAAACTATCTCTCCTTCATTGTTAGAGATTTTGAAAAGTACCATAGTACTCGAATCTTTCGAAAAAAGATAAAACACATAATTATAAATAATTATGTTTTATCGAATATTATTAAGATAATATAATATATATAGATATATAATGTTCACGCATAAAAGATAAATGTGTATGGTGTTTGAAAGTCAATCATATTTTTGCTCACATTTGTATTATATAATAAAATAATGTTTTGTTTTCTATACATTTGTATTATATAATAAAATAATGTTTTGTTTTCTATACATTTTAGCATCAATACAACATTAATACTAACTTGCCTTCAACATCAAATCACGATCGATAACATTTTTAGGAACTTATTTCTAACGAGTATATATAGAGTATACATATGTAGCTATTATCTGTGTATAACTACGATATTACAATTATTTTTAATATAACATTTTAACGCTTACCGGTACGATGCGCAGCGGCAGAGTTGTAGTACACACAAAATTGATCTGTAAAACATAAATGTACCCAAATTATATAAAACTGTGCTTAAACTAATATTTTAAAAAGTAATTATTGCACGTAATTAAATGTTTCGTTCATTTAAACAAATATTTAAATGAATTTAATAACAGATATTTTAATCAAGCAAATTACATTATATAATAATTTAAAAAAAATATAAAAATTATTTTCAAATATAAAAAAGATAAATAAAATTACATTTATATGATATAAAATATAATATGAATAAGAATTTATATCATTTTCTCTTAAATAAATATTCTAAATAACTAAAAGTTTAAATAATTTAAATATTATATATATTTTTTTTTATTTTATAATTATTAATTATTATAAATTAAATATTACAAATATTTTCAAACAAAATTCCGAGTATTTGTAATTATGTATTTTATATAAATATATACATGCACATACCTATATTAAACGATAATGTAAATAAATATATTATTATCTTAAAAATAAATGAGCAATTATAAGCATTTTGCACATAACATATCATAATCTAAGGGAGTTATAAATAAGAATTAACACACACAAACATATATATATATATACATATATAAAATAATTTAAAGTATATACAAAATAATTTAAATGTAATACATTTATAAAGTATACATTTCTCATGGTTACTCTACCGTTGTCCGATGCTTATCCCAAGCCTTGTTATTCTTTCTTGTATATTTATTGTTGCAAATCATCTTCATATAGCACTCACGAAACATACACAATATATTCACTCGCAAAATTAAAACCCAACTCGTGTTAATTAATTCTCCCGTGACAATTTACAAGAATATAAGGTTATTCATTAAAGTATAGATGTTTTATTGTGATTAACATTTCAAATAGAAATCAAAACAACAGGAATAAAAATTATATTTTATAATCTATACGAGCAATAATTATTTTTTTAATATTTAAATTCAAATATCTCGCGTTAGCTTGAATTTTGCGCTAATTATAAAATGTAGTTTTAATTATTTTTGAATTTAGAACTTACATGTATATATGTAATACAAATTTCAAGATCAAATATAATTCAAGTGATAAAAAATTATGATGCAAGTGTTTTCTATTAATAAAATTATTCAAATATAAAATATTTCGTATAAGTTATTTTGCAACGCATTAAATATATTTTGTGGCATCGATGAGAATTAATTAATTATCGTACTCGCGTCGTATTTCGCTTTTGTTTCTCATAATGTATATAATGTTATTATTGTTTACATACCGATGCCTGAATTGTCGTCGGTGTCATTCACGCGGCGAGACTCGAGTGAAGGCAGCAGCATATGAGCCACTCCGTACGTCTCTTCGAGAAACACGATCATTTTCTACGAGTATTACATCTAACTATTATCACATTAATCCTGCGTGGTTAATTTAATTCGCGGCCCATCAAAATCTATTGTGCAAATATCAAGCAAAACGATATTTTGTAGACGTACATGTTTAGCGCGCGAACATCGGCGGAATAATAATCTTCTCGCGCTACTCGCACGTCGGCTCAGTCCTATTGTTTTCTCCTTCTTAATGTCCGCGTAGTGGAGAGGCTACTTCACTCGTTTCCCTTCTCGCAGCGCCACTTCGCGTCGCGCCGCATACTAATTTTGACAAGTAGTCGAGGCGATTTACGGCCCCGGCGAGATAAAGTTACGTTTGGTCAACACCCAGATAGCACAAGCTATTGAAAAAGAATTTATTTGTATGTCACCAATTTTGAGTCCCTTTTCAAATACATATAGAATTCATTTTGTAAAATGAATTCTATATGTATTTGAAAAGGGACTCGAAATTGGTGACATACAAATGAATTCTTTTTCAAATATTTATCATATTTTACAAAATAAATTCTATATGTATTTTGTAAAATAAATTCTATATGTATTTGAAAAAGGACTCGAAATTGGTGACATACAAATGAATTCTTTTCAAATAGCTGTGCTATCTGGGCAAGGATCATTAAAGACAGAAACGGCCAGAATAATTAAGAAGAAGAGGACAAAAGTTGCACCGATATTTAATTCTTACAAGTGTATTGAAGTTATCAGCTAGAGACAGTATCGCAACGAGTATCGCGTGATGTTGCTGCGTTTAGTTTTCAAGTGCCGAGAAGCTCGTAGCGTGTAAAGTGCCGCGCGATTATCGTATCCTAATTAGTGCGCGCCCGATCGTAATTAATAGTACTTTCGCGACTGAGTGTCGTGGTTGTTTCCGTGAATACTACAAAGTTGCAGCACGGGATGAACAAGAAAGCAAGGAGTCGAGAGACGCATCGGAGCAATCTTGAGGTTTAGTTTAACCTTTAAAAAAAATAATATATATATGATATAATACGGCAGCGTTATTTATCGTATTGTTTATCTCTTTTTACATAGTTTCGTCTCTTTCTATTAATTGCATCGTACTATATTTATTTTATATGTATATTAGAAGATGTAAGAGAGGAGAGAAAATGAAGTAAACTGCAGGTTGCGTTCGAAAATATGTCAAAATGCAAAATTTGACTGACCAATCGGAGAATCTTCTTGTGATTGATCAATTGAATGCTTCCCTCTTATTCATTCATACATTCAGATGAATATATTTTCGAACACAATATATAGTATGTTAATGCCCTCTGGTGCACTTACTGCACTTTCGCATTGTTCGTGATTAACGTTTATTGCCGGTTCGGTCCGTGAAAGTACGAGTGAGTGTTAATATTTACGTGTTAATTATCAAAAATTCGATCGCGTCGCGTGTGCCGACATCGTGATATAAATTCGATCGCGATCTCGTGCGTCAGATTGATTTCGGTACTCCAACTCGAGCCACGAAAATTCGTGCATGCAAATCAACATCGTGTAATTTATAACTTCGCTGATGCATATTGCATTGGTGAGCACTAAATTATTTTTGTTCTTTTGGCTTATTAAATTTGTATCATTTTGACCCAAACGAGCTTTTCACTGTATTTTGGTAAATTATTTTTCTTTGTAAAATAATTTTATATAAAGAGAATTAAACAATATGTATTTATTATATATTTATCAATATACATATATATTTTTGCTACGTAATTCAGAAAACGTCTAAAAAGAAATTTTTTATTGTATAAATTAGGGGTTGATTTATATATACGATACAAATATATTTAAACATTATAATAAATAAGGTCCACAATAATTAATACTTTAGAAAATAATTATTACGCGCAATTTTTGATTTGTTCATTTAAATCGACATGGAAAATTGATTGGAATTCTTTTAAATCTTGATTGTTATAAACTACTCATTAAACTATTAGTTAATTTTGTAATTAATAAAAAAAAATATTTCAATGTGCATTTGATTTTATGTAAGCAAAAATAAATATAATTACGTGTTATATGTTGTTCGGATATAAACACATTAAAAATTTAATCAAATTAAATATTACAGAGTCTTAATTTATCTTAGTAAATTAAATATATTATATAGTGCTTTTTTTACAAATATTTGATATTTTTTAAATCTAGACTAGATTACTCGGGATCCTAAAAGAAACATTATAATATAAATAAATTGATAATTAAATGCATGAGATAAAATTATTAACTACTTAAATACAAATTAGATATGTATGTACATATATAAATTTTTACAAAAATATGCACACATATACTCTCTCTCTCTCTCTCTCTGTTATTTTAACTTTACAGAGAAAATTTTCTCTTAGAATTTACCCTGAAAATCATGGTAATCGTGGAAAATATGGTATTGAAAAAATTTTATAAGAGTTTCTCTGATTAATATTTACTATACATTTTAATAAAATTAAACATATTTTCTATCTTGTAATATATTATTATTATTAATATTTTTTTATTATAGTAAATATTAATAAAAAAAACTTTTATAAAAATCTTCCAATATCATATTGTCCAATCCCACGATTACCATAATTTTCAGGATAAATTCTAAGAGAAAATTCTCTCTGTGTTTGTAACTATGTATATATTAATTTATTTCTCATAGCTGGAATAATCTTTTTTCAACGTAACCTATTTAATCTATTTAAACTTATACACCAGCATTGCATATTTAAATTCCTCGAGTGAATATAAGAGAATGATACGACTCCATTTACGTGCAATCGCTCATTTACCAACTGTCTAACAAATTCAGGCGAGCGCACAGCAAAAATGTTTGGCTCGAGGCGCAGCGGAATTTGATCGAGTTTGACGATGCAGTTCGACATGCGGTTCGGTATTTAGACATGCGTGTGCTGGCAGCCGAAATCACATTATTTGTACATGTACGTACAAGCGTTCGTGTACGCATAAATCGCGCGCTCGTTGACACGCCACGATGCGTGACGCACGCGGGCACGCGTGTTTTACGAAGTTTCATTGTTGGTATTCTCCCCCTCTTCTTTTCCCGAACATCATCAGTTTTGCGGTATAACAGTTTGTGTCCAACAGATCCGTGTGGCAGATTTACGACTACGACGCGCTATGCGGATATGCGTTTTTTATGCCGAATTAATGATGGTATGAATTTTTACCGAAATGAAATATTAAAACGCCAACGAGGTACACAGCCGCAAAACCGTCACGTTGTTTCACTCGCCCCATAACATGACCCAGGCCGTAGTAACATGACCAACACATGCAATATGCGAGTTTGATTAACGATTTGAATAACTTAAATGAGCCGAATATTATAATTTGAATGTAATCATGTTTCTAATTTATATTGCAATATATAATTATCTATTATTAACTATGCGTAAGTTATCATGTATATTACTGCATTACGTTTTTGATAACATCGCGTAACATATGTGAAATTTATTTGAATAAATTTAACATATGTGTACAGTTAATTGCTTAAATATTATTTGGACTCGCATATTTTCGCGCATTAGATAAATTAAAAAATATTACCTGGTGTTTGCGTATATATGTATATGCAAATACTGTAATTATTAAAAACAAGTTTTATAACAAAACCATTTTTTTATAAAGTAGGTCACAAAAAAAATAAGAGAAAAAATCGAGTTCAGATATAAGAAAATATTTACTATAATAGGGCTGCAGACTCAAAACTACATTAGCATATTTTGCAGTAATTAATATATGAATAATTAAGCGTCCATAAATATGATCTCAGGTGTCGCGGCTATTTGAGAATTTGTTTCCATACAATTTTAATCTTATTGTTAGAGATACGCGGGAAAATACAAATTACACACCTGCTACTTAACTTGGAATCTCCAGATCGCCGCTGGTTTACCATGCATCAGAGATGGATTTGCGCGGATCAAATATAAATTAGGTCCGAGTTACGATGCGGTCGCGGAACTAAGTCCGGGCGTACGCGATGTAAATTCGCGTGCATCGCAATTTCGAACCTGATCTGCGCCAGAGTCGAAATGCAGGTGATGCATGCGACCTGGTTGGCCTCGGCTAACGGTTGGATTAAGTGCGATGCAGGTGCCGACCCGATTCGAATTAGGATTGCATTCGCTCGAATTAAACGTAAATCACGCGCGGTTCACACGTGCAGTTTATATATACTGAATAGACATCACTTATGAATAAATATCAATTGTTAATATGTATTCTTTATTTTCGTATATTTTTCAACTTTATTCATATACATGTATATATTTATAAAATTCTTTTTAAAAATGTAATTCTAATATACAAACGCCTGATAATATACAAGTGCGTATATAATGCAATATTTATTAATTTATACATCTATATTTTGCTCGTTTGAATGTTAAATAATTTTATCACAAAAGATTTTACGTGACAATATTAATTGTCCCAAAGCTCTTTCAACATCTTTTGCTCAAGATAAATTATTAATTCATTAACAGCTATTAAAATTTAATTGTCAAAATTCCCTTTTAACATTGAATCATTCCACATTTACGAGAGATTGAAATAAAATCTTTTTTAGCGTTCGATGTAAAGTTTATATATAATTATTAATAATTAAAAAGAAAATCATGTTACTACCATTTTAAAGCTACTCTATTCTTTTATGGAAATCACGCGCGGAGAAGTTCGATAATCGCGGGGTATTAATTAAAACGCGGTGACAGTGCGACGTGTTTTTCTCGGACCAAGTACAACGCGCGCGCGCGCGCGCGAGAGAGAGAGAAGAGAGAGAGAGAGAGAGAGAGAGAGAGAGAGAGAGAGAGAGAGAGAGAGAGAGTTGGGAGCGAACGCGGTGGTTCCGTTGGCGTTGCACTTTGGACGTTCCCGGTTATTCATCCTGCGGGTAGTTATTAATGGCCGGTACCCCACCGGGGTGAGTCGGTAGCGGCGGCATTTATTCACTTGCAATAATGGTATCCGCAAATGAAACATCCGTTTTATATGGGAGAAGAGAGAACGCATCGTATCGTTGTTGCGGCATTGCTACGATCGGGACAAAGATGAGTGCAATTGTTGCGGTAATTGTGGCAGGGAAGCATGTGTTTTCAATACTCACGTATACAATGCAGTTTCCAAAGTTTACACATAGATTTCTAAATTCGATCTCGCCTTGTGTAACACGACGGATAATAATTGCGATTTAAGCGAATAATAGACTGCGAAGATTATTGTCTTACGTCCGGACAGCCAATTTTTTATTTTGAAGACGAAAGTTGTATGATTTATATTAATTTTGTATATTTATTTACGTAAATATTTTATACTAAGTTGATATAAAAATGTCTAATATTCTTAGTATACTCATGTCAGTATTAGCTTTGCATAATTTGATTAAAAAAAGCTCTCTTGTTACAAAAATAAGAATAATCTCAGGACGAGAATAAGCTTTTAATGCTCGATCAATTTATGATAATATTAATTATGACGGGCAAAATTTTAATCAGCAGCGATCGCGCTTGAATATTTCCCGTGCAAAAATATTTGCCATCGGATAAAGAAAAAAATGTCTTTGAAGACCAAAAGTGACCGTATATACGATATCTTCTGAATCTGTTTTGTCCGTGCGACATATTACAAATAAAAGCAGAAAGGTGGAGATAAGACGAGATCTTTGTTGGGAGCCTTGTTTCATTCGAGGGATCTCTTCCTCGTTCGAGATTAAAGAACGTCGAGCACGGGACTGCGAGAGGATCATAGTTGCGACTGCGGATTTCCTTTATGAAGATTCTCTGAGCATCCCTCGGGAGATATTAAAGAACCCGGTGCAATAGAGCGGGAAACCGGCTCCGTTGGGGTCATTGTCCACGTAAATATGAATTAACGGCGTTTTTCCACCCGTAAGGCTTTTTTTTTTAAGAGACAAACTTTTCACCGTCTGCGCGAGAAACGCGTTATTTTCGATGTCGACGCAAAGCAAAGCGATCGAAAAGGTATTTCGGAATGTTTATTTTAAATGCAATCTTATACTGTCGATCTATTTCGACAGTTAATTTGTGTTATCGCAAAGACTTTAGGCGAAGGGATAAATAAAATCGTGTTGTTTGATTTACGAACTTGTTTCCCATTTTGCGATCGATTTTAAATGCTCGCAGGGGTCATATAGGGCGGTGACACGTTAACGACGACAACGGTTCAATTAGTTTAATTCAAATAATCGGAGCAGGTTATGTGCGTCGGATTATCGAGGTAACGTTAAAAGATAATGCGATGTTATCAGCACGCGTAATGGGAGACGCAAATATCGATGACTAGTCAATGAAACATAAATTAAAGTTGTATTATATTACCATTAATCGCACTACTGAATAGTATTGTAGTAATGCGTGCAATAGTTTACTAGATATTAATTATTGCTATTTTAATTGCTGTAATTACTTTGCTTCATGATTGATATAATGATACTTCGCACTTATTTAATTATAATTACGTTACACAATAATAAAGAGAAAGAAGAAGAGAGAGAAAAAGAAAGTGAGAAAAAAGAAATTAATTATTTATATAGTTTGCATTAATTCATTGATCTCTGAAGCATATTACGTACATTATGTAAGATATTAATTGGTGTGCTTTTATATTTGTTTGTTAAGAAAAAAAAATATTAAGAGTTTAACAAGGCTCTGTAATATTAATCTAAAGTGTATAAACAGGCAATAAGAGCCAAATCGCGGATGACAGTGCGTTATTCCAACGAAACTAAAATTTTTTTCGTTAGAATTAAATACCTGTGCACAAGGCACCAAATTTTACTTGGTCACGACCAAGACTTAAAATAGGAACAATCTTTATACATGAGATTTAATTCCATACATCCCCTTAGTTTCGTTGAGATAACGCACTGTCATCCGCGATTTGGCTCTTATTGCCTGTTTATACATTTTAGATTTAACAAAAAAATATATTAGTTATTAATTATTGAACGCACAAAGAGTGTGATAAAAGAGAGGAATTTATTACAAAATATTTTCCTAAAGAAAAATTAGTCGAAAAATTCTAATTAAAAGTCGAGCGCATTTCCTGCATTCAGCTTAAATCTCACGAAGAGATCACTATATCTCTTGCAGGCCATTTATAACATGATTTTCTTAAGGATGCGACCACAGCCTCGCATCCTTAGAACCGCGTGATCCCCGAGAAGCAAGATGCTTTATTGATCTTAGGCGAATGGCACCATGGGGTTCGGCTGTATTAGAGGGCTCATCGCAGCCTCGGTGATGTTGCAAGGTACTATTGGGTCGTGGGCTTTTCCAAAAACATCCGCCTTCTTCACCCCTAATTTCTTCTTGATACTTTTTCCTTTAAGAGAAACTTTCTTTCTTCCTGACGTATTGTCAAGAGATAAGCTTGCCAGACAAAAAGACTTAATTTTATGATACAAAGTATAAGAACGATCAATGAAATCGTGATGACCTCTTTAAGATATAATCTTAAATATTATACGTGTATCTCTCTTTTTTCTTTTAAATATTTTTAGTAATGTGGATATTGTATATAAACATATATATTTATATTTATATAAAAATATGATGAAATATATGTATATATATTTCTTAACTGAGATTTAGCTAGGCTCAGTTAAGCATCTTAGAAGAGATTTTTTTAAATATATAAATATACACACATAACGGATATAAGGATCTATAGATTTAAATAATTTATATTTTACTGAAATTATTGCTATTCTAAATTTCTTCACACTTAATATAAAATAATATTTTGCATCAATTTTTATATTTATTGAAATATTATAATTATTGTTTATAATTCTTAAATTGCGCGCTTGACTAATTTATATTAACTTGATTACAATCATCAATAAATTAATAAATTATAGATAAATAATCTATTATTTATTATTAATTTATTAAGGATTATATAACGAGGCAATCTATTAGAAATATTCAGTTATTTATTAATTTTTTATTTGTTTTTCCGGCGACAGCTACGCAGTAAAATGCACATAGCAATAAATTTTTCCTCGGCTTTCGATCGCAAACGTTCCTTTCGCAACACGTATATATTCCGCGCGATGGAAATTTGGTTGAAACGTGCGGGGGTTTAATCTCGGAACGAAATTAATCTCGAAATGTGCCATTTCGTGCGACATAAGAGCGGGATTTATCGACTTCTGCTTCAAATTGCGAGTGTATATATGAACGCGATCAGGATTTGCATCACTTTTGACACCTGCTGCTGCTTCTTCCTCTTTCCCCGTGGTCTGCCTATCACCTCGCCAACGAATGTGCGTATTTATGTACCTGGGAGAAAGGGGTGGAAGGGGAGGAGAGACATTGTCGTCGCAGTAATTTTGCTACAGTAACTCGTCCACAGCATCAAAGCATTCGTTACAGCGCTGGAAATTAAGATTAGTGACTGCAACAATATTCATCAAATGAAGGCATCATTATGTTGCTAAATGAGATTATCTTGGATACATTTCCGTTTTATTATTTCTCTCTCTTTAAATTTTTATTATTTATTTAGAATAAAATTTTAAGTGTACTTAATTATTATGAATTTATTATTCTTATTGTTTTTACGATAAAACATATATGAATTTTTTTAACTATTATTTATTTTTTTTATTACCAAATTTGGTTGAGGTTTTTTTTAGTTTGCATTAGATAAGTTTTTAATGGCTTTTAGCATACTTGTATTTGTATCTAGAATTTTTAGTAATTATCAAAAAATAAAAAATTAAAATTGATACAATATGCAAACATTGGATTTTGTTCTGCGTGAAAGAATTGCCGTGTATGTTATGTACGAACATTGAAATAAACGCTTCGGTGAGAAAAAAAACGCGATAAATCGGTACATCGGCACTGCGTGTTGAATAGTCATCGATTATCCGCGTTGATTAATAGTTGCAAATATCGATCAGTAAAGACAACCTTTCGCGTATATTGCAGAAAGCCAGTGTCGACGAGAGGTCATTTACAAATATTGGCATCTCACTAAATTTACAGTTTCTTACGGACTAGTTTAATGTTTCCGAATGTGATACATCTGATTAATGTTTCTTGGATACTACTAATTGCAGCAGTCGATTAATTTTGTAATTATATTTTTTGTAATTTTATATATATATATATATATATATATATATATATATAATTGTAGTAAATTAATTTACTACAATTATGTGTATATATATGTATATAATATATGTACGTAGGGATATACATGTACATATGTGTATATAAATTTCTAGATGCATCCACAACAATTCAGTTATTGATTATATTTAATTTCATGCTTTATATTTAATTTATTATATGTATGTTGTTTACTTAATAATAAGTAATTTATAAATAATTTTATTTACCTTTAAAACTTGATACATAAAATTTACACAATACAAATATATAACTATAAATTGAATGTACAATGTAAATTTCACATTGTTGTTATCAAAGCAGTGAATAATATTGGACTTTGCTAATGTATTTCTCTTATAATATATATTGATATTAAGTTATGAAATTTCATTATTTTGCTGGAAGTAAATAATTGCTATTGCATGCAATAACACTGCATTTATAGCAAAAATAATAAAAATTACGTAATACAAATTAAATAAAGAATATTTTTATTTGTCTTTATATCTTTAACATATATAAAAATATAAAAAAGCGTATACATTCATATACATATATAGTCTTTTCTTCAAATTTTTTAAATAATATAATATAAATATTTAATATAATACACAGAAAATTATAGTTAACGTGCAATATTTAATAATCATGAGTAATTTGTAATTTCCTGTTTATAGCGTGTTATACGCATCATAAAAATATTTTCGTATTACCACAGCGGCATAATATTCGCGCTCGCGTAGCTTTAGCAGTTAAGCCACTATGAAGGTTTACAGTGGAACTATAACAGAATTTCCGGCACACCAGTTAATCGGAAGATCATATACTCGGGAAGCCGTTTTGCATTTGCTGCGTGGATAAGCGAATGCACGACAGCAATTGTTTTTACAGAAAATCAATTCAAAGAGATAAACGATGGCTGCATATAACGCAGTTTTGTTCAGTGCATCGAGAATTTGCATGGAAATAATTTTTATTTTTACTTTTTTTATGTTCATAATATAATCATATTAAGAATAAAATAATTACAGAACAGATTTCTGTCAAAAAATTATAAATAGTTTATTAAAATAGAAAATTAGAAATAGTTTATTTCACATAAATTTAGAGTTTAGTTTTTCTTAAATAATCTAAAATAAATAGTGAAGAAATGCAGCAAATAATTTAAAATGTTGCACTATAGGTATTCTTATTCGTAACAAAGTGCGAAAATAATAGTAATTATTTTTTGATGCACTTGCCAATTTAATATTGATGGTATGTAATATAGAATGCGCGTAAAAAATTTGAAAAATTAAGAAATACCTTTTGTTAGAAAATAGTGAATAAGTCGATTGCATTACATGATGTTTGCCTTTAATTCTATGAATCGCAGTCTTGATCCTAGAGTAAAGATGTAAAGGATCAACAAAGCAAGATCATGAGACTCCTCTTTTACCGCGTAAGCTACCGATTATGTACCGTGTCGTTTCAAATATATAAAAGATCAACGTAATATCACGGACTCGCGATAACTATTTGAGAAACTCATAGAGAAAACAAAAGCCATATTTTCCTTCTTCTTTCGATTTCGCTCGACAGAATGATAAAAGTTTTGCGACTAAAACTTTGTACTTTTGGCGACACTTACGGCTACGTCGCGGTTGTAAATATTTGTCAAGTAAAAAGGTATCGTTGGTAAAAGATATCCCAGAAAATTGTATTATAGCGTAACGTCGTAAAAATACGAACACACACATATATATTTCTATATATATATGTAATTTTATATTTTTATATTAAAATTTCGTAAATTATAAATTGATTTAGCAATCCATCATTTTTGTGAGATTAATTATATAATATTTTGAAAAATTAACGTCAAACACGCACTTTAAATTTATGCGCGATAAAATATAAATAAAAAGTTATAAATAGATATATGAAAAGTTATGTTTTATCAGAGAAAATTCTTTTTATGAACTAGAGTTAATTCTTCATTTTTTACGTGAAAATTTTCAGCGAAAAAAATTACCTAATTTCGGCTTTCTTGTTCCTTCACAATCTTTGGCGATGCATGTGTGCATGCGACGCAGTAAATAATTTAATGATAATAAATTATTTTTGCCTGCGATGTAGGAACTTTCTCTCCACTGGTAATATCCTGGACAAGGGTGCAGCCCCATGGGAGGCTACGCCGAGAGTCGTATATGTATATATATGTAACACGGGCAATGTCACGCGTGGGAATTCACACGTTTCTGCAACTTGTTTCTTATCGAGAGTGTCCGTAAAGAATTCTTACCGTTCGTATTCCCATGAGACGTTAGTTGCTCCCCTCTCTGGTCTCTACCAGAAACCCATATTTTTAACGTGTCTGGAGAAGAGCACTTATCTTCCTTGCAGTTTTCTCCCTCTTGATTTACTTTCTGTCGCGTTGACTTCGCAAGAATGTGAAAAATTTCATCAACAACTCGGTACGGAATAAAGCAGGGATTGAGTAGGAATTGCGACGAGCTCACACACAGATTTTGCAATGCGTGTTGTGGACATATAGCATAGTGAATTCATTTATTTGTGACAATGGAAACTTCAATGGAAATGTGACGTTAAACATATTTGACGTTAAATATATTTCTCTGCTAAATACATAATACATATGTTTTGCTCTCTTGATTTACTTCCCGTCATATTGACTTTGCAAGAATGACAAAAAATTTCATCAACAACTCGGTACGGTATAAAGCAGAGATTGAAATCCGTATATAATTTCGACGAGCTCAGATTTCGCAATGCATGCTACAGATACACTATATATATTGTAGCGAATTTATTTGTGACAATGGAAAACTTCAATGGAAACGTGATATTTATGACTAAATATATTTTTCTGTGCTTTTTTTATATTAAAAGTTGAACAAGCTAAAAATATATCTAGTTTCAATCTCTAACGTAAAATTAATTCCTGGTTTCAACGGTTTTAATATTCCTAAACTAAAATATAAATTTATATATATTTTAATCTTATTTCATAATATATTACATTACTTTTATATTACGAGTTTGTTATATTAAAATATAAAATTATTTATGATATAATACTTGCGATATAACGCGTTTTATTTATTAATATTTTACTTAAATACATAAACATAATTTCTATAAATGGGGAAAGTTTTATTACAATTTATAATAAAATATACTCTTTAACTATCAGTTACTCTCTTTATTATCAGTTACTCTTTCTGAGAGAATTACAAACAAATTGGTATAAAACAAGTAAATTGAAACTTTGATATACGAAGCCAAAGGATTTTCTGCGGTATATAATTCTCGGAAGAATACGAATATCCTATTTCTCCAACCAGAGTAAATTATATTTCAAGCTTGCGTGAAAATAACAATGCGCATTATTGTTTCTCGAGTTATTTAATATCTCCTGTCAAGTATAAAAGAAAAAATTTAAAGAGGTTCTGGTATGTTATGCAGAAAAGCCGATCAATAATGTAATGTTTATAGAAAAGAAGAAAAATATATTTTACATATTTTTCTAGCTAATTATTCTTTCTCTCTCTCTCTCTCCTTCCATATCTCTTTCTCTTTCTTTCTCTAGATTATCAATATAACCACACATATTTTGTTAGTCAAATTTTGCTCAGGATATTATTCAGTCACATATCGTCGAATTATTATTCGTTGATGCATATTTTCTCATTTTGACCCTGGTTCGCCTGGAATACCATCGAATATTCGATCGCGTGACAACGACGTTTCATACATGTATACACGCTCGTGTATATACATTGTATCCTGCAGTATGGATAAAATGCGCATCACACATATGTAATACGAGCAAACGTGCAAGGCATACGAAGAGGTCATCCTGTATATCACAGAATCCTTGCCAGTATTACACGAAATCGCTATTCCTTTCGATTCTGGCTGCTTCGATTTTCAGAGTTTTGCTCAGCAGAAGCGGCTCTGTAAGCTTCGATTTCCGAACGGAAGAATAAAAGTGAGATAAATAATATTATGTAAATGTAAGAAAAATCGTTGACCCTTACTATGACGATGAAAAAGCTTTAATGCATTAAAAGGCAACATTGAGAATTTTAATGTTACAATTATTCATTTCGTTTAACATACGTATGTAGATCATATGAAAATTGTCTAATGAAAATAAAAAATTATAATAAATGTTTCTTTTACTCTCTCATACAAAAAAAAAAGTAATTATAATGAATAGTAATATCTACCTATACAACTTTTTTGTAATTAAATAATATAAAGAAATGAAATACTATAAGTGAAGATTATATTATGCGTAATATTTATATTAATTTGTGATTATATTAATTTGAAAGTATATATTATATTAATTTGAAAAAATGTGTAATATAAAAAATTTTCAATTTTTATTCGACCAAACTTTAATTTTTTTCTCAACGCTATTGTACTATTGTACTCGCTTTTCTGTATCTCGAAAGCGATAGCGATGGCATTAACGAAGGGGGTACACCACGACTTAAGCTTTAGTGCGAAGTTCAATTCCGTAACTTCCGCTCCCATTGAGTTCGCTGAAGTAGAAATTTCTGAAACTTTGCCTCTGTGTCCAAAAATATACTCTATTCTCCACCACTATTGCGAAAGTTAAAAATGAGCTCTCGCAAGTTCAGCACACGGATCCGAGCAACTTTCGGTGTCGAATGAAAAATGAAACAAAAAGTTGCGGTTTTCGCGAAGTTCGATAACTTTGCAATTTATATTTTTGACGACGAAAAAATTTGCATGATGTAAATCACTAAATCAAATAGAAATTAAATTAATCGGAGAGATATAAAAATCCAAGAGCATAAAATCTTTTATTGAATATTCTCTATTAAAAAAATATAGATCGCAACAGTAATGTTTTGCATATAAAAGACGTAATATACTTTATATCGAATATAATATGAATATAACTTGTGAATATGTCATTCAATAGTTATACGCCAGACCGTATAATATATAATATATATTGTAATTTATTTCATCAAAGAAGAAAGCATGTCATATTATATTCGAAAAAAATTTGATAAAGATGTAGATAATATAATATAAATATAGATTAAATAAAAATTATAATTATAAATCTAAATCACAAGGAAGGCGTAAAGAGCCATACGCGAATGTTTTCTACGTACAAATTTATAATATTATAAGTATAGAATGAACATGTGTGGAATTATGTAAATTATGCAAAGTCAATTATATTTCGGAAATTTACATTGAAAAGGAAATTGCTTTTGATATTCAGTAATGTATATAGATACACATATACGACTAGCATTCTAGTATTCTAGATCGGACTATTTTGTAGATAGATCTTAAACGCAAAGAGCTACTTTCGCGAGCTAGAAAAATATGCTACTCATTCAAAATCATTGTTTGCTTATAGTGGGCGTGTGAACCAAACTACCAAGTTTTAGATTTTAAATTACTTTGGATAAAATTTTTTTCAAAAAGGAAGAATCGCAATAAAAAATATGAAAGGGATTACATGGAGAATCAAAAGAAATTAATTACATTACAATATAATTTATATTAAATTATTTTTATTTTTATTATATATTTTAAATATTATTGAAATATTCTTTTTATTATATATTATTTTATATAATATCGACAGAAAATGTAGTTCATTATACATTACAATATATTACAGAACTTATTAATTTACCCGAAAAGCATTTCAAGCACATAATATGATGGGAGCTTTAGTACAATCTCGCTTGAATGTATTTAGTTCGAATGTTTATTTTATATCGTACCATGTCATATCGTTAATATTTAGTCGTATACATATATCGGGAAAAATGCAAACGCAATGTTTGACGATCGTGGACACACACACACACACATATATAGATTAAGAATTATTTATAAAATTATTTCCATTTCAAAATGTTATAAAAGGTCCGCGAAATTACATGCAATTCGCATTTATCCAATCGTGACGCGTTGCCCATTTCGTTTTCCTGGAAAATTATGCTGCCGTACTTCCGAAATAGTCGGCGCCTCAGCGGAAGCGCGAGCGATGTTTATGGTTTCCTATCTAACAACCGCAATAGCCGTGCAATTACATTTACACTATCAGCATAGGCCACTGAATGCACAATTTTGTCGACTACGAGTTTCCACACTACGAGATAGTAGAACTGTCTCCTATATTATTATGCAACTTGTATGATTATAATCAGTTAATATTAATGAGGTTTAATATTTTTATTTTGGAAAAGATAATCACATAAAAATTTTACCAAAAGAATAAGGTAT
Source organism: Nylanderia fulva (assembly GCF_048542155.1). NCBI lineage: Eukaryota > Metazoa > Arthropoda > Insecta > Hymenoptera > Formicidae > Nylanderia > Nylanderia fulva. Next base: position 955,317 of record NW_028189518.1, read on the forward strand.
AATTAGTAATTAACAAATATTGATTTTTTTGTTTGATATTAAAATAACAATATTATTATAATTAATATACATAAAATATTTAATATTAGGTAATTACTACATTTTAATAAATTTTTGAACATATTTGTGACAGAAACCTCAAGTTATAATTCAAAAAATTTTGAAATTCTTCCACGATTTTTCATTACAATTTTTTAACAAAAATTAGAATATTTATATTTCTCTCATATTTAAAAAATAAGATTTTTTTCGATGGTCTGATGTTTTCTGTTGGTAAATATTATTCGATATAATATTATACGATATAAAAAAAATCTCAATTTACATACATTTTCTTCATATATACAACTTCTATTAATTACTATCGCCAACCAATATTAATTGCACTACAAGGCTAACCTCGGATCGAAGGAAAGGGTGCCCGCTATTGGATATACACGATCCATCAGGTCCTGGATGTAGGTTTTCGCGGATACCTAGTTACGGAATAAATTAATGACCGCCGAATTTGCTGTTCTACAGCACATAGAGTTTGTATATAATCGCGCTTCCTCTCTCTCTCTCCTCTCCTTCTCTTCTTTACCCAATACATAGAATATTGAATCGATATTCAAACTCTGATCGGGAGAACATGTTATCGGAACTTAAAATTAATTAACACATGATGCAGAGATATGTAACTATGCCATTGGATTTAATCGTATGTTGGAAATAATGCTTTACAGTCATACTGTTATTTTTAGTATTTAAATTAAAGTATATTCATAAAAATTCATATATGTATATTCTTAACTCATTTATTTACTTATTATAGATAAAAGCACTCATTTAATTTGCATAAATCTATAATTGTACATTTCTACATTTCTATAATTCTATATTTTATATCGCATATTGTTTTCTGATAAGTACAATGAACACATTTCTACAATGGTACACACATATCGTTCATTCTACCTATAATCACCTTAGTATTTATACGGCCAAAGTATTTTGCATAGCCGTGGGATATTCCGGCATCTTGTTTTGCGACCATTATTATTTTGTTTGATTAGCTTAATTTGTGGCTGAGAATGCGCCACGGCCCAGACGCGATAACGCTGCAGCTCTGTTGGGGCTACATCCTGGCTTTTGCAGTGATGGAAATGCGCAATGGACCGCACGTGACCCATGCATTGCAATTGTGTGCGGTTACATTGTGCACAAACAGCACTAAAACAAAGAAGGCTGCACTGAAAATTACTAATGTCCCGTGCGAATTGTCGGACATTATGTAATATATCATTGACTGATAAGAATCAAATTAAAGATCCACTCTATTACCATGTTTACCATTTGTTTATCCGTGTTCTCTTCATAGGATATTTTTAATATAGACTTTTTTAAGTATTTTAATTAACTTTTAATTATTTAAAAATTTTGTATCAGGAACAATTTTTTATGAGATTTTATCAGAATAATGATTTATTTATATAATTCTGAAACATGTTAAGTATTGGCAATTTGTAAAATCATTAATTTTTTTTATCCCCATATTATTAATTATGTGATAGAAAGAACTTTATACTATTAGAAATTCTTATTTTTAAATATTTAAATAGAATGTAAAAAATTCAAGAATTCTCTCTCTATCCGAAAGCCTTCAAAATTTTTAAGATATTTAGACTTTTTGATTTAGATCAAAGATAAAGATAAATAATAAAATATTATATGTATATTTTTTTCATAAAAAATTTGAATAATAATAAGATCTTAAGAGTGAAATTATTGTTAAATGCTTTTCTGTAGCGTTATATTTTGCTTTTAAGATAGAGTCTAGAGATAACTTCTTTCTTCTATCTTTTTCGTAAGGTAAAATTTTTCTACCGCTTTCAGAGATAACTTCTAAAAAAGAGTAATAAGATATTTGCATAATAACATAAGGGAAATTTCACGGACTGTGTACAAATGCACGTGTGAAGATGTTCACATTCTTTAGCCTGACAGTAAAAACTACTGTTACATGTACAAACATACATATACCATGTACACATTACTTATTTATATCATTGTACAGTATATGTGTGAAATAAACGTAGGTAAAATAAATGCACGCGATTTACGTTGTTTATATAGTCAATGATTTGAAGGATTTTTAATGATAATTAAGTTTAATAATAAATGAGAAAAAAAGAAGCATCTGGCTATGAATGTCTTCCAATTTATTCGTTCAAATTAGCAACGTGACATCTCCTAATGTGCTATTCCTTCGTTTATCTCGCTCAACAAATACAGCTGCATTAAAGCTACTCGTTTTTATCGAGTGCAATTGCCTTTTTATCTGTTTACCACTTTGCAAATGGGCTACATTTACTTTCCGATCAACCCATTATGGATACGAGTTAGAGATGCATAATTTCGTACGGATTTCGCTAAAAATAGAAGAAGATATATATTTATATAGTGAAAATTCCTAAAGTTATAATTTCTTTATCTCAAATAGTGTAAATTCATATTAATCCTTATAAATAATATCTTTGCAATAATATTGTAAAATTTGATTTTAGCGGGCTAAGGCCCAACGCACATATAAAATAACATTATTTATTCTCGAAAGGGGAGGATCATAAATACATTAGAAAATTACGTTTCGAGAAAACGTTTGGAAGCGTTTTAAAGTAGGTGAGCTTTTCACGCCAGTCTGAGGTTACCGCCCTCGCTATTTAAGACGACTTAATACCCATCAGGGGGCCTCGCCTGCTGCACGATATGTGCTACGTGTTGAACATGTTCTGCGCATGCATGTACACCGAAAATACAGCGAGTGCAAAACGATGAACATGGGTGAGATATTGCGCATCAGGATCATCATTTAACAAAGCTTTTGACAGAATAATTATACCGTAATTCGTATGTTTGAGAAAACATGTTGCAGATACTTTTCGCTCTAATGAATTTTGTTGCCATTCGCATTTATTTAAAATAATGAGACATAATTTGAGGTTTAGTATATAGAAAAGAATTAAGTAAATTTAGTATAAAGTTAGAAGAATGACACGATTTTTTCTTGTAATTAGATCTTTTCGGTCTTTTTTGATAGATTTTTGAAACATTCTTAATTATTTCTTTCCTATTATTCTTTTTTGTTTGTTTAAAGAAAAAAGAAAATGTTACACTTCTTAATTTTTTGTAATATAATTCAGTACCTGAGAAACAAAACATTCGATTTATTTATGTCTAATATATATTTATATGATGATATAATATTAGTAATATTTGTCATTATTATAATCAAATATATTTATGTTTAATGTATTAATACAATTTTTAGAATGTTGTCTGATTAAATTTCCATTTTGCGAAATGTAGGTTCTTTTGCATTGAGACCATAGAAATTTATGTCTTGATGGTGAAGGAAAACAGCGCAAGGTTTCATGACTAGTTAGGAGTTGTGGATTATTCCGAACGACGAAAACACATCGAGCTGTCCAAAAGTTTGAGTGTCGGAGAAACCTTTTTCGATTAGATCATCTGAAATCCTCTCGAAAATTTTGCTCGGATTTCGACAACATTGTCGCAGATTCGAATAAACAACGGATCGATGCGACATGCTTTCCTGAATCTTACTCAGATAGCTCAGCTTTTGGTTATTTGCAGTTTTTCCGCAACGATCCATTCACACAAGCTGCAAGCGATGCGATTGTTTATAGCGCGTGGTCAACGTTTCGTTATTTTGCTAAAATATCGCAGCGCGATATCAGAAAAATTTTGCAAAGGAACGTTTATTTTGCCAGGTTCGACGGAAATTTTATAATTTTATAATGCTATAAGAGCTTTGACGTTGGTGAATTTTACTAGATGCTTTTCAGCGACGAGAATTTACATTTTCTCATTTTTTTATGATGCTCAAAGTAACTTACGAGATCTTTGATAAAGGATATCCGAGATTGAATTTTCTTTTTACTATACCTTTTTACAATCTTTTGTTAATATAATATTGGTACTTGTAACTAAGTATGTATACCTATTTCAAGTTAAGTTAAAATGACAGAGTTGAGTAGTATTCGAATAAATAGAATATATTAATATGTATTATTAATAATAAGAGTAATTATATATATCTTTATTTTAACAATTTACTTGCATAATTTTCCATATAAAATAAACTTGTGCAATTTGAATAAATAAACACTTTATTCTTTATTAGAATAATTACAATTAAATAATGTTAATATAATATTTGCCAATTATGTTTATTAATTACATATATGGCTAATCAGAAACTATATAATTTGAATAAAACTAGTAATTATTCAGATAAAAATTTTGCATTCAATTCTATGATGTGTGTGAAGCTGGCGTCTGATTTTATGGAAACTCATAACTGGCTTTATTTTCAAAAGTTCTAAAGTTCTTGATCGTTTAAACAAATAGTTCTGGCCATTAAATCAACGAAATTAAATCATTAAATCATCTGTTTTCGCGTGCGCAAATGTACGACTCGTGGATATATCTATCTTTAAATTTTAGCTTACATATTTATATCATGTATGCTATAATGCCAAAAGAATAACATTGCTCTGATATACGTATATATTTTATTTGTTACAGGAAGAAGCATTATTGATAACCAGCATGCGAATTTGAAAATGTATTATACACGTGCGATTCACATCACGTCGGAAGTATCGTGTAAAATGTAAAGTGTCGCGCGTCGAGAGTGCCGTATAAAGTTTTACGTATCGGGAGTGCCGTATAAAATTTTGCGTATCGGGAGTGCCGCGTGAAATGTCGGGCGATCGTAATTATTCGTATTTTCGCGAGTATTCTGAGTGCTACGAGAACCAAGAGAGGAAACCCGGGGAAGCATCGGGGCAACTATAAGGTATGCAAAATAAATATATAACATTTCTTTTAAGAAACATAATTTTTGTTATATTTGTTTAAGTATCTCTCTCTCTATATATATACGATTTTATTTGTTATTACAGATAAGGATTATTAATAAGTTGCCCGCGAGATTCTCGAGTGCCGAACGGATTTTTGCTCCGTGTGATAATAATTTTCGTATCGTTTTTTCTCATTGTGTAACGTACGCGAAATAATAAGCGTGCGATTCTCGCGTCGCGTCGGGAGTGCCGTATAAAGTTTTGAGTATCGGGAGTGTCGTGTGAAATGTCGGGCGATCGTAATTATTCGTGTTTTCGCGAGTGTCGCGAGTGCTACGTGGACCAAGAGAGGAGGAGGCCCGGGCAGGCATCGAGCAACATCGGGGCAACTGCGAGGTATACAAAATAAAAACATTTTTTTTCTGAACTGCCTTGTTTATGAGATATTTGGTTAAATATCCGTTTCCAGACTTCCAAAACATTTTGTGTATTTATTATATTGCACGTATCGGTGAGTGAGAAATTGTTTATTTTGTAACATTTCTATAACGGTAATGAGAATTATTATATAGATATTATTATTATTTAATATTTATCGATTATGTTGAATAATTATATATACGGCTAATTAAATATTATATAGTTAATTTGAATAAAATTAGAATAATTAAAGAATAATTATTCAGATAAAAATAATTTTTTCATCTAATTCTGTGGGATGCGTGTGTGAAACTGGCATTTGATTTGATAGAAATTCATAAATCATTAATATACACAATTCCATATTATCTAGATAAATTTGATTAAAAATTTGACATTTGTATGAGTATAATAATAAATACTCACTCGTTTTTTTGATTCACTATTATCTAATTTTGTGTGAAATAGTAATTCAATGATTTTACATACTTTATATATAGATTGCAATTTAATATGTATGTGCATTTTTGCATTTCAAATTCCGTTGCTTAATTCGTCGTATAATTCACTGTTTATTACCAAAATAAATTACTCTCTTTTTTTAGTTCTCTTTTCCTTTGTACAATAATGAAATTTCAAAACTTCGTAATTATGAAATTCAACCAAGAGACCCGGATACTCGCTTTTTAAGATTCACCGGGCACTTTCGCGACTGTCGCGCGAAGTTCTCGCTAATTAAATTTTTCGAAGCCCATGGAATAATTTGCATTTATTCGCTCATTGCTATTCAACGCTATGTCTATGTACAATATCTCTTCTTTCATATTGAATGTTTCTCTCTCTCTCTCTCTGATTTTAAGAAGTCAAATATACATGCACAATACAATTTCGTGCTTACTTAAATCAGCCTTATATCCTTCATCATTCATAAGTCACAGTGTCATAGAAATGGAATTCACGTTAGTTAAACTTTTTATTTTTATATCGTAAAATATCGATACTTAATGTGTGCAATAAATAATAATTGCCAATTGGTATAAAATGAAAGAAGTTAAAATAATAAATATAAAACAATAAAAATATCCTATTATATATTATAGATACAGTACATAATACAAATCTTTCAAGTCGTACGGCTTGTTACTTAAAAGCTTGACATAATCAAACTATTAAAGATATAAACTTGGTGTACAATAAAATGAGATGTTGAAATTTTTGCAAAAATATAGTGCATGAAGTTCTTAAGCGCTTTTCGCGTACTCGACCATCTCGACCTGGCATATTTAATTCTCACATAGACAGAGGGAAGAAGCTTTAGTCAGTTGCGGAAACGGAGTCCGCAGAAATATTAAAATAATCGTCCAACATTCCGCCCGACAGTCCAGGTGCAGCGCGACCTCCGTTTCATCGACGTAACAAAAAGCGAAACGTTCTCGCTTCCGGTTTGCGCCCAGAATTCGTTTCCCTCTCTCGCACTTGTCAGGAAAAGGGGCCGGAAAAAATTTCCCGCTTTTTGCATCCGTTGCGAACTCCGTATCATTCGCTGTCTCTCGCGCACTCTCTTTCGCGTGTGCATGCGGCTGTTATTTTTCATTATGTCAAGGAGTTTCCACTTGCCGCGTGGCGTAACGGGTCTTGTTTGAGAAAATACATCTTTTTTCCGGACGGCGAAATTGATCGTGTACACCGGCACGTTCTATAAAATCCCACCAGAAACTGTCGCGTACGGAACTGCATACCGTCCTCGAGCGCGATAAGTCATGGTGTAAAAAGTCAATTTAACACTACATGCAGGAAGAGCAATAATGCATTTTGCAAGATCTGACAAGCTCTTAGATCAATTTAAAACTGATTTTTTTTTAAGCGTTATCGAAGTAGTTTTTCAATTTGAAATTTGCATACAGTTATAGGATATATACTGTATAATCTTGACATTTACATATTCTTTTTACAAAATCTTAATTTAATATTTAATTACCTAAATACATCTATAATGCTTATGCATTTTAAAAGTTTAGGTATATCTTTCAACAACTTACATTAAATAACATAAATTATATTACTTAAAGTTGACTATATTATATTAAGAAATATATTTTTATTTTTATAAGTTTGTTAATTGCAAGTCAATAATGTTAGATTATTCATATACTTAATAGACAATTGAGAAACAGATTTAACGAGTATGCCTTTTTTTTAATAAATAAGAAATATATAAAATAATTATATAAATTCATACTTAATAGATAGTTGAGAAGTAGGTTGAATGTCTGTTCAGAAAAAGTATTCTTATACGCGAGAGAAATTTATGCAATTTTCGAGTTGTAGAAATATCTTTCTCTTTCTCTCCAAATTTACGGAACTATCTTTAACGGTTCTATGGAATTATATATGGACGTGAAAAGTAAGAAAGTTTAGTAACAAATTTTATTGCTTAAACTTGGGACTAATAATTTCTTACGAAAACAAGGATAATGATAATAAGACGGTTTTTGAAGCAATAAACATCTTGAGCCATTGTGGGGCGAGAGGAATTTAATAAAGCAACTCAATCTCTCACGCTTTAAGCAAATAAATCCCTGCGATGAAAAGAAGCATAAAAAATTGCTGTTCTGAGTACGCTTATTCGCATAAATAAGCGCAAGAAAAATCAAGACTTCGGCTATACACGTTTGATTGCAATTTCATTCAATTTTCTCTCTCTTTCTCTCTTCATGTTCTTTTGTGTAAAAATTTACAAACAAAGAAATAGTTCCGTCGCGCTTTTTTCTTCTTTTTCATTTCGCCATAACTTCCTTCTGGTTTTACGCTCCTCATTTCGTTCGCCTTCCGATTGGCCGCGTAGCATTAAAATTTATAGATGGTGTTCGACGATGGAGTTAGAGGAATTACTCAGAGAACACGCCTTCGCGTTCTTCTCTCTCTCTTTCTCTCTCTATCTCGTCGTCTCATAACAGGTGAAAAGGGAAAACCAGGAAAGGAACCGACGCGAAGTTACATCCTACCTTAATTCTCACGATACTGCGCCGAGCTTGCAACATTGAAATATTTCATTTAATTATAATTCGTTGTAAGTAGGAGGACTCACTGGACTAAAACCAGTATATATAACTAACGCAACTCTCATACACGTTATGAATAGTAATGAGAGATAAATTATGAAGAATTCGTTTACTACGCACGCGCGCGTTGGCCAAATTAGTACGATGAACTAAATTAAATTAGCTCGCAAAAGTAGTTGCGGCCCTTGTGTGCGATAAATAAACGACGTGCTTTCCATTGTGTATGCTTAAATCAGGCTTTCATATATACTCTCACTTATATACTTTTGTATATAAAGAAGATTTTATGATTTTAGCTTTAACGCAATGCATTGTAATAATTTATTATTAAATCTTTTTAATATCATGAATTCATATTTCATAAATTCATATCATAAATTCATATTTATTATTCTGCAATTACAAAAATTAATCACAGTTAGCTAAAGACTTACGTCATTAAAAACTTCTACTTATAATCAAGTGAAAATGATTAATGCGTGTTATAAACGCAAGTGCCTATCTTTTTAAAAATAAAAATAGCTTGAGAACAATCTGTAATGCATCACACGATACAAAATATTCCCTGTAGAGCTTAAGTCACTTTTCTAATGGCATGTTGATTATATTATATACGCACTCAAGCAAGCATATTATAGGCGTTCAAGCTATTTTAATAAGAGTTAAATTTAATTGAAAAATTTAATTCTAACAAATACCTTATATATGATATTTTTAAAAACGTACAAACATAAAGCACTAGTTCGATGATGCTAGAGTTTTCCGGATGTAATATAATTTTTAATTTCATGATGTTAAACTTTTCGGGATATACAATATACCTACGTATATTTTGAGACAAAAAAACCGTGATCGTTAGTAGATTCGGGTACATTATCTTGAAGTTAAAAGAGAAGGTATTTCCGGGATAGTTAATGGCAAGAGAAGCACGAACAACGGACGAGTAAATGCACTCGAATATTTAAGAACCGTTCAAAATGCGGCCTCTGCTGCATGTCGTCTGCTCGCTCCACAACCCTCAATTTTCTTCCCTCATTTATTCTATGGGCAGATTAGCATTAATTGTGGCGAACTATTACGGATGGAAAAAAATGCGAAGTAACCCGGTTGTTTCAATCTGCATTCCGCGGAACTGTCGTGTCTTTTCGTTAAAATGCATTATGTCCGAGTTTGCATTACTATTTTATTTTAAATTTTATTAATTTTGAAAAAAGTGAGCGAGCGTATTCAGAGAAAATTACGTTCAATTAATTTTTATCATTTAATTTCGTTATTACTATAAAATAAGTTCTATTTGAAGAGCTTTTAGATATTTATCTTTTGTATGTATTTTTAAAGCTGTAGCTTTCATCTTGTATAATTTCTTTTTTCTGTTTGTTACCAATCTCAAGCATTAAGAACAAATTTTTTTACTATATCTTTTGTTATTTGTAAAAATGACAAAATATACATATACGTACAATATTTTATGGTTATTGTTATTTATGATATAAATATCTTTTTTACCGTAATAATTTTATGATTACTGATATTAATAACTATTATTTTGACGAAAAACAGATAATGCAATTCAATTTAATTAAATAACTTGATTAACAATTGATTAAATGAAGGAATATCTGTTAATTTTACAGATATACAGATAATTTTCCGTTAAATATTTATAGTGATATTTTACGCAGAATAATTGATATCATCTTAAATTATTTAAATATATGAAAATTATCCATATGACGAAATATAGATCGGATAATTTTAAACATAATATCTTTTTCCGGATGGAAATTGCACGAGTTTGCTATTAAGTACTATTTATTAAAGAATTTTACTTTGTTACGCAGAGTAAAAATTTATCAAAGAAATACATTCAAGAATAGTAACGTTTAATTCTATTCTTATACAAAGAAATTTTTTACAAAAGATACCTTTTTCCAAGTTTTTATTAAACAAGAAGAATATGAGATATATTTCATATTTTAATTAGACTCAAACATGTGTGTTTTGTTACATTTATTTAATTAGTGAATTTAATTAATGAACTTTTATAACTTGTATATAAAAAATTTTTAAAATTACAATAAACAAAATTAAAAAATCTGTATCCTGCAATATTGCAGAGATCTCCTAAAAATGACGTTAAGACGCGTTTAAAAAAATACGATTTAACAAATATAATATCCGACATTGCTCAACGTGATTTCCAACGTATGATGCTACCCTAATGATTTGAATAACATAAAAGTGTTAAATAAAAGCTGTTTAGTTTATACTCAGGCAAGCATCGCATATTTGTACGCTATTAAAATTCTCTGCAATTACATGGGATTACTGTCGCCCGTGCAAACTTCTTCTGTGTACGAGCACACTCGAGTCGGTTTAACATCAGTGTCCTGTGAAATTTCTTTATATCGTTACACAACAGGAAATTTACATAAGTCGCAATTTCAAGCCTTTTAGGAAACGAACATAGGACCTTTTAATGCTTTAATTGTTCTAGCTTATTGTTTACTGTTTTGAAATACTTTTTAATGTAATATGTCGAGAGAGCGTAATACATATATATATATATATATATACAAATCCTATACAATGTTGAAGAAAAATAACTATGTATGTATGCGATAAAGTATAATATTTGCATGAAATAGATTGTGATAAAAAACAATGGCGAGAATTGAATAATAATTTATTGCCTTACGATATTTTACAATATTAGATAAATGAGAAATAGGAAGAAATTGCGCGGAGATTTGTGCGTTTATTTGACAATACCGTCAAGATCGATATATTTCTTACTCTTTCGTTAAGTTTCTACGGGCTTAAGAGTTCCAATTATCGTCTACTATAAGAACGGTAACACAAGAAAGCGAAAACTTTTAAACGTTGCCCAACACTTCACGGACAACAAAGGGTTAAGAATATTGATAAATGAAAAGCGTCTCTCTCGTTCTGCACAGAAGCAAAACTGGAATAGCGCAATATCGGATTTCGCACGACAAAGAGACCGGAGGAGGTCAAAGTGTTATACAGCAGTATGAAAATACGAGAGAGCGACACTAGAGAGAAGGGAACATGTTCTTTTCTTGCTAAAGTTTCGCGCAGCAAAAATTTAAAAGCGCACGGTACGTATATCTCTCTTGACAAACTTATTCTATAAGAACGTAGCGTTTATCCGGCGATCTAATTAATTCGCTGAGCATTTTTTTTTTAGCTAAGCGACGAGATAATTAGCGCGAGTGCGATTAAGTACCGAGGAGAGAAATTGAATTTGCAACGGTCGGAAAACGCGAATCTGTTTTCATGTCATTGAGATACTCTCTCCGATTAAGTAAAATGTAGCCGATTGCTTATGCTTTTGTGACTAATTATTGTATAGCGTAGAAGATATTGTGCAGTATAATGAGTTATCAGTTAAAAAAAAAAAAAAACAGATTTTTATGGAATTGCCTGACAATTTCATTTTATTTAATTTTCAAGATTTCGAGAAATTTTGCATTTGTTGTTGCTAGTTTTGTGTCTACAGAGAAAGTTTCTTTTTCTCTTTGTATATATGATACGGATATTGCATTCCAATTCGCTAGAAGGATTTATAAGAATATTAAAGAAATTCAATTTGTGCGAGATATAATAAGATCGAAGCATTTTCTGGGATTGAAGTTATATAGCCTAAATTTTTTACCGCTATACGTATCATCGATTAAAAGGAATTAGCGAGATCGTTGTTCTCGCTCGGTAAGTCATTTAAAATTGCAGAAATGCTCGAATTCGTTTATTTCTCATATATATTATGAAATCTAGTTAGCAACGAAGAGTACATGCTCGCGCGTTTTTTTTTTTCGCCAATCTTTTTCTCTCTCCAATAGTAAGAAAGCATTTTAGCGAACTATTAATCAAACTTATATTCGCGCTTCTTCCTCAATAAGAGAAAATGACCGAAGAATTTTCTGAAATTACAAAGTGAAGTTCCACTATTTGGCGCTTTTGTTGAAAAGAAGAGCGATCGAGATGGCGAAAAAACGCATTTACGACGATCGGTGAGATCGAGCTGACTTACATGGAAGGAAACGTTCGCCTCGTACGTCATTGAAATTCCCCGCAATTACGCGAAACATACGGCCGGGAGAACATTACCAGTGGTGCAACGAACGACTTCTTCGGCATTCGAGTGCGTGGGAACTGATGTAATATGGGTCGTTCTTGCCATCTGGGAATCTCTCGCTGGGAATACCGTAGCGCTGATTTCTTTCATTGGTTACCGCTTTGAATTTAGAGTACCATCAAACGTCGTTTCAAGCAAATTTGTCCGAATTTCGGGATCTTGCTGTTCGCAATTGTAAATTAACTCGATGACACTTTTCTGCATTTTGTTCGCGGAACTTTATGTCTCCTTCCTGAATTCCTGTGTTTGCTTTTCGACCGCGGATTATTTATTTTTATATATATTTTAAAAAAAACTTTATTAAAAATATTTTTTTAAATTTTTTATAATTTTTTATATTTAATATTTTTTCTTTACTGGCTCTCTCGGTCAAAATTGGCAGTAAATAATCATTAGCTTTAAAAAATTATCTTAATTTCATAATAAAAGCTGACATTATTTATGGAATATGGATTGAATCTTTGTAAATGTAATATATTCGACGAGCATAACAACATTGACGATAAAATGTCACGACCATTATTCATTGCGCGAGCACAATATTATCGAACTGAGAAGCAGCCACGTGCGGTGCGTAATAAAGTTGCAAAATAATAACCGTAACGTTATCAGCGAAATTTGTGTGTATCAAAGACAAATTGCGTCGATATTATCGTCCAAAATACCGCGTGTAACTCCAACACATTACAAGTCCAACCAACCATATAATCGTTTTCGATCTATTTTATATGTGACACTGTATGTTTTATAATAACGCAAAATCGGAAATCGGTGCACGCTTTCAACCAATTAGATGAGAATCTATTGATTGACGAAAGTGTATTATTTACTGAAAAGATATTAATGATATTTTAGTAATGTTTGCTGATTTCCGAATATATTACTAATAATACAATTTTTGTCAATCTTTAATATTTAATGTTATAATTATATTACAGATATTTTCTTAATTTTTTAATAATGGCTTATCTATTCCTATCGATAATAGAAGAAAAATTTAAAAAAATATATACAATATATACATTCTCATACAATTTTTTCTTATCGTAAATTAATAAATAAACTGTTTAATTGATATGGAAATCAAGTATATCTAGATAATATGTAGAATAAAATAGATTCATGTTTAATTGAAAAATTAATGAAATGTTAGGCATGTCAATAGTGCATTTAGTTAGAAAAGTAGCACATTTATTTTTGGGTATTTCTCGCGAAATACGGTTAAACTGTTTTTATAATCCTCGTGTTAATATTGAAAAAGCCGACTTGCCCGGCTTTCGGGCAGTTTGCCGGATCTTCGGTTTTTGTATATCATCTCCGATGAATCGTCGAAGCACGCGACAAAATCTGACGTAAAATCGATACGGGGTCAGCTCGTTAACTGTTTCGCGTATAGCGCGAAAAGAGAGATAACAACCGAAAAGAAATGAGTTACGAAGAAATTGCGTCAAACGTGGACAGATGATACTGCCCGAACCTCAAGCCTCGTAATTGCAAGGCATTTCAAGTCTCGAACAAAAGCTGGTGCAAAGTCGAATGCTCAAGGTGAAATTGTGATAGCGGACAGAGAAAAGTTAGCATAGAGTACAAAAGGACGAAAGGGAAGAGCGGAAGGAAAAAGTGTAAAACGCATGAAAGAGAAAAAGTGAGAACAGAAATAGGAGGAGAAAAGCGGAAAATAGAGCGCGGGAAGAAAAAGAATTAAAGCATGATGGAAGAAAATAATAAAGAACGGAGAGAATTGCATAGCTAGTAACAAACTAAAAGAACAGAAAATAATGACGCAAAACGTGAAAAGAAAAAAAGAAAGTTTACAAAAACCGATGAGGGAGAAGTAGAATATCAAAGTAAACAAATAAATAAGGAATAAATAAAAGAAAAAGAAAATAGCGAGAAAAGCAAAAGAGGAAACAAAAGGGATCGAAAGAAGGCGGTGTAAAACGTAAAAGAAAAGGGAGAGTAAAAATAATGGATTAAAAGGGAACTGATTCTGAGGGAGAAAAGGGATAATGTATGAAATAATAGCATCGTAGGTAGAAAGAAAACTTGTTTAGTTAGACCCAAAGAAATAATGTAAAAAAAAAAACAAATTAAAAATACTAGGAAGAAAAATTTAGATAAAAGGGAAAGAGACTTGACAAATATTCTGATTATTTTATTTTAAACAAGACATAAAACATGCAAGAAAAAATCAGAGAAAAAATGAAAAGTAAGATAAGAAATAGAAGATGAAAGAAAAAGGAAGAAAAATAAGAAATAGAAAAAGAGAATCAAGAAAATCGCATGCTTGACAACGTCAAATTTATATTATAAAAAATTATATTAAATATTATAAAAGTAAAAGAAGAGAATCTCAGAAAGAGAAAGAGAGAAGGGAGGGAGAAGAGAGAACAAACAAAAAGGAGAACAAGAAAGGAGAAGTTGAAGACGTGTACAGAACAGCAAAAGAAGAAGAAAATCATATGCTCAACGAATATGCTTGCCGGCTTTATGCTTGGATTGAAATCCGGCTGCGAGTTCAGACGAATATTCACGATAGATATGGAAAAGAACGAGAAATCTCATATCTGTGCGAATATTTCGCAAAATGAAAATGCGGGAGTTAAATCGATGAGCAAAGAAATCGGGATGACTAGTCAGCTGACAAAATATGCATCGGATTTATTACATGTTCTATATTTCTTTTCCGATTATTTTTCTTTGCAAAACTTTCTATTAATTTTCTTACTGCAAAATTTTATGCTAATTTTAGTTTCACATTGCTATTACTTATATTATGATTAAACTATAGAATGTATAATTAAATAACATATACATATACATATACGAAACCCACAAGCTATTATTTCAAGCACAAATATTGAAGAATTATGAAAATATATACAATAACAGATGATATTTTGAAAATCGATTTTGCTACATAATAAAAAAATAAAATAGAATTTTGATAAATTAAATCATGATTCGTTTTGTTAAAATTGTGCATAGATAGTAAAATATATTTTTAATTTTAGCTGGAGATCTTACTTTAAATATTCATTTAAATCAAAGGTTTGATTATTAAGATACATTAGCAATAATTGCTAATATCTACCAATATCTTGTTAATTGAAATTCGATTTTAAATTTAACAAAGAATGATGGAGAAACAAATATTTCGTATTTGTCTTATATGTGATTAAATATTTTCTAAATTAATTATTTTTCTGCAGTACGATATAATTTATTAAATCATCACAATTTTGTTTATTTATTAGTCCAATTCGAAAATATATATTATAATGTATAATTATATGTCGCGATTTGCATTTCATATGCATACACGCAATGCATGAGGCTGCATATTAATGTGCATTTAAATGAGCTTGCATATCAGGTGATTACGTAATAAACAGCCACACAATGTACTCTGACCTAACTAGCATAATAGTGTCCGAGAAGCATCGTGTGGACATTCTGGATATTTGGATAGACAATGGCACATCTCGGGGACATTCTGTAAACGTTTGGAACACTTAGATATACAATGACATGCCTAAGGCGTTTCCTGAAGATATCTGCAAACCAGACAGCTGGCTCAGTTAAGATGCATGTCGAGAAATTGCAAGCGTGTATTAATGCCACGTAATTATGCCAAGGTATTAACAATATCTTAATTCATCTTTAAAATATGAGAGAGCAGAAATATTCTTGTATTTTATGTCACAAATTATATCACATATATTTTATCAATTTTTGGTATTTATATCGATATAGTATATTATGTTTCAAGTGTGACAATTGTCAATCCGCACATGATACACATACTATTTTGTATTACAAGTGCAAGCAAAGTGGCTTTGTGCGCGTTTTCTGTGCGCGAGATGGCCGATCGCACGCCGCTATCTTGCGGCGTGGGAAATCGGCCGCTTTCTGCACAGAAAACACGCACACAAAGTGCCACTTTGCCTGCACGTGTAATACAAAATAAATTATTTATATCGATAATTTATTTATATCGATAGATAAATAATTATTATTAGTATTATATCGATAATTAAATATTATAGCAATAAATCGACGAGCTATGTTGTCGTCACTTATTTAGTATCAATGATTCATGAAGCGTATATCTTCTCCGTATCGGGATCAGATACCTACACTTTGCTCACTCGCTGAAGCAAGACATCGGGCAAACTTGTGCGTGCTTCGCAATGCATTTAGGAAATAGAAAGACGCTCGTAGAGGTGTTCGCGATATAAAGGAGCTTCGAAACGATTGAGCACATCGGAAATTTTTAAGGCGAGGAAAGAATCACCTCTGTGGTGACCTTTTCTCTCTGGAGACAACGGACAAATCGTTCTACCTCGTGGCTAATTTATTACTTTCACTGTCGTCTAGACTAGATCGTAAAGGCGTATCGCTATCGCAGCCGGTCGATAAATAATTTCGAGCGTAGGATTATCGCATGTATAAATCGGCTATCGAATTGCGTATCTAAATCGGGTGCTATATATAAAATCAAGATCAATTTACGATATTCTATTTAGGCGACGTTGACGAAATGTATGTTATATTGCAGTAAAGCGTACCTGTTTTCGACGAACCGTAAATCAGACAACGTTCAACTATGCATGCGAGTTTTCTGATATGAATCGAAAAACGATATAGTTATCTATTAATGGCCGCGTTCGCGAATTCATGAATTATTCTTTGAGAAATAAGAGTATCGATCTGTTTTTCTGGATTTTATGCAGTAAAAGAGAAAAAAGAAGAAAAGAAAGAGAGAAAGAGTGAGAGAGAGAGAGAGAAAAAAGTGCGTCCTTAAGTAGAAAATTATTCACAGAATGTAACATAAATAATATTTTAGAATAATTGGTAAAGACATCATATTTTATTCAATACTTGTAATAATTTTGTTAATAAATTAATTGTCAATATTAACAAATTATTTATACATTTGATTAGTATTCAATTGTCTGATAGATAATTATTTATTGTTTCTTTTTTCTTAATCTTTTTTTCTAAATTACTTATTGCTAGCAAACATTAATAGAAAAATAATTAAATAATTAATTATTTCATAAAATTAGAGGTAGTCGTTATTACGTTCATCTTCTCTCTATGTGAATATTATATTACATTGTAATAAATATCAAGATATATAATAAACATATAATAGATAGATTTTCATCTCAAGCCGTCGTCAACGCACTTGCTCACTGTGAATCGTGAGTCGAAGTAATAGATCATAATGGTTGATTTTGTAATATTAGAAATATCATATATTCCCGCATTTGGAAGTACGTGAATATATATTTAGCACTGAATTAATTTGCAGCTTGATAAGTAATCGAGCCGCAGGGCATCGCGACATGATATCGACGAGAGTAGTATTAAATTTTGCATTTTCCGGTAAATACTACAGGAGGAACAACAAGCTCGTTATTGCGGTTAGACAATAACGCTGTATAAAGGATTTCGATGAGAACCTTATAGTTTAATTAGGTTAACTAAAACTTTGACGGTACGGAAACATTTCCAACAGCAATCGATAGTCGTAAATAACTGGATTTTGTTCATGCTATGTGTCAGAATCGGAACCTCGGGGAAATCGTCGTAATTCAAATCCTTTATTCGATCATTATCTAAATCTCGATTCAATAAAAGAAAAGAGATTAAAATTTTTTAATATTAGACATATTATTTTTATATTATGTATATATGTGAATTATGCAAATTTTTTTTATTTTGTGTTACTACTGAAAACAAGAAATTTAAATACGATTAATTTCTTTAAATTATAAATTCTTTTTTATATTATATTCATATTTTTACATTTTTTAAAATCTAGATTAATTCAGTGAATATTTCAAAAATTAATTTTTTATATGAAAGACCAAAATAAAATACAAAAAATATAAATATAAAAATTATATGTATATTACTAAAATAATTATTTTGCATATAAAAGACCTTCATATGTATTATCTAAGACTTATATTTATTTTCGTAAAATTTTTTATATATCAACGTTTAAGCAACTCGATTTAAGGGCGATATGGTTTCAAGAACCGATCGATCGCTCAATAAAGCACCAGAAGTCGGTTCAGAAGCTTGCTCGCTCGCAGGGATTATAAATCGAGACTCGATAATGATCCGTAATAGATGGTTTCCCCTGCTTTGAAACGGCCGAGCCTGCAAAAGTCGCTTGAGAGACGTGGCATAACGATTATTCATGCTTACCATCTTTCTGGACGTTTCGCGAATTAAGTCCTTCGACGTGCCGTGAATCTCGAGGTCGCCTGGGATCGCCTCGCGCCATTCGTGCGATTGTGAGGAACAGCGGGTCGAGGAAGGTTTTAGCACGGAAATCCGATTTTAAAGTCGGATTTCTATTTTTCGATTACCTCGAATAAAGCCGCGATATCAACCTCCACAAGATATAAATCCAGTTTGCTACATTAAATTAAAGAAAATCGAAATAGAAAAAAGATAAGAACTGATATCAACATATAAAATAGCAAAAAGAAAAAATATATTTAAATTTATATGAGATAAGTGAGATACACTTATACCTATATATATAATCTATATCATTTATATTTATATCATAAAGCATAAATAAACTTATCAATATAAATATCTTTTTTTTATGAATTAATATAAATTTAAAAATATACATAATCATCATATAAAAATAAATAAATATTTGACAGCTCAGGAATATTATACGTATATATGTATATAATATGGATATATGCCTCATATATATTTATTTTTTTCCTTTTGAATATCAATGAGACATCGATAAGCAATTTTGTGTGTGTGTATTTTTATTGATTTCCTAAAAAGAAACCAATCTTGCTTGGCTATAAAAATAAATGCATTACTATATCACATTTTTTGCATGTTGATATTACAATACTTTCGCTTTAAGAACGATAGGGAAAAAGCATACAGATTTTAATTTATTAGTACAAAAAATGCTTAACATTTTATTAGGTCACTTATATCTGCACTGCGGCAGGTGCGATATCGTTTCGTCCAATTACAATCGCGCTTAAAACTTTCCCATCGATCGAGTATCTCGAGTGTGCGATCGAGGATCGATTGATCCGTTAAATCCTGCTAGTTCGTAGTCCGGGGATAACATCGGATTTCCGCGGTAGCGGATAGAAAGTTTCGCCGGTATGTTTTGCAGAACTCTGTGTCTGTCTTTGATACTGCAGGTCGCGTAATTCATGAATAAATAAGAAACAACTTTCGAGAAACAAGCTAACTGAAAAGCGCGCACAGAGATGACGACAACGACGATGATGACGAGACGACCCGACGTGGAGAAGGAGGACAGAAGAATCCCGGAGATTCAGCGCAACTCCAGTTGCCGTCTTGCTTCCTATATATGTGACCCGCAGATCCTTCTTATTTTCCGACCTCTTTTCGCCGGAATGCACCCACTCTCTGACCTTTCCGCCTGGCTTCCTCTCGTCCTCTATCCTTCGCCTCTTGGTCTCTCCCGTTCATGATTCCCCGAGAGGATGGCTTCGAAATTTTCATATATTATGCAAACATCGTTCTCTTTGACCCGATGCCCTTTTTATTTTTATTTACTCATCCGTCTATTTCTGCTGTTTCATTTCGTATTACAACATTTAAAGCTTTCCAATTTTGCGTCCAAATTGCACTTTGGCAATTATTAATTCGGTGAATTTTTCATTTATTTTATTTTAACATATACTGTAAAGATATTATCTAATTAATTTTATTAAATAGAAAATATATTTTTATAATGATAAAAATGCATTATATAATAACTTTGTAGAATGCAGTAAATTATTCCTTGTGATTCTTAATAATCACGCGGACAATATTTATTCGTAATAAGTCAGTAGCTTGAGCTAATATTTTTCATCGTTTTTAAAAATCTCTAAAATCGCTCGTCCAGCACGAAATCTCGTTACTTCGATAAAGTCGCATTACTTGAGTCGCGCTCATTCTTTTCCAAGGAAATCAATTTCCGCGAGTAGAACGAGAGCTAGAGCTATATTTAAATCTTTATCCGCATTTGTTAGCAAACTCGACCGTAACCTTTCCCCGATATTCACCACGGCGCTGCCGATTCAAATGCAATTCACTTTGGAATGGTCTCCGCGTATTTATTATCTCGTTTTTTCGTAATCAATGTGCGTTATATTTTTTGTCTGAGCCGCGGTGCATTCGCCAGCTTCTATAACTTTCAATCGAGCTTTCGCAGCGTAAAATTAAAAAATAAAGTAATACTTCTCACACGCGCGGATATTATACTTTTCCATTTAGTGTCCCATTCGTTATTAGTTTTGTTTTCTGCCTCTTGCACACTTTCCTTCTCTTCCTTAGCTACAAGAAAACATTTTTCGAACCTGCCGCGCGTGCCCGCTAAATCATTTAAACATTTTAATGGAAAAAAGCACCGGTCAGCCGTTTTTCTCAGCACGTCCATAATTCACTCAAACGATTTGAAATTTATATTTTATCGGGGAACTAGAAGAAGCTCGCTCTTCTCTCATACTTTCGTAACCATAAAGCAGGAGCGCCTTATAATCGAATCATATTTTTCGAACGCAGATAATGATTCTTTACTTAATCGAGTCAATTTTTTATTGAATCTAAATTAATCGCGCTAATAAGAATCAATATATGCAAAATACGACATAAATATGTATATAATCAATTTTTAAGAGAAAAAACTATAAACTATTTTTATTTTTTTTTTGTTACAGGTAAGACTTTTTTCAAGATATAATATGTTAAAAGATAAAAAATTACAATAATATGCAGAATTTTGCAATAATGTATTTTTTGTAAAAAAATAGTTTCATAAAAAACCTATTTCACAGAATTCTAAACATTTATAGAATTTTTACATCACGCGGTATAAAAAGTGTATAGTTTTTATGTCTTATTTTTTCCTGCTTTATATACTTAGTTTATAAAACGAGAATATGCGTAGAAGAGAAAAAAGTATGGATGTTGTAGAAAGGATACAATATATAGCATATGTCTGTGCATTAATGTCTTGTAGAAAATTAATTGTTTTGTTAGCAGACAAACTATATAGCTTCATAAAAAAATTAATTATCTCTCTGAATTTCAGAGTATTTTTTTCATTTTTCAATAACATCAGAGATATAAAATATACCAAAGCATGTATCATCAGCTCTAGTTGAGAGCATACTAAAGTATAAATTTAACGTAGTAGGGTATATAAAGTGGAAAGAAATTGAGAGTTATAACGCTACTTTCTTTCTAAATTTAAAAGTAGCACAAGCATAGTGGAGAGCTGTTTCTTCTTTATACATATCCTTTATACTTTCTATTCATAGTCGAATAGAAATAGTACTGTTACTTTTTCACGAGGGCAACAAAAATTTCTGTGTGTTCATATAATAAATTATTTAGAATTATTGCAACGTGATATGCTAAGAAATTGGGCTCACTTCAGCTTGCAAATTGTACATAAGACATGACACATACAATATTTACGAGTTTTATTCAAATTTTATATATCACACGCGTGCTGACAATTTGTTACAAAATAAAATACTGTGTCTCAGAAATAATATTTTACTTCTCATATCGTTTGTTCTGTGACTAGAGATATAGTAATATCAAAATATAATTTATATCACGGAGCCAGAAAACATTTGATTATTTTACGCGAAAGATGAAGAAGTGATCCAGAAATACATACATTAAATCACACATCTCAAGTTTTCTCGTTTCTCATTTTCTCAATATTCCATGAGGACATAGTACAGTGTTTTAACTCTTCAATCAGCTCTCTGATTGCTATGAATGGTAATGGGGGCTTTCGTTCAAGCGGAGCTTATAAGGCGCAGTGAAAACTTCTGCTGCATCCGAGTTAGTTACAGAATGCTTATGAATACTTTGCAAGGAGCAGCGAGAATCTCTTAATCCTTTCCCACCTGATAGTCCCCACGCGCTACGTTCGTACGAATCTTTTTAGTCGATTAGCGTGATTACATTAAACATGCAAATCCACTGATCGAGACTTCGACAAACGCGAACTTCTCAGGCTGGTAACCAATTTTCCATACCCTCTTCTTCGGATTTGTCGTGAAAACTTTTTATATAGATGACAAATTATCGGAAAAGAAGGGAAGAAAGAAAAAAAAATATATAAAGCAGATAATGATTGTATACATATACAAACGGGAAGAATAGTAGATTGTATATATTATATACGCAAAACATGCAAACCCCTAAAAGAACGTATTTAATCTTAACACAGATAGCTTGTTATATGTAACAAGATAATTAAAAGGAAGTTGATTTCAATTATTCGCAGAGAGAATAATGAATGCATCCATTGAAAACGAGATCAGAGAACAGAATCAGAAAGGAACAGTCTTTTTTTGCAATCATTTCTTTACTTCAACGGTTTATCTTTCCGCGACGGACATTCGTAAAATTTTTTCCCTCCATGATTTTTTTCTTTTGTCTTGAAGATATAATTAACTTTTCGCTCTATTGCCACATTCGTGATTGAAATTTTGAATAAAAGTCTTATTAGGGTATTGGTTTAATTCGCATTATTGCATATTCGAAACGGAGATGCAATGACAGAGAATAGCCAACCGCGAATATAACAGAATATAATTTCGAGCGACCCAATTCGCCGAAAATGTAAGAGGATTATGAAAACGCGTCGCGCTCGTGAGAGTCTGAATGATTATTTGCGCTCGTGCTGGCGAACCCAAATAAATTACTTGCGGTTCCAGTTGGAACGCCGCGCCCTGTCGCGCCGAACGATCGGATGCTGGGTCGGATTGTGTCGTAAGTAGGATTTGTGAGTTATTACAGTATTACAAATCCGCGTCGTGGATTCGCCAGTAACTTGGAGTCTGAAGATATCGTTTCGCTTAGACATTACTATAGTAATGTAATCAGAAATGTAAATTATATGAGACATTATAAGCGCGTGATATATATTTTGTATCGCACTTTTATAACGTTTAAAATAATTCCAACAGTAGATTCGAGTCATAATGCAGTTTATGGAGAATATAATTATTTAAATAATTTTCAAACAAAATATTATTTACAAATTTATTAATAATATTTAAGCTTGAAAAAAAGCTTAAATATTATTTTACATAAAAATTTCTCCAAAAAAAAATTTGCTTAAAATTATTATTTTAGTTATATGTAATATTGAAATTATATTTTATAATTTCAACTTTTGCATTTATATATGTATATGTATATATTCTGTATTATTCTCATGGAAAATAAATTTGTAAATAATATTTTGTTTGAAAATTATTAATGCGAAAGCATTAATGATTGGCAACGTTTACTTCTAAACTGTTTATCGAAATGTAATTCGCAAAGCACTCCACAACATAGTTCCACGGAACAGGTTACTATTCCGTGACGTTTCCAATCGCTTGAAAGAACACTTTGACGCCAGTAACTCGTGCGAGGCAACACATACGGTGAGACTAGGAATTTCAAAGTTTCCTAATTTACGGCTTGCCCCTATAACCACTCTAGGTATGTTAGAGTCCCTTTAAATACTATGTATAATTAGCCAGCATCTCTTGCTTCTCTTCGCTTATGCGGGAGATCAAAGATCGACTTAGTCAAATGTCTAGAAACTTTAGTAATTTGTGGATATATAAATGCGGTTTGATTTTCTCACATTTGTGTTTATCTGCCTTTTTGATGAAGTCAATTTTTGAAATGTATTTGTCTTTTAATATTATAACAGGGAATACCAGGCGAGAGAGTAAATAGACCTGATATTTCCACTTGGATTCTCCCTCTGTATCGCAAACGCGTTTCTTATTATAATATATTTGCGATTGTATCGATCCGAACGGGCTGTAGAAGGATACGCGTGAATCCTTACGTAGAACGATTTTCCGGTTAGGCGTACTCTATTTCTCCTTTATGACGC
This sequence comes from Nylanderia fulva, assembly GCF_048542155.1. Classification (NCBI taxonomy): domain Eukaryota; kingdom Metazoa; phylum Arthropoda; class Insecta; order Hymenoptera; family Formicidae; genus Nylanderia; species Nylanderia fulva. Next base: position 979,770 of record NW_028189518.1, read on the forward strand.
ATTCGGCGTAATGTGTAATATCTTTTTCTATTACGTGTCTGACATAAAACTACCTGGATGCAATCCGTGGTAATACCGGCACGAGCGAAACGCAATACATATGCTAACGATATATCGTCGCGCGATTTATGGACAAGCGATACAAGATGTTCCGCTTGAACCGAAGGTACCATCCAAGTGCGTTTCGATAGACGGTGGAATATGGTCGTTCGGAAAACGGGGGATTTCGATCAACGAGGGAATACATAATTAGACGGCCGACATTGTACGACTCGCGCTGTTATCGATGAGATTCTGTTGTCGACTATTCTAAGCACCTCTTTGTTTGGGTTTACTTATTTCATTCACGTCATCTGAACATTTTTTTTGTTATTACATAATAGTGAAGGTGCTTTCAGAAATCCGTTGTTAAGACTTTTATTTTTTTATCAATGGTGTCAAATTGTCTTCTTTGCTTGATCTTGAAATTTGAAAGTCGATTGAAAATCATTAATGATATATAGAGAGATATATTAGATATATAAAGAGATCAGATTATGAACAAGAGATACAAAATGTTCCGCTTGAACCGAAGGTACCATCCAAGTGCGTCTCGATAGACGGTGGAGTATGGTCGTTCGGATGGAAAACGGGGGATTTCGATCAACGAGGGAATACATAATTAGACGGCCAACATTGTACGACTCGCACATTATAGTATCGTTAAATTGTCAAAGGAAATCATATTATAGATTGATCTTAAAATCGCAAAGATGTAAAAGAAATTCTTTTTTCAATGGGAAATCTATTTTTTATAATACGTATGTTTGATGATATATTTGACAATTTAGCTTGTAATTTCTGAAAAATAATGCAAAATCTTTGCCTGAAATAATTTGTAGGCTAAATTGAAGTCGTTTCCATATGAGTAACACATGAATACAAATAATGTTGAAAATAATGCTGAAAAAATTTTTCTAATTATACAGAAAGAAATACTATTTCATCTAATTAAATATATATGATAAAACAATTGCATTAGCCTTAATGATAAAATATATAATATGTATACATATATATCATATACACCAAAGACATATTGTTAATGTGTGCTTTTCAACAATTTGAAATATTTTTTAAAGATACATTTTGCATTAATAAGTAATTTACTTTGGATAAAGCAAAACAATGAATAAATAATAATTGTATTTTGTTTGTTATATTACAAAGAAAAAATAATTTTCTCTAAAGATATGTTGCAAGAGCTCGAGTTTCACTTTTCTTCATATGAAAATTATTTTAATTAAAATGTTACTTTATGAAATTTAAAATAAGGGAAAAAATACATACGTAAACAATACTTATGCGTGCCTGCTAATTTCACTCCTATGTAAACGTTTGTAGAATGTTGTGTAGACTTGCTCTGTTGGTTGTATAGCAATGCTATCCGCATACAACTCCAATTTGCATTGCTAATATAAATATCAAGCTTGAAACACACAAGATAACCTCGCAGATTCCAGCATTCACCAAAGCCTGAGCTAGAGCAGTTGCTGATTACGTTCTTAATTGGCGGTTTCTTATCTGTGTGTTTCTCATTTTCGCGTTGTTTCACGCATTCATGGATCACTGAAAATGCCTGATCTTATTCTCATTTTAATTTTAAGACAATTAAAATGGGATTGTAATTACGGGAAAAGTTTTCCGTGTTATTTTCCATGAGCAATGTTTACAACGTGGAATCAGAGATGCTTGAAGCTTAATTCACCGCTTAAAGTTTTAAAACGGAATTTTTTCGTCAGACACGAGATATGCAATTTATCTTGGAGAATGCTTCGGTTTTTTTCTCGTCGACACCTGTCTGGAACTTTCCAAAATTTCTCGCGCCAACTAAAGTTTAAAGCGAAGTATGCCGTGAGTGTCTCTTAAGCATTTTTCTTTTTTTTTCTTTTTAACCTATGCTAGAACTATCAAGCGGAAAATCTTCGGCAAGTACCGACGTGTTAGCCGTGCAAATAAAATTTACCACCCAAGTTTGCGGTCGAATTTATATAGTACGCGATAAGTTTCCGAGTTTATCATAGTGTGCATCTTTTAATAGGCTCGAGTAATGGTTTAACATTACGGTTCAGTATTACGGAGAAGACGTAGTTAAGAACCCCTAAACCCTTTAAGTTTTAGAATAATTCTGTTATCATTTCTATGATGACACGGAAGTATAATTATACATAAAAGAATAATGATTATTAAATTAAGTTTAATTACATATATAGAGGAAGCATATATAAAAATTTTAATGTCTTATTTCTAAATTTTCTTTTACAGTTTATGAATTAAACCGAATAAGACAAGCTCGTAACTTAAACGTAATTATATTTTACTTTCAACACACAGAATGTAATGTGAAAAAATTACTTGGATATTTTACATAGAATTTCTCAAGAATGAATTAAAAATGTAACAAAAGTTATATTACAAAGATGCAAATCAGATTATCAAATATACTCGAATATTATGGGGTAGAGCTATTTAGATCATTAGATAATACAAAATTTAAGCATCATCGATTAAGTCATTCCCAAGTACTGCAGTCAGGGACACTTTCCAATTGCAGTCGGCTAAGTTAGCGGAAGTTATGCCACGCTGCGCTCCAACTACCATGGATGAAAATTCGCCCAGGGGTATTATGGCGTTGGTGTCACGGGGTCGACAGACACCGGAGAACTAACCCACTGTAATTCCCCAGATGATTTTAATCCGTTGTCACTTAAATCATTCCTTATTAGAAGTTTTGTCGCATTCGAACATTTCATTTAACTTGTTCTAAAGGCAGTTAAAGACTGGCATTACTCTTAATTAGACTTTTGGAATAAATTTCCTAAGTTGATTGTTATGCGAATCTTTTGGAAATACCTAGAGTTGTTAATAAAAAAATAAATAATTTACATACACATATTTTATATTAAGGCTGATGCAATTTGTGCTTACAATATAACTTTTTTTTTATTTGCAACATGTAGAGTTGGAAATATGTAACATTACATACGTATAATAGGCGTACATCAAAGCTTACAGGTGCAGTATGCTAATGTAAATTTTCAATTCAAATAATTTGCTACTGAATTGCTTTTAGTTACTCAATTGCAGACATTACTTAGTGTAAAACAATTCAATTTCGAAAAGGTGAAAAATTATATTACGCCATGTGCTCGCACAATGGTAATCGCGATTGTAACTTTACTATAAATGTAAATTTAGTAAATAGATGAAACAATGCCAAGCATATTATTAGATTATTTATTTTATAATCATAAAAATTTCTTTGATCTTTGAAACACAAATTAACAATTAACATTTTATAATTTATCTTTAAAAATATTCAATAATAGAGAACTCTATTTATAACAGAACTCTCTATTTAATTATATCGCATTTATTATTTAAATGCTGTCAGTGCTTTTCTTTTCTAATTTTATTTTTGTTCTGAGTTTGTTTTGATTTTATACGTTTATTTAAATAGAGGCAGAAAGGATAATGTATTTATAAATATATCACTAAATAATCAAGATAAATCACATTTAGAATTAAAATTAATATATATATAATGTGCATCAAATACAAAAAAATTAAATTTTATACTGTAATTAAGTTTCATTAACTTTTTTATCTAGATAAAAAAAATTTCAAGGATTAAAAATAAAAAGTGTGTTTCTCTCAGATAAATATTTAAGGTGGATGACTTTAATATCACGAATCTCGTATAATCTACAATCGTAATATTATAATTGAAAATAGTAAATTTCTGTAATAATATATACAAAAAATTATTTTAATTTATTAGAGAATATCTGAGTTTAAATTTTTCTAACTACTGTGTACCATATATATTTTTACTCAATATTGATTGACTCACAAATTTTAACATTCGATTTACATATTTTTCAAATGTTTCCGGATCTGTATTTATTCTATTGAATTTCGCGAGTTACGTAGAAAAACATTACAAGACGGAAGAGAAACTTTCCAGAAACTAAAGTTTCCTATAAAAAAAACGAGTATCGGCTACAAAAGAAATTTTACAATTACACTTACCCTCATGGTCGAAGTCTCACATGGTCCCACCGACGCTGAAAAACACCTTCAGCCTGCAGTGGGTTTGAGTCTGTCACCCATCCGCCATACTCCGCTGTTGCTCGGAAAAACAACCAATGGGCGTCACTTGTTTTTGCACGAGACAATTCTCACACCCGGCTCCTACCCCTTTAATCTTTAATACCGCAATACTCGATACAAATTCCTCTAGTAACTAGTACGTCCGAATTTCACGTGTAGAGTTTACATCCAAACTTTACGAACGTTCGTTAAATTTTTATTTGATATCCCGCAAATCGGAGTAATTATTAAAATATGTTGACAGACAAATTAAGTATAAGTTAATCGAACGAGTTCACAGATGGATAATAATAATACAAAGCAGCTGTGAAAAAATTTGCGGACGGTTCAAAATTTTCATACAGTTTCGAAAACTCGTTTTTCTTTGCGATGCGCTCGTAGAGATTTACGAAAGAATATGATCTGTCGAAAGCTCAAACGCAAACTCGGAGATCTGCCGGAAACGTGGTCCGCGAAAACTCTCGCGCAGCATCGAACCGAGGGAACGAACAACCGGGTTGATGCGAGGTCGTGGCCCGGCAGCCGGCGACTGGCTGCTGCTAGAAAGCTCGCAAGCTCGAGCCAGTCGGCCTGGCTAGGCGCAAGCTCCCTACTACGCGGCCTCGAAACACCCAAGCGAGCACAACGCCGCGCATCTATCGCCCACCCTTCGTGAGAGAGAGTTTCTTCTAGCGAGTCGCATCACCGAGGAAAACGCTGCCAGATATTTGGCAGCTTGCGGCGCCTTAAAGTTGCGCAGGGTGCATTCGATTTCTGTCTTTTTTATGACATTGATGGACGACAGAAATAGAAACTTTTTGAAATTCCATGTTATTCTGGTGGGAAAATGTGTAAATTTTCATATTACAAACGTACAAAAATCGTCTTTATTTATTAGAATTGTTGTAAAATATATTTTGTAGTATTTATCTGCTATGTGAAGTGAAATTTTTTACAACTGGAACAGTTTTTATCTTCGGTATTTTATGACGAACATTAAGTTTTGATTTTTAACGATATTGGCGCAATATCTTTTTCTCTAATTAAAAAAAGAAGTGGATTGAATTTTTCTTAAACTTTTTTTGCGTTATGCTTACAGAATGAATTACTTAGATTTTGAATTACTTTGATGAAGTGCCGATTCCGCACGGATGAACCGAGTTTAATCCGTCGCGAATCGCCGTTAATCGCGAAAGCTGATATCGATATTAATAGCAGCGTGGATATAATGCTACATTCGTCGGTGTTTCAATGATTAATCGATAATGAATTACTCCGCCGTTTCCGGCTGCAAGCGTATATTAGTCGATTTTATGCACCATTTCTTTTAATTACGTAAAATGGAAATAAATTATTTTGATCAAATATTTTCTTGCGTAAACTTCAGCAATAATTTCGTGCACATAAATGCTTACTTTTTTAAAAGATAAAATTCTAATGGCGAATGCCAAACAAACAAGATAATAATAATACAAGAATTGTTATTTAAGTATACTTTAAGAGATCAGTTTGTAGTACACTTTACTTTATCGCAATAGCTTGCAATTTTCAAATTATCGATAGCATAGTATTTTTCGATGACGAAAAGTCGTTTTTATATAAATGTATAAAAATATTAATCGTAAAAAAATAAAAGATTCAACGGCTACTAGACAGCTTATATCTATACTTCAATTTATACGTTATTGATATCTTTTACGATACGCGCTTATATATGTATATATATTTTGCAGTGGCATTTGTGTGGTGTAAGGTTTACGACGAGCGTAAAAAGTTTTATCACGTCGATCGCGTTAGCCCGCGAGGGAAATGTGTCTTTAATGCGTGAAAAAAGGTGGAACTGATAGGGAAAGAAGGAAAAATATATGTCGACAAATTTTCATTAATTATTCTGGACGAACCATAACGAAAATGCCACTATGTCGGAGCATAGTTTGCGAGAAGCTCGCACTCGTGGCCAACCTGGAGCACAATTGTGGCATTGCGGACGGCCACAAAGTGCTTTGATAGCGTAAACGCGAAGCTGTGCAAGCTGGTTCATATGGGTGAGGAAGGGACTTGCACGGACATCACTTTTACTTTGCGCGTTTTAATTAATTCCGCGTACAAAAACGAATTCCAGGGGCGTGCTAGCACGAGGCGGCCATCCGCGAAAACCCTTTGTATGCGTATTTTTGAAAGCTCCCTGTTTTGATCGAAGAATTATTTCAAATGACAATTATGTCTGCAATCGATGAAACGGTAATGATCAAAGCAACGATTTATGTTGCGTTAGATTTGCTGCAAACAATTTTGAATACATTTTACATTTGGATACACATATCTTATCATAAGTATAAACAATTTTATGAATTGATAGAGAAGTGCTTTGTTTAATATAAATTTTATTTGTACGGCAAAGAAAAGTATTTTTGAAAGCTCTCTGTTTTGATCGAGGAATTATTTCGAATGACAATTGTGCCTGTAATCGATGAAACGGTAATGATCAAAGCAACGATTTATGTTGCGTTAGATTTGCTGCAAAAGAATTTGGATACATTTTACATTTAGATACACATATTTTAATATAAGTAAAAAGAATTTTATGAATTGATAGAAAAGTGCTTTGTTTAATATAAATTTTACTTATACGGCAAAGAAAAGTAGTAGAAAGATAAGTTTAAATATTATCTGCATATAATATAGATTTTTTTCTATTTTAATACACCTTACAATGCTAAAAATTTTTCTCTGAAAGAGAATTTGATGAATTAACGGTTCTCTCACTTTTGAAACAAAAAACTATTCTGAAAATATTTGAAAACAGATTTTTTTGAAAGACAGAGAAAAAACTTTGTCAAATTTTGTTAACAATTTTTATAAATTTAGTTTAATTTAATTTGATATATTTTTAATTTTTTTTCTATGTTAAATATTTAATATTAAAAATAAATATTAACTGTAAAATTTCAATTTTTTTTATATTAAAACTCACAAAGCTGTGTTAAACAAGGCTTCCAATAAATTTTTGTCATACAAAGATTGACTAAAAATTAAAAAAAAAATATATAATTTTTTTGTATTAGATTCTTAACATGTATAATGCAAGATATTTAACTTTAATTAGCGAAATAGAGATAAATTTTACACTCACCGATACAACAGTTGACAGGATAATTCAGATAAACGTAAAGATGCACGTATTTTTTAAACTTTTAATACGAGGCACAAGAATGCTGTAGATATTTCAATAAACAAATAGAAAGATCGCTCGCACTTGTTTGATTGTCAAATAGGATAATGCAAAATAATGATCAATCAAATGGTCCTCGTGTAAAGCTGTGTAATGATTATTTTTGCTCACACGTGCTCACACAGTTCGGCAAAAACGCGATGTACTTTTAATTAAAGCGCAAATGCGAAACAGCTCCTTTCACACGCGTTTTATTATGAGAGATCGTCGAATTGCCGAATGCGTTGTAATTTTGCTTACATTGCGTTTGCCACTCTAGCGATAACCCTTTGCTGCGTTTGCCTCTTTGTGTATACGTGTGTATGTATCTCGAACATATATTATCCTGCCAGTTTACGCGACCTGAGGCAAGTGTCGTTACACGCGGGATTCGTGTTCCTTTCTCTCTCTCTCTCTCTCTATACATGTATGTTCTCTCTCTTTTTCTGTCTCTCTTTCGCTCTCCTTTCTCTCTCTCACTACATGTAAATCGATATCACGCATCAGTTAGTCGCTAAAACGACGCTTGTCACGATTATTGCTACTGTCGCGGCTTAAATCACATATATCGTTTTCGATATATATTTATATATAAATTATGTTCTATTCTTGCGAAGATAATATGGTAAATTATTATAGAATTTTGAAGAAATTAAATTATGCACGCATATTTCGATCTTTGACAAACATCAGTTTAAGCGTAAAGAAATAAATTTCCAAAGTTAGATGTTTATTATTCTATTGTTCAATTTTTTATCTTGGAAGCACTTTGTTTAAAAATTTCTGTTCTTTAAAGTTACAGTAGTTTTAAATTGTATCAAATATATGAATTAAATTGCACGAAATTATATTTCTTATTGTGATTTTATTGGTTTTTATAGCATTATTATTCATTCCACATTACAAGACCAAGTATTCAATCATTTTGTTAAAAGTTAACCAACTTCTGATAATAAAAATGTGTCAATTTTTTTACGCTTATTTTCTTAAAATACTCGAAATGTATTTCATAAGTCTCTGACATCTACAAAGTGTGTGTGTGATTTAATAACATGTGAAAATATAATGCTATATTTAATAATTAAACATCAATTAGTGTACATTGGAGTAACGAGAGAAACAATAATTATGAAATAATCATTTGTAATGCATTATCAGATCCCGAAATCTTTTAACACAATTGGTATTATCTGGAAATTCTGGACATTAGAATCGCATCAATTACATTAATCGGCGCTCGGATTTTTGGGCTAATTAGGGTGCCGCGATTAATCATCCGGACAAGCTTCACGAAACTAAGGGGTAGCTTCATCGATGTTCCTCCTCGGAAGGACTTTCAGTCTTCCAAGATCTATTAATCTGTCTCGGATAAATTCCAGTGTTCGCGACACAACAACTCTAAACGATGTCTTTGATTATCGTGTAGACCTTCAGATCGACAAGTTGCGCTTTAGTCACAAGTTTGTATTGAATGAAATCTCGTTCTTTCTCTATGTTTTGTTCAACTTTCATAATTACTAGAATTCCGTGCTCGGAAAAACTAGCAACAAACGCAAAATATCCGCCCCGTGTATATTAGTTTATGAATTCGTTTAACGTAAAGCTCAAATGACGAAACGAAATGACCAAACGAAACTACCAGAAACGCAAAGAAAAAAAGGAAATAGCTCAACCCCCGACAATGCGACTTAAATATTCAAATTACGACATTCGAATGCAGATGAGACCACAAAAAAAAAATTCGCGAGAAAAACCGGGGGATGTAGTTCTTCTCGCATTTTGTGCGTGTACACACGCATATAGCTACATGTAGGTCTCTGGATGACATCCAACTAAATTTTTATTCAAATGGTTATTTCAGCGAAACTTCTTCTTCTCTTGTATCCTTCTCTTTCTCTCTTTCTCTCTTTCTGCTCTTTTACAAATATTTTATTTAGTATCTCTTAATCACTTGTCACAAAAGTATGTTGCGATTCAATTTAACGATTGCATATAACATGAGCGATGTTTTTAAACATGTGTGCGCGGTTTTTTTCAAACCTACATAAATCAAAGCTTTGTAATAATATATATTGTTCCCCAATAAACTGTTTTTGCATCACGCAATAATAAACAATATCGCGAAATTTTGCTTGAAATTATTGTTGCAAACAAATCGATTAATCGACTTGATAACGGAATCCATCAAATGGGAATTATATTATAGATATTTTAATGAAATATAATATTTTATATAAAATAAACAAAAAACGACGAATAAAAAAAAAATTTTGCGTACATTTCGAGATTGTTCGAAAATGTAAACTTGATACAACAACGTCAACGCAGCAACAGGCGTTTCCCTCGCTTGACGTAGAACGAGCTATACCGTCATTAAAATTCCCGGACGCCAAATGGACGTCGTCCCTTCATAACAGCTTGCTGTTATATACAACCCTATTGTTCGCAGTTCGTAACGCATTTAGCTCGTGTTCACGGGCATCCTATTCTCTTTGCTACACCCTGCATCATTGCAGGTCGGTCACGCGATTCGCTGTCAGAGGGACAGATATAACGAGGAAGATTCCGGAACATCCGGCTGTTTGTTTGACTTTTTTAAGATACACGATTCTGAAAAAAGTTCGGGAAGGTGCAATTCGTAAAACGGTCACGTATTGCGCGGCAATAAATTCGCAGTTTTCTTCCGCCGCGTCAAGGACGATGCGATATTGTCGCGCATTAAAGTTTCGCAGAACGTTTCGCGAAATAGTTTTGCTATTAAAGTAGCATGACTATTGGAACATCTCGTTTTCTTGCAAAAGCCCGCAATGAATGTTGATGCGAACAGGTTTCATTTTTGCGCTAATACGAAAGGATTTTAGTACAACTTTAATCTGATTCTAATCTGAAAATAAAATGGAAAAAGATATACTTATTTGTCTGTAAAAAATTTATATGACAAAAACTATATGGATTTGGAAAAATTCTGAGAGAGAGAGAGAGAGGGAAAAAATTCAAAATACGACGAATTAAATTGAGATTTGGGTCACGTAGTACTGGTAGAACTATCGCGAGTTAGAATCCTGGGGGATGTTTCTCGCGCTGTGAATTCTGCCAAGGAGTGCTTATTTTTTATCACTCTTCGTTATGTATATCTTTAACGTGTACATGGAGAACTTTGTTCGTAGCGAGTTTCTGCAATCTCATCCGACAAAGAAACTCGATCATCCACTGTGGGGAGGCACGAAACTCCATTAGCATGTTCTAGATTCCGGTGGGTCAAGCGTAAGATCCCGCGGGAGAAAAAAAGAGAGATAGAAAGAGAAAGAAAAATAGAGAGAGAGAGAAAGAGAGAAGGCGAAGATCTATAGAACAACCGATAAATTCAAAACCCTCAGCAAAACATCTACAAGACGTGCGAAGGGGAAAAATACGTCAAAAATCCTTGGAGCAAAAGAGGAACTTTTTTCTTTCAATAAAACTACGAGCCTCGCTTTTATCTTACAACAAAATCTTTTTCGTAGCGCTCTTGATAGAATTTATATACGTCAGCGTTAATTAACTTTATTTTTCAAGAAATATAACTTTAATATCATAATGTATATAAAATCTCATTTTATAAAAAAATTGTTAATTCTCACATTAAGATAGTATAGTATATATGAAATACTTGGCATTCAAACTTTGACTTTGATTTACTGAAAAATTTCTTTTAGTATGCAATGTTTCTATATATAAATATTTGCAAATTATATACACATATAACAAGATTTTATAAAATTTAATTTTTTTATGACTTCTCGTCACTTTTTGAATAGCACACAATTTTTTATGATCCTATATTGGATATCAACATTTCTCCGAATCACTTGTCATGTCAGCGACTGACGATTCCTGGATATCGAGATGTCACGAGAGCATCCTTTGTCAGTGATGCTATAACGACTAAAAGAGCACTCCTAGATAGAGGAAAAAGTTCCTTCCCCCTTTTCTTTCCTAGAAGGGGCACGTTCCGTGAATGCCGGCGCACGCCTGTGGGACCGGAAGAACGCTTTAAAACTGACACGGCCTATTTGTCTGCGGTGACCCCAGCCGCTCCGACAACACGCCGCAGCATTTTCCTAGCTGCCGCCCTCTTTTTCGACATTTTTCAGGATCTTCCTGTCTCTTCTTTTCGTCCTGCGTTTGCCTTCCGTCTTCTCCTTTTTTGTCTTTGGCGAGAAGTAAAAGCCAGTCGCGGAAGTCCTTTCTGGCTTTTTTCCCACAGACGCGATTAATGACGCTCGTTTTCTCCTTGGATAGGCGAGCAGTAGGAAAAGGAGAGGGTTGGATCCTCGAGCTTATTTCTACGCGGAGTTTTTTTTATTGATGAACCGGCAATGTATGAAGTGTGCGGCGATTGGTCGAACATAAATCTAATGTGGGCGAAGAAAATTTCGGAACTGGATTGTCAGTTTCTCGCCGTTGTGCTGTCATAGTTAATTCCGATATTTTACGAAGTAAGATATATTGATTTCTTGTTAATTCAATTTCCTATACCTAAATTTTATATCCTCTAAATAATATATTATACATATATTTTTTTTTGCTTTTTTTTACGTTGTTTCAAAAAATTCTTCTCTATTTCTACTAGTATAAATATTAAAAAAGGGAAATACGTAAATAAAGTTAAAATAAAAAAATATAAACTAAAAATACTTCTTTCTTTGCTTGTTTAATTTAGATAAATAAAACAATCCATTTGACAAAGAATATTAATTTCTGCATTGCTGCAATGAATAGGATCATGATTAAATTCTTTGCATGATGTAGTTTGTAATAATCGCGCGAGATGTTCAAATGTAATGTAATCTCAATGGCTGAATAGGTTTATGCGTCTACTAATGAACGGCGCGTACACGGAATTACATTCTAGGAGTGTAATGCTAATAAACGGCCGATCAAATGAATTAGTACGGCAATAACGGCACCAACGCAACAAAGCGCATTCGCATAACGAAACGTCATCCATGTGAATGTAGAGAAGTCATTAATTAATCAGGTAACTCAAGCTAGTTGCGGTTTGCCCGAAATAATGTTGGAGACATTATCTAGTGCGATATTATAGCAGAATAATAACATTGTTGTTTAATAGATTCATCAGTTTATATCAATGCTATAAAACTTTCTCTTTCTTATCTAAAAAAGATATAATATCTTGTTATTATATAAAAATTTCCATTTTTTGACTTATTAATTATTATTCTTTTAATTATGCATATATACAATTTGTGAGACACATTTATAGTATAAATAAGAAATGTTTTTTACTAAAGCATATTTATCTATAAAGTTTTTAAGATAATTATGATGTATGACATGAAACATACAAGTAAGATGTAAGCATATTCAAATACAGAATTTCTCATAGAGAAATTGAGAGAATAGAGAATTTCTCATAGAGAATAATTATATATAAAAACCGATAAAAACACAAAAAATTAAGATTAAAAGTAATGAAAAAAATTAATATTTATAATATATTTGATACATTATATTAAATAATAGTTATATTATATAATAATTAAAATTTGCTATGATATATAAAAGAATATTAATTCGCTAAAACATATATAATAATATCTGCATTAGTTTTGATTCTTTATATTTGATCGTTAGCTCTAATAACAATTTATACATATAATGTTGAGTAACTGCTAAAGAAGAATAATAACGAATAAGATAAAATCTGAATTAATTTAACTATTGGTTATTTGCATCTTCTATTTACTTTATTCTATTAACTAGAAATTATCATTATGCATTCGCACAATAACTCGTGTGAATAATGATATTTCTTGTGATGCAATCGTTCACATATTAGAAACGTGACATTTAAACAGCACTTGGCATAAGTGCATATTTTTGTGTTTAGAAGGAAAGTTTTAGAACTCCCGACCACGTTTTATAATTAATTTCGTTCCGCGTGATTCGAAGATTAAAGAAACTATCCGCCTGCCAACTTGTACGATTGCCAAGGATTTTCTGGATTGCAAGGGATTGTGTTTTGTTTTGGAGAGAGATTCATAATTTCGCGTAAGTGTCGGAACGACAAGACTAACGGAAATTCCAACAATTGGCTGAAGAAAATATTTTTGAAAATAAAAACAGAAATCGCGCGAGGAGACACTTTATCATCTGGATAAATAAAATTTTGTATTGTTATGGAAGTTTGTACAGAGAGCGAGAGGAAGAGAGAAAATTTTTGCAGTAGTTGATTTTCCCGAAAAAATATTTGCTGTTTTCTGTTTGCAGAAATCACTATTCTCTCCGTCCGTCTATCGGTCGGGATCATTTTATTTCTGGCAATACTTTTCCGTTTTTCTTGCACATTCGCGCGACATGTTATGCTTCACTTTTTCTCTATTTCTATTTATTTTTTATTCTTATGTGGGAAGCGTCTAAAATCAACGTTGCAAAATTTAACGAGTATCAGACAAGATAGAAACGCGTCAACTCGAAATAACTCGTACGTAACTACAAGAACCGCACGTGTTTGTGTTATCTGGACGTTTCGATAGATTTGTTCGCACACGCGTCACCATTTAATTTATCTTATTTCCATCAAAAACCCCAAAGCTACAGAGGTATGCGCTCTATCACGCGTCGTATTCGGATAAAAATTTATCAATACGACCTCGAAATTCCTCCGGGCGTGGGAAAGCTCCATAGGATAAATCCCATTTTGTACACACACACGTGAATTTATCCAGTCAACGATTTTACTCTATACCAATTCAAAGAACGCATCTCATGCGCACAATAAAAATGTGTGTTTTATAAACCTCGCATCTGCTCTCTATCAATATCAATCGTCAATTTTTCGGGTTTTTTTGTCGAAGAAACATCGGGAATAGGAATAATGATTGAAATAATAAACCTGAATAAATTAATTAAATAAAAAATACACACAATATTTGAGCAGAAATATTAAAATTAAACAAACTAACGATTAATGTGGTTTGATTTAATTTTTGTAACGTCGAGATAGTATATATATTGCAGTATATATGTATATTATTTGTATTTTCACATTTTATTTGTACCTACTGATAGCAATACGAAATATATATCGCGATGGTCACAAATAATAATTATCCATTCTGATAAAATATATCGCGTGTATTTATAATAACTCATAAGTATTATAATAGCTTGAATAACGCGTATATTTATGAATATATGTTTAAGTAATTAGTATATGCAGAGTAAGATATAAATGCGTAAGAAATAAATAAAATACTATTGAATTAAAAATAAAATAATTAATACATACATGTAATGAATGCAAGTAATTGGTTAATACAAAATTTCATTATTATTATTAATCATGCGTAAATCCAGATTGTGAAAAGCTATAAATTACATAAGCTCGACAAATTGGTTTATATTGCATCTCTGTTATCTCTTTACATATATCATAAATTAAGTAATCTTATCTCTTTTTACTTTAATAAGTATTTTATCAATCATAAATAATTCTATTTTTCTGAAGTGATATAAATTAAAATACTATATTGATTTTAAACTCAATATAAAATGATATGTTTGTATTATTCGTGAAATTTTCTTTCTACATACAACAACATTAAAAATATGTATTTTTATCGATAAATAGAGTATAAATTCTAGTAGCACTCATACAAGGAAAGAGAAGCTAAACAAGCAGAGCAAGAAAGTTACCAAGCAAAGAGTGCATTTTATTGTGCATCCGTTATTATTACGATGCACCTTGTTACGTACTTTTTTTACTGAAAAATAACATCGTCAGAAAATCACGCGCAGATGTTTGCACGAGAATCATTCAGCCGATAACTTTAGAGCATGAAACCAGATCGAAAAGATGTAACTTCACCATTCAGTCCATTATGAAGGATATATGTGTATATATGTGCACATGTGTGTGTGTGTGCATTTGTGAATACTAGGTAGCGTGATAGTTGATGGATGGGAATGTTTATATGGATATGCTTCATATAAAATAAAAGCAATTGAGATGTGAGATCGAATTGAGGATCAAAGAAGAAAGTTGAGAGTCTTTGTTCATCATCTTTTATCACACTTACACTATCTTCTCATTTATTCCCTTCGAAATTGCACATAAAGAAGACTGTAATGTAGAAGGTTACAGGATCAACATAATACGCATTATTATCGCATAATTACTTCCTCTTCTGAGATACTATTTATATAGTTTAACGCGAATCTACAGAAGAAAGTCTTTTATCTTAGAACTATTATAATGTAATGCCTGTGCAACAATTATTATAAAGTTTGGTACGCAAGATATATATTTTGTAAATATTTCTTTGCATTTTTGAAAAATTAAAAATTTAATCAAATCCAAATATTGATAACAATTTTTGACAAGATTAATAGAAATTTATGTAATCATTAATAATATGTTTGGATTTTACTAGGAATGTATGTTGATATCTGTTAACAACTCTAGTCACAATAATAAATCATTATTATATGTAACTTTTTCACGTTAGTTAATTTGTAAAGAAAATGCAAATTTAATTTAACGGAATTGTATAGTAATTTTCATTTCTCTGAATCTCATTTTGTTCAACTACGTGTCTTGTGAGAATTTCGATTGAATAACCACATAATTACTCATCAAGATTGACTTCAATCCCCTAATCGCGCCAAAATACATAGCCTCAAGCCACAAAACGACGGAGAAATCCGTCTAATCGTTAATTCAATCTAGCTAGAACAATTAGCCGGAGTTCCGTAAACACAGAGTTCGATAGAATGATTTGCAAATTGATTGATAAGTTGGACCGAACTAAGATCGGAGCGTTCCATCGATTACAAAGACCAGTTCGAGAGTTTTGTGATCCGATATGAGCGAGAATTCCAATTCGGTCTGCGCGACTCATGAGTGGCCAATGAAGAAGCCGAAGAGGGGCCGCATCGACCACGACAAGGCAATTTGCACGGATGAATGGAGAGACCAGATTCAATGATAGTGATTCCCGGCTACTCTTGCGGTCATCAGGAGACGTCAAGCGATAGGGGTCAGCCTGGCAGACAACCTGCTTGGCTTCTGTGCACATGACAATAGCCCGAGCTTGTCTCTGCTAAGGACTACGACACTATGCGACATCGCTCGCAACCTAACGGAGTCAGGGCTGATGGAGATGCGTGTTAGATCGGCGAGACATGCCGGCGAATGTTAGTCGGTATTAACGTGCAAAGCACGTAATTAGCGAGAACGGCGATTATCGTTAATGGAAGTGCGTTGTATGGAAAGGATGGGGTAGCGCGGGAACGTGAAATTCGTATTTGCACGTCCCCGTCACACAAATCGGATCATTGTTAGCCGATTGGCTGCACATCATCCTCCTGTATTACATTCTAGAAGAGAAAAATAATGGATCGTTTAATCTTATTTTTTTGAAAAAAAGTCTATCGAATTATTTAGAGTCTTTGAAAATACATTCTCTCTCGATAAATTTTGATATTTTTATTTAAATTTACTTTTTTGTGCATGTACAAATATTAATACGTTATTAATATTAACTGTGTTATTATATAAAGAGTAATTATTTCTTTTTTACAAGAAATTGAAATAATTTTCTTTTTAATAAAAATGTTGGAATTAAATATTTACATTTTTTTTAGAATTTTTTTTATATAGATTGTTAAAATAGAAATTTCAATTCTCATTTTATATACATTTATAAGCTCTCTTATCAATATACAATATATTGAATATTTATTGTAGTGTTTGGTACTGATATAAATAGAGAATTGTAAGAGTTTAAATCCCAAGAAGATAGGATATCGATCTATTTTGTTATTTTATTAAAAAAAAAAAAAACAGTTGCTAAAAAGCGTTTTCTTGCGGCAATATTACCTTGAAACTAATAGAAAAGACACATTCTCTGCACTTACTGCGATAGCCGTTTATTGTCTCGCAAAAACATGAAAACGGTGTGGGCGTTAGATACAGAAATGTTGCAGACATTCTCGAAAACGAGAATGTTGCGCATAAAAGGGAGAAATGGATGACATCTCGAGGGAGGCTAAGAGCGTTTGTAGAGCTGGAAATGGAAAGAGAGTGAGAGCACAATGTCGAAAAATAGAATTCAATGTCTACTTTAGTGATTTGCAAAAACACTTTTCCAATATTCACTACGCGAAACACGTTCGAGATAATCTTCCTCTCCATCGTACCTTATCGTCACCCGTTATTTATGGTTCCTATACGAGATAACGTAGGATAATATTATGGTAAAAGTATGGATAAAAGCACACTTCTCCCTGTTGTTACACATTGTGCAATTACGGCTCTGCAGAAACTTACTCGTTGACATTGTCGAATCATCGTGGATCACGAAAGAGTCTGACGAAATTTGAATAAGTTGCCTTTTCTCTTTACAATCCTTTCATCAGCACTTTGGCGTTTTACGGAGGGTCTCTGAAAAGGTTCGCGAATTATTCTTGCGGAGCGGTTTTACGTCGATAAGGAATGGGTTCATTTGGAAATGGGGTCACGAGGAAAGTATTACAAGAAATTTCTATGTAATTCTTAAATAGAATTATTATAATAGAGAATGACAAAGCATACGTCAAGTATATTTGTGTTATAATTTTACTCTGTGTGATAGTAAGACAATTCATCCCAACACATTTTCACGTCATAATTACACAGTATTTTGTAGTAATTTATGAATCTAATACCACCATATATTTGAGAGAATATCAATGAATTTTACGCTGGGATATTTACATAACTTGTTACATAATTTCGCAAAAAGTATATAAAAATAAGAGATTGTGAGGATATACAAATATTTATATACAACGTAACATACAATTATAATTAAATTCTAATAATCAAATATTGAGATATTCTATTGTACGAAATTGAGCTATGATGAGATAACAATGAATCCATTACGAAAAAAAATTAACTAAATTTTGATTTGAAATAATTTCAAGTTATTTTACGCAAATGTTCTTTTTATGAAAATTATGTTTGTTTGAAATATACGGAATTAAATAGAAAAAATTTGGTTACGTTTATAGTAATGAGTTTCAGGAAATGCGAAGGGGAAATTAAGAGACTTAAAATGAGCAATCGCGAGAAAAGTGATTGTGCGACAAGAAGAGTGAGGATTCGAGTAAGACAAATGGTGAAATGAAATATCTCGTCGGGAAATTAAAATTCCAGATTGTGAGGGAGAGAGAGAGAGAGAAAAACAGAAAGAAATACACAGAGTTCCGCTTACTTATTTATTCCATTACAGGACAAGCTGCGCGATATTCCAACGCGCAGGTGAGAGGCGCATCAATGCGTTGCTCTTGCGCGTTATTCCGCTTCCATTGCGAAAATTTGCGGAGAACTCGACACCGTGTCTCCGGTTTTGCGAGAATGAATGAAAACTACATTGTAAGATGAAGTACGAATTTTGAATAATGAAATCGCATCTTGCGAAGCGTAATATGCAGATTTCCCGTTAAGAAATAAAACAGATTTTTTTACATATACATATATTAAAAAGAATATACGGTACAACTCTCGTATTAGAAATGTTAATTTAACAGCTATAAAAATTTGTATTAAACGTATTAAAAGAAAACTGTTTGCACTAAACGAGATAAATGTTCGGATTATAATTTTATATTTGATATAATCATTCAAATTTAATTGACATATCACAGGACAGACAGTCAACAGAAAATTTTAGCAGATTATCGAAATTACTGCTTATAATACTATTAACCTATCAATTATTCGATTACACGTTATTACAGTCATCTCGCATATTTTAGAAATTTTGATCCTAATTTGCAGTACGTTCCGAGCATTTAATGTTATTATTTAATTTACGTAAAACTCGTTTATATTGACATGTGTCAATGTTACGTAAAATCGTGACGTTTATTCTGAAATATTAAATAATTTTATTCTATAAAATCAGTTTATTCGTTCACAGGCAAGTTATATATCACCTCAAAACTAATTATACAAGAGGTAATCAAAGTAGACTTTGCTTCTTTTTAAAAACGATTTTGCTAAATAATTTTGTAGTGATTTTTTAGTACAAAATAAAGAATTTATTTATATTAAATTATATTACGATGTAGCACATATGATAGCCGTTAGAATTGCAGCAAAAAAAATTAACATTTGCATACATACTCGCGTATTATTTGCTGTATGAAAGTTTAATGAAGAAGAATATAAAAAAAGAGTAACGTAAAATATATTTTCTATAAAAATATAAATTATATTTTACAGAGATTACATATTTTTTTAGAAATCTTATTGCAACTGGATTGTAATTATTTTGATGCACTGAATCATAAAATATGTATTTTTTTACGGATTTAAATTATTCATAAAATAAAAATATAATGCTTCAAAATAAGATAATATATATAAATAAATAATTTATATTTATCCAACGTCCAAAAAAAGTTGTGCAACTATAGTTCCAATAATTAATCGCTATCCACGAATATTATAATAACTGTTTTCTGCAACTTCCCATCTTCACAAAACGCGCATGATTGTCGTCTCTGTCAATTATTGGAAATTCTTTTGTCGCTAAAAGCAAACGATTATATTGTGGTCGCGAAATTATTGCTTTTGTTATTCACATTGTCTGCAATTTCCGAATTGCGAAGCATTCTTTATCTCGAAGTCAATTTTTCAATTTGTTTAATTTATTCGGTGCAGCATCTCTCGAGACAATCGGAAAGTTTCCCTGGCGCCGTCGCTCCTCATTGATTTCCAAAGCTGTAAGAAGAGCTTTCTTATTATTCGGATGCACCGATGCTAAAATCTCAAAGTAGATGTTAACACGGAATCCTTTTTTCATCTTGATTTCTCCCGTAAAACTAAAGTTTCAACGTAATCTATATTCACACGTCTTTCAATAAAATTTAGACGGATTAAAAAAAATAGGTCTAATGCATTCTTTTTTTAACATAAGAAAGAATTTTCTTTTTAAATATCGTAATTGTTTTTATGAACGTAAACAATTTGGTTAATCTTATTTAATATTGATTAATTTTTTTACAAACAATCTAAATAAAAACGGCAATAATTACGAGCAAGCGCTACGATGTTTAAACGCGTACCTTTATTAATATAAAATTAAAAATTAAAAATTTTCCATGAATATACAAAAACATTACAATAATATCATCTCAATAACATACGTTTCGGCACCTTTTTTTGGGTCATCCTCAGCGTAAAAAACTTAAAAACTAAATTTAATATAAACATCTATGATATATACGCAATAAAATTTAAAACGTTTAAAAATATAATCTGTCATCTGTTAATTATATGTACCCATTCGTGTTAAAGTGTGATTACAGTAGCAATTCAATACCCGACAAATAACGACAAGCGTCGATATATATATATGAATTTCTGAATACCACCCGTCCATTGTTGGCTGACTAACAGTATAAATAAAAAAAAAAACTTTTGTAAAGAAAATCAAATTAAAAAATAATAAAAAAGAAAATTATAAAGTTATAATGATTTGAAGTTATAATAATTGCGGTTTTTATTTAGATTGTTTGTATTGTTTCTCACGAGCTGGTACTGTTCACTTTTTATAATTAATTTTTTTAGTCAAAAAATTTCTAAGAAATAACACATGGTTAAGAAAATATCCCTATAGATTCCTAAAAATAAACTTTCGCAGAATATAATTAAAATAAAAAATTTTAAAACTATAAATTAGGATATAGTCTCTATGTATAAAAATTTAATATTTATTTACATTATAAATTAAAACATTTATGAACATGGTTAAATTCCAAATTTAAATTTAAACTAGAGGAAAGGAGAAAAGAATATTTTTGTTATGTGTGTTACATTGTACACAAATGGACAGTAACAGTCATTAAGCAATCAATAATCCTTGTCAAAGAGTATCATCTTGGTATCCATCTCGATATATCCAAGGCAATAATCCTGCAATTCGTCACATGCCGACTGTTGCATGACGTATCGCTGACCACAACCAGAACTACAAATTACAAAGCTACCGCAACAATTAACCCAACGAGGCACTAACAGCTAGAGTAGTCTCACTCTGTAGGGCCTATTAGCAAGTACTTCGCAACATCCGATCGTTTGATTGAATTAATCCAGATCGATATAACGTCCGAGATTATAGAGACGTTCCAATTATACTATAAAGTATATTGTAAAATTTTATTAGTATATATACTGTATTAATTTGTATTATTTTATTGCGAATACAGTACAATTTTTCGTATACTTATTAATCGATTTTATTATAGGAAGAGAAGAAACTATATAAGAACAAAGGAATATCTTCTTATCTCGTAAGAAGTTTCATAACATGCGTACAACATCCGTAACATCATCTTTTGTAATTTGATGTTTCGATGTAAGAAGAAGAGAGATATTTAATTGGGTAGAAAGTGATTGGGCGTGTATGCGCAAACTTTTTCTTTGCTTGTCGATAATTTGGTGGTGGATTTCTAATTTATGGTTCAGCGAGTGAGAGTCACGATACATCACGTGTAGAACGAAACTAATATATAGTTTATAATTATAGTTGGGCAACAGACGGCAATTTTAGAAAAAATATAAATTAAGAACAAATTATTATCAGGTTGATCTGCAAATTATTTTACAAAAAGCTATTTTATACATTCTTCTTGAACTTATATATATCAAAATTTATTTTACAATTTAATATATATATTAAAGCACATGTATGTATAAAAATAAATTAAAAACTGTTATTAAAAATTTTTAAAGAAAACAAAACAATTAATCTTTGAATTACAAGTTTTGAAAAATAGAGATAATATTTGTTTTTGGCATTCGCTAAAGTTTAATAAAGATACAAGATTTGTAATTGTGGTGAATCAGGAAGAAGACGATGCCTCAAAAAATTTCATTTTCTCTTGCATCATGGTATCGTACAAGTGAAAACACAAGTAAAAATAGTTCATGATTATATATTGTGTACCAGTATTAATTCGATGATGAAATGACTTATCGGAAGTCTCGCGTAAAGTGAGATTATGGAAGATGAGTTCGTGTTCTAATTCGTACTTTTGACGTAATACCGCTCTACTCCGATTAAAGATTCAAACTCACAACAGCTTCCCGATATTTTTTCGATGGCAAAGGTAAATACATGATTTAAATACATTATGTAATAAATCTGTCGAAATTATCAATATATAACATTTTTAATAAAAACAGTTATAATTCAGAGAAAAGAGATATCCAACAATTAAGCTATAATTATGTAATTATTTTTTAAATGAAAAATTAACACTTTTACAATTATTTTCATTATTGTTATATTACCTTGCTATAATACATGGCGATTTCAAGTTGACATTAAACCGCTTGCGAGTGTCAGAAGCAGAAATTTAGAATATTCGAGCCATTTGCTTTCCCGGATGTATATCTTGAGTCAGAGAAACGTGAACCAATTACTCAGTCTGTCCACTTCGGCACTGACCATCAATTCCATCCAACCGACCATCGCATCGCCAGTAACGCTACACTTTTCTCACGGGAAGAGACAACTTATTCGATCGCGCTACCGTGACATATACGCGGCCATTCGGGCCAAGCCCTCGCGAAATCATTCACAGGGACCTCTCACTCTCCCCACGTGTCTGCCCAGAGTGCGAGCCTCTGCGACGAGGAGGGATAGGAGAAAATCATGAAAAGCGAACGAAAGCGAACACGTCCGTCGTACACGCGAGTAAGCGAGAGAGGAGAGGATCATTCTGTTCTCTCTCTTTCTGGTCTCAACTTGGCGAATGTCCTGGTAGTGAGAGAAGTCGCCAGTGTCTCGGTAGACCTCCATCTGGTACAGCGGGCTTGAGAGCCTCTTCGGGTATCGTCTATTCGAAGATCGTTCGCGTGCTGCCTGGCGGATCGTCGTGTGCCAGGTTTTCCTTGCCTTTGTATTTCCTTTTTCTTCTTTTTTCTCTTTTATTTATTTTTTATTTTTTTATTTTTTTTTTTCGTTGCTTTCGTTCTCTAAAGCGGATGTAACGCGGTCGATACTCGTGAGAACGGAGCGTGTGAGGTGGAATTGTAAATAGTATCGAGTACGTATAGAGAGGTTGCACTGTGGCGCACGTCCGAAATCGAGTTTGGCGCTTGTCGTGACCAATTTAAGCAGGAGATGGCGAGCGAGGAATTTTCTGCATTTTTATGAATTTTAGTGCGGCACTAAAACCCATTTCTCGAGTGCGCTTCATTCGAGCCGCGGGCTTTGATATTAGCATGTCCGATCGATATATCACGTGGATTGAAATTGATGACAGCTGCCTCAAATTGCTTTTGGTAATACAATACTGAAATTAACGGTTCAATATGATCGCATTTAATCTGTAACTATGGGTTTAATTATTGTATCGATAAAGTAGAAAGAATGTATATAAACGACCAGACTGAGAAAATAGCCCCAGAAATTAGACTTGAATCAATTTTCTAACAAGTTCTTTCTCACATTTTTGTAGTCACGTAGATGATAAAATCCAATATAAAAGATTATTATATTGTGAAAAATTCATTCATTTTTTTTTTACGGTGAACATAGTGATCACGCGGAAAATAAACGCGAATGTGAATGCGAGAGCTACAAAATGATGCATCGTGTCAGCATGCAATTTATTTCGATGGTTGACTGTATTAGGCTTGCTACGTTGAAACGTTACCGCCAATGATCGTTGAGCTCTAATCGGGAGGAAATAATTTGTTTGGTTGCACCCGGGTTATACATCGGAATTGGCTGTAGATGATCGATCGCTGTATATTGGACCGTGTGCGTGTGTATGCACGGAAATTAGCGATTACCTACGTCTGTTATCGCTAAAACGATGCTATAATGACAGGAAACTTTTTTGATGACAAATTCAAGGGAAATTCAAATTGCAAGAGATTAAAGTGTCAGAGATAGAACACATTTTATATCTCAAAAAGTTAAATTAAAGTGCAAATTTGAATAAACAAGAGTTTGACAATTTTAGAGATATTTGAAATTTCTCATTGATATTCTTTAATAAGATACAATTTTATTAGAGCGAAAATGTAAATATCCAATTTTTGAAATATTATTATAATTAATATTATATTAAATATAATGATAATTTATTATTGAAATTTTAATGATTATACATATATTTAGACTATTATTGTTAAGAGATTAAATTATATTGAATTTGAAAACATTCGAAAAATTGATAATCTATTAGATCAGAATATTAACCGTGAAAATTTTCCGCAATATCAACCGGTTTATCATGTGTTAATGTATCATTTTGCATTTCTAACGTAGAAGTGGACGCGAATTAATTATAATAACATCTCTTTCAATGTTATTATACATAATTTGTATCGATATATAACGATATAATTTTGTAGTAAAATCCCATAAATTATTGATATATATAGCGCAAAGATTAAAGCATTGTATCAACATTTTATATAACTTATTTTATTTTTAGTTTAAATATATTTATGAACATTTTTATAATATTCTCTTTTTCAATATTTCGTTTCTATCTTTTTGATTAAAGTTACAGATTGCAATCAACTACTGAGTGTAATATATATACATACATATAGGTATACATATACGAGAATTGTGGAAATTCGACGATGGAGAGGTTTACTCTTTCATGTCTCTGCATAAAACATGAGTCAAACATTTTGATTAGCATATTATAGTCACTTAGTATATCGTATGACAAATTTAAGACGGCGCCTAATATAATTTACTTATGTATGTTTATATGTGTGTGTAATGTGATCTATATATAAATCTAATGCTGTAAGATTGCGTCAAAAATTTTATTCTTTAAATTTGATCAAAATTAAATATAAAAATATTTTTATAAAAAATCCGGCTTTTTAAAGTATCTTATTAGAAATAGTGGCATATAAAATTAGAAAGTAACATAAAAAGTAATTATCGAAGAAATAAATAAATATATATATATATATATATATATATGTATGTATATATACGTATACTAATGACTGATATTTATTTAAAAAAAAGACCACTTTCGTTTCTGTTGCGAGTAACATTTTTTAAATTTATATCAATAGTCACTATGTTTTTGTATCTCGCATTAAATGTCAAACTTTCCGCTTTTCGAGGCAGTAGTATAATTTCACTTCCACATGCGTAATCCACTTTCACGAAACCGGTATTGTGGTATACTCGATCTGTCGTGAACCTGGCGCTCTCGACGAAGCTCGAATTTATAATATAAAACTGGTCAGCCAATTAAAATCGCGGCCGCGAAATTCTGACCTTCACGACAACAACCTGGCTGTTTTTACAAGATTGTTTTGTCTCTCGGGCTAGAATTTATAGTGTACGATAGTGTGGACGTGTGAAGCAGGTGCGAAACGATCTTATGTGATACTGTGCGTTGAGCCAAGGACGAAGAAGGCGGAAAAAAAAGGAAGGGACTCTCGGTGGAATTTCTCGAGCCAACTTTGCGAAACGGTGAGTCAAACAGCGAGATAAAGTTTAATAGACCTTCGGGGTCGAACTTTTGATGTACGGACGAGCGGAGGAACGCATTCAAGTAGTACGTGAGCTTCATCGTAACTTTGAACAGTGCTAACATTAAAACGCTTTGCGTCTGATCATTCTTTACGTTCATCTGTCATGACTGGAAGGGAAATGTGCGATTCGTGATATTGCTTTACTTTATCCCGAATTAAATGTTACTTCAACGAGAAATAGATTAATTCCGAAACTTGTTGCTCAAAATATAAGTTAAATGACAGTACTATGATAAACAGAAGAGAGTCGCGAGTTTATCTAAATAATATTTAAAGTTAAATTTCTATTGAAGTGAAGTATCGTAATTTAGTGAGGGAGTAGAATTTTCAACATTAATGATCAAAGTTATTGGAACAAAATGATTATATAGTAATGAAGATGTATACCACAAGTTCGAAGTTTTCAATACTCTTGATTTTAATTGCATTTCTCAGGTAAAATTACGATGCTGTACCGCTATTTGTGGTATTGCTATCTCACTCGGACAAGTATCTCGATCGCTATTCGGGCAATCGAATTTGCTGGATACCGATACCACGACATATCGATCGGCCAACAAACGAATTTACCGAACATTTGCCTGCTAATTCACCTATGCATGCCACATAATCCGGTTACGTCACTGGTACCGCAGGAATGCGCGGATACTCACCTGTACGGCTAATAGTACGGCTGCATTACGTCGGTTTTCGCACAAACATAAATGTCTTCGTAAGAAAGTAAGGAGGATAAACAATTAGAAACAAATTAGGATCGATACACCTATCAGTGAATAAGCAGTTATCAATGAAACAATATCAAATTATATCTATGAAAAATACATTACAATTAAACAAACAAATTAAATTTTCTTATACAGACAGAAGTACAATTTGTTTCTTTTTTTAATTTATTTTTTTTTTTTTTTTAAAAAAAAATGTTCTAAATAACGTATTGTTATTATCTTAGTTGTGAATTTTTTATTCTCGAATTTGTTTAATTGTTAACAAATTTTTTATGACGTTAAATATCCCGCCGGCTATTTCGATTTTTTTTTCATGGAATTTGAATATTTTGAAATTTTTATGTCTGTCCCATTGAATTCTAGATTGAATTATTTTTATTCGTAATTGCATTTTACACTACAATCTACTATTTTCATAGCCATTCGTGTATATATGGCACACACCCGCCAATCTTATCCGGATATGAGGCTTACAGGAAACTTGGTTGTTCACTGCCTTCTACCTTCTATACAACAGTATAGTCCTTTGACACGTAAACCCCTTCTGTGTGACCTTAATTGTAATGGTTCTGCGGTCTCAGTTTCAATCCTTAGTTTGCAATCGGAGGCTGACTAGATCAATCATTTTCAGGGTAAACGTTCGCAACCCTCAACACGACCTCCCCTTAATTAAATTTCATTCAATCGATTATGTTGCAACTACAAGACAATGTTCTATTGTAATTAAACTTATCAAACAATTTAATTGTTTCTAGCTTTTTTATTTCTTCAGATTCTCAGAAATTATTTGGAATTTTTTTTTTACAAAGTGAAGTCTTTCTCTCGTATTAGGCTTTTTTATCTTTAAATGTTAATAACATTCTTCAATATTTAAGGTACTCTTGAGTTAAACAATTTTTTATGGGTTGATGTTTGAAAATAATTGTTAAAAAGTAATACAAGCTTTTTAAATGTATCCCAATTATATTATATTTATATAAGAAAAAAGGTTTATGTAACTCTCTTTTCTCTCTCTTCTTAATAATAAAATATAAGAAATAATAAGAAATATAAAAATATATATTCCGCCCGACTCGTTAAAGCATGCCGAACGAATTTCATAAGAATCATCTAGTCACAGAGACATTGTATTATCATCTCTCAAGAACTTCATATTCCTTGGTGTCGCAATTGAATCGGCTGGTTTGTTGACGGGTCTCATCGAATGTTTGTCTACCAATTTGCTTAGGTACAACATTGCGTGAATTGGGGGCAATCTAGTTTGCATTATCGGATGCACGATAATGCGTGAATGCGTCACGATTTCGGAACGGAAGTGGAGGAAGGGGTGACTTAATCGACGAACTGTCCGGAAACGGATTTTGCAGTCTCGTCGACTTAATGAACGATCGTTCTTCCACTTAGGCAAGCGGAAATCTTCTCACGCGACTGACAATTAATTCCCAGTCTTCCTCGAATTCCGGGTTTGTGATATGTCACGCATCGTCAATAAAAGTATAGTGAAAGTATACTATTTAATAGAAAGATATCAGTAAATGTGTGTGTATATTAGATTATCATAGCCAGTTTTATTATCCGTTATTATTATTTGACACACGATTTTTCTCTCTCTTTTATTTCTATTATCGTTGAATATTTATAAAAAACTTCTTGCGTCTAATTTGAAGATATAAAATATAATTTAATTTTATAAAATAGTATTATATGTAATATTCCTGATATGTATACAAAGAATATAGGTCAGCAAAAGTAGGCGACAACAATTTCACCTAAGTCAAGAATTTTGACTTTAATCTTACAATTAGTTCTGTTGTCAGTTTGCAGAACTAAGGATAAAGTTAACTGACGTTGATGAAAACGTTATGGTAATTAAGGAGAGAGACATTTGCATTTAAGAAAAACATATATGTAATGTAAAGCTAAATTAATTCATTATAATTTTAATTAATATTACAATCTCAACTAAATAAAAATCTATGTTTACACCAAAAATTCAGGACTGTGTATAAAAATTATTCGACTCAATCATTTAGTTTATTTCTCAAATTTTTGCACGAATGAACTAAATAAATTCACTACAACTGATTCTTAAATCATAATTACAATACTTAATTGTTTAAAAAAAAAATGTAGGTGAAATGAAAAAATCATATGAGGTTTTTGAGAATGTCCTCTCTCTTTCTCTGTCTCCCTCTGTTTTAACGAAACTGACAAAACCTTTTATTCACGCGAAATGGACGGTAGCGATCGAGCTGTCCGCTGTCATACTTCGTCGAACTAGATTTCCGCGAGTTGTAAAATATCATCGTATGCCGCGGGAGTAATTCGAATTTCGTTTTATCAATTAATATCGATGGACAGCCGTGTCACAATGGTTTCATAGGCACACCACTGGATATCGGACCTGTAGTACCCGCAGGTATAATTGCCGTTGCAGTTTCGTTTGTCAGTAACCCATCATTACTTTGGTTGGTTCTGCGTTATTTGCGGCTAGCTTTGGATATGCCATTTCCTCGATACTACTCTCTCTCTCTCTCTCTTATTTTTTCACTTTTGTTATCGCAGGAATATATCCGCAATTATTGTCTTTGACAGAAAGTCGTTATTAACAAAGCAACAAACAATTAGTTATAATAAGCGATTAAAGAGCTTTTACCGATTGCGTTTTCTATAAAATATTCTTTTTTGTTTTAAATATTCTATATAATTACTCGTTCTATACAGATATTGCATAGAAATTCAGGAATTGTTCAGTGCATATTTCAAATCACAATAATGTGACAAATAAAATATTATGAGAATCAATACTGCGTAATAAAAACGTTGAGATGAATGAGAAACTATTTTCAACAGAATTCCATTTAACTATATTAAATTTATAGAAAAAAAATCTTTATTGACTTTAGCTTGTTCTTTCTTCGCAATAGAAAAAAATATCCGATTTTACAATTCCTTATCTTATCACGCTCGCAACGAAGTCCCTTGTGTCGAAGAAACGGGTCATTTCCATTTATGGCGGCACGCCGATATACAATACACGTAATTCCCGTTTGTAGCGTGACGTCTTATCGTCGGAAGTATCGTCGGAAGTTTCGACACGCGCTGCGAGTTTCGCGTTCGCGCGAGAGAATTGCGCTAGAATAGAGAGAGAGAGGGTTTGTCGAGCGTGTAACGAGTACTGTGGTTGTAATTGCTTCGCGATCGTGGGGCAGGGTGCGATATCTGCACATGCATTGCGCCTCTCGCGCGGACTAGGTTTAATTGTGTCTGCGCCGGGAACAGGTATCCAGACACCGACTACCTAGCTTTCTAATCCTACGACGAGACGACGATGCGAGACACGCGAACACGCTGCTCTTTTGTAAGGCCTGCACCAAAATTGCCACATACTCCCGACCTTAAGCTATCCGCAACAATCTCGCGAACATCTCCGCGGACGTTTCATAAAACGAGATGGAGTTTGAATTAATGCAGATCGCTTTCGAAAGATAAGCTTCGAATGTTATCCTTGCTGGGAGCTAGAAAAGCATTAGTTATTTTTGATGAAGTCATTTTAAATTAATAATGTTCTATTTTTTTTTTAATCCTTTTGTGACTAGCGTCAATAAGCTTTATGCTATTCGTACGCGAGTTATGCAGAATAATGCGTTTACTCCGAAAATAAAGAAAGAAAATAAATTTTCAGACTTTTTTAAAATTTAGACCCCAGAAAAACTAAACCAGGGAAGAATCAACGCATCGATTTAAAATCATATTTTCTATATTA
Organism: Nylanderia fulva; assembly: GCF_048542155.1. Classification (NCBI taxonomy): domain Eukaryota; kingdom Metazoa; phylum Arthropoda; class Insecta; order Hymenoptera; family Formicidae; genus Nylanderia; species Nylanderia fulva. The sequence continues at coordinate 1,010,189 of NW_028189518.1, forward strand.
ATAATTTACGATTTAAAATAATGTTTTCTGCATTATAATTTTTTAAATTTATAAAATATACATAATATATTGTATAATAATGAAATCAATTAAAATTGTTGAATTATAAAAAGTTAATGTTATTTGAAATAAGTTTCGAGTTAATATTTTTTATTACATTTAAATTAACTGTCATGTATACCTCTATTATTATCTATTCAATCTTTTATTATTCGTGGAACCCGACAGAAAGTCGTGAAATTTGCATATATATTTATAAAAATCTATAGTGCCTTATACATAAATATAAAGCTATGAAAATTTAATAATTAATTAATATCACAAATAAAGTTGAAGAATACAATATCTTTAATAAGATAAATTTTTCAGAAAATAATATTTTATCTTTTAAATTTTATACATTGCGTTTTATTCATCATGTTTTAAAAAAGAATAATTTTACTTGTATGAATATTGGAAAACGTCAGCTACTATATAACATTTAAAAAGCATAGCATTTAAAATCGGCGAATCTTTTTCCCGACTTTATCTGCGATGGCCGGATGCGGTACAAAAATTTGGCGATCGTGTGTCGCAAACCACCGATAACCGCGTACCACAAATGCATAGAATATATTTCGTTTCTATATAATATTATGTTTCCTCGATGCTAACACACTTGCTTGTGTATAGCTTCGTTACCTGCTATTACAAACAATTACGTAAGGTCAATGTGTGGCAATGAGTGCATCTGGGTGGCAGATTAATTGTATCGAGGAATTATTGGAACGAGATAAAGGCGTTTTATTCTTGTGCACCCTATAGATATACACGTTCTCGTTGTAACGAGAATAACATAGATCGATGTCGCTTCCGTGCGGATGGCTAAAAAAAACCGGTTATGCCAACACGAGTTATTTACATGCTTAAATATCAATATCGAGTGCAACGAATTCGATATACTTAAATATCGATAAACGGATGACACAGTTAAAGAGATGCTTGAAATGTTAAACGTTTATTTTTGTCGCACTGTCGGCTTTTTATTGTAACGTTATAAAAATATTTTATAACGTTACAATGAAAAAAAGAAATGTGCGGTATTCAATTATTCAATGTAACAGAATCGTGGAAATAAATTTAATTAATTGTGCAATATATTGTGCAAATCTAATGGCATATTGCGAATATAAATTAATCGAACTGCATTTCTCTCTTTTTTTTCCTTTTATATTCTATAAAATACTTACTCTTACGGTAATATTCAATTTAAAATTACCTTGGCTTGACTAATTGAATCTCGCTGCAGTTCTGCAAAAACAATTTCCTTTTTTTATTGTTTTTTTAGTAATATAATAAAATTTACGTACATTACACGTGTGTGCAGAATCTTTTACACAGAAATAAAATTCACAATTTCTAGTCGACCTTAATATGCAGAGAAATTATTGCGGTAAGTTGGCAAATTGGCTAACTTGTTCTTACCGAACTTCTGAGAAAATGATATCTTTGTAACTTCTGGCTCTGCAGATTTTGCATAAATTTCTGTATGCGCAAGATTATGTCGACATTAACAATTAAAATATATTTTAATAAAAAAATTTAATTTAATAAAGAATTTTGTTGAGTTAATTGTGCGAATCACAATTTAAATATATTAAAAACATTATAATATAACATTTCTTAATCTTAATATCATCTTTTGAAGAGAAAAACGGCAATATTAAAACTTCACCTACTTTCGTTGAATTTCTGAGAAAGTAGTTTCTTCTTCGTTTCACGAATTTTGCATAAACCACTGTGTTTAAAAAGGACCTTATTTCCTGATGAACATATATTTCTGCTTCGTCAATTTTTATTAACGCTGATTGCGAATCTGACTTTAAAATTTGTCGGTTCAGAAGAAAACACTGAGCAAACAGAAATCTATGAAATTTTTACTCTTAGCCCCCTCCTTTTTTTTTAAATCGTTGCTCGCCACGTGCGAGTTATCGTTCGTGCGTAAAAAAGGACACGTGAATTTTTAATTTTACGATTTCGCATAACGATGAAAACGGGTAAAAGGGTCGGGATAATTCCGAGTGGATCCGTGCAGAAAAACGAATAGATTCGCATGAATGATGCAATAAATTCTGCAGCTTTCCTAACGAAACCCGGGTGGTTTTTACGCAGAACCGAGGGCGCTCATTAATTGTTTTGTTTGCATCTGCTTTGCATTCGGTTGGTAGCACGATTTATCGCGCCGGTTAGAATCGTAGTAGGGTCGATTCGATTGCGCGCATGTTGGAAATCATAATTAATGCAGCTAATTTGCAGTTCGAAGTGGAAACATTAACGTAACAAATTTATGTCTCATCGTCGCCGGTGAACGAAATGACAGAAAATTCGCTTGAGCGACATGCAACGAGGGGATTACTCGAGGAATTAAATTTCTGTTGTAGGCCGCCCATATTTTATGCATAATTAATCATCTTAATCCTCAACTTGTCCAATCCTGCCGTGCTGTTGTGTATGAGACAAGCAATATTGTTTCGCCAAACTATTTATTGTTAGATAGACGTTGACACGACCAGAAATTAACAAATAAATCTTGTTTACGACAACTTCCACTCTCTAATTGATTCAAATTTAATTCGAAACAATTTAAAGAAGCATTGTTGTGTATATTCTATTGTGAGACACTTTATACCGCTAGATCGATACGAAAAGTTTTGTAAATTGTAAAAAAATTTCACGGTTTGCTCATATGATGCATATAACTTTATTTGATGTACAAAAAAAAGAAACGCTAATTGGCGTTTTTGGTTGATCCATTTTGAGCAGTAAAAAGTAACAATCTCGATTGTTCAAACAACTGACAGTTTGCGCGATCAATATAGAGCTACAGTAATGTCAGGGAATAGAATAGATTCTGATGAGGTTATCTCGAAAGCCCTTTGACCTTTCTTTCGACATTGCGATCGGGTTCTCCAAGCGACATCGTATCACAATATTCAAGAATGGTCCTGAAGTCCTGGCTTCAGGTGAGCAAACAGGTGCATTCGATCAGGGGATCAGGTTGCGCGAGAGATCGGTCAGCTAGCATTTCCAACCGGTTTCGTTGCTGAGGAGACTCGGATGAGCGATGGCTGCTCGATCTCTTGGAATAATCGTTTTACATTCTAACTCATTACGAGAAACAGATTGAAAGAAAATACGCGCGGAAAATATATACCTTTATGTATACACGTCTAATCTTGAATATAAACTAATTGGCCTTCTCTCGATTAAATTAAATTACAATTGGATTGCAATTAAATGAAATTATCTATACACTATAGTACACAATAATATGCAGTATTATATAAATTACATTATCCGATATAAGCTTGGTTTCCCGATTAAGATAATTAATATTAGCAGTTCATATTCCGATCAATTAACATTGCTCATTATTCAGTAATCAAATTGAATCGAATTATTTATGGAAAAATGTTAGGACTGCGACTCCTCTTTATCACTTGGGACCCTGATAGAAAGCATCTAGCCGCGCACCTGAACTACCTGGATCGTATATTTATCTGCGCATAAAGATTAGAGTCCTCCTTACATTCTTTACCGCTCTGGTAAGAGGAGATTCATTTTGTTTTAATGCCTCCTATCCTATGACTTCCTTTTCTAAGCACATCTTGTTGCGCGTGATAAATGTATGACAATTACTCGTACAAATGTGTGACAATTGTACTTCCGTCGACTTTAACTTTTTATTTTATTCTTAGATTTTTATATCTAGATAAGATAGAATTTCTGATCTTATATACTGAAGAACATTTAAGCAATGAAAGTGTTTACGATGTAAAATTTAAAGATTTTTATGGAAGATTAGTTAATTATATATTCTATATAAATGAAAAAATATATATATATATAATTCTTGGTGCATTTTTGTGATATCATTATTTATATAAAAATAGTAATTATTATTTATAATTAAATATCTCGTATTATTACTTTTATGTAATGCGCGAGCAGCATATATACATATATGAATAATTTATAATAAGTTTACAATAATTTTACATATAAACTGATACATATGTTTATATAATATTTATTTTATCTAAGAATAGAAATTTATGTTTATATTATATAATCGATTACTTCAACACTTTTCACCAAATCAAATTAAATGTATTAATGTCATATCTCTTATGTATCAATATCTATTATTATCGTTTTAACCTTTTGTTGACATTTTCATTAAATTGTGTTACACGACTTTCATATTTATAAGTCAAGTACTTGAAGCACAACTTGAGTTTTTTATAACTTTCGGATTCTACTATAGAACTTACTAGACGACATTTCCTGCTCGAGAAACTGTTCGTAGATAAGTTTTACGAGAATTCCAGAAGATTTTCTGACTTCTTTGTGAAAGCTGGTTAAATTAATTCTACGCGAAATACCACGCGCTTTCTCAAAGAGAACGTTGAGAAGAGTGGTCTGTTAAAAGACTCATTAATTCGTAATGCAATTAAAAGTTACAATTTTTCTCAGCCAATCCGACTTTTTTAAGTAAATTATTCGTTCACCTAGGTCAGAATCTCAAATAGCTTTTTAGGAATGCATTAAATTAACGTTAAATTCGCCGTTCGATCTTTATCTATTCACGAAAATATCAGCTGTTTAAGACTTGACTTTCTTGGTATGTAATTACTACCGTTATTAATGACATATTAATCATTGATACGAATTAAGAAATGTCAAATGAAGAATAGGTATAGTGAAAGTAAAATTATCATAATACATTGATTTTTTAAGTATTTACTTCATTTGAATATAGTTTTTTTTTTCTATATTTAGTATACAGATATTAATTATTTATCGTGCAAAATATCTACACTTTCGACTGAACCTCGAATATAATATCCTGAATATTGATGAACAATCGATGGAGTTCGAGCAAATCGAACATTTCCCTAGGTCAGGAGAACAGCACGAGCGTAAGTGCAGATAGGTTAACACAGTTCTAAGGTGAATGCATCGAGCAATATGTTGCTGTATTGCGTCTTCATGTAACTGATAACTGTGAATAGTGTGGTAGTGAGGTATGTAGTAGGGCAACATATATGTGCCAGCGATTCATGCCGTGTCATAAGAAACGCAAACTTTGATCGATCTATCTAGGAACCCAATTTGTTGCTAATTTGAAATTAATTGTCGCGAATGGATGATATTTCGGTTTTGCATCGTGCTACATTAAAGAGAAACTACATTAAAGAGAGGTTGCATAATTCTAAACTGTGTTACGTATCCATACATATAACATTGGGAGCAATTAATTTTACACGCGCAACTTTAAATTCCCAATTTCGAAATCAGGAAGATTTCGAAGGCTGATAAATATGTACGAGCACAATTTCAATGGCTTATTTAAGACCCAATTTTACATTAATATTTAAGATGATGTGAAGTACGGTTGCTAAAGATAGTTTGAAGGCTAAATTCTATAATAGCCGCATTTTAGTAGGATAATTATCCCATTCGATTGCGAATTCCTGTAGCCAAATAATTGACAGTTTTTATAAAATAACAACTGTGACATTTAAATGTGAAGTAAAGTACGCAGCGAATTAACATATTCAAACCAAATTAAAAAAGAATTAACGATAATATCGTACGTATTGCCTTGATGTAACTCAACCTTGAGTAACATTATCGAACGTTTTATAATGTTTTTGATCATCATTTTTTGTAAAATAATTTATGCAAGACATTCTTATGAGACTTTAAATCTTAATTTAAAACATTTTCACGTTCTTAAACATTCAAGGATTTTAAATCTCAATTTAAAGCATTTTGAACTGTTTATAATTAGCTACAAAATTTTAATCAAATAGAAATCAATATACATAAAGAAATAAACGAAAAATCACAGAGTATATGTACAAAATGCATAATGCGTAAAATAATAGATAAAATTCTAACTTAAATTTCGTGTTGACAGTTTTATGATATCCGCATAAGCAATATCTTTGACATTTCATATATGCCAATAATCAATCAATCAATCAATCTTTCACGTCTCGTGCAAGAAACACGAGAATCACGTAATCTCTCAACTGTGTCCTTCCACTCTATTTGCCGAAAAGAAAACGTAGAAGTGAATCCAATCGTCGGACACATTTGTTAACCTGTTACCTTCACCATCGGGCTTATCCCTACTATGGACACACGTTGTTGTAGCTATAGAGACGCGAACTTGGATCGGACGAAGAGGAACGAAGGTAATGGTGAGGAAGAGAGGATCAGGTAGAAAGTGAGGATCAGTGGGGATAGACCGTATGGACTTCGACCTTACACCTTCGTTTGCAGGTGCAACATCCTGCAGTCTCTGTTACCCTGCTCGCCCACACTCGCGGAATTCACCTGAAAAGGAAATCTCTCTCGGTGACGAGAGCGACCGCGCGTTTTACCTGTGTGCGATGCGCGTGAAAGACAAGCCGTTATCTCGTCGTCTCTCGCGTCTCTCGTCTCGTTCCTGACGATGTCAGCGCATTCGTGCGACCTTCCTTCGGCAGTTACGGTTAGCTTGCATGCTCTCCTGATACTCGCTAGTCGTTGAAATCATTCAGACCATTTCGCACGACGTGGTAGAGTACAGGTACATAGGTAATTTTTTGCCTCCGACGTTTCTTGCGTGTCTCGGTATTAGACGTCTTGTGATATGCGATTCATAAAATTGCTTTTATTACGATTATTATTATTAATATGTTACATTTATGCTTGAAAAATATTACAATACATATTACAATTATGTAGCTAAATTAAGAAAACATTAATTAGTATTAATGATTGTAATTATGATAATTAAAATATGAATTATATTTTGAAGAAAATGCGACACTTTGAACGAATTTCGGTGTTTTTAATTTATTATTAATGTTAGTATTTCAATATTTTTAATGATAAAAGTAAGGAAATTTTGAGCGAATTCGATGTTTTTCATAATTATTAATTTATTTAATCTAATTTGTTTCCAAATAATACTATGAGAAAATCATTAATTTTTAGACAAAATTAGAAATAGATTACAAAACTTTTATAAATATTAGAATGTTAGCATCGCGTGCGCGCAAACTTCTTATCCATGCAAATCAGTTCTAATTTCACAGTGTTGAATTATCAGAGCTCCGGAATAATTCTCGTCGCGATTTGTACATTCGACGTTTCATCCGTGTTTAAACATTTATTTCCGCGATATTCCGCTGAAAGATAAACGATAATTCTCTCGGTAGATATTTCTTAAGGCGATCGTTGACTCCGCGCATTACAAAACCAATTGACGCTTATTACGAAGCTTATTCAAACGCAGAATATCTGTTTGTATCGATTGTTTGCGAATCTTAATTACAATTTTCTCTCTGTGCCATAAGCTCGAGCAAGATAAAGATTGCAATATATATAATATAAATAAAGAGCGAGAGAGAGAGAGAAAGGTGGAAACCAGTCTATTTGATCTTGGAATAATAACGACGGAAATGACGGAGGGAGAAAGATAAACCAGAGGTATCGTGAAAGGTGGGAGGTGTGGGCGTCGAGCCAGGTAAAATGTTGCACCTCTGAGTCCCAGGCAAGCAGACGATCGAGGAATCGGTCCCAAGGCAGGCGCAGGTTGAGCGTCCGTGCCTCTGCGATGTCTGGATCATCGTTAGAGAACACGAGACAAGCGTTTCCGGTGTCTCTCATTAGTCGCTGTCCCGAGTAATTAGACGTCGTATCGCGTAATAACTTTCCCTCCCAGTCGAGGAGGAGGAACCTCGGGCAAAACTGTCGCTGTTAGATCGTTGCGCGCATATTTCGATATTAGATCTTTCGTATCTTTGTTCCGCGAACAATTCACGTAAGGATACTCTCTCTCAGAGCTGCTCAAGAGAGCAGCGAATCTTAATTTCTTCATTTCAAATTTCTTGGCGCAGTTTCTTGGATATTACAAAGCAGAGAGTTTGCAGTTCTCGTTGATAAGGAAGACAAAATGTAATCATCATGTTGGAGTGTTGGAATAATTATATAATGGCTTTGTTTCGGTATAATTGCATAGATATAATGAAATTGTGGAAAATAAAACAGTTACTGCAACTCATTGCCCGAAATTTTAAAAAATTATGTAATACCCGTAGTCTTGTTTAATTATTAAATGAGAGGAAATTTGGTACACAATATTGTTTGTTTTTATTCTTCAAAAGTTTTATTAATTAAATATTTTTACTTTAAAACAGAAATGCATATGCATTTTTTGTAAAAGTGCAAAAAGGACGATTTTTGAGCTCTATTTTAGGTATTTATTGCTTTTTTCCAATTTAATAATCTGAAACTTGATCATTGCTTTGAAACTACCTTCGTGTGTCGGCCTCGAAAGAGACTCTCGTTCTCGCATTGCATCGGTCACGCGCATGCAGGTGCAAGATGTTATCTAGGATCGACGTGCGCAGAGTCGCTGGTTATTGGTATCGATGTACCAGGATGCCAGGAGATGCACGCAGGTAGATCTGCGTGTCTTTCGGTCACTGAACGCGTCATGCTTTCGCGTCTCCGCGATGAGACGACTGTGTGCGAGAAAGTCGTCGAGCGTATCCGAAGAGAAAGATCGACAGATCTGTCCATAATTAATAATTATTACAACAGCTGAATGGAATTGATCGATGACAGTTCAATATCATCAGATGAACAAATTCTTATTTCTTTCAAAATGGAATGTAATTGCATCAATTACATTCCATGATGCAATAAACATGATAAATCGCGAAAGGAAATGCATTTGCGCTAAAGGTATATATATATATATATTTTTTAATTATCAAAGTAATTATCTGACTGCTTTATGTACTGCTTCATGTACACTTTTATGCATTGTAATATAATATTACAGCTATATTTTAATACCTATGCTTTTCAATGTAATTACATGCAAATGCAAAAATCAAGTAACGTGCAAATTGCACTTGTTATTCGACTTTTAAACTGACGGATGAACGGATAAACGTATGAAACGTTAGGAAATATCAGTAATTGTGAAATCTTTTAATAATTAGCATAAAATAATTATTTATCGTACATCAAGAGTAGAAATGTTTCGGTTTTTATTATATAAATTAGCATATCATTTAATTAAACATATTTACGGTAAAATTAGCAAACCATCGCTGTTTTAATTCTATATAATTAACGGTTAAATATGTAATATATCCTTCGTTAAGACTTTCAAGATTATCATAAAAATAAATAAAAGCAAAAAAAAGAAATATTATAGCACAAGTGACATTTCTTTTTTCGAATATGCATACTTAATACGTATAATGCAATGCTTTAATGCAATACGTAGTCGTAATTTATTTGGAGACAAATCCAATTAAATCGACTTTCATACATGAGGAAAGTCGTGACCTGTATTTTTTTATCTTCTACATTATACTAAATAGACATTAAATAACCGGCCGTAGCAAATTATTAATGATAAATGGAAGACTAGCATGCTTAAGTAACAGAAGTCTGTTGCATATTTAAAAATTAAAAAATATAAATCTTTTAAGATTGTTTTATAAATAACTGAATCTTGACAGAAACAGGTATACGAGATGTTTATTTAAATAAGGATGACTTCGCGAAAGGAAGAATCTTAATTAATTTTCTTAATCAATACTGCAGCAAAGAGAGGCATGATTTAATTACGAAAGTCATGTCGAGAAGAATAATTTTTGAAATTGTATGGCTACTTGTACCTGCCGCATCACGTTTCAAAGTTTTGGCAAGCAAATATTTTTTTTCTTTTGCGCATCTCATTGAAACCAAAACAATATTACGCTGAGCAATTTCTCGAAACTCGGCAATGCAGCGAAATAAGACTGTGTCGAGTAACTTTAAAACTTTAGTGCACTAAACGGATAACCATAATTCTAAGAATGCTCGAATAGAACTTTATGAACTTGAAAAATGCGGAGATGCGAGAGAAAGCTATATGATATAAGCTATTATTTCAGTCTATTGAATGATAATTATTTATATCAAGTAGCTGTTTTTACAATTTACAAAACTCTTGCTTCACAACTCAGAGGAGTTCAAGAATCATATTTATTAATCTTTGAGTTTAATAATTAATAATTCGAATCTTATAGAAAGAACACAAAGATGTTTTTATAAAGCGGCGAGTTTTCATAGAATAACGTTTTATAAAAAATATTACGCTTTTGGAAACATTAAATTAAAAATAAGTTTGTGGAAGACACACACGTATACGTGGAGAAAAATAAATGGAATATATATTTCTAAATATAGCTTGTTATTTGAAATAAAGCTTATGATTTTTTGAGAAAAAAGAAAGAGAAATAGGTACCATTTTCATTGAAAAATAATATTTTTTATTCAAATCCAATTTTCTCTGTTTGTTTTTTTGCAATACAATACTGCAAGAACAGTGAATAAAATCATCGATAAAATAATAGTTTAAGCTCCGAGATTGTTTTCCGATATATAGACACACACACACACACACACACACACACACACACACACACACACATATGACGCATCGCATTTATACAATAATAATGATGATGCGCAAACTCTTGCTAATTAAATTTCTAAATTTACGTTAAAGGCGCAATCCGATATCGAATATTGTATATTACTGAAACTAAATATCCATCTTCTCTTTGCGATAGGAAGCGAGAGTAAATATATACGTAAAATCGATGTACGCCAGAAAATTAGCTTTAAAAAGTTGTGACAGAAGTAACGAATTAATTAAAGAAGTTCGGCGAGAGTGAAGTTGGCAATCTTGAGCAATCGCTCCGCCAGTCGCTCGAGGGCATCGCGTAGTTGCCCCTGGAGAAATCCAGGCTCAGGTGAGCTCCCGGGACAGGTGTATCGATCAGGTGGTTAATTAAATGCCGTATACCGTCCTCGCGCGCGGCCGCTTCTCTGCGATCCCAGGTTTCCTGCGGTCCTGCTACTCCTGAATAAACGTTAGGCCATTCTTCGCGGTGCGACCTGAAACCGGAACGTCGTCGACTCGAAATCGGTATTTTCACAAATCAACAGGTGGCTTTTCGCTCGCAGCGAACTAACCGGGAAAGGAAGGAAGGACGACTGGTAACGCGCGCGAAGAATATCTCTCCGATATATCCGAGTGAGTTTCTGAAAATTAAATCCTTCGGACTCGATGCGGCCTCGATTGATTTTTGACCCGACGAGTTCTTCGGTAGTTAATTTTACATCAATATATACGCGAGTGCTCTCGATAGATCGCCTCTGGGATTACGAACGATAATTGGAATGCGAGATTCGCGCGTGAGATGCTGCGCGAAGTTATCGGTCTACGGAAGAGGAACAAGCGAGAGTCTATACTATACGAGACCTCGCCATGGGGATTCCGTTTATCGAATTGGCTGACAACGGTTGTCTGATTGTTGGGAACGATACAATTTGCCTATTCTCGGAGTACAAGATAATTGCAATATACAATACCGATAATTGCAATAGACAATACTGATATTTTTTTTATTACAAACCTAACACAAATTGTTAAAATTTAATTTAATCGCGGTTATTATAAAATTTATTTTATATAATTTTTATATAATTTATAAATTATATTAATAATCTTATTGCCTTTTTATTTGTAGATCATAATTTTTATGTTATTACAAAAAATGTTTTCGCACATTATATTAAAAATAATTTTTTTTTTTCTAAAAGTATATAAAAAGTGAAGCAGAAAAGAAACATATCTACGACGAATGAAGCAGTGTCTTCTCTAAATTAACATTATAATTTAGATCAGTCGTATGGGGGATGAAAGGAATGCTGATGTATTCCTTTTATAAATATTTCCACATTGCAAAGTTACGAACGTGCATCTTGAATTAATTCCATATCCAAAGAAGGGAGCACTTCGTGCTCTTTACGTGAAGTAGAGGTTTATTCGTGACGGTGGAAGGTCGGTTAATTGTTTCCCGGTTATACTTCGTATGAGAAGTGCTTCTACAAGCTGGCGTAAAGTTAATTGTCTCCATGTGCACGTGTGGAAGCAGCAGCCCTCTACCTTGTTGCAGGCTCGTTCTTGCAAGCTCATTAATTAAATTTTCGAAGTAGTCGTCATTTATTTACAATCGCAACATTTTCTTGTAACGCTGTTCCCGCTCTTTGTTCCAAACTATCTCGGCAACGGATTTTATTCTTAAGAGATTAAACGTTACTTTAACTTTGAGAGCGCACTTTTCTACGCAATTCATTTCATTAAAAGCTCAACTTCTTATTTTCCAATCGATTTAAGTTCCCTTCTCTCGCAAGTTAACGCGCGTTTAATATTTCTTCGAAAAATTTCGCAAAGAGAGATTAAGTTATTATCGTCGACAACCAGTGCATGTAAAACTTTATTAATATGATCGAAGGATACTTTGCATTACGTTGGATATAGAAAGACAGATTAAAATAGTTAAACTGTATTTAGCCGTGCTATCAGACGAGAGATTCGAGGAGGAAGATGCATTTTAATTGGATTAAAGTTATATTTTCGCTCGCGCCATTCTGGCGTAAACGATACCCCCGGGGCATTGTACGTTGAATCTACTTTTAGGCACAACTACTCTTAAACCGCCGCGAGAGATAACCCGTGGGCAATTGAGAGAAGGGCATGGGAAAAGGGAGAAGAGAGGTAAAGGCGCGCACTTTGAGGTAGATCAAAGGAAAATGCGAACTCTTGGAAACGGTTCCCGTGGGGCCAAAGAGCAGTGTCTGTAAATGCATTTTCCACTTTCCCGGTTATTCCGGATTATTACACGCGTCTCGGTGAACTCGTGCGTGAGAAACACGCGTGTCAGGACGCCACCGCATTGCAATGGGCAAAAAATTGCGGCACCTTTTCGCAAACTGCAGTTTTTTCGCGTCGTCAAGTACATTTATTATTTTATATTACAGCGAATTCGGTTGGATGCACTAGTGCACTGAATGCATATAAAGGTTTATCACACACAAGTTTACGATGATAAAAGTAATTAAAAAGGGAAAATAATTCATAATAAGAGCTATTATTATTATTGATATTATCAATGATAATATAATAGTTTTTACTATTAATAAAAATAATTAAAGAGGAAAATAATTAATAGTAAAAGCTATTATTATTATTGATAGAGGAGACAAAGAATACTTGTCGTATTTCTTTATTGCTTCTTTGATATTATCAATGATAATAATAGCTCTTACTATCAATGAAAATAATAGCTCTTACTATCAATAATGCACTAGTGCACTGAATGCATATAAAGGTTTATCACACACAAGTTTACGATGATAAAAGTAATTAAAAAGGAAAAATAATTCATAATAAGAGCTATTATTATTATTGATATTATCAATGATAATATAATAGTTCTTACTATTAATAAAAATAATTAAAGAAGAAAATAATTAATAGTAAGAGCTATTATTATTATTGATAGAGGAGACAAAGAATACTTGTCGTATTTCTTTATTGCTTCTTTGATATTATTAATGATAATAATAGCTCTTATTATCAATGAAAATAATAGTTCTTACTATCAATGACAGTAATAGCTTTTACCATCAATAAAAATGATAGCTCTTACTATCAATGATAACAATAGTTCTTACTGTTAATTATTTTCCCTTCTTAATTATTTTTGTCATTGTGAACTTGTGTGTGATAAACTTTTATATGCACTCAGTGCGCACTAGTGCATCCAATCAAATCCGCTATTAGAGAGAGAGAGAGAGGAGAGAGAAGTTGAATTATTAAATAAACCTTTTTCGTAAAATATGTCACGCGTATTTGTCTTAAACATTCTTAATTAACAAGATTGTGTGTATTTTGATAATTGCTTCCTCAGATGTATTTAATTTTCTTGATTAAAACGGGACGAATAACTGAGTTGCGAATTCTGCTGAAACCTCTTCTTAGATTGCGTTGGCAAGCTTAGATCGTTACTGTATCTTTCTTTGGTATCAGCGGTATTTCTTGTTTGTTTTACATGTCTTTGAAATCACTCCCCAAACTCACATCGACGTGTATCTGGAACCAATGGAAAATGGTCGGTGGATGTAATGGAAAGAGGGCGGATCGTAAGATAAGGTATTGGAACAGAAAAAGAGTAAGATAACGGCAAATCCTTCGATGTGTCTGACTAGGTGCTCCATTTTATCACTCTCGTGCACTTCTCCGCACTGCGGGGCTCGCTATAATACGTTCTCCATCTCCGGAAATAAACGGGTGCTACATAGAATACTCCTCGAGATAGTCCATCGCGACTATGTGACAAAAGGAAACAAAGAATACTTGTCGTATTTCTTTATTGTTTGCTTTTGATATCGCGTTCAAAATTGATACTAAAATTATGGTTTGTGATTTAGAGTCTTTCTGATCTTTTTTACACTCTGATCTATAAATAAATTGATAACAAATAATTAGTTTAAAAAGTATATATGAGAAAAGTAAAAAAAAATAATAAGCGATATATCTTTCTTTAATATATTATTCTATTTAATGTAATATTATTTTATAACGAAAGATATATAAATCACATAATCAGCATAATGCTATAATTTGTTTCTTGATTGTATGGGGCCGATTTTTTTATTGATGAAAAGTAAAAAAAAATAATAAGCGATATATCTTTCTTTAATATATTATTCTATTTAATGTAATATTATTTTATAACAAAAGATATATAAATCACATAATCAGCATAATGCTATAATTTGTTTCTTGATTGTATGGGGCCGATTTTTTTATTGATATCACAAATTTGATTTTGTTAAAATTATTTACATAACTGCATCACTAAACATGTGTGCGTTGTTGCTATAAATTTTGCAGAGAAAATTATTTTCATTCTCTCGTTCTTTTAAAATTTCGCGTGTATACATACACCTGCACACACAACTTCCATTTTCAAATTTCCATTTATTCCGCTCTCTCATAAAACCGACAGTTTATTCGACATAGTTTATCGTGGCTGCTATACGCAAACGTTGTTGCACGGTGCTACATTGTAAGCCTAACATCTCTTCGCCGCGATCTCGTTCATACTTTGTTTCACATTATATCAACCGCTATTTCCTTTCTTTTCTCTTTGGCCTCATTCTTTCATCCCTCTTCGATTATCTCGCTTCACCGGCCTCGAGTACACGTTCATGCGCAAGAGGGTTTTCGAAAGGCATCTGGTACAAATAAGGAATATCGTCTGGAAGAACGTGGTCTGAAGGACGAACGCGTCCGTAACGCGTAAGGTAGACTTAGGAGTCGACATCGAGGATGGTTACGGCACACTTCGCATTTTCTATTTCCTCCTCTTGCATTCTCTTCCTCTCCATCGAGAAAAATCTTCGCGCGAATTGATAGGGAGAGAGCAGGAGAACGGCCGCAAATATCCGTGTGCCACACGTATCTGTTGGATCTTTCTCCCTGGGAATACCGCGAAAAGAACAGCATATATATATATATATATATATATATATATATATGTGGTTTGTGTCTCGATATCGGCCGGGCGTAAGATGGCTTTGTGTCGCTCGCGGATCGATTCCGCCGTCATTTGTGTCACGACGGATTACTCGCTTCTCCATTCCCCATCCATCTGCACTCCATTTCTGCGCTGGCTGCCTTTCGCCGAGAGGTCCAGATATCTCTGTGGAAGGATCGTTACGATTTGATCCTTAATCGAAATTCCGAAGATCGAGCGACCTACACCAATTTTTCGAAATAACCCTCGATCGGTGGCGAGGAAGCTATATTATTGAAGGAACATTCACGATGAAGGGTTGTGAATCAAACTTTTCTCTCAAATACAGATTTTTTAACAAATATTAGGAGCAATATATATTGTAATATTGACGTGTATATACGTAACATTAATTTTTCTGATAAATATTGAAAATATAATTATGAAGAGAAATATACCATAAGTGCATTGAATTTTAAATTAAGATTGCTAGATTTATCAAGATTAATGAGTTTGTATTTTAGACTATACTCGTATGCGATTATATTTATTTGAACATAGTTTTTTCTATTCATTATTATAATAGCATTAGTTGATATTATACATTTGAAAAGCAAAGGATAGGTATAAAAAGCGTAATCATTATGTATGATAATCCATCAAGACACTAACGTAGTTTTTATTTTCTGTTAAATATTGAAATACTAATTTTAATGTTTCTTCGCGCATAAACTCTCTTGCGAATCTTTTTTATTTTCGTTTTCATCTACCTTTCCCTTTACAATTTTTCATTTGACAGTAGCGACGCTCTCATATACTATATAAACATTTCGCATTCATCGTCGTCCTTTCGAGTTCTCGTAACAATTACCGTCGTAATAATCTAGCGCGCTATTTCGCTCCTCTCTCTCTCCTTTTTTCTCTCTTGCAAAGATCCGACAGTCGTTTATATTTATGTTTCGTACTCAACGTTGCTTCCGGTGCGCAATAACAATAGAGTGGACGATAGCGAAGCTTAAGAATGACGTTATAGCAATGGTGGGATAATAACGAGAATACTGGACTAGAGTGTACGGCAAGAGAAACCAAGTACATGGATGTTCGAGGGTGCTTCATCTACGCGATACAGGGCGCGAAACAAAGCAAGAACTTTCCTCGCAAGAAGAAAACTGAACTCTCATCTTTTTCCGGTTTTATTCTTCCATCCGTTCACACCTTTCTTAATTCTCACCTCTCCACCGGGATAAGGCGGAGAGAAGGTTGCCGAGACCGTCATTAATAACTTTTAATATCGTTCGCTGCCCAGGAAAGTCATTTCCGGATATTTGTTCCACCACAATATCGCCGGGTTAGCCAAGACCGCTATTTATTGTGATTACTGCCGCCACATCGCTTAATAGTCTTCTAATCTCAGGATTGACGAGACAATTGTTTACTTTAAGTTTATTTTACGGAACAATAATATTTTTCCGCGTTTAGCCGCAACCTCGCATAATTTTCAGGAACTTTGAGCGTGATAAACGAACGAACGAAAATAATTATGTTAAAATGATAGAGATCTAATTAAAGTCTGTTGATACTTTGTTAAGATAAAAATGAGATGGAATACTTTTTTTTTCGAACAGTTATGTAGAAGGAAAATTGGAAATTTTATAATTCTATTTTATTCATTTGTTAATCTTATTTCTATAAATGCATTTTTGAATTGGAGAGCATGTATATTGATGCATTTTGTTGTTGCTTTATTCCTTATCTCTCTCTCTACTTATTTATACATACGGCTACTGTTTTATACATGCCACCAGCCACTAAGATCGCGATAGCGTTAGCAAAGTTAGCGAAAGTCGCTACCAAACTTCCCAAGATTCGCGTCTTCATTACGACATTGATGTAGGAGAATAATTTCTCAAGCTGCTCTATATGCATAATTTAGTATGAAATGTCTCCTAATGACTTTACACATATAAAATTTATAAAATTGATATTACTAGAATATTACAAAATTAAAATTGATATTTTTATCGTCATTATAAACATTTAGATAAGTTAACAAGTTATTGAAATTTACTTTTTATAAATATTCTTTTTATAGCATTTTACAAATACATTTTTTTTTACAAATACATTGCTTTTCCATAATTTGCATTTCAATATTATCATATATTTGTTAATAGAAGATGGTTGAATTTAGATATTATATTATAGTCATTCTTGATTTATTTCAAGAAAGCTTTTTTAACATCTGCATATATTATCCGTGCCGAATAGAGATCTAATTTAATCTCTAGAGAGATACTTAGTGAAAGGAAGTTTGTTCGATCGGGAAGCTTTCTTGTGGAAAAGCACTGGTTGGCCTACCATAGTGACGAAGAGTCCTAATTATCACTCGGTCGGATATGGTAGAATTGTTCGCGGAAATTCGTCTCATAAATCTTTCTACTTTCATCGACTCTCTTCTTAGCTCTTCATTCTTCTTTCTTCTGTTTTTTTTACTTTTATCCAACATTTTCGCGCTTTTATTATGCTTAACTTTTTATTTTCTTTCTCTCTAAGAGAGAACATTCGTTACTTGCTATTAAATTTAGTAAATAATTTTATTTAGCACATACTGAAAAGATTAAAATTATATTTCATGTTAGTTTACTTTTAATCATGATATACAAATACATTTTTTATATAAATGTAAATTAAGTATTAGTCTGCGAAAAAATATTATTTAATTGCTTGTAATAAATTATTACTATCTAATATTTCCTTTTTTAAAGATTTTGTTTCATTAATTTCTTATAACATTTTTCACTGGTTTGATTGAATATATAGAGTAATTTTTTGTGTTTCTATTATTGATAATCCAACCTGTCAAAATTCCATTGTTTTCAAACCTTACAAAAGATAAACAAAATGTAAAAGCGAACTATCACAATTAATATTAAATATAAAAATGTGCCTCCAAACAATTAAAGTATCATCATTCCATCTTTCCAAAGCCGCCTAAATTGATTTGCACGTATATTGTAGTTTATTGAAGGACGGGAAAAGGAGTAATCCCGGGATCAACGAATCCAGGGATTCACGAACTCGAGGATTCGACGACCCGAATACGTTTTATTTACCTCCGAAGAGTGGGTTCTAAATTTCGCGTCTCGACGACCGCACTAAAGTCGCCCTTTTCCTCCATGATGAAAAGGGATAGGGAATATTTTCGAGCCGGCTAACCATGAAATGAGATACGCGGGAAAGTTGACCCCGGCAGGTACATATATAGTGATCGATGAAGGTTCGAGGGATCTTCCACCCCTGTAGTTGGGTCTCGCCACTTCGCGTGCGAGCATCATTTCGTCGTCGGGCACCTGTGTACGTGTGCATGACAGGGGTCGCATGTGTTCGTATCCTACTCTTGCTGTTGGAGATGATCCTGAGGGTCGAGAGAAGGACCTGCACTCCGAGTACTAGACGATGTTTTCCTTTCGAAAGAGAATAGGAACTTTTACACCGCTCGTCTAGGGATTTCCTCCGGAACCTGGGGCACCTCCCTCGATAGATAAGCCTTTAGGAAGGATATGTATCCGCCATCTCGGGAAAAGAGACGTCTATTCTTCGGACACTCCAGATCGCTTGTTCACCAAATGTATGTGAGTGGATGAAATGCGAGAATGTCCGAGCGGTTACTAAAATGTCAATAACAATAACGTCTCTTTAATCTTCTTATCTTTTTGGCGGAAACGCAAATTTAAATGTTATCTCGTAGTAAGTCAAGGCTCTTATTAAATTCTAATAAATTTGATAAAAGGCTGTTAAGAGCAGTGAATATAAAAATTCAAATTATTTTAGAAAGTAAGTCATATATAAAAATAATATTCTTTAATATAATGTCTACTAATAAATTACAATAAAAGGTGACAAAAAAGAATTAAAACATAAGCTTGACTATGCTTGATTTATATATTACCGTTATGACACCGTTTATTATTTGTTAAATTCAGAATCTAATCAGCGTTGATAATTGTCAAAATATTAACCGAAACGTTCGTTTTATATTTGTATTTAAAGAGTACTTATGTTTTAATTATTTTTTGTCACCTTTTATTGTAATTTATTAGTAGACATTATATTAAAGAATATTATTTTTATATATGACTTACTTTCTAAAATAATTTGAATTTTTATATTTACTGCTCTTAACAGCCTTTTATCAAATTTATTAAATGTTATCGTTGAATGGAAAAATTAGTATTATTATGTTTAATCATGGATAATTGAATACAACACGACATATGTACCTGTAAAATATTCTATTATCAATTATGCATTGTCGTAATATTGATCTTTTTAAGCATCTATTATCAGTAACTACAAGCACAATATGCCTAACGATTGTTAACATAACTTTAATACATTCTGAAAGTACTTTAGTATGTATATAGTTTACCAATTTGTAATATTTGATATGTTGAATTACGTCGAATAATGTTAAAGTTGTTTAGTGTTAACTTTAGTTATGTAAATTTCTCATTCCGTTTACATATGGATAGAATTTTAATCCAAGGAAAATTGTTTATTGATTATTGATATAGCCAAGTTTATTTTACAACAGAGTAAGTTATTTAAGTTAAAATTGATTTAAATAAAAATTAATGCAGTATTTTCTCAATTAGATCAATTTTACTATCAAATTTAATTTACGGACATGCAAAGTTAATTAAATTTTTTATCCATGAATATATAATATAGAAATATATTTTTTAGGTAAAAATATGTTTTGATTTTTAGAAAAAAATATGACATTAATCATCTCAATTTTTTGGAAAAAAATTGATAAAATTTAGTTTTACTAATATTCGTTTATTCTAGTAAAAACTAAAATACATAAACAAATTTGCAATAAATCCAAATACGATTCTTAACGCCTGTCCATATTTTTTATGATTTTTATTCCGACAATTTGCGATTTCAATCGCCTGGAAAACGACCGACGTTTTCGGGTTGACGTACCTATATTACACCGCAAAACTTTTATCGCGCGTATTCTTTCAAAAATAAAATCGACGATAAAATATACACGTAGAATAAGCGTGGTGGTACAGCATTTCGTGACAATGAAATCGCGTTAATTTTGCGGATACGTCCTGTACGAAGAATTCGTGTCTCGTCTTTCTTCACCTGCGAATAATATCCGCGAAAACTGACGTAAGGATCCAGATGTGTGCCGCACGGAAACGCTTGTCGAACGAAATATCTCTCTCGCCGCAGTTGAAATCCTCAAAGAAATATTTTATAACATCTCTCCGCTGTGCTCGTGCCGGAAATCCGGATATATTCAGCCGTGTTCCATCGTTGCGAATCCTGTTCCTACCTATATCCCCGTGTCTTTCTCTCGTTTTTCGATTATCCACGCGATTGCCACAAAAGGATCGTCCCGACGGTCGAGGAGCATTATTCCTTCGGCGATTACAAGACGGGTCGATGATCGGACATTGTTATAGAAATGTGCGAAAGCAGTTATCGATCGTTTTTCCTGAGCGAACATGGCGAGCAAACATATAATATTTGCTTCAATGGATAAATTTAATTTTTGTGTGTGTAGGAAGAGCTGAAAAAGTTGTGAGAAATGTACGATAACATTTAAAAAATTATTAAAAATTACGGAACATGATACTGTAATGTCGAAGACGTTTTATGTCTTTTAAAGCGAGTTTAAATTTTGCAAAATACTTGAACATAAATTTACAACTTTTATAAATTAATGTGCTTATTTTCCTTTGGCCGACATCTTCTGTGCCAACAAGCACAATAATGGATCGGAAGAGATGCAAACGGGAAAACAATAAGTTTTCGTAAGAAAGCAACGGCGTTCCTTTCAAGCGAGTAAAAGCGACCAGAATTTATTGTGAATAAATCTGCGTTACATGTATTCCGATCTTGTTTAAAATATTTCATCCTACTTTAAATGAAATTTAAAGTAGATATCTCTCTAGGTCCTGACAGAATTGGTTTTTTTTTAAGATTTTGTAACAATTTAATTTTATGTATGTCATTAAATTGAAATTGATCAGATATTGAGGTTCCGTGCATATTTCAATTGGTTTTTCATTAAATTATGTAATTTGTTAAGCATTGCTGCGTATGGTATCATAATAATCTTGCTTAAGAGTAAAACATGCAAAGCTGTAGTGACATCGCAAGTGTTAAGAAAAATGCAGCACGCTATGATATTTAAAATGTTGCATCTTATTTCAGATCAAAATGGGAACGTGTTGGTTCGCAATATGGCTGCTCCTCGTCTGTTTTATCGGTGATGCGCGACCGCAATACAGAGATAAGAACATAAGTGAGTATTTATATCAAAATTTCTGCTATTTAATCACCTCGGTGTGTTAGAAATATAGTAGTAAAAAATAGCACAATAATTGAGATTTTAAAAATTTAATATGAAAATCGTACTTGATATTGGTATACATATGTTTGATATCTAATCGTACAAGGAGTCTTAGCTGATAATTTATATGTATATAAATATCAATGCACGGATATACGTTGATAAAAAATTAGTATACTTATGCAAAACGATAGTTAAACAATGTTCTGATTCAGTTATTTACTGTTTCACTTAATAAATGAGTTGTAACATGTTAAATGAATATATTGATCACACGCGCTATAGAGAGACTGGTAATTCGTCTTACTTCAACTTTAACGAACCATTTTAATCGTGAAAGCAAATCCAGATCTACGATTGCCCGGCTGCACAATGACAGATGATCTTTTGCGCTCCGAGAAATGACATTACTGTAAGAGACTAAGTGCTCGATAAATTACCTTTGCCCAGGCTCTAACTGTCCATCCGTTTTACGTAACTATCATCGAGACAGTCATGCTCAAACGTTTCACTCGTCGTCGCGATAAATTAAGCGGTTAATCGCAGAGAAGAGATGAGCGCGCACAAGCAATTATGCGGCTTGGTGAATGCACATCGCTCGAAAATAACACACCGCGTTTAAACCGGTGTGTTGCGCAAATCGTTGGACATTAAATTCGCGAAATTTGCGCACGCATCGTAATTACTTTTAACTTCCATTCGGCGACTCGTCAAACAAGCAAGCAGTAAGTGTCGTTTCATGATTTAGTCGCGATTCGCAATCGTTGACGCAAAAGTTTAAATGTACTCGTTGGAAGGCTAATTACTCGCGAAATAATTTCGCTTTCGTAAATTTAAATTAATTTACTGTGACAGAACTGCATTTTAGTTTTACAAAAATAATTTACTTTTATAAAATGTGTAATATGTATCTTTTTATATTATACATATAGTTCATTACAGTGTAGTAGAAGAAAGACAATTAAAAATAGAATATTATTCAATAATAATAATTTAACATTGATTGATAATTTTATATGCCATACATATTATTTTAAGTAAATATAAAATTATTAAATTTCAATGATGTGAATAATGAAATAGATCTCGCTGTAACGAGAATTGAAGAATTCGTTAAAATTATTATGATTTTCTTTTATTGTTGTGAAGCTTTCGAGCTGAATTTTGATCGGAAACATACATAAAAAGTCTGTAGTACAGAAGGCCTCATTATACTGATACAAATTTTTACAATATTGATTATTTTCTGTCCTTCTTTTTATGAAACATTGCAAGTTTATAAAATACGTTGTACGACATGATTACGTTAGCTGAATAAAAAAATAATATTTTCCACTTCTGCCTTAATTATGTGTAAAAGTTGCGCGTAATTAATGATCGTCTATCCCCGAGAAAGATTTTCTTTTTATAATTAATTACGTGCTTTTATTCTTCATTTTTTTAAAAACTTTATGGGATAAAGGATTATTGGTTTCAGTCGATTTTGTGGTCATCTTTATTCTTATCATTAATCCTGCCATAACCTTGTTTTTTTTTGCGTCTTATACAAGATAATTTGAAATCAATACGAGTGTTCCTTCGTTGAAATTCTCAACCATGTTTTATGATATCTAATTGCATTTCCGTGTATTTTCCGACAAGAAAAATTTATCGTTCATTGCGACAGTGACTGTAAATAATTAAATCTACATCCTTACTTCGTTCGAAGATCTTTAATTTGTCCGGGAACGATTACTCGGAATTGCGAAGGATGCAGAGTCTTAATGTTTCCTTTTCCCCGGTGCACACAAGAACGCAGGTTCCGCAGGATTAAATCCTTTAGAACCGACACAAAGTTAATTAGAACTACGTGTCGCCATTTACCGATAAGGATTACAACATTCTCCTATATCCTGTGTTCTCTTTGCGGTTTATATCTACGAACGAGACCTAGAAAAATAAATTTAAATTGCACTGTAATTTTAATACACAATTCACGCTATCATTAATAATTCATCAAACATTTATTTATGAGAGAAAGTACAAACTATTTTAAATTTACGTGTAATATTCTACATATGCTTAGAAAAATATAGAAAGAGATACGTAAAAAAAAAAAATATAATTGAATAAATTGAATAATTGAGATAAAAATAAATATTTATATTCTGAGCATACTGGACGAGAAAATCGTTTGCGTTTGAAATGAAGCGCGGTCGATTCTCATATATGTCGTCTTCCAGATCACGGAGCTGCAAAGTTCACCTCCGAGACAGACTATAATGGAGACTAGAATACCATGTCTCGCAGGTAGTTCCTGTAGTTTCCATAAAATTTTTGCAGCTCGAGCGACCGCGAAATGAATACGGCGCGTACAGACATTTTATCCGCTCAATAAACTCGAACCCAATGAAATCGAGAGGCTTTTGAATTCGAGCGAGAGTCCCGACGAATGATACTACGCGAGATTGGAAGCAGATTGGGAGGATACATCAGCGATATACATATATCATATTTTTATATATAAGGAAATTTGAAGTCGCTGATCCCGATCGAATAAGATGAGAAGGATGGTTAAAAGATCAAATTAAGTGAGAATATTGTGCAAAAAAGTTTGAAATGAACATCTCCACCGTGAAAAATCCTGGAGAAATTCTTAGTCGTTCTCTCCTGTATCTGTTACGTTCGAGAAATTCGCTCGCGGACATTATTCATTTTTCGAATTATGGAAATCTCTTATAAGGTATTCAATTCCGCTTATTCTATTAACGATTAAAAATGAAACGTATCTTTATTGAGTTTAAAATGCGTATGATTTGTTTCATTTTTCTAGATTTTTTTCTTGGCATTTAAAAGTAAGAAGAAGTAATTTACTTTTAATATATAACACGAAAATCGATTATTGAGCTCTTATTATATCGAATCTTGATAAATTGTGGTAATATTATTTCAATACAAATTGCACAGAATATTTTTATAATTTTAATGTGATTTGCATTGAAGAAGTGGCATCAAAGTGAGTTGTAACCAAATTAATTAAATTTGTGCACTGTGTGAGTTATTAAATTGTGCAAAATGTCATCGAAAACAAAATAAGCAAGATTTTTTGAAAATACACAGTGATTGCAGAAATCGAGGATGTTGTAGCTAAAATGCTTTCTTCGCGATGGGAGCTTCGGAGTTTGTTAGACTCGTCTAGAAGCATATAATAGGCAATCAGTGTTGGACAGATGTAATTAAAGCGGAATTGAAATCAGGATTTTCCCCTGAGCGAGGCGAGTAAGTTCCCGTCGTTGGAAAATTGGTACCTAATTGATATTCCGATGAAAATTGAAAATCCTATTTTAATGGAAACCGGTGACACTTAATGAGAATCGGAATTTTCATTCTGGCGACGCCCGACACTATGATATCGTCGGATTATAGACTCCCTGTTAATAGACTCCGTAATAATGTAAAAAAGCAATAAAATGTTACAGTCGTAACGATAATCTGCCATCGGCGATCTATGATTTATGCGCACGCTCGAGTAAACGAATCGACATTCAATATGACAAAACCTTGTTTGCAACGTTTGATTAAACTGGCGTATTTAACGTTAACAACATCGACAGCAATACTCTCCTCTCTCTCTCTTTCAAAATTCGTTTCGCAAATAAATCGCGAGGGCAATGATCGTTGACGCATTGCTCATACTGATCACGATTTCATCGGATCATTCCGCTCATTGATTAAGCTTTTGTTTAAACATAGATCGGATTATCCATGAAAATTGCTACCGTTGTTGATCATCTTATACGTGCGACAATAATAAAATAAAATTACCGCGTTTGATTTTATCTTTATTTATGTATATATGCATAGTGAAACATTTTGTGAAACGAAATGTTTATCAGAAATAATTAAATTTTTTATTATTATTTAGATATTATTTACTATTATTATATATATAATATATATTTCATATATAAATTTATTTATGTATATATAATTACATACATATAATATATATTATATGTATAATATATAAAATTATTATATATTATATATTATATATATTATATATTATATATATTATATATATTATATATTATTATATTATATTTAAAATTATTGTTACAATTGTGTAAAGATTTGATATAAAAATGATTATTGCTATTGGCCTTTGGGGAAGCGACTCGCGCAGTACTAAATGAGCCGACATGGGCTTAGCGCTGCGCGTTTAGATAAGATTTTAGTGCGAATCGGATTTGCATCCGGGCGTTTATGGCGCGCCGACATCGCAATCCACGGGGAACGACCGTTCGAATCTATTGCGAGGTATGATTTACGTTACCGCGTACACGCGCGTCTCCCTTTAACGTCAGCGCTGCTCTCTCTCTCTCTCTTCATCCTTGTTCCCTATTCGAACGAAAAAAGGACTATTGTCCACCCCGATGCAATGCCTGGGGGCTGCATTGTACGCGTATAGCTGCGATACCACGATGATTTTGCACTCCACGGTTTCGTCGGCTGAAGCCCGATGTATTTGTTTCGCCTGGTCTGCCAACCGGTTGGACTGTCATTTCAAGGCTTCGCATTCTAATGAGAAAAAAGTAACGACTGCCTAGAAAATGCTACTCGGAAAAATCATAATTAAGATAAAAGAGAGAAAGCTGTTTTAGAGAATGCAAATAGCTTCATAAAGCAATACTTTAATCGATATTTAATCGCGATGTTGCAACTGTCATTTTTTAGCAATCGAAATGAAAACGTAAAAGGCATCTAACATAGAGAAATAGTCATAATCAACGATAATTATGCTTAAACAAGTAATTCTTTTTGCGAAAAAGAATTAAAAAATGAAATTATTAACAAGATATTTCATACTTCTCTTGTAAAATGAATAATATAATATAATAATATAACTTACGGACGAGTGAAAAGCAAATGGAAGCAAAGGGCTTATTATTTGTAATTTAATATTGAAATTACACACTATTGCAGACAGCGAACAATTTCCGGCGGCGAATTGAAAATAGCGATCGCATCGACGCGGTGGGCACAGAATATAGCAATGGTTTTATTTGTGCACGATTTAAATGAAATTTTTATACAAAGTTTTGCCGCGTCTGATTCGCAATGCGGGCAATAAAAGCGGAAGGAGGTCACTGGGAGTCATTCTACGCGGAAGAGTTTAACCTACGAAATATCCGGTAGGAGAACGGACCGATCGCGGAAACCGGAACTTCGGATAATTGCGTCGGCAGGATTGAAGGAAAGTTCGCTGATTTTCCCGAAACGATTGGCCGCGTATATATGTTCTCTCTTACTCTCTCTCTCTCTCTCTCTCTCTCTCTTTCTCGTAACCTCCGGCGCAATCCTTGCGGTCCATACGTTGTGCTTTTATTCGCAACACAAATGTTACAACAGTTTGTACAAAGCATGATAAATATAGCGTATAGAGCTGTTTTAGTTCCTATGCCTCATATTTTTGCCAATTTTCTTTTAATATCAAAGGATTTTTTATTTATTTTTTATGGTTATAGAGAGTCACAAATCTCTTTCAGGATATAAAATCGAAATGTAAAATTAAAAAAGCGACAATTTATTATACATACATATATACATATATTGATTATATATTGATTTATTTTTAAAATACACCATTTGCATGACAATTTCGCGATGTAAGAACAAAGATCTCTGCTTCCCAAAAGTCTGCATTCATGATCAATCGCATTATTCGAATTCAGAAAAAGTACGCAACAATGCTGGCGCTAAACAATAGCCTGTACTTTTTCATAATAATCCGTGTCGGCGCATCGACGCATTAACTAAAAATTATTGCCGCACATCCGCTAATAGACCATCGCTTTAACTCGCAACGTGATATGACACGTAAAAAGGAAAAGCAGATAAATAAAAACAGGAGCAGAGAGTAGATTTACGATCGGGACGCTGATTTATATTTGCATCAAGAGCAGAGCGCAACGATTTTCGCAACTGGGTTTCCTATCCTTTTTCATGTTGTTAACGAGCATAGTATATGTATATTTTGCTCTTCGTGTTTCTCTCGCTTTTCCTATCTAATATTATCTATTACATGTCGAACATGGATAAACGTTCAATTTTATCGCTTGTTTGAAGTGTTTTTTCTCGTTAAAAGTGGATTTTTTAAATAGATTTTTATATATTTAATTGCTTGACTAGTCTGTTATATAAAATTGAAATACAGAAAATACATTTTTGGAAGGTTTTTCCGCTCGATTATTCTCTTCAGTATTACAACGTGCAATACAATGTTTTTTTATTGCTTTTAGAATATCATGTTTTCGATAAATCCAATATATATGCGTTGTACTTTATGGGGATACATTGTATCACTTCAAATTCTTATATATATTTTATTTTCCTATATTTTACACAGCAATTATTATTGGAGATTATATTTATTATTTTCACTAAATTAAAGTATATGTTAATTGCATTTACATTATTTTAATATTACTATTACTAATATACTTTTATGAACTACTTCCTATACTATATGATAAAAATGCTACAAAGATATTCTATTAAACAATGTATACTCTATGCTATTAAATAATGTAATATATTAGAAAAATAATGTATTACACGCACAGAATGTATTAAACGTAATAAGAAAATCGAATATTTTTATTTTTTTAAGAGACCAGTAAAGAGATTATTTAGATATTACACATTGACAGCATAATGATATTTAAATCGCAATTGTACAGTATTGACAAGCAGTCCTTTAAAATGTTCCGAGATGGTAGCAGTTGCATCCTGTACGATAACATATTTCACGCATAATATGATGCTACATTACATGAGTGACGTGCATTATAGGAACTTACATAGTCGGGAAGCGCTTCGTATTTTAGATAGTTTGAAGCCACGAAGTTACCCATGAGACTCATCTACTCGCAAAGCTTTCAAGCAAAATTGCGCAATATTTTCCAAATGTTCAATGTTACTTCTGTCACGTTCTTTATTGCACTATATTAATGAATTTTGACATTGCATCATGTCAATTTAAAAGAAACTCAAGAATTGACATAGTGAATAAATAAAATTAGTTTTCTGTGATTAAAAACTAAGTACAATATTATAACACATCAAAGAATTAAAAATTTATTCATTGTTAATGTGTATACAATTATTATATAATTCATTAACACTATTTTTAATTAGTAACTTATAAAATTGCATTAAAAATAAATGGAAAGCAAGTATTAGTTTTAAATTAATTTAATTTTAGCTGGCATGCTATTTCCTTGAATTGGTAAATTATTAAATTATTATTCAATTACTATGAATAAACGTTACTTACATAAATGTTATGTCATTTTCCTCTTATCAATTTACTTTGTTATTTCATGCTGTGAAATGTTAAATAATTACAGACATTTGCGGAGTTTCTGATGATTGTGCGAAGCTTCCGGATTACGCGCACTTTATCTCCTGATGCTTTTAAGGGACTTTTGTGCGAGACACTGTAACTTTCTATACAATTTCGGAGCCATTAGAACAATATCTCACATTTTATGAGTGTATACGCACTGTGTATACACTCTGGTAGCAGTTCAAACATTTATACTGCGAGCATCAATGTAATTCGCCATGAGGTAAATTTTAAGAATATGTGCGACCGATGTCTGCAACATTTCTCTTACACGGTACGTCGCGTATTAACTTCTCCTCGAAGATTGAAAATTGAATATTTATAGAAGACTAAACATTTGATGTGCCCATGAACGCACTAACTTCACGCATGAATAAATCGTTCATCGAACCCGCGATCGCCATTAATGTTTCATGGGGATTTTATGGACGCGAATTTCCGAAAATATCGTTGAATAACACGTTTTATTTAATTGTGTGCATTTATATGCGATATTGCGCAATCAAATATATTTAATAATACAAATTAAAAATTTTTCTCAGATTACAAATTTAAAGATATTAACAATTGATATATATTTTACTTTAAATCGCCATTGTGTATAACGATTAAATTACGATTTAAAAAATTAGAAAAATATTATTTATTTTTAATATTTTTATTAACTTGAACAAATATATAGTAGTAATAAAATACATATAGTAATAAAATTAGTTATAACAAATTTATAATTTTTTGAATAATTTTATGTTTAGAAAGATTCTTTTGCAATTTTGAACATCTCTCACAAACGACTATATAATAAATATAATAAATTATTTTATAAAAATTAAATAATTTTATCATAATTTTTTTAAATTATCGAGCAATTTACATTGTTATTTCTATCGTAGTAACTTGATAATATATATATATATACTAAAAATATCATAAGAAATTCGATAATGCTTGCAATTAACGGTGCGAAAACAACAATCTTCATCGAATTAATCGAGCTCACAAAGATAGGGGTCGTGAATCGCGTGAAACTCGATCTTTAAAATATATTGAGCACTTATGCGATGTTCGAGCTTTTCACGACTCGTTGAGTTCATTAAATTCAAGCGAAACCCCGGACGTAAATACTGAAAGAAGGCCGCGCTACGTTATTCTGCGACATTTCGAAATCCTGAAACGGCCGGTCGTTAAACGGAAAACTGCTCTCAATGCGCGCACACGTACACATACGTATTACACGACACCCCATCTTACTTATATACGTGCATACACACACGTACTTTCTACATAGATGCGGGAGTAATCTTGCGCCGATGCTGATATGGACCCAGATCGGAAGCTCTTCCTCCTTCCACCGTACTTTATGAAAAAAGATAGCACTCGCATATGAAAGCCGACGTGTCGTTTGATACTTTCATATTCGTAATCATTTGGCGAGTGTAACGCGGTATATGGTCAGTTTACTCTGCGCATCGTGAATTTTTATTTGTTGGGAAAACATCACCGGGTCTCTTATTTGTTTCCTCGCTTCCTATATACCTTCTATTTTGTTTCTCTTTTTTACAAAAAATATTTACAGTGAAACCAGGAATCAAATATAGTTGAAGAATGCCATCTCAATTGTTTGCAATTAATTTTCGAAAATAAAATGAAGTAAATAAAATACTAAAATGGATATTGTAAGAAAAAATACAATATGTAGGATACGTATATATGCATATAAAATTCTTCTTTTTAATATAAATTTTACATTGTTTAATCAAATATAATTATTAAGAGAATAATATTAGAATGAGAAAAAATTTATTACTTTTAAATCTAAAAAAAAAAATTACTCAAGATTAGAGGAATACATTGCAAAAAAAGCGTCTATTTTGCTTAACTAGTGAACTCGATACATCACTCTTTTATATATAAAATTCGGAAAGAATAGCAAAAATGCCAATATGGCAGTTTTACAAAAGAAAGGAAAAAGCAGACAATATTGGCTGCAGTAATTCCACAGGGGCGTCTTTATTCCTCTTCCATTCTTACCCTCGCGTTACGCATATCGAAACAAAATTGAGTTTTGTATGAAAAGATTTCGTGGTCTTTCGCTACATCACATGAATGGTGAAAATTTCTATTTGCACTACAATATTTAATTTGTTCTTTTATTGAAGTGAATATAAAATAAATTATTTATAAAAATATACGCAGTGCACAGAATTATTAACGATAATTACGAATACGATTTTCTTGACATTAAAAATAATAGAGTTTACATTATTTACAGAATATTTAGAATAATGAGATTAATAGATCTTGTAGATCATGATGCTTTAATTGGTAAAATTAAAATAATTATAGCATGTAGAAAAAAATAACAAAGAAAATTTTATAGCATTTATAATTTTATCAAAAATGATAAATTATCACGTATTGATATGATAATAACAATATAATGCTTTATAACATTCAATTTTTTATTTTGATTGTTGTTATAAAAATGCTTTGTTAGCATACACTTTCTTATATTTTTCATTCTACGCCTTTCAATGCGAGATATCTTTGCAAAGAAGCTTTTCGCGCGATCGCTTCCAATTATGTGAAAAAATCTGCCAATTATAGTAGATGTATTCGAATTGCGTCTACTGCATTATGCAACAGTAGCAAGTGCTCGATAAGCACCCGGCAATAGGAATCAGTTCAATAGAAAACTTGCAAATCATCTATAATATGATCTTTATTTTCACGATATCGTTCTTGACAAAGACGTATTCAAAAAAATAAAAATCGAAAGAAATAAAATTAATAAGTGAAAGTAAAAAGAAATAAAAAAAATCCTTTTCTTAATTTAAAAATAAAAAGAAATTAAAAATTAAAAATTCTTATAAAAAACAAATTTTTCAAATCTTTTTAGCTTATTTTTTTCAAAATACTTAAAAAATGTTTTGTCAGTTTACACAATAATGAGATTGTTTATCTTAGTACTTGTCTTCGAAAAATGCAGACATAAATTGTAGATTGTAGCAGCAGGAATTCCAGCAGAAAAGGTCGACTTTGTAAAATACGGTGAAATAAGCGCGATTGGATTAAACAAGCGGCAACATACACGCGAATAGGCAAGAGCTCATTCTTATTTCTGGCAAGGTTCGCTGCGCATTGTTCGCAAAATGGAAATGAAGCCAAGAGTAATTTGCGTTTGAATGACCGCCCTTACCGCGCCTTATTCATTTTCTCCATTCATTTCTGATATCCCCGGTTCTGTCTTTTTACCGACTACCTTTTACCGCAAAACCGATCGTTGACAGAGTAATCCAGACTCGAGTAGAAGTAGTTCTTTGGAGTGTCTTCTCATTCTTTCTACTGATTGTTCTTTATTTAATCGTGGCCTCCTTCAGAAATTAACAGTTACAATAATAGTTATAATAATAATTATATAACAATTAATAATTATAGAAATTGGAAATGTGTCACATTGATTTTTTTCTAAAATAATAATATAAATTAATAACAAACAAAATTTATAAATGTATATCAATTTTAATTTATGCAATCTTAAAATCTCAAAATTATAAAATATATGGAAAAAAACAACTTACAGAATTTTTCAGTAATGTAATATTGGAAAAATAACAAACCGTTGAAACAAGACGTAGATTTTTTCGACAAGAGCAATAACTTCATTGTGAAGCGCGTAATATTACTTGACAATTGGCGACAAATGGATATTGTGATGTAACATAAACATGACATTCACGGCATCAATTATCGAAAAATTATTCATCGTGTAGTGCGTTATCTCTGCATCTCAATGATGCATTTTACAACATTTGCTGCATTTATTTTACTTTTACACTGAAAATCGGCGTATGCAAGCGCAGGAATAAAGAATAAAATAATATTCGATCGGTTGAAAGAAAACCTCATACGATGACGCTAAATGCAGTAATGAAAATTTGACGAGAATGAAATATTGGTTCGTATTTATAGGGAAAGAATGCACAATTAATGCAAGAATTAGTTTCTTGTTCGATGGAAAAATGTGTAAAATGTAAGCATCGAAAATTTATCAAAACTTCATTTAACTTCAAATATATTTGATAAAAAAATATAAAATTGAGCCTTACCGCGGAGATTGTGCTTTAATATTAAACTTTTATTTTTCATTCACATTCACATTATTTTGTATTAAGTAGATCCACATAATTACTTCGAACAACAATTTATTTTAAAAGTGTTTGATATAAATTAGAAAACTTTTTTATTATTTTGGAGAATTTCTTTAAAATCTTGAACTTAAATTAAAACAATATTGTTTATTCTAATTACATTTTATTAATAAATATTTCTTATTAAAAAACAGGATTTTAGATGTTATGATATCGAAAGATTTACGTTTTTCTTTTGCAAGAAAATTTATTTGCCAGTGCTTATATAATTGAGAAGACGAGATTCTCCTTGAGATTTCGTCTTTGATCTTCTATGCGGTTCCAGGGGCACATTCGGGTCACTGACTGTCCTTTCGAGGACATTACGTCAACCACGCGTGTAGAAACGGACGAGAATACGAAGCCTTAGAGCAACGACGTCTTTCAGGGTCGCGAGTCTCGTTTAAATTCTGTATTAATTAAACTCGAATTCCATTTGCCTGCCGAATAGCTGTTCAATTAAATATTAAATTGAACCTGTTTTTTCTTTGGTATTAATAAATTGCATCGTTATGCACATTTTCTAATTATTTATGATATTTTAATAAAATTGAGATATGCATAAATTAGAATTATTTGATAATTTAAAAAAATGTGGAATGCAATTGAACGAGATAAACGAGATGTTTATTTGACAATTTTATGTTAAATAAATATATTACATGACAAATTTTATTAAACATATGATTATGCAGACTACATATAAATGATATATATATATTATATATTTTGTGAATAAAACATATGTGTAGCGCATGAAAGTGTGCTATAAATTTTTCGTTGCGCGTAAATATGTCAATATAATAATTTAATATTGATAAAAGCAGCATTTTAAATCTTTGAATTGCATTTATATATAATATAATTATCCTTTTTTATGAGCAGCCATAAATATTATCGGTATTTAAACTTGATCATTTATACACACACAAACAGATTATTTTAATAACTCTCTGTAATAACATAATAATAATAATAATAATAATACGCGGCTAATAAATAAATATTTGATGAACGATTTTATGATTGCATTTTGCTAAATAATGTTATTGAAAAAGCTCATGAATCCGATATATTTTATGCGAATTCTTCTCGACGTTTCTCCAAGTGGCATGCAATTTCACAGGACCGAGACGCTCCTCTAATGCACTCGCGCAATTATGAAATCTCGAGTCTCGTACGACGTGCGGAAACGCGAGGAGCAAGAAACTCAGACGGGAAATCTCTGCTCTTCCAACGAAATTCCCTTTGTCCGAGAGAACGACATAAGAAGTCGTGAGTGGCCGACTTGACAAATTATTGTCAGTCGCATTCGAGCCACTCTACCGCTTCTTTCCTGTCAAACTGCAAAATGGGAACGTATATCAGAAGAGCGGGCGCACACATTAAACACATACGTACACATACATGTACATAGAACACACAGACGCTTTCCTTCGGAAACGCCATTGCGCTGAAATATTGGGCCGGGTTTGCCGTGTGCGTTTAAGTTATACTTACATTAGTATTTTACGACGGAAGTTTCGTGATATGGAATTTTCTCTGCCAAATAATATAATGTGCGTGCGTAATCAATTATTAATATCTATAATAATTTTATAGGATTATTATAATATTCGCTAGAAAATTCAGTTACGTGTGTATTTGTTAAATTAAAACAAAATTCAGTAAAAGAAAAATCAAAGCATACTATTGTATTTTTATTATAAATGTAATGTGTCTGTTCGATTATATATACGTAAACAATATTATACATTATTATAAATATTACATATCAATATCAGAATCGTATTAATTATTTATCTCGTCAATGTAATAATTCTTATATTTAAATTTTATTTTATTTTTATTTATAACTTTTGCGTTTTTACATAATAGTTTACGTTATATAATGTTGCTTAGAATAGGTAGAATACAATATGTTTGTAAATTATAAAAAATTGAAGCGTATGTAACTGTCATGTAATTCTCATTATATCATTAGGTTAAGAGAGATGTTTTAAAACAGCTTCGAGAGAAGATTAGCTTTTCATTTTTCTTACGCGAAAGATTTGAAAAGACATTTATGAGCAGCATCGTTATTGACGGCAAGAACGTGCCTCGAACCTCATGTACGATACACTGTCTCTATGTTTACCATTACTTAAAGCACTTGTCACGTACGGGAACTCGCGTATATACGAAACGCTCGGAGTTTACACAGGATCTTTCGCTATTTACGCCGTATAAATCTCGAAACACTGTGCTTTTCTTGGGTACGAAAACGTAGTCTCGAAAGTACGTATCCAAACACACCATCACCGTTTGTCGGCTCCTTCGCTCGTACCGGAAGCAAATGGCCCGTTTCAACCGGTTTCAGCGAATGCATTCAAATCCATCGCATTGAGCAAGCAAAAGACAGAGGAAATCCGATAAAAGAAACATCACGTCTCATTTAGCAATCTTCCTAAACTCATTTGCGCAATATAATATGGATCATTATTTTTAAAAATAATGAAAAATATTTTTTAAACTTTTTTTAACAAACGAATTGTAATGTACGTGTGTTACAAATCTTACTACTAAATCGTGTCTCTCACGTGAAATTTTACGCCTTTTTAATGCGCAGGATTCCGTGGTCGATCGATGTGAAGCTCGCACGATTGAAACGAAATTCATACGAACGCACTTCGTTGGAATAGGTAATCGAACAGCTTGATTTCTCTCTTTGCAAGTCAAGCAGTCACGTTTGCTTCACGCGAATCGCTCTCGTACT
Source organism: Nylanderia fulva (assembly GCF_048542155.1). Taxonomy (NCBI): domain Eukaryota; kingdom Metazoa; phylum Arthropoda; class Insecta; order Hymenoptera; family Formicidae; genus Nylanderia; species Nylanderia fulva. Next base: position 1,046,376 of record NW_028189518.1, read on the forward strand.
GCTTTTTTTCTTCACGATCCAATCTAATGCCTTATATTTTTCACGAATCACGTCATTTCGAAAAACAAATCAATAACAACGCACAAATATATAATATTGAGTTTATTTAATTGAATTATTTATATCTTCTACGAGAGAAGTATCTTTTTATATCCTTACAATTCCACTGAAACGGATAGCAGCCTCGTGTCATAAATTATTTTGTATCATTGCTGGTCGATGCTCTCCGGTACTACCCCCATAACTCCCTATAATAGGATAACATTGACTCCGACGCAATAATAGCTCGCGTTCAATCGACGGGGTTTTTACTAGACTGCGTTCGTTCGTGTTTCAGAATTTAGATTCAATTACGGTAAAAGCGGTATCGCGTACACCACTCTCTATATACGTTATACGGGCGCACTAATCTTAAAATCGTATAAAACATTCAGAAGATCCATCGAGGAAATAGTCCGGGAAACGTTAGTTCCGAAAGTCATTGAATTATGAAGCCGGGACAATGGATCGCAGGAGTGAAAGGACAGAGAGAGAGAAACGGCTGGTTTCCGCGGGCCGGATGAGAAACGCGAAACTTGCAAATCAGTTGAAGAACGAGCATCCTGCATCTCTTCGTTTTAACGCGTGGCCCTTTCTCGAGCTTGATCTCAAAAGAGAGAGAGTCGAGGGTTTATTAAATCGCTCCCGGGAACACTCACGTTTCGCCGATCAGCTGTAACGATTTCTCTCCCGACTTGGCGACGAATCGATCTTGCGAATCTCTCGAAGGGAATATCCAACGCGAGAGAAAACGGGAAGTTTTTCGTCGAATTTTCCACTTGAATTGGGATTCCGAGGGAGGAGCGAAAGAGTTTCTGGGAGTCCTCCCTTTCTCCGTTTAGATTCTCCGTTCGGCAATTTCGAAAAAAACTTTCGTTCGGACTTTGCGATCTCTTTCCCGGCTTGCGTCGTTTCTGTGGTCGATCTTGAATTTCGGCACGTCGGTCATTTTGGGACGCCCGATTTTTGCAGTTTCTGCAGAATTTCGTTGATACTCTCAAGGAAAGCGATTTGCACTTGAGAAATTGTAGATATGTGTTCTAAGGATGGCGGATTGCCAAGAATATGAATCTAACGCAAATATCATTTCGGGAAGAAAATTAATATACTTGTTAATTATCGACCTGCTTAAAAACTCATCGTTGCATCTTTATTCTTATAAATATGTAAATATGCCTTGTGTGCTTTAAAAAGTGTTAATCAAAGGTGTTTTAAAATTTATATGAAAATATTAATGTTGCATTGACATAATTATGATATATCGATGATTGACTTACTGAATTTACTTTTGCATCTATTTTCGTATTTGTATTATTAATGTAGCTTATAACCTTGCTCTTTTCTCCTTTTACTTATTACACTGTCAGTTTCAGAGCAAACCCCTTTTATGGTTGTTTATTTATAGCAGTGTTTTTCAATTTTCCTGCTATTATTTACACAGAAATATGATATTCAATTTCTTCTCTCCTCTACATCGTAATACTTACAAGTTCTGTGTACTTCAGTTTCTCCAGAATTATGTACATATATATTAATGCTACAAATAAGACATTCTTGAATATTTTATCTTGTTTATTTATAATTAATAAATAGTAATTATATTTTATTTAGAAATTAATTAAGAAATTTACAATATATGAATACAATTAATATATAAGTATTTACAATACATAAATAATAGAGAAAGATTGCTATTTTGAAATGTATTTTACACAATGTTTAATTTCTTACTAATTATTTATTAAAAAAGAAATGTGTAATTATCAACATCTTTTTATAATTTCAAATTGAAATCGGTCGAATTTTTCACCAAGTTTATGTCAAATTTGAGAATTTCCAAATTCTTCTGCTTGCTTTTGCGCTTTCTTTGCTGTTCCAATATATCGTGAATTTTTCTTTCCGAACGTTTCATTTCTATAGCGACGCAGTCGACTGGGATAATTTTTTTGCTTCAGAAGAAAATATTTCGAATTTCTCAGCTCGCGACGCGCATCTCGCACTATTTTATTCTTTCTCGATATAAATTCTCTATATTATACCAAAGGACGATATATCCTCATTTTCCCTTGAAAATGCTTTGCTTGTTTTTCACAAAGCGATTGAAATTCCTTGTCAGAGAGAGGCTCCTCGTTATTCGATCTCTATCACGAATTCTTTAGTGATGTCGATCCCCCGCGGTTTCTTCGGCGTGAAATTCGCCTTGTCTAAAAAGACATCTCTCAGTTGGAGAAATTCGCATATCGGCGGTGGTTTTCCACGGATCTGCATCTCTCGGTCGAGAACGTCGCTAAATTCCTCTCGATGTGAATCTCGTGCTGAATCTGCAAAGAAATCCGTTCAATCCATTGCGTGGCGTGACCTGTACCCTTCTATAATTTCTTTTCTACTCTTTATTTTCACAGCTGAATCGAAAATTCCCTTCCACAGTGCCTGTCCCGTAGAATCAATTCCTCGATGATGCTTTTCACGCCTTTGAGCTCTCTATTTCACGATTCGCTCGTTCCAATTTAGACTCAATGTTAAAAACTATCGATTCTTGAGATGCAGTAATTTTGCGATAATTTCGAAGATTTAGTTTTTAGATACTCAAAGCGTTTTCGATAAAGTTCAATAGTAAGATCGCAGAATTTTTAGCGTGACAAAAAATAAAATTCTTTTGGCGGAAACATTTTGCATTGGGGGATTGCATATACTTACTCCTGGGTTTTTTTTCGTTTATGTAAATGAAAATAATTATTTTCATCCATTTGCAATATTTTGATGCGTGACAGGTTTTTATTTTTTTCTAATAATATATCGAGTAGTGTTTTACGTGTTATCTTGCGGAGAGAGAGAGAAACGCACAAATTTTTCTAATTGTCGTAACTCGCGTCAAATATTAGTTTTGGTCGTGTTTGGTTTTCATATCAAAACTGGAACGAAAAATTCGGATGATACGCTATTATTACCGCTTCTGTTGGATATTTTCTAAATATTTGTTTTGGTATTCGATATATTTTTCACGATTTTCTCCACAATTTATCAGTAACATTCAAGTCTTTGTTCTGCATAAAATGTGATATATTTTATATCTAAAATACAAATAGAGAATACAAAAATGCATATAGAAAAAAATTTTATTTATTCAATCAAAATAGTTCATTAATAAGTCAGAGTCGAACATGTTGTAATAACAAAATATTGATTAGACTAAAATAAATTACAGACTAAAAATAAAATATTATTAATTATTAATCATCTCTGATAGAAAAATACAAATTACGTGGCAAACATTAAATTGTCAATTATTTTAATGCACGCTCGCCGAATTAGCTTACGCGTGAAGGCAAGGATAACAAGATATATTTTCGCGCAAGGCAAAACGATCCCGACGATGATTCTGAAAATCCTTGGTCGAGGCGTCACCTTCCGTGCCGGAAGGTTGATCCTTTGCGGTCAACTCAAGCGTACATTTTCCAGCTCTGGCGCGAAATATAACAAGAAAACAGAGCAAACTCGTATATGGCAAGCCGGTTTGCTAACTGCTTTTTCATATAATAGGATTAGCGTTTGTTTGCGCGATTTAATTTAACGCAAAACCGCTGTGCGGGATAACAGTTTGACGAGCAAGTTTTCGTCCAGCAAAAAGGATCGAGGTGAAAACGGCAAAGAGAAGAAATGATAGGATTCGCGCAATACAATCGATCCCATTCAATTACGAAACAGCCACAGTAGCGAGCAAGTTTATACGAGAAGGAATCGATGTAATTGCACTCATCCTTGGTGCTGGATTACGCCGAAAATTGGATTCTTTGCCGCTGCAAATCCTTTAACAGCTTCCACGACTTTGTCGCTTAGTTCACCGCACCTTCAATCATCCGTTTTCGTGTTACCTTTGAACTTTTGTATAATTTAATTAACAACATCCTGATAAAATTAACAGGTAGAACGCTTCAACCGTTTAAATTTTAATTATAGAAAATTCAAAAATATGTACAATAATTAATTGAATGTAAAAATATTTGTTGTTATAAATGTTTTGAATATTATATATATTTAATAATTATTATATGAAATGCTTGATATTTTTGTTTGAATTTGCATTTTATATTACAATAAATTAATCTGTATATACAATTTAAAAAAAAAAAAATATAATAATTTTAATAAAAAATGTTTAATATTTTAATTAATGCTTTAATAAAAACATAATGTGAAACAGAGATTATTATCCGCAGTACACATGTATATGATGTATACTTTAATTGAAGAATTTTTCAAGAAAGCTAATAAATAAAGATATAATTAATAAATTTCGATATAAGAAAACTCTATAATAAATTTGGATTTCAACATAAAGCCTTCAAAAACTCATTGACATTTTTGAAATTTTATTTTGCAATTTGCAACAATTTGCATAATTGAAATTATACGATATTAACGATTTTTTTTTATTTCTGCATGCGTCACAATCGATGGCAATCCAATGCTAATTAATCCATGCTTAATCTCGACAGCAAGTTGTGAATAGAGCATGAATTTTTTTATCTCATCGGCATATATCCATGAATCGTATTTACATCGAGGCTGAGCGATGATACGCGAACGCTCTTCAACATCAAACGCAGACGAGACTGGGACACTCTAATGAAGCGTTCTGTGGGTTCGAGTGTTCCGCCATATGTTGCTTCTACATTACGAGCACGCTCACATTGGTTGAGATTGAATTAAAGGCGATTGGTTGCTTGTTTAATCATTATAAATACCGTTTTTTAATATATTGTACAGCAGTTGTAAGCATAATTTTTTTGCAACTTTATGTGCACTTTGATTTGGAAATAATTTCTGCTTCATTTGCTAGCTAAAAGAATTGTTCTTGTCATCTTCATTATTATTATTATCATCGACAATAATATTAAAAATTATTTAAGAATTTTATTTTCTCTATAAAATCCATGTTATATTTATACTATTATTTAATACCGATAATAATATTGAAATAATTTAAAGTCTCTGGAAAAAACCTTAATTATAAAATACTGAACATGAATGTTTTTCCGGAACTAACGAATGCACGTTAATCTATCGATCTCTCTACAACCGACACAAACACAAGAGATCGGTTCGTCACCGAAATCCTGATCAGGGCATGGATTACATACATTCTTATACTTGCACAAGTGACTTGCATCAACTCGCACATGACACAAGAGGAAGGACTTCTCGACCATCGATGCTCTCGAGTCGAGTTTCTTCAAGTTCCTTTGGTTCCTTGATCTCGCGAAAGAGAATACCTGCGTACGTCGCACACGGAAAAACAAGAGAAAATTGATAATAAGAAACAAAGAATGAACAATAAGAGACGGAAAATAATACGAACGGCAAGAGCAGATGAGACGAGACGAGAGAGCAACAAGTATAAGAATAAGAAACGCTAAAAAATATAAGAAAGATATAAGGATCGAGCGGGATGGATGGTATCGTAAGATCGGGAAGATGTTGTCGACTGATCACGAGAGCGAGTCTCTCTTTCTGTCTTCCAGGCGCGGTGGAGACAGACGCGGTACAGGCGCTCTTGGCTCGCTATCTTCAGCGTCGCCTTCAGGGCTCTCAGCTGTCGACGCCGCCGCCGCCCTCGGTCCTCTTCAGTAACGATCATCGGGCCCGGGTCCGACAGGCCATCCAGCAGAGGAGCCTGACCGGCAATGCTCTCTCGCGAAATGTCAGCGACAAGGACGGGGATCGAAACCCCGGAGTCCCTGAGGACTACGACGATTACGAAGATGACCTCGAGGGCTACGAGGACAGCGAGAGGAGCAGAACCAGATTCGATCTTCTGGCTGGTAAATCGCGACTCACCTTGAAACCAATAACGACCACCGGTATAGGGAGAGGCTTATCGTTCCGTTAATTAACGTTTTGTTTTTTTTTTTTTTTTTTTTTTTTTACATGGCAAACGAGATTCCTTTTCTGCGTTGGTAGGAAAGAGAAAGAAGGAGAGAGAGAGAGAACTATGGAATGCTTTTAAACTGATATGATGATATATAGATTGGGTTTCTTCTAGATTGAAGGTAGAACAGTAAACAGATATGCAACATTAATATATCAAAGAAATTATAGTTATATGAAATCACAGTAAAAGAGATATTAAAATATTTCTTAAAACAATAAGCAACAATACTGCAATTTTGACTATATCCTTTGAAACTGCAGTTTTGCAAATATTTTATCTGATGGTTTGATAAAAAGATTTTTTTAATATGCACAATTAATTCTCGCAATAATACCCGTTATGTGAATTATAAGAAATTCATCAAAGATAATGCGCATGCAAATTTTCGCTATGTGGTTTTGATTCCATCAATGGAGCAAAATTATTATTATGCACTCGACTGTAATGCAGTGACATGGGTTTATGGAAGCATGCATTGACGTCACGATGCTCCCCGCTTCTGTTTCGAGCTTGAATCGCGTTGAACCGTGGTAAATCGTTCAGGATCGAGCATAGAACTGCATTAACGGCATGCTCTAGAACGCAAAATCGTGTCACTACACGATTTTACTATCACCAATACCAATCTATCGATTTTGACGATTTAACATAATTTTTATGTAATACTGGAACTCTTATGTAAATCTAGTAATTTTTAAAATTTTAAGCCGATCAATACATTAGAATATCACGATAATAAAAATGATTATTATTTAAAAGCACAGATAACAAGCAAACAACTGAAGTAACTGTGTATATATACATTTATGGAATTGAGACTTTTGTACTTTATTGTACGTCGAATAGTGATTTATAATATACTTTTATGAATCCCCGTCATTCAGTGAGAAAATATGTTTCTGACATATAAGAAGATAACATTATTATGAAACGTAATGGAACATTTGAAAGCTAGAAACAATATTTATCCTGATATCTGTCTGGAATTGTTAGATAAAGGAATACAGAGAGCTGGAAAATCCGGGTAAAATACGAGAAATAAGCAATACGGACAGAATGGCGATGAAAGTTTGGCAGTAAAGTAAAATTGAATAGAATCGACATAGAGCTTTACCTTGTCCGATTTTCTGTTTCAAAGCTTTGACGCAGCTTTCGTAACCGCAAAGTAGGAATGAATTTTTTGGTCCTAGTATAATATCTACTTTAGTAATTTATTTCGCAAAGGTTTGGATAATATTTTAATTTCTTGTATTTATAGAAAAAAATTATTTTAAATAATTCCAGTACTTCTCTGAAATTTTATATACTTGTTTATTTGATATTATGCAAAAATCGGCAACAGATATTAATTTATACATTTTTGATAATTCATCGATATTGAATATATATAGTAAATAATTCAAAGATTTATATAGGTAATCTGAAAAATTTTCTTAATTTCAAAGAATACAATATTGTATTTTCATATTATATGAAATATGTGTTTTATAATGTTTAATATAATTTTATAATGTGTTTTATAATAGTTCTGCAGCAAAAAGATTAATTCAAAAAAATATATCTAAAGTGGTGAGAGAGAAGTAAATTTATATGATTTAAATTGAAATAATTTTTATTTTTAGTAAGTTGATATATAAATTTTTAATACAACTTGAATATTGCAACATATTATATTAAAGTAAATTCAATTCAATTTTCATTAACATATAGAAAACGACCGAAAACATGATTCGATTTTGTCTTTGGTAAAGAAATTTAACTTTGGTTATTACTATAGAATAGTTTCTTTAGTTTAACAGTATATTGTGAATTTCGGTAAATAAAAACTTTGTTTCAGAGTAACAAAAACTTTGAGATAATGGAATGTACACATACAGTGATTGAAAGGTTAACTCAGTAAAATCAACTTCCGAAGATTTTTCCAAAAAAATATCTGTATATATAACGTTGTTTGTACAATTTTGTAAAAATTATTGTATAATATAATATTATAATAATATAATAATATAATAATTGAAGATCAATATATATAAATATATTATCGTCATTCTAATCAATGCAGTCTATGTTTGTTTGTTTCGGTTATTTGAAAGTGTCGACAAATTGACATGTAAAATATATGGTGTTTGTTGCTGAATGCAGACAAACAACTGTCACTCGCGAATAGTTCGAGAGATGCGCGGCGACATAATGGGGACAGTGTGGAGTAAAACCGAAATTATCGACACTTTCCGCATATTGTGTCAATATTTTTCCTTTTCGCCTACTTGTCGTTTCTTTTCTCTTTTTGTTGCGGAGTGATTTCACGAACGCAATTTTCTTTTTTACCGTACGACGATTTAACTCCGTGAATTCGATATTCCATCGGCCGCGCTGTCGTGGATTTAATTGAGCACAAGGGGTTTCGATATTCGTCGAATGCAATATGCAATCGAGCGACCTATCCAATCAAATCCTCGTATGCTATCGACTGCACTCCGACGCGGCGACAGACTCTTGATAAGTTTTATCCGTTGCTTGTCCATACTTGCATTGTGATTTCTTCTCGTCTTGTCGTCTTGAATTTTATTAAAACATGTGTTTTCCTCATTTTACACTTTTTATCTGAAATTTTGGTTTGTTATATATTTTTTGCAATAGAATTATAATTAAATATTATGTCATGTATTAGATCAATGAATCAATCTCTTATAAACATGATAGCAAAGAAGACTTTATGTGTACACATAAATGTTTATTAAATTAATAAATTTGACAAATGACTTAAGCTCGTATTATACAATTAACAGATTTATTTCGAAGGCTTTAACGAGCAAGAATAAAAGAGAAGAAAATACGAGCATAAAATACTTAGTTAAAAAGTTGTTACAACTGGTATCATAAATTAATAACGCAAACTACAAATTCAGATATACATAATAAAATAAAAATCCGCGATTGTATAGTTTGCGTTATTAATTCATGATATCAGTTGTAACAACTTTGTAATTAATTGTAAGTATTTTATATTCTTGCTCGTTAAGGCCTAAAAATAAATCTGTTTATTTATTAAATTAATTTTATAAATAATACATTTCTGTGTGTCGAACTTAATGATTTCAAGGCGTAAACATCTCTAATGTGCTTGTTTAAAGGCTATTATGAACATCCACAAGCTATCGACTTTACGCGCCATTTGGTTTGCCGAATGGACCCCGTTTAAAATTTAAACTTGCATCTCGATCCTTTTCCATGTTTGTCGTTCTTGCTGCACCCTTCGCTGAGCCGTTCTTTTCTTTTTTAATCGACACCAAAACGGAAACAAATATCGAGGTGTGTTTGGTGTATTTGCCAATTTTAGGTTTGCAGTCGAGGCAGAAAGAGAGAGTGCAAAAAAATGTAAATATATATGCAAAATTGATGAAACGATAAAAAAAAATAAAAATAGCATCAAAGAGAAAAATGTGATAAATGAAACATGTAGTTTATTATGACTGATGGCCATCGTAATTAATGTTTAACATTGATCGTCATTTTACAAGAAAATGCATTTTAAACTTTTCAAAATATATTCAAAAAATTATATTAAATATAATACTTCCGTGCGTTGCATATTAAATTTTTATTTAAAAAAGGTACTATTTGTTTTATTGAGATTCACTCCTTGTTCTATTTCGCTTTTACTAGCCTTTTACATACGAATTTGAATTTATAATCAGAGTTTTATTGATTTAAATATTTAAAACAGAAATTAATTCACACAAAAATAAATCAATAAATCGTCAGATGAAAAATTGCTCGATGATTTTAAAATATGTATAAAATTTATTTTTACATTTTCTACTTTGTTCAATTTAATATATATTTCTGCAATTATGTGGAACTGAATATTCACACGCAGATTTCATTATTTGTTAAAACTTGATTAAAAAATCGAAACATCGATGACTGAAAAATGAAATTAAATAATCGTTAAAAACTGAACTGGAATTTCAAGCTAAGAATGCTTAAAGTCACGTTAACATTTGCCATCAGCGTGAGCCAACAGGCTTAAGACAATGCTGTCGATATTTCAAGCACAAAAGCTTGAAAGGTGTGCTTTTATATGCACCCAACTTGACAAGGATATCGCACGTTTGTTTCTCGATATACAGGATGTCAGAAACACGAAGACCCGTTTTGCCAAGAGCCTTCCGTTTATTTTTTTTTCTCACACGATTATTTCTGTGATCCTACGATGCTCTTGGAAAGGAAACGAGAGCGAGAGACGAATTGCGAAGAGAGATGAAAGGAATTGTCAACGGTGCTTAAGATATCAGTGCGATGGACCGCGTTGTCTCTCAAAGGGGAACGTTTGCGCAGAGGTCATGTAAATATCCCCAAACGTCCGCTGTGGAACAGCTTGACAAAGACAAATAATACACGGCGCGTTCGCAGGTGCATCCCATTCATGCAAATTTTTATGAAATTTTCATGAAGCGGACTCGTCGCAACACGCAAAGTTTGAGCGCGATGTCGAGTAAGGCTTGTTCTTCAAGTACCGAAGTACGCTGTACTAATCCGACGCTGCTTAAACGATTACACACAATTGCAAACGCCATCTCAAGCATTTTCGAAAATGCCATTTGTCTCTGTCATAGGGTTTATTGGCTCTATATACGGCCGCGTGTTTGTTGTTACGAGATATCCGCAATAATCAAGATCGACGATTTACTATCCTATAGTTAGCGAATAAATAAAGAATAGAAGAATCAGTACAATTTATATGTATATACATATATTGAGATATATGAATTTAATGTAAAAATCACATTGCACTGTCAATAAGAAAATATCACAACTGCATAAACTTCTCACTAAAGCTAACAAATATCTGAAGTAATTTTGTTAATTAACAATGTAAACTTTTCAGAATTCTCTATTGAACTGCACTACAATGTTTTTTAATTAAAAAAATAATAAATTTTCGAAATCTATTAAATGAAATATTTGTATTTCTCCATCAATCATATATAATAATTATTTAATAAATTAAATAAGACGTCTTTTTTATTTTTTATTACAATATATATATTCCCTTGAATTTCTTAGAAAAAAATTTATAAAAAAAATTACGTTCGCATTTAAGAAATAGGATGAAAAATAAGTTATATAATGATCTCGAACTAATAAACAGTGAGGGTGAGAGACAGAAAGGGAGAGGGAGAGAAAAGGGGGAGAACATCTTTCAATTGCGAAAGTGAGCAATACATCATTCTATTGTTGTGCGTGCGAACAATCTCGTCAACGGCACTGGCAGAACGCGCGCGCGTGTTTCGTGTTATCTGGATTTTTTCCGGAAGTCCAGACAGGTCAATTCGTCGCCCATATAAAACGTTGAGCGTTGTACTACATTTGCGCGACGCAAACAAAACGCGGACGAGGCTCGGCGAGGAGGAATCGCGAAAGCGAAATTGCGAGGGCGAGAATGCGAGCACGCTCGCTCGCGCGCGCTCGTTTCGATATTTGTCCGACAATTGTCTACTCCCGCGTTATTGTTCCGTCGACGCAGCGTCGACAGAAATTATCAAGTCTTTTGAATAACGTACAGCAATCGATATCGCCATCGCGCATCGCGCTTTTGTCGCGCGTCCGTGAAAGCGATCACAGTGCATTAAATTAAAGCCGTGCGTTCGTGTAACGTAGGCAGAACCAACCCTTAGAGTTTACAGAACATGCTCGGAGCAGATGCGCGCTAATTGCGGTTCCATTTGCACGACTAATCCTTTATTTCTACTTTATTTGAATGACAAATGGAAAAATTCAGGAGGAAGAGTTATATGTGTGTATCGGAAATATGTATTACAATAGGAATTTATAAATCCGAAAATTTTCTAAAAATAAAAAATGTTTCTATATATGTATTTAGAGCTCACTTATTTCAATGAACAATCAAAAACTACAATTTTAGATATTTCTCTTATACACGTATATATTTAAAATTAAGATGCTTTATTAAGATTTTGAAGTGATTTTCTTTTACGATTTTTAATTTTATTATTGCTTTGAGTTGGACCAGGAAGAATGAACATTAAATTGAGATCTGATCTTAAAGAGACTAGATATTTAATTTTATATTATCCAAATGTCTCTCAATTTACTTTATCATTCTTTTACTGAAAGTAATTATTTTCTAGACAAATAAATTACTCAGCACTGTATAATGTTGAAACATTCTGGCAAATTATATTATGAGAAACGATGAAAAATTATTTTTCAGTATTCACGCAATTTATTTCAACATATATTTTTTATTGAAAATAATCACAAAAGTTTATAATATTAAAAAATATAATAAATAAATTAGCTGTGTAAATTACGATAGAAATATTATAGAATTTTCCATTACAAGTGTAGTAATTGTGTGTAAAATAGTGAAAGAAATCGGAGTTGAATAAATTTAAATGAAGAGCGGGAAACGAAATTAATTTAACTGCTGAAATGTTTTTTTTGCAGTTGCAAATAAAATAATTAACGTAAATTATATACGTGATTTGCGCAAAACACGTTCTTCCAATATTCATTCTATACACACACACACACACACACACACACACACACACGTCGAGATTTCAATATTTATTTCATATACTGTAAAGAAAACAAGATGTGTATCCCATGCTTCGCAAAAACGTTTCGAAATTAATTTGTAAACGGGGATTGTGTTTTGTGCGGCATATTTTCGTCTTTTAATTATATATACTGTTTGTACTCCATCCATGTTTTTATTTCCTTGCTTGTGTGTCAAAAAGAACGATTGGAAAAAAATAGGATGTAACGCTTTCACGATGTAATTATGCATATCGTTGCAGTCTTTTATATCTTTTACTTTGCTTCTTGTAAATTCTTTTGATCGTAGAAGGTGCATGTCGTTCGTACGTGTAAAATAATGCGACATGTTAGAACAAAGGTGGCCTCGTTAATATCGTAACAAGAAAATAGTGAAGTGGATATTCTTGAATTAGCAACATGTAATTTTCTCTGTACTTTGTCATTACGTCACGCTATTAAACTTCATTATGTGCAAAGACTATGAACTTTAATCATAATTTTCGTCACGTATTCGGAAAATAGTTGATATATCTTGTTCGTAACATCACGCGTGTTGATAGTAATTAAAGGCTAAATATTGATGGACGTAAATCGATATTCTCCAGCATTTGCTTCTTAACATGTTTAATATTTAATATTTATGTACATAATACAAATTTAGATAAAATTTTATAATAATTTAAATTTTTTGCTTATAATTAAAACATTATATATACTTAATGCTTTCTTCAAATTTCTTAAAATATTTTTAAAATATTAGTTATTTTTAATAGAAAAAAAATTTATTAAATTACAAACTTCGCAAAAATTATAATTTTATGTGATATAAAATTGTAATAACAATTTTACTGGAAATGTAAAATTGAAACTTTACTGTGTTTTGTGTAATAACACAAGTACATCTATATACATCTCTATCTTCTCTTTTTCGACGCGATGCAATATCTTATTATTACCAAAAATTACATAAACTTATGATTTAACATTAAAAAATTTTTTTTATGAATTAAAAATTTTACATAAAACAATATTTAAAAAATATTGCACATACGAATTTTCTTACATCAAGGATAAGTCAAAGTGTACTTTTCTCTTAGAGACTAACAGTGATTAAGCTCGACACCATTTACCGCAAAATTCTATGACATAGTTTATAGGAACATGACATAGTTTCACGAGAGCTTATCCGCGGCTCACGCGTCAATGTTTAAACGAACTTTAATTCGGTAAACGCCGCACACTTTCATCTCATACGACTACTACTTTCCCTATTTGAGACTTCTGTTTGACTTGACGATCCACGAAGTCGCGTTCGCCCGTATATATCGGTCGCTTATTTCTCGGTTGCTAATTTACAGAGAGTGTCATGTGTTTACACGGCTATTAGCATATTAGAAATCGCTCGGCTATGTGTCGAGAAGTTTATGTAAACCGACAACGAGCACCTCACGCAATTACTGTATTTCGTTTTACGGAGGCGCAATTTGCATTCGATTTTGCGACAACGAGCTCGCGCGTTTCCTATACAAATTCGTAGAGGGTAAATATTTAAAACCCAGCACGAAACGCCGCTTTCAAATTGTTTTACTAATGCGGTTTATTCTTGGTTAATTATAGGTTCATGAGAGAGTGTATGCGTTGTTAAAATATACGTATCACACAGAGAGAAAGAGAGAGAGAGAGAAAGAAATTTATCAAAATATTGGAAAACAGAAATATAGCAAACGTTTATAATGGTACATCTATTGAATAGTTTTATTTGAATATTTATAACTTTTTATTAATTCTAATTAAATTTGAGAAAAATAAGTTAAATTATTCGTTATCCTGGCAATTTTAATTTTAAGGATTTTGTTTTTTTTATTTTCAAATATAAGATATTTTTTTAATAAAAAATATTTGCACAATAAATTAAAAGCATGTGAAAATTTTTTAAATTTTGTTACTTTTAAGGATTCGAAATTCAGTATATATAAAATTGTTGCACATAAAATAATTTTATAAATTTATAAATTTATAAATGTTTCAATATTTCTTGATGTTAAATATTGCAAAATTCTTGAATTGGCAGATTCAAACATTTAATATTTAAAAATCTTAAAAATATTACAGAGTTTCTATATTTAGAAATTTATTTAGAAATGTCATTTTAGATAATAAAGCATTTGCAAATTAACTTTCTTGCAATATGTATGCAGCAAAATTTATATTATACAGTTCATGTGATTTAAGAAAATAGAATTAAATGATAATTAAATATTTTTCTTACATTAATATTAATAGCACATTATGCTAAACTTATGCAAATACACTAATATGTATGTTAAGTGATAGAGAAGAGTCGGAAGAGAATCGTATCGCTTTCTTTTCCGGAAATTTAGTGGACACGAACAGCAAACACACACATACAGATGCAAGGCTATGTTTATCTTTCTTTCTTACATCCCTTGCGTTACGCGCGCGCGCACGCAGTAAAATAGATTTGTAATCAAACCATTTCACTTTGCAAATAGAATTTCGATTCTGCAAACATCTTTCACTACTACGTTCACACTTCGACGAGCAACCAAAGCTGTAATCAAGACGATATCAAGTTAAATTGACTTTCACTTCCATCTGATTCCTCTTCGACGAAGATCGAAACGAATTGACATTTCTGTAAAATATGACTAATGATATTGAAAAAACTGTAGGATTATTCTATTAATTTTCAAGATATATAAATAAAAATATAAATATAATACATAATTACAAGTTACATTGTATAATGTACATTATGTTTAGTAAATATATACATATTTTAAAATAACGATTAAACGAAACTTTAAAGATATATAACACGTTTTGCATAAATAACTGCAAAGTGTAACATTGAAATAAAATAAATGAAATTGCATCATGTTGTTTACAAAGAAGGAGCGTTACATTGAAAAATGGAAATTAGCCGAAAAATAGGCAATATTCGACACTTGCTGCAATTTTCTGGAGGTTATCGTTCGTTTCGTAACAGTAGCTATTTCGAACTTTTAATTAGTTTATACTATTTACCAAAATAGAAGTTTGTTCATATAAACATTAATTAATCAAGTTAGACGGCTACGTAGTTTTGCGTGATTCGCAGTTTGTAACAAAATATACATTTGCGTAATTGAATCACTACAGACACGAGTAATAGTACAAAGGCTTTTATGAATGTCTTTAAGCGCTTTTTATTTCTTCTGTATCACAAAATGTAATTCGTAAAATAAATTTTCCCAAGTTTTAGATATTATTTGAAATTTTGAACCAATTAAGATTACAAGATAGTGTGAGTTTATAGCAAATATTTTTTATCGATTTTGATATATTAACAGATAAAATATTTTTAAGTAACAGAACAATTAATGTATATGTTAAAAAAACAATGACTTATCTGACTTCTCTTTTTTTCTCGTTTTTGCACTGAGTACTATTAAATATTATGACAATGAAATATGTTGAAAATAAATCTCAGATAAAAAAATACACACAAAAACTGATTTTGTGAAGATCCACTTTCGGACATCAATAATATGGGTAATCTAACTTAATTAAGCAGGCGGAGACAGGATTTACGAGGAGATCCAACAGCGTATTAGGCGATATAACTTACAACTTGTCGCATTAACTAGCATGCCTTCAGCCACGAGTCCGATTTCGCCGTCGACAGTATGGCAAAATGGAGACAGGAGAACTCGGAGCCTGGTCTTAATTACGCTTCTTGCACGAATACGCCAAGTATCTCTAGTTGCACACACATACACACATACACACACACACTTTTACCCTTACCGTCTCCTACACAACATAATGCGACTGTTATATAGTCTACTCGAAAGCATCGTGAGGAGTGCTCGTCGACGATAATCTACCGTGAATGTCGACACACGTAGCAGCTCGCGGAACTCATATTAGCATTCTGATCTCAGGCCGACTAGTCCTTGTTAGGAGTCCTTCCTGTAAATTGTCTCAAGGAAATAATTAATAAGAAAATTAGCCAATTCAAATTAAAATTCGCCCGATCAATGGTACACCGAGTGAATTTTCTCTTAGAATTTACCCTGAAAATCATGCTAATCGTGGAACAATATATGATATTTGAACAATTTTATAAGAATTTTTCTGATTAATATTGACCACAATAGAAAATATTAATATCTACCACAATAAAATATAAAATACGTTCGATTAATTTTACTATGTACATATTAATATTTTTTATTGTGATAGATATTATATAATACCAAAATATTATATATAGATATTATATAATATAAAATACGTTCGATTAATTTTGCTATGTAGTACATATTAATATTTTTATTGTGATAGATATTAATCAGGGAAATTCTTGTAAAATTCTTTACGAAAACTACGAAGAAGCCGTGAGTCTTAAAAGTGCTGGCAAAAATTATGATATTTTAGAATCTGGATTATATTTGATTATAAGATTTAAAAAAATCTATATTTTTTATACGCGTCATTTCCGATATATTTTCACTTGTTTCCTCGCGATTGCCTCCCATCTTTACCTACCATGACGAAAAATATGCTTGTTTGCTTTCTCCTCGTCTTTCTCTTGGCGAAGTAAAATACCGGGGAAATTGCTCGTACGTCAGTAGTTAACGGCAGTCGCGCGAGCCATTATTACACACACTCGTCAAGGCAATGCACCGTGAGCGCTTTCAGGTTGACTTCCGAGTTGAAGATCTGGCCGAGGCCTGATAAGAGCGCGGGGACAAAACGGGGGCATTATTATACGTGATCGTTTCCGGCTGTGTGACTCGAAGGCCCGCCTAAGTGCGATCAAGTCTTCCCGATCAAGGCTCCCAGTCGGCTCGCTCTCCCATTCAGGTTCTCCGGTTCAGCCCCGTAAGGGTAGGGAATTATCCTCGCTTTGTATGCGAGCAAGATGCCTGTCGGGGATACTTCGCGCCAAACGCCCGTCCAAACACCTATGAACTAACCGTGGCGCTGCGACGGAGTGTGTAATCGATTTAATACCGTCACCGAAATTCGATCAATCCACCGATTAACGAGGGATTTCGGTGCAAATCGTTCGGCCGATTCCCGATTTATTGGGAGCGATTTTGCACGCCAGCGCGCGGTAAATTAAAAAATTGCCTAAAAAATAAATTGGATCGACTCAAAAGACATTGCACATGAATATTGATTGCAATTGCATTGTAAATTATATACCAACGTATACTATATAACGTGCCACGTGCGAAAGCAAATAGCACAACAACTCGTAAAATACAAAATTTAATATTTTATTGAATAATTAAGATTATGCAAATGCTATATTATCGAAATATATTGCAAATTCTATAGATTGGTCTTGCTATTATTAATTACGATAATATAAACAAAATGGAAATATTAATATCGGAATACCATGTAGATTATTTCTCGAATAATGACATGCTTTGAATTATAAATTTTAATTATAAAACAGTATTATACGTATATATATGTGTATTGTTGTTGAAATATTTTTGTTAATTGTAAGTGGACAATTGACATATAATTATAAAAATTACATTTAAGAATGTAATTATAAGAGATATATATTATTATACATCTTATTCGTGCGCGAGAATAATTATCCTTTAAGTACTCGATATTTTTTACGTGAATTGAACGACTTTTTTTACGAAATAAATAATAGCTGGAACGACAAAAGATTGAAATTAAATTGTAGACACGGAACAGCGTGATGCGGTGAACCATATAATCGATTTAATTTGAAGAATATTTTATCAGCCATTCAACCAATTTATTCACAGATAAATTTATTTAGTTGTTTACGCATTTTGACGTTTCAAGTAATCTTTGTTTAATGAAATAGATTCATTTAATTTTTATTTACGCATTGAAATCTCGACTGAATAAATCTTTCATAGATTTATTTTTCTTTCATAATCGCATGATGTATATATGTAACACAAAAATATATAAAAAATATTTTAATGTCGGAAAAAATTAAATCTTTACAAATACATCTTTTGCGACAAAATCTATTAGGCAAATATTATTATGTATGTAGATAATTTATACGAATTAAATAATTAATTATTAATTGATTTCCATTTTAATACGCTTAAATACATCGTATTAATATTGTAAAATAAATCGATTTAACGAATATTCTCAAAGCGTTTTAACATCAAATTTTCTACGATAGCCACGTATGCGTTCACAAATGACATCGACAGTTTATATAAAGCGAACCTTAACTATAACTGATCGACTATTGATCGTAATAAATCGAGAGAAATGTATCGTGAAATGAATCCAGTTCATTTTACTGAGGCCGGTTCGAATGATGGAGAAAGTTAGCATAACATCGTCTTATTAAATAGATAAAATAGGTTATAAATTAAAAGGCCAACTTAACGAGCTAATTAATTAGATGTTAACAATTTATTCTAAGTCATGAAAATAATATAAATGATAATTAGTAAACGTTTCGACTGTACGACAGTCGAAACGTTTACTAATTATCATTTGTATTATTTTCATGACTTAGAATAAATTGTTAACACCTAATTAATTAGCTCGTTAAGTTGGCCTTTTAATTTATAACTTATTTTAATTTTACACGAGCCAAATTTTATTTCTCATTATATATATTTAAATAGATAAACTATTTCTAATATCTCGCGAATTTTTTGGGTACATAAATCGATAATAATTTAGATTAGAATGTATAATTATATCTATTTATATATAGGAATACCCTTTAATTATACAATATTTATAATCAATTTTATCATTTTTTTTAATATTTCTTCTTGAGATCTAGTTTTAAAAATACTTAACTTGATTTTTAAATTTTATAATTACAATTCGAAAATAAGGCATTTGTATATAGATAAATATAAATTTTAGAATTATTTTAATATTTAAAAATAATAGAGTATACGCATTTAGCGTATTTTTTGATGTATTAATATATCGTCAGTACAACAGTGGAATAAGTAAATGAGAAAAAAATAGTTTTACTATGAAATACATATAAATTATTAGCTCTACTTTCTGAAATAATTGAAGCATACATTGGTCTGTTATAATTTAATTACGTAGCGTGTATCAATTTTCAGTTTAATAAGCAAGATAAGTCGCATAGAGGCTTTCAAAGGTGTTCACCATAGACGACAGGTAATTAGCAAATCCAATAGCGTGGTTTCTCTCTCGAAAATGCCGATAATACTGAACATCATCGTTTCTATACTGAAAACGGCACAAGAGCTGATCCTCTATTTTATATTATTCAGTGCGATCGTTAGAAAGCCGGTGTTTTGAATGCAAGAAAATAGCTTGCAAATGACAATCTTGACATACGGACAAATTACTGCTTCCTCAAATTAATTTCAAATATTATTATGCACTAATTAGACAAATTTCTAGTTAAGAAATAACAGCCAAAAGCAATTAAAATTTGTTTCATTTAAGTTGTCGAAATGGAAATAATATTGATATTTCAGTTAATTATAAGTAGGTACTAATTAAATTGATAAACTAGAGTAAGTTATAATATTGTTGTCAAAATGTTTTTACATCTAAATTTTCACTTTTTTCTTAATTAGTAATATCAATGCTCTTCTTTCTTTTATTTAATTTCTGAGAAAATTAATTCTTCTTTAACATTATATTTTTGGAAATTAATTATGAAACGAGAGAATAAATTCTCGAATTTATAAAATAAATGTAATTTTTTGTTAAAAGTTCAATTCTATTAAATATAAATGTAAAAAAGTAATTAATTAATACTGACTAAATAATTTTCACGCGAGAATGTAATAACATAATACAATATATTGTCATTTTCTGTCTTTTCGATCGCTGTTACTTTTAATACAAATACACACATGCATTTCTGAAATAATCGGTTCATTTTTTATAGAATTCTGTAATAAAGAATTGATCACACTGTTAGGTCCGTTTCGAGGCAATCGGTGTTAGAACTTTAAATACCTAGCATCGTGCCTTTCTAAGCGTGACCCTGGTTACGAAACGATACTCCGTGGAATCTTAACTTTCATTTTCTACAGCTGTACCTCTTTACCTCGCATAAAGACATGCCGCGCCGCATGCTTCTGCACGTGACGAGTGCACACGGTCCTGGCAAGTGCATAAGTCTGCAATTGCTGCGACTGGCGCGTAACTAAGAGCTTGTTTACGCGACAAACTCGGATTTACGGTCGACATTGCACCGCAATAGTCTTGAATTCTTCAAGTGTAAGTTTCCTAATAAAGCAGAATATTTTTACCGCAACTTTCTGCAATTGTTTTTTTTTATAAGCACTTATTACGTATAATATTGATGATCACGCAATATATAACAACAGCTTGCTCGATAATGTTTATTAATATATTTTGAAACAACTTTTTTAATAGTATAACTGCTGTCAATTTTTCGAATATTGTAGTTTTTATAAATTATTATTAAAGTATTTCAATATTATGATAATGTAAATTTAACAAACTAAAAAAATTATCAATTAATTTTTGTACATAAATTTATGCGGATTCGACAACAAATTTCTAGATTTTTATGTTGAGAAAAAATTAGGTGCAAATTATATAAAGATGAAAAGTCGGTATAATAATGTTTTTTGGATAAAAAATATAACTGGAAAAAAAATGTTTTTTATACTCTAGAGTAAAGAAAATTCATGTCGTGCATTTTGCATGCGTATGAAAAAAATTTTTTCTTGTGATTTTTACATACTACCCTTAATTCTATTGAAGGTATTTCTGTCTTCGATGACCTAATCCTGATATAATATGACCGAGGCCTACATTCCTGCGAGGTGTGTTCACTTGGCAAAACACATTGCGAAATAATGCTATTAGCTCTTTCGCTTTGCATTTGCTGCAAGTGATTATATTGCTGAAATAAAATACTAAATAACGAAAGTTTAGAAAGTAGCAGAGATCGTTAAATTGCCTGATAAATTTGCAAACTTTGTTCGAGGTCTTAGGAAACTTTTTTTGTGTTTTTTTTTTCTTTTTAAGGATAATGATGTTATTAAATCTGATTTGTAGTTGGAGAAAGTGATGTAGGAAGCTATGTCACACACAAAAGGATATAAAAGATTAATGTTAAATCTTACCGATCAAGAATTAATTTATAATTTACATTACAAACAAATTTAAAAATTCTTAGAAGTTACATAATTTAAATATTGTTTATCTGATAATATTGCACAAAATTTTGATTAAAATTTAATATTACAAATATGTAGAATAAAATGTATTTTTTTCACAATTGTTTTCTGTAAATAATATTTAGTATTTTTGAGAGATTATAAAATAACGATAATGAAGCATAATGTTGATTATGTATATGTTAAAATGTATTAAATCTTATTATTCTTGACATAATATTATATAATATATGCAGTATAATATTATATCAAGCTAACTTTACATGTGCACTTGATACTAGACTAGTTTGCAATTTATAGATTCTACGTTGAATAATCCTTGCAATTGTAAATCGGCGAATTATAATTTGGTCATTTAATTTCGTAATCCGATGGTTAACACATTCACGATTTGTAGCTTATCCAAGCACTTACACATGTCTTCATGATTTCTCCGCTTGTTAAGTAACTTCTCGCTACTTGACATATTCAATTAATATTTTTTTTATCCATTACTTCGCGTCTTGCGCGAACAATTTACTGTCATTCTCCGTGGCATGTGATTTATTCCCGGAGCGCCTCTTGATCAAAAGTATAGAAATAGGATTCTGTACGATGTCGCACAAGTGTCGTGGAATAATCTCGACTGCAAATCTCCTCTCATGAATAATTCGCCGTGACGTCGATCGGCCGCATATATTTCCTGCCGATCCTCGTAGATTTCGATGATGTTATATCCGCTCGAACGCGATACGAAACGTGATCGGCGCCGATCGCGTGTGTAAACGTCGCTCTTCGATCGAGCTAGTCGCCCTGATTGCGACGACGATGTGGCTCCCGAAGGATGGTGAATTGCACTCCACGGATTAGAGATCGGAGCACTTGATCCTACGCGATAGATTTATGGCGACTTCGAGAATCGCCAATCTAGATCGTCGCGATCATGAGTACGATTTAATGCAATTTTATGCTCGATGACTATTGCAATCGATGCTCTTCATTGCTAATAATGTCCCGGCAATTGAATTTTCGGACAATGATTTAAAGCAATCTTATTTTATGCGTGAAAAAATATATTTAGTTACTTTTATTAAAGCTTTATTTTAACTTTGACATCGGTAAATTCTGAACCTGAAAGATCTACAAATATTAAATTGACAGGGTTGGGTAGATATGTATTTTTAAGTATCTGAGATACGTATTTAAATATGTATCTTATTTAAATACAAATCAAATTTTGTAATTAATTATTTAATTTAAATGTATCTTGTATTTAAATGTATTTATGTAATTATATGCTGTTATATGTTTATTTTAATTATTATTATTTTATAAAATTTAAAGTTTAAATAAATAAACTTATCTTTCAAAGTGTTGAAATTAACTTTTCATATAATTCTACCGTCAGACTATATACATATATTATACTTAATATTAAAGTAATTACAATAAAATCATCTACTATTACTATTATTTAAAAAATTTCATTTTTTAAAATAATAGTAGATAATTTTTTTGTAATTATTTTAATATTAAGTATATAGTATATAATCAAAAAATTTAAAAAATACAATAATTGTATTTAAAAGTATTTATAAATGTATTTAAATAAAATTATTATTTAAATATATGTCAAACAGTATCTTGTATCCTCTATTTAAATATCTAGTTTTAAAGTATCTGCCCAACCCTGTAAATTGATATCTCTTTGTGCTGAGAGCAATATTCGCTACTGTTAACAATATAATTCTATGTCTTTTAATTCTCAAGAATAAAAAGAGACTCCATATCGTAAGACGAATAAAATAGAGAGAGAGAGAGAAAGAGGGAAAGTGAATCCTCTACGTCGAAGGAATATTTCCATATTCCCGTGAGTTTCCCTCGCAAGAAACTGCCTCCCGTCTTCTTTATGACAGAGAAATTATGGCCCCGCTGTGACAAGAATTCAGTCCAGCAGGATTCCTCCTCTTTCCGTCATTTCAGAAGAAATTTGCAACGCCCCGGCTCGACGCGAGCGACAGAGACGGTAACAATATCGTCGCTGCAGTCTCTTTGCAATAATCGAGTTAGATATACCGTTGACACACTAGTGCAACCGGACGGCTCATAAAGCACACCGCGTTTTACGGCTCTCTACGCTAAAAAATGATACCGCACTCTAGCAATTTTATATCTAACGTTTAATTAAGACTTAACTGCACGTGACAGAAAAATGACATACCTGCGCTGAGATTACAAAAGTTAAAAAAAAAGGATCTCTCTAGCAAAATACAAAGTAATTTTTTATACAACAATTTTTTTTAAATATATTTTTCTTTTGTATTGAAAAATTGCATGTAAAATAAAATTCTAGTTTTACTAGAAATTTAATTAAATTTTCTAAATTTGTAAATTTTTACACATTGTGATTTTATATAAAATAGAAGGGGATAGGTCACGTATCACATGGAAAACCGAGGGAAGCTATATCTACATAACTAACGTATACGTGCTGCGATATATGTTATTTAATACCATCACGTTCTCTGAGAGGAGAAGTAAAGGGTGCAATCAATGTATATTCAAATGAGAAAGTATTCCTAGCATTCCGTTTTAGAAGCAATTAGCTTTCCGCGCATTTAATTATACGTATTAGAGTAGAATTGTATATATATTATGTACATACACATACATTTTACGTATACATATATATATATATATATATATATATATATATATAGTATATAACTTATATAGAACTCCATGCAAATTGTAAAATCCTTTCCTAAATGGCTAAGGATCCACTTTAGATCGAGATTCCCAAGGAATCCCCAAGCGCGATATCTCGAGAATTTCACCCGTGAAGTAGTTCTCGAAGATCCGGAAAACGAAGAAGAAGCTCGGTCTGTCCCTCGAGACCAAGGAATTCTACGAAAGCAACGTCTGTTTACGTCACGCATATTTTTTCGAGCGTGCTAACCGAGCGGGTCGATAAATTCAATTTGCAATTCGGTGAAAGGCGACCCGCTCGTACGGAGAAAATGAAATTAAATCGATGAATCAGACGGATCTTCGTACGAAAAAAATCAAAACTCTCAATGTTTCTCGAGTTCTGACCAATTCGCACGATTGTTTTTTTCAATTATTTGCGATTATTCAGCCGTATAACATAATAGAAATTGTTACGAAAAATTGAAATGAGTTTTATATAATCGAGGGACCGTCACGTTTTTACAATTTTATAAATTGCATCTATATATAAAATGTCACGGAACCATCGAATGTTCTTTCAATAAGAGTTTCTATAACAAATTTAAAATATAAATATATATATATATGTTTTTTTGCTTTCTTTATTTTTAATATGAAATACTTCGGTAATTTTGCTGATAAATTGTTTTCAGATAAAATATAATTTAAAAAGAAACAGAATTTGATTATGTCTCTGTAATGCTCGAGATTTGATTGGCCAGATATCTTTCATTTTAATTAAATAGATTTCTAATTATACTGTTATAATCACACACATATACACACATATTTTTAGATTTTTATTCTGATAATATAAAAATATATTCTCTCTTCGTTGAAAAAGATACACAATGTGTTCAGGAAATACCGTGTTGTGCAATTGCATATTATTAGTAATGATTAATGCGCTAGAAGTATCATTTTAAGGGCAAGAGTTATGTGTCAAAATTATTAGGATATTGGAATTCCCAAGAACGACGCATGTATGTGAATCACGAAGGAAATTCTTTCGCGGATGTTTGCGGGCATCAGGACCGCTAACCAATGAATTCTGGCGACACCTTTCTCGAACACGTGTCCTAAAATATGTTGATCGAGGATGCTCGTCTCGCGTCTGAGACAAGCATGAATAACTGATGAAGGTCGGCCGGTGTGGAATCCAATTGAAAAGCGAATGTTGGAACCAGCCGATGCTCAGTTTATCGTTGTTTGTCTCGGAAGGTTGATCAGGGAGGTGTGTTCTTTTACGCTGGTCGAGGTAGTGAACGTAATTAAAGACCTTGCTTTGCGATAATTAATCGTTTGATCTCGTAGCTACGTCTGTTTTTCATAACTAAAAACTTGAAGTAAGGGTTTGCAAGTACATGTGTATGTATATGTGTCTACAAATGTGTATGTGACACGTAATATTTTGTTTTTGTTTTAATTATTTTATTTAAAACAATAATAAAAATACATTGACATTAATAAGATAAAATATAATTAAGAAGGCTCTTCATATATTATACATAAATATTTGATATAGAAATTTTTGCGTATAATTTTCTTTATTTACAGAAAAGTGCATTGATCTGTACGTGTGTGTAGATGCATTTATTTGCAACTCCCTAGCCGCAATGCACTCGATTAGTGTAGTCATATGTCCGTAGAATGCACGAATATTAATACATACCTATATGCGTATGGGAAGAAGAACGGCGCATCAACGTTGATACGTGGAAAATAAAGATAAATTGAATTTGAATACATTTTACGCCCTGCATAATTAACGATGCATTTAAATGCTTTACAACGAACCCGCGTAATGCATCCGACAAAGTAGATTAATAATTTTTTTAAAGAAATTTTACTAGTTGGCCGAAAATGCAAAACAAATTTTCTCTTTTGCTTCTCGGCTTGGCACAGATTTTCATTAGATTGCATAAATTTAAAATTTAAATTTTTGCGAGACAAATAATATATATCAATAAAATAATTTGTGTGTAACAAAATATATTCTAAGCATTTTAAATTTCTTAAATATTTTTTAGATCATTTTTAAAAGTTGATTTTATATACCCGAATAAATACATAAAAAGTTAATAATAGAGCATTATTTTTAACTTTATTTTACATTTAAAACTTTATTTTTTTCCTCAATAATCTCGATAAATCTGTCACATTTACATTTTTATCTTCCTTCTTAATTTATTTTTAAAAAGTATATTAGCAATGCAGATGAGTTTCGATTAAGCAGCAACACAGTACAAAATAAAATAATTCGTTGAAATGTATTTTAAATAAGCTAAAACATGAATACGTAACAATATTTAATTATATAATAATTAACTTGTAAAAATAATTGCCGAAATAATTTAACGTTTCTAATAGATAACGATATAATAAAAACAATAAACGTTTAGATTTCTTACTTTCTCGCGAAGAAGTGACTGTCGAGCACTTTACGTTCGAGAAAAAGAAAATCTTTCTTTACCTTTCACCGGCACAATGGCCGTTTGGCAGCATCTGATCTCGACCCGAATTCACAGTGACCCTATAGCAGGATTTCGTCAAACTCATGCACACACCGACAAGGACTTACACTGAAAGAGAGCTCGGTTTGTCGGATGCCGATCTGGGTGTGACATTCTCTACCGTATAACCGATGCGCCGTAACTCTTTCCCGCAATCCTCGAGAAATTCGCGTGGTACACGTGCTTCGGGCGACATTCTCCGGCTGCTGGAAGCCGGAGCATTATTCGATCTCTCGATCTTGCGCGTCCGCGTGCGCGCCTGTCAAGGACGTCGATCGATCGTCTCGAGAATTATATGAGGTCCTGTCCTCAGACAAGAAGATTCGACGAATCGGACCGGACCATTTGAACGATCTCGCGATATCTAGGACGACATGGCCACGAAGATCTTCGCGCTCTTTCTACTAACGTCGGCTTTCTTCGTGGGATCGTTGCGCGCCGTTCCCGGTAGACTCAGTGGTATGTGGATTTGTTTGTTTGTTTGCTTTTTTTCGATAGTCCGATATTGTTACCATTTTTCCGAGTGGAGTGTGCCGTATGTGTGACGCGGTTTCATCTGCTTTCGACGGCTTGTCAATGATTTTCGCGAATGAGTCTGCGTCGGCATTGCTATATATCTTGAAAGCGAAATGATCCCTCTGTGATTCAAAACGATGAAAATTCATATTTTGCCTCTGCCATGCTTTTTAAAATGCTTGGACGTGAATATGGAAAAATGTAACCGCTTCATGCATTAAGATGAACTATTTGCTTTTAATCGGAATTTATATATTGTTATATATATTACTATGGTAATGATACACATAGGCATACACACACACACACACACAAGAAATGGAAATTGTGTGTTAAATTTTTATGATTTTTTTATACTTCTAACAATTCCTATTTATTAAAAATATGAGTTAAAAATGATTAAAAAAGTATAAACTGCTCAATTATTTTAAATAATGTATTCTATGTTAGCTATTTAATTAATCTTTTCAAAATCAAATATCCCTGTATCTTTTTGAAATTATTATTCATTAATGATAACAGCCATTAAATTACGTGAATGCTTATAATAATGTCGTTATTACCGTAATGACACTGTAGCCCTTACCGTGTAATAAATAATGTATCACTGGACTTTTAGTTCAATCGATGAAATCGTTACGCTATCATTATATTCACATTTCGTCAGACTAAAACCATGCTTACATCCGCTCTTTCAATTAGCTTTTTTTTAACTTTTTTTCGGGACTTTCACCAACGCTGAAACCTGTTTCTTCCGTTATTTTTATAGCCTTTTCGATTAATCTCTTTAATAGCTAACTTTTATTATTATATTACATTTATAAATATAAATAATTATATTTAAATCGAAAACACGTATTTATATGTTTTATTCATTATAGTATGAAACTTGATAACTTTTACAATATCTTTGTTGTTGATGGAAATTATTAAATTTGTTGCATGGTTTTAAGTTAGTTGGTATAAAATATAATATTACAGCATTTATTAAAATTGTGCAATAATTGTATAATATTTAAATTTTTATAGAATATTCGTTTTATAAATATATATTCGTGTCTATATAATTTTACAAAATGTACATAATTTTCGTTTCTCTACTTGAAGATTGATATACGATGAAGTGAAAACTCGTATTTAATTCAGAATT
The DNA here is from genome assembly GCF_048542155.1 of Nylanderia fulva. Taxonomy (NCBI): domain Eukaryota; kingdom Metazoa; phylum Arthropoda; class Insecta; order Hymenoptera; family Formicidae; genus Nylanderia; species Nylanderia fulva. Next base: position 1,074,999 of record NW_028189518.1, read on the forward strand.
GATGGAACATTTTGATCGATTCGAAGGTAAGATAGAATTCAAGAACGTGTAGCAACCATAACACACATACACATACGACTTCCTCGTTGAATTTCCGCTTGAATCTGGAAAGTGGCCTCTTTGCTTCGATAGAACTCAATCCAATTCTATCAGCGACCTTTTCGCTGACCGTGATCGCGTAGTAAGTTTACTGACCTTGAAAGTGTAATCATTGAGAACAAGTACATCGATGGTTTATATTAATTCTCAAAGAACCATTGATTTGATCGTTCTCTTTCGCGTCGTGATTTATGCAAATGTTATGCAATAACGACGCAGTCTATATAATTTTATAAATACCATTCATACTCACAATTTATCGTATAATTTCTGGTGTGGATTCTTTATTATAGCAATAGAAATTCATATTTTTTAATATTTTTTACACATTAAATTAAATGTATTTGAACATTTAATTTAATTTTATACTTAATTACAGATATATATATATATATATATATATATATATATATCAGAAAATAAAATATCACATTTTCAATTAAATTTCAAAACAATATATGCTTTTTTACATATTAAATAACATTACTCATTGTGCTCTCATGTTTCACGGTACTTCAATTTAATAGCAACTTTTTCAACAAAAATACGAGTGAAAATCATAGATATTACATTACTCTTCTGTACAATATGGTGTTCTCAGAATAATCTATAATATTCTCGTGAATCAACAGCGAGTTTCATTGAGACTGTGGAAACATGCTTGTTCCGCACAAATGTTCCCGCATCGGAATTTAGTATGGAGCTAGCAATTAAGGAGCTAGCACACACAATGACGTTATTCTATCGAATTTCATAATCTTACGAACCGGTGCGGTGGTTACGCTCAACCGCTGGCGGTAGTCCGTTGCACTGCAGTGCACACGATTTACTTCGCGAAGCGGAAGTGCATCAGGACAGGAGGTGCTCTCTCCACTCGCTCTGCGCAAGGCGTTGCACTTGCACGGAACTCGCATGCCGTTTTTTTCCTGTCCCCTTCTCTCTTTTTCTCCTTTTTACACACAGCATTATTCTTTTTCCTCACATATTTCTTTCTCTATCGACTCTAATGATGTATATCTTAGAGCCTTAGCTCGTAGGAAAGGCTTGCGAGTTGCTACATACTCTCGTTACGCTTGAAAAGATCATTTCCCAATAAGTCTAATAAAAAATCAGCGGTATCTTACAATTATGATCATGTGTGTAAATAATGTAAATATGAAATTTATCGTATTTGCAACTGAAGCATGTTAAATGAGCGATTACAGAAATTCGAAAAGATATTTTCTTAAGTTAAAATCCAGACAACAAACATTAATTAATGAAAATTTTGCCAAGAATACGTATTTTTAAACAAGATATATATATTAAGAGTTTAACTAGGCTCTGTAATATATAAATATAAATTTAACATATATAAGATAGGCAATAAGAGCCAAATCGCGGATGACAGTGCGTTATTCTAAACGAAACTAAATTTTTTCGTTAGAATTAAATACCTGTGCACAAGGCACCAAATTTTTACTTGGACACGGCCAAGATATAAAATTGGAATAATCTCTACAAGAGATTTTTAATTCCATGTATCCCCTATTCCCCCTAAAGATATATATATATATATATATATGTGTATATAATGAAAATGTTTATGAGAAAGATTATATATATGTGGAAAGTTTTATTGAAAACATTTATTGTAAGAAAAATTTTATTATGCTTTCTTCTAGAAAAAATTCTGTAAGAAATTATGCTTATTTAAAATAAATGCCGCAATTTTTAGCCTCACTTTTGTCACAAAGAATTTATATAAAATTGTGCGTTATGCTTTATAACACAATATGAAAAAAACATTTCAAATTATCATTATGGCTTGTAAAAATAGAGATTTACCTATTTTTCTTTTAACGAAAATATTTAGGAGAAAGACTTTATGTACATATATGTGAAAAGTTTTGTTGAAAACATTTATTGTAAAAAAAATTCTATTATGCTTTCTTCTAGAAAAAAATTTTGAAAGAATTTATACTTATTTAAAATAAATGTCTTTTAATTTAGCCCCACTTTTGTCACAAAGAATTTATTTAAAATTGCGCGTTGAGCTTTATGGCGCGATATGAAAAGAACATTTCTAATTATCGTTATAGCTTGTAAAAGAAGATTTACTCATTCCTCTTATTTTGCGGCGTTGTATCCCTTGATAGTAATATTTTCTCGCTTCCGAACTTAAAGCTAACGACTTATATTCTGAAGTATTATCTTACGAAAGGCGGTTTTTTGCTATGGAGCCATCATCCTTTAAGAAGTTCAATTTTTTAATGAGAAAAGTTGATGCGATTGAAAGCAACATTCTATTTCTGCTAAAAAATCATTAAAATAGCGAAAAATCTTTAGATAACGTTTCAGTTAAATTTATTTCACGAAAAATGCATAATATATATATATAATGTATATAAGTATTACATCATGTATTATACTTTTACATGTGATTCAATTCATGTTTGAATACGTTAAGTCTAAATCTGCTAATATCCAGTTAATATATATTTATTTAGATTATCCTGAACAATTTCGAAACAATTGTCTACGAAAGATTGTTTATTTTAAAGAAAAATTAGACATATTTTTTCTTTACAAATACATCTATCTACAGAGAAATTTATTATTAAAAAATAATAGATTAGATTCCATATAATTTACATAAATTACACAGAATTCATTGTATTGCTGCAGGAAAAATAATTATATACACACACACATGCAAAAAGTTCTTTCGGATAATTGTAAAAGGCAAACTCCGATAGAAAACTTGAAGCTTTATCCGTGGTCAATCGCATTAACTGGCGTCGCTGTTAACGAAGCCGGTACCGTTGGACGACGTTCAAACGTCGCTTCCTCTTTTTTTTCTGTTTCGCCCGTAACTGGAATTCCTATAGTGAGAGTATTACGCGGCACTTCCACACAAGTGTACGTGCTTCTGATTGCGATTTCAAGAGGAAAGCTCGATCTTTGCTGCATCGTGCCCGGTTTGTGGCCGGCCGCGGTAAAACAAAACCAAAATTAGATAACGCCGCCCGACCGTATAGACCACTATTGCGAAATTGTCGCACCTTATGACACTTGTGAGAACGAAAACTCCGTGCAGTGCATTTCACGAAAATACAAACAATTGTTGCAAAATTTTCGTGGAATCATGCGTTTTACAATCGCCTAATTCGATCATATTTTCGGACATTTTCGATGCATATTGTTTTTCTTAAAATCACTTAAACTTAAATATATATAAATTCTTAAGAATTAGGCTCGAAAATAAAAATTAAAATAATAACTAAATGGCTTATTAAGAGCCTGACCCGGGAGACGGTGCGTAAATAAATTTGTATATAAGCTAAATTAGCTACAAACTATTATTTATTTTAATTATATTAGTACGTTTCGGTCCCTCGCATTGGACCATCTTCAGCAAAAATTTAAATCAGTTATGGTCAATGATCTTCGATATCGTATCCCACGAATGTCAAAGATTTTCGACAAGTAAAGCGCTTAGTCATGTTTGACAGTTCGAAATCTTCGGTATCTTTTCTGACAATACAGGTATCTCACCATGGTTTCTAACAACCCGGACCACAAAAGTACACTTCTTACGGCCGGAATCGTTTTTCAAAAAAAGGACTTACATATACAACATAAAACGTGGGATACAATATCGAAGATCATTGACCATGACTGATTTAAATTTTTGCTGAAGATGGCCCAATGCGAGGGACCGAAACGTACTAATATAATTAAAATAAATAATAGTTTGTAGCTAATTTAGCTTATACAAATTTATTTACGCATCGTCTCCCGCGTCAGGCTCTTAATAAGCCATTTAGTTATTATTTTAATTTTAAATATATATATTATACATTTTTTTACAAATTTTTGAGTTTATTCCTTTTTATTAATTATATTGCTTTAGATATCAAAAAATTTTTTTAAGATGCAGTATAAATAATAGTTTTATGATTTATTAAAATTAATAAGATTTTTCTTTTAAATTATAATTTTAATTATATAAATATTTTCAATCCCCCGACATTATAAAACATAACAATGAATGATAAAATTAATTTTTTTTTAATATTTTGCCTGCTTGAAATTTTTTTCTTGAAAGAACTTGAAAAAGAGATTCGTGAAAGAATTTGTCTCGTATAAGTTATAATACAGGTATATGTTATGGCTTCTAGGACACTACATTATGCATTATTTTAATACTATTAATCAAGAATCAGTGCACATGTGCAACCATCCTGATGTCATCGGATTATCCTTTTCACCTACGATCCTTTCGTTTTTTTTTTCTAATCGCGAGCGGCGCATATATGAAAGAGAATACTCCCTTCACATCTATCAATTACTAGCAATCGTTCTGTAATAACGTTATCCGGTCGGGCAGATAATCTCGCGGCGGTGAAATCAACGTGGGAAAATACACCGCGGATTTGCGTTATTGCGTTTACGAGATTAATTACGAAACGAACGCACCTAAACGGTCCCTGCGTTACGTCCAGCTGGCGCACTCATTATCTAATGGCGTACGTTGAATTTATCACAGTTTAATTACGCCGTCAACAGTCGGCGCGCTTTGCTGCTATGAAATATGATTATACATCTGACAATAGGATAACATAATCTGCTTCCAACCGCTTACAACAGCCGAAATGTGCTCTTAATGGCGCTGCTGCTGCGAGCGTCATCCTAGTCACGTGCTATTTTATAGACGCAGAATGCTGCAGCACGTTGATGCTGCTCGCGCGTAAATATATGCATTTGAGAATTTTCTCTCTTATTTATACACACACATATATATATATATATTTCTCTCTTATTTATACACATATATATATATATATATATATATATATATATATATATATATATGTGTGTGTGTGTGTGTACATAAAACTAAAATAATTTACGATTTTCTATGGATTTATCACAAGTACATAAACCAAGAATACATGTAAAATATATGCAGAATACGTATTTTGTAGATATTTTCAAGTTGCAATATTTGTTTTGGAGAATTAATGTTGATATATAATAATATATAAATAATATTTATACATATACACTATATACATATATATATTTATTAGAATAAAAAATGCTAAACGATTTAATTAGCATGCGTAATACTTTACTTGAGAATTATTAACATCAAGTATACAAACGAGTATTTCATTTTAATTACATACATATATTTTTTTTGTTGCTGCGAATGTCGTGTCAATTAATATCTATATTATTATACTGTCGTGACCTTTTTGCTTAAGATGAGCAATGAGAAGAAAAGGTTACTGAAAAAGCAATAAATCATGAAAAAAAGGTTAAAATAGATAAAGAATGCAGGGAAGAATGTCTACTCACGTTTCGCCGCGCCTCTTTCCGATCTATTCGCTGTCCTGCATCGATTTCACGTGGCTATCCACGTGTTCTCGTCACGTCCGTTTACCATTTCGAACCCATCTCGCGATCTTCGCGGGCGATTTCAACGTAAATGCACATGAACGTACATTTCGGAAGAAAGTGCAGGGTAAAATGCATTGCGACGAAGATAGGATTCTTCTACGTCATAGTCCCTTAAAAGAAAAAATATTCTCTAAACTGTGGCAAGGAATATGTGAGAAATAAATTATATTTTTTAAGAAAAATATATTTAAATCAATAAAAATTTTATTGTAATTTTAGAAAATCCATACTAAATTCTAAAAATCGATAAAGAGATATTAATTATTTATATAATAATTAATTATTTATATAATAATTAATTTTGTGTAAACACATATTTTTATAATTGAATACTTAGATAATAAAATAAAGGAAAAGTAATTTCTTCTCTTGAAATATAAACGCAATAATTTTTCGACATGATACTTAAGTTGTTGATAATTTTAAGCTTTTTATGGCTACTTGAATTTAATTATTATTTTTATCTTAGCTCAGCTTATTTTTAAAGATGAGCGCTTAAACCACACATAAAGCCCACCCCCGAGTAAAATAAAACGTTAAAGTCCCATGAGACATTGAGGGCGATCGTAAAATGATATCGAATTTGTAACGTAGCTGGGAAAGAAAGAAAAGTGGGCGAAATGGCTGCGTTGTCGGCATCGTTATCAAGTTTATCGGAAGGAACTCATCTTGCAGAAATGAATTTCTGATAGATTGGATTTATCTACATACTTGATAAAATATTATATCTCTATCAAAAAGGAGAAAATCACGGATGATAAAACAATTATAAAATTTCAAATAAAAATTAAATGTAATTGTAAAAATATTTTTTGTTAATAGGAACGATATATTAAATTCGACCCAAACTAGTCAAAGAAAATTTTTATTATATTTCCACAACATTTCGACCATCTGTTTTTGGTCCTTTTCAAGTGAGAAACTAGAATGATACAATTAATTAAAATTAATAAAGATAAACATTTTGATGTTAAACGCAAGAATTAAATTTTACATACTTTCTTAATAAAAGCGCAGTTAGTTAATATAATATTTATCTTATCGTTATGATGGATTGTCAAAAACTGAGTATATAGAGTTTATACGACCTTTATAATTTTGTCATAGATGTTTAAATTCTCTGTGTCTTTATGTAGGTTAACTATATTATTAACTTTTTTGATAAAAAAACATCTCTGCGATTTCTCTCTTTCTAACATGTTTTTCATTATATAATATAACGAGTGATACCCAATCAAATTCATGTCCCAACTCTTGTCTATGTTTGCTTATGACCGAATGATTTGTTACATGTAATTTTATATTGTTAAAATGTTCTTTCATACGAGTACGCAAATATCTTTTTGTTTGACCGATATATTTTAATTAATTGTATCATTCTAGTTTCTCACTTGAAAAGGACCAAAAACAAATGGTCGAAACGTTGTGGAAATAAAATAAAAATTTTCTTTGACTAGTTTCGGTCGAATTTAATATATCGTTCCTATTTTAAACATCACTAGCGACGTTTCAAGTATTCAATTTGATTTAATATTTTTTGTGATTAGCAAATATAAATATTTTCTCGTATATTAATTATTACAATTTCCAAAATATATCTAAAATGAAAGGATATGATCTCATTTTTTTTTACGCCACCGCAGATCGTGTCATTTTCGCTCGACGGCCTCGGCGGGCGTCAAGATCGTTAACCGGAAGTGTAAGTGAACGATGTCAAGTTGGGCGATGTAATTTCTCATTGCGCCACCCATGTCACCGAGGTTACGCCGGACGTGCGGTTCCTCTTCTCGCGTCATTTATTACCGCACCCTGCACAACAAAAAGAGCCCGTCGATAAAACTCGACGACGACGACGACGACGATAAAGCCGAGCTTCGAGCTTTTTCTCCGATAGAGTTTAATTAGCCCTGTAACGTCCGCGAAAGGTCAACCGCGACGAGACGAAAGTGCCACTTCTACGCAAACACGTCGGAGAGAAAGTTTTCGACGAAGCTGATTGGCTTCATTTCTCTGTTGGTGCGGTGGCTCTTCGCGTTGGGCGAAGTTAGGAAAAGGAATCACAGTTGTCTCCTTCTTTCTTTCTCTCTCTCTCTCTATCTCTAAGATGATTGCATCGTCGCCTCCATCCGACCTCCATTCCGACACAATGTGCATTTCTCTCCTACCCCTTTTTCCAGCTCTCTATCGCTCCCGCCGTTGATGAAATTACGTAAACTCCATTTTCCGGGCACGCGATTGTCGGAACGCCTGTCCTCTTGAGAGAGGAACCTCGTAAGGAAATATGGCGATGGGCGGAAACAGTAATAACGGAGCCCGGTACCTGGGTGAAGTACTTGGCAAAGGCATTGGGAAGTCCCACCGTGGTGGTGGCGTCTTCACGTAGGCGTTATGTGCCGATGATACTTTTTCTTCCATTTCTTATATATTTATGGTCGACGTATGACAAGCGAAATTTCAAAAGAGATCTGATTTATTGTGCAAAGAATCCGAAGTCTTTGTTAGATTATGCTGAAGAGCAATTAATTTTACATTTCAGATTTAGAAAACATTTTATAATGCTGGGTTTAATTTAGGATTAAGTCTATTTTTTCCTAACAAACATGTAGTTTTTTAGAAATAAATTCTATTTAATAATATTAATAATCTAATTTAAAGCTATAATTTTTTTACTACATATTATTTGAAAATATTTTTTGTTACAAACAATTATCATTATTGATTATATATACTTTTTAAATATTTAACAACATAAGTTTAATTCACGTTATTATTATTAATAAAATATTGTATTAGAAAGTTAGCAGCGGTTACTACATTTTCTCACGGAAATATCTTGTTTTTTTTCTGTTGTGTATTAACATTTTTTCAGTAGAAACTTTGCGGCTAGATTGTCAGATTAAATTTTTTACTTCATTTTCACTAATTCTCATCAGGGAAAAAATCTTTACAGTACAAATTACATAAAAAATACATTTCCTTTTACAACATTTCTTGGAAAACTGGAATAGAACGACATTGAATAATATTTATTATTTAAAAAATTGTAAATTAACATTTGTTTTATAGTTTGTTAACGATTATACATTTGTTTATGCATTATATGTTATATTTAACACATTACAATAATATTTTACATAATGTATCCGCAGACGTAAATAATGATTTTATTAAATTATTTTAATTAATAGAAAATCTCTCGCAATTGACAGCTGATTGTGAAAAGATATGAATAAAAATCGTGAGATTTCAACGCGAGTCACGAATTTCAAAGTGGATGACGAATAAAGTCGAAAATTTATTCAGCGTCATGTGTCAGCGACGCACTCGTCTCCTTCACACGTTTTCCACTGGGAATTACACTTGTAACGTAAAGAGGAAAGAAGAATGAGAGATAAATAAAGATAGAGAGAGAAAGATTTCATTGAAATCCGAAACGTTTTCTTGTTCATACCGATTGCACGCTCAACGAGTCCACGAAACGCGGCGAAGTCGCATCCGCTTTTCCGCGTCGCGATTCCACGAGTCAATTTCAGTCGATGGCAGCCGTTTTCATTGCTGAATGTGGAAACCTGTTTCTTCCATTTGGCGGAAACGATTTGCCCGAGCCCCATCGCTTTCTCTCTTTCTCTATATATTTCTACGTTGCGCGCGGTCTCCGAATTCGGAAGAATCCCACCGTATCGGATCGACCCTATGCAACCATTTCATGCGAGCATAGACTATGTATGCCATCCTTAATAGAGTTGGGAGTCACGTGAGTGCACTGATACTTCGACAGTCTCAAAGATATATTTTGCCATCGAAAAGACTCCGATATACTTTGCGAATTATTATACGACACGCGTCTGTGTTTTCTCTTAAAGAGAGAAAAGAGCCACTTTTTTACTTTACAAATAATTCTTCGCAAAGATATTAGAATACTATTTCTTCCTTTTTATTATGGCTTAGTAATATTGAGAAAAGTATTTTTAAGTATAGAAAAATTTGTGTTTTCTTGTTAAAAATGGTCCCTGTTAAAATTTTTGTGTTAAATATTTAATACACATGTGTTAATTTAACATATTGCTGTTGTGTTAATGTTAAAATTATTAAAACAATTTTTAAAAAAATGTAAAAATAACACAATATGTATCTATTTTTAATTTTACACAATACATATGTTCTGTTTTATCAGTGAAAGAGATTTATCTGTTAAAATTTACAAAAAAAATTTATAATATAAGTGAGGATGATAAAATCTAAAATAAACATATTTTTCGTTAATTTTTACATTAAAACTATGTTAATTTTACACAGAATTTACTTTAAATTACTCAAAGTTTTACATTTATTTTGTGTGAAAATATTAACCGAGTATTTGTGTTTCCATTGAACACATCCATCATGTTAAATTAACACACAATTTCTGTGGACCGTTTAGGACATGTAATATCTGTTAAAAACGGAAATTGTTCAACTGTGTAATGGCTTGAATATTTTGCACGAAGAAAGACATTAGGCACGGAGAGAACGATTAATGCTGACATCATGTTTTCGGACACTTTGCGTTGTGTTTTGCTACTGTGTGCATTAGCACTGCTGTGTGCTGACAGGGCTCAGTCACGTGTCACGCGCGATAGGTGGAACCGCTCGCTTTGATCACTCCATCAGTATGCATTGCGGCATAATGGACATTTACGTAACGTGGCGTCATTTTGCCTACCGGGCGACATACGTTCATCATCGTCCACGGAAAACTCTTCTTCGGCAAACTACAAATGCCGAACATGATCCACGCTGGCTTTTCGAAAGCGTGTCAAGGATGCGCCCAACGAAGGTCAGTCACTCTCGTGAAGTTTAGTCGGTCAACTCGAGTGGGCTGACTATTAAATCGCTCGTTCACTCGTTCGATGAAAAATGATAGGCCGATTAGAGACACCTCTATACGATCTTTAATATCGGAATCGCGTGGGTAATCGTTTTTCAATACGATCAGATGCGATAGAAAATATCTAAAGCACGTATTTAATGATGCCGAACTTACGGTTTAATATTATATACAGGGTGTCTGACATAAGATGTTACACCAAAAATATACAAGTGGATCTTATTATTTGAAGACAATTTTTCCTCAGCAAAAATATTGAGGCATCAATAATTTTCGAGTTATAAGCGATTGATAATGAAGGGTTTTTCTCAAGCTTTGTGGAAATAAAATATTAGTAAAATCACATTTTTCAATTAATTTCAAGTAGAGTTTACTTTAATAAAGTTTTAATTTAAGGTTTAGTTATAAAGATACATGATGGCAAAGAATGATGGCCTCCCTCGACATTTTTGCTGAAGAAAAATAGTCTCCAAATAACGAGATCTACTTGTATATCTTTGGTGTGACACTTTATGTGTCCTACTTATATATATATATATATAAATAACCTTAAATTAAAAAATTTACATGTATATATTTTACATTTGTATTTTATATTTGCGATAATAATCTATCTATGTAAAAGTTGGATTGTGCTGTAAAATTTTTTAACACAACATTTTTTGTTTTCCTAAATATGGAACAAACATAACGGCACGCTCGACATGATACATCGCGACGGGTATTAAGCTTAATAATGGCCGCTGGCGGATTTGTACATTCGAGCAACGGATTTAGCAGAGTGCGTTGTGAATGCGTGCATTGTGAAACAAACAATGGCGTAGACAGTGTCATCTAAATCCCTCGAATTCTGGCGAGCTTTTTATATTGCCATCTCTTAATTACGTCATATATACTTTTTCTCTCCCATTGCATCGTTCGAAAAATGTAGCGACCCTTATTGTTGTCACAATGAATTATCTATTACTACATTCAACGATAAACAACACGTTTTATCTCAATGTTATTTTAATCTGTTCTCAAGTAGAGTTTTATATAAATTAAAAGTTTTAATAAAAAAAAGTTTTTTTCAAGTCATCGAAAAAATACTAATTTATTAATTTTTACTGGTGCTATTGAAAATTATTTCTCATTAATTCTGCATGCAAGAAACTCTCTAAAAAGTTCGATATTATCATCGAGATTGAAGAGATTAAATTGTAATAATATCGAAACTCGAGTGATAAAAATTCTGATAGTCCGAGATCTGTTAATGGTTTCTCTAATGGAAGCAATTTCCTTTTTCTCTTTTTTTCCTATCTTGTAAACTCTGCGTGATAAGAAGCGACGTTGTGGAATCGAAAAAGTGGAACAGGGAGCAAAAGTCGGAGGTGTCTATTAAGAAGTCCGTTGAATATTAACGTGACGAAACATTTTCTGACGCCGCGGCGGTGCGGAGATTAACGAGGCGATTATTAAAATATGCAGTACGCCAGTCTAATTAGTCTGCCGACGAAACCAAGAAAGCGTCTACTTCGTTGGCCTTACTCGTCATCTTCCTCGGTTTTACAAAAGTCACGGACTCTGCCGCGATGCAATTTCGCCATATTACCTTGCTTCGCTCAATTTGTGCCAATGAATTGAAGTTGGTATGCATACTTTTTTATCGCTCCTCTTAATAGATTTACTTTTAACGAGGATTTCAACATTGGCAAGTTTTAATGACAAAGATTTCAATATTTGAGAACATGATAGTTTAATAACAGTAAGATTTCACTAATTAAGAATTCTTCTAATTTATACAGCAATAATTAAATATATATTTTTTATTATTGCTGTATAAATTTGCTGTGTAAATTTAAAAATCTTTTTAAAAGCAGAATATGAAAGTAAGAATCTTAGGATTTGCAAATAGATGAAACATATAAACATTGCAAAAGTTTGTTATGTCAAATTAGACAGAGACATACTTCCGAATAATTAGCGATTCTCGTGAGAAAAAGATATATACTTTAATTCAATAAAATTATAATAACATTATAATTCAATCTTACGGGTTTACTGAGGAGTAAACGCGCGTAAGATTAATTATGTTGCAATATCATACACTTTTTGGCAAAGATTTCTGTGATTCTTATGACATAATATCGTCATTCTCTATATTACTTATAGATGAAGTCCGACTACCTGCAGCTGCGGTTTCGTGATCAGTCTTATTAACGTCGTCTATATCGTTGTTATATAATAAATATTACTTTTAAGTTTTTACCTCGACCCATCTTTCTCGCGGCAGTTAAGTTGTGAGTGGCAACTTTCGAATGAATTGTATCGAGAAATGTATGAGCTGGTGAAAGCGACTGCCATCACGTGGAGACGTACACAAAGTATCGTTTGTATCCTCGCAATTTGTGTATGTGATCAAGGTTGTTAGAATAAATGATTTTCGATTGAAATTCGATTCTCGTACGTAATATGAAAGTTTGGGATTATATCATTATACATCTTTCAATTGTAATTTTATTGAATTCGACAGCATTTTTCCTCAAAAATACGATATGTTGACAAGTTTTATTAAATTAATCAATAAATTAATTAATTCACATTAATTAATATTTATATTGAGGAATAATAGAGTCTGTGTCGTCTGTCAAAAGATATTAAAATTTATAAATAAAAAGTATAAAATAAATTTCTGCTTTTTATGTCTTAATTGTTGTCTCCAAAAAACATAACTTACATAAAATATTAAAATATATATATATATATATATATATATATACACTTTAATATAAGTTTTATTTTAACACATATTGCAACAGTCTTATTACGACATTCGATATCAATCTTGTGTGCAGTGCACAAATGTCCATACTTTCTCAGAGAAGTACGAATACTTTCCACATCGTAGCATGGTTGTTACAATCTCTTTTTTCTTGTTAAACCATAAAAATTACAGTTTGTCTCTTGTACTTTGTTTTTTTACACATTTACAAATGAATACTCCGTATTTTCATCGCCGCTTTAACATCGACAATGTTTTGTGTGAACGCAGAAATACGAGGCAATCGTATGTATACACACGCGTGACCTCTTCCGCATTGCGTAATTGCAATTGGCGAAGTCCTCGGTCGCTTGAGTGCAATTGCCGCGTTTTCCTAGTACGCACATGATCGGAGAAACTGATTGTACAGTCTATTAAAAAAGCATTAACAACAATCGGAACAAATTATTATGAAACTTTGCACCATCTAATTCTTTTCGTAATTATAATTTTTTTTACATTTGCATAAGATTGATCAACGTGAATTAATTCTGTAGCAAATTAATTTTATTGTCAAATAAATTTGTTACATTATTCTAGGAACAAATATGTAAATATTAATCTGTCAACCTGTGAGTTATAAAATATTGCGAAAATCTTTAAATTATTTGCAGAAAGTAACGAATATGTATCATTACTTAAGCAATGCAAACCAATCAATTTCTTTTTTTATTGATTTGCAAAATATATATATATATCTTGTCGATATGTTTTGTTGGCGATGGATGAAAATCTATGAGAAAGCCAATATATGTCAAGAGATTTTTTATGTAGGCGCACTTTTGGGGACAGATGATAACAAATCATAAGATTATGAGTTAACTTTTATAAAAGGAAATAGTAGAAAGCTGACACATTTTTTTTAAATGCATGATAAATCGAAGTTTTACATCATAATATTATTAATTTAATAATAATATTGTATGATATCACAAAATTTATAAAGTTATTAATACAAAATATTATTCGATTTTTAATTGTTGCCGTGACAACATATAAGATTATTTTTTATTATAAATTTTAGGGATTTATAAATTTATAAAGAAATATATATTTATAAAAAAACATTATTTTATTAAACTAAATTAGAGCGTATTAAATTATTGTATGTATTAACTTTTGCATTTCGAAATATCTTTTTTTTTCAAGTTTTGCGCTATTTATCATTAAATAAAATTGATATTTATTTGACAGAAAAAGCATGTATATTTCCTTACATTTTATAATTTTTAATTTCAACGGAAACTATTTCCGTGTAAATTCTAAATTAATTATTTGTGTTATACTGTTACGTGATATACTATAAGCGAGAGTGCTCTATCTGCTTTATCATTCCTTCTGCTTAAATATATGTATTGGAATTAATAGCCTCTTCATTTTCTTCGCAGACGATTGTCCAAACTGTGTGGACGAGCATAGCGGCAGCTTGGCGGCTTCAAGATGGACGATGCCTCTGTTGAAGCTAGGAGAGAAGAGATACTATCTGGGGATCTTCTTCAAGGTATCGCTCCTGCCAGTTACGCTGATTTATCTAACCAAACCATCGACCCAAACCCGACTCTCTCTCTCTATCTCTCTCTCTCTCTCTCTTTCCTTCTCGGACTTTATCAAATTATTTCCGAGCTCGTAACTTTCCGGCTTTGCCATCACGGACGGTTTTATGGTGCATCGAATGCTGGGAACCAACGTAGTAAAGGTCTTTTCGGATAACAGTGACCCTGTGTTGGTTACGACACAACAAAGAAGCTCGCGTGATAAGAGAAAGAGAATGAAACACGTTATAAAAAAAACGATGTATGTGGCACGTAAAAGAAAATTGAAGGAGTTCCTAGCAAAAGTGATTTCAGGTTGTCAAACGTCAAACTATTATGAAGAAATTTTTTTTTAGTTATATATAAATACCTTTAACATTTTTTTTCAGTTTGACGCGTTTACATATAATTTTTCTCAATCTCTGATAATATTGATGGCAAATCTTCATACAAAACATATAATTAATTATATATTTTGTGCCTTATTTTTAATTATAATTTATTTGTCAAGTTTTCTTTTTATAAAATTTGCGACAGCACGAAGGCATGTAAATGTCTCGATGATTACGCAGATAATGCGTGATCTCACGCGAGTCTTTCAGAGCGCGACATTCCTGCTTTTGACATGTTTAATGCATATCCTTTCACGAGCGAACACAATCGTATCGATTAGGCTCACCCTTATTACGGCTTCTCGGATAATCTGAGCGCTTTTATTAACTCACGCGCGCTATTAACATGGATTTCGCAATTCCATCGGTACGGATCCGGCTTCACTGCGATCTTGTTGGAAGTGGGTGGTGTAAAGACGCTCGTATAAACGAACTTCTCGCAATAAAAGCGGGAAGAAGAGAGCAAGTGGCGTCTCTCTTTCCCTCTTGATCCGCCCTTTTAATTGAATCACATTGAAAACGAGCCGTCTTTGTTTCGCAAATAAATAACGACACCGTGGCTGTTAATCGAGACCTTGCGGAACAACTGTACCTCTGTAGTAACCAACTTTTCGAGTAAATTGACGAGAAGACGGAAAATTTTCTGGGTCCTCTTAGCAATAGAGAATGTTGCCTTCCTTGTTCTTTGATAGAAAACTTATTTAAGTTAGGTGAGTTAGTGGTTTCGGGGTCAAAGTCAAGTTTCTAGATTGCGCACCTTCCACTTATGCTCTAAAGATTCTTAAGTTAAAGTCTAGACTATGCTGTAATTTTCAAGATAACGGTAAAGAATTAGAAATGCTACACTAGCGTTTATAGATTAATTATAACGCTAAAATTTTCAATATTTCTATTTAATTTTGTCATTTTTGATAAAAAAGTTTTATCTGCTAAAAAATTAATAAGAAATCAGATAATGATTAGATTCTGCTTAAGAATTTTTATAATGCTTTTATTTTCTACACTTGTCTGCTCTATATGATGCTTACATCGTTCAAATGCTTATTTAAAATAACAATAAATGTTGAATTTTTATTGTTTCTGAAACATAATATTAATATTTACCAAAGAAAATTTATATACAAAAATATAATGTATCAAACTGCTTGTTTCACTGACAATGAGCAAGAATTGCACCCTGAAGCAAATTACATCCAAATAAATTTTATCTTTATTATTGTTTTTACAAACAAAAAAGAAATTAAACCTCAACTCACAATTTTAAAAAGATAAAAAAAATGTATTATAATTAAAACAGGAACACATAAAAATTTATTATTAAACTTTATAAAATTTTTTATATATAAAGAAATTTATAATATTTGTAATTTCAAAAAATATACTGTAATTTATAACACGCATACAGCTTTATTTTTTTAATTATTAGATTCTCATCTTCTTTCGCTACGATATGCGTTTTGCATCATGAAATATGTGTACAGATTCCGAAACACCTACATAGCTTGCCGTCGATTGTTACACACTGTTACTGTTTCGTTTAAGAAACATGAAGCGTGTTTGTCATGCACGAGTAACGATGGTTTCGTGCCGATGCAAGTGGAAAGGGAATGCAACGTTGGCTCCGGTGTAATCGCGAGACGACACGACGCTTCTATTTATTTTGTTCTTTATTTGCATTCCCAGCGGGTTACATGCGATTTTTCGCATCCTACACGTTTTTTCTACTCTGTTCCGTGTAAGTGCCTTCGGCCGAATCGCCCAAAAAAGCGTCGAGATAGCAACGGCGAAATTCGGCATCATTGACGTTGATAAAATACGAAAGATAATATTTACTATGCTCTTGAATTATTTTTTTTTGGACGACTAACCGGAAAGTATACACATAATATATACGTTTTGATAAATACATCAAATACCGTTACAACGAATAATAATTTATAAACGTTGCAAGAGAAAATATGCAATGATAATTTTAGAGATTTCATATCATAAAGCAATTAATGCGAAGATATTTTTTTCTTATAATTATAATAGCGATAAACTTTATAGGAAGAATATATGTAAGAGACTATTATATAAAAACTTTGATAGAATTCTGTTTAAAACAAATTAATTTGGAATGATACAAATTTTTGTTTTAACCTTATATTACAAATAATTTACATAAATTTATTAACTATTGATCATTACCAACGATGTTAAATCGAGTTTTTATAATTAATTAGTTTAAGGTTCACAAAACATAACAAAATATATAAAATTCTCTCTAAATTGGGACAATTATTTTATATAAATATTTTGTGAATTCTTATAAGTGAGGGTTTTATTATAGATAATAATGAATATTTTATTTATATAATATATTCATAAGACATTATATTCAGATATTATTTATTTATAATATTTCTCTAAAATAATGAAATAAATCGTTTTATTAATAATAATAATGTGATAAATGTAACATGTGAGCTACAATAATAGTCGGCAATTTTAAGTCAATTAACATAATATTATTATTGCGAAATTTTGTCTGAAAGAACATGATCATTTTGCGGGATTATCAAAATATCCAGAATATATGAAAAGTCTCTCGCTGTTCGTCTAGTAGAATGTGCCGTGCAGTTGCTGCATAAACGCGTTTCATAAGCTGCATTGTTGTTTCCACGGAATTTCAAGCGGATAATCCAGTCTCTCGGTAAACGTGCATTATATGTCCTAATTATACAGATAAGAAACTTGAAAATCACAAATAGCCGTATAAATTCGATCTATATTCTACTATTTTTTCTCGCATGATTTTGCGTATGATTGGTGAGTATTGCAAGAATATATATATATTTTTTTATTAAGAATTCTGTAAATATATTTAAGAATAATGTATAATATTTTGCACTTAAATGATCACTTGCAGTAATTGAGCGCAAATGCTACTTTATAATTCCGAGTTGTCAGGAAGATTTTTAATGCTCGTAAAGGACTATTTTGCTGCGAAACCAACGGTACTCGCAAAATGCCGTCGCGTCGCCGTAAAAAACACACAATATAGTATGACTGACCCACAAGTTATCTACGATAATCGATATATATTGCGCGCGCGACACGTAATATTGAAATTCCCAAATATAACTTTACACATTGTATCACCGGATTTTTAAACCACAATAAAATATAACACGCAAATTACTAGCGAATATCTGGGCCATTTTAAGTAGTATAGGAGTGAGATAATTCAAACAGTATTACATTGATAATTTCACTTAATTAAAGACACAAGCTGTACATGATGATTTGTAATAATCGTAAAGAAAATAATAATTAAAAATAATGAAAAATAAAGAAATGAAAAAACTTGGATCCCAAACATTCTGGAAAAAGTTTGAAACTATTTAAAAAAAATTGTGACATAATTTTGTCTGATTTTTATTAAGAAAGAACAAGCTCTCTTTTATTAATAATGATTATTTTATAATTTAGGATTGTGTTCGCAGCAGAAAAATATTGTTATTGGCAATATTTGTCTTTTTATATGTACAGAAAAGCAGTAATTCAAACTATACTTTTATATTTAAAAAAGAAACTGTATTCTGTATTCGATTCCATTTAATTATTTACGGAAAAATAATCTTTAGTCTATATAGCTTGCTGGATACTTTATTGAAAATTTGCGTATGATAATTTAATTTACTGTAATACTATGGATTATTAACAAGTTAAATTGAATAGATTTCATTACATATCAGTAATATTCCAAACATTGTTCTCGAATATGATCTCTCGTAATCGGTATCAGAATGGTGATTATGTAACCTTAGTGTGAATATCAATGTGAGCTCATACTATGTACGTGCCGTTATTAATGTCGATCAATCTGTTGCAATGAATGACAAACACGTACACGTTATATGTTAGCATTAAGGGCAGCTTACTTAAACGCTACAATTTACTTATACATAATTTATCAATAGCTTCACCGTTTCTCTTTATTATAATTAGTATAGAGATTTAATGTAAATTTAATTATAACACTCCTCTTTCACGATTATCCGTTTTGCGATTATTTGCCATTTACAATTACTTAACCTATTATTTAGCATTATATAAATTATTTATGCATTGTTTGTATAACACATTGGGTGTTAACAATACAATGCAGCATTCACGAATATTAATGAATATTAATGACAACACTTGCCCCACACAATAATACATTGATTTTTAATTTATTTTAAATGTAATATATAGGTAAGTATGTATATGCGTCATCTTTAAATGTATTGTACAGAGTTGTAAACGTTACTTTATCTCTGCGTCGTAGGCAAACTGGTACAGAGCTTCGCAATATTGCCGTTATCACGGAATGCATCTGGCAAGTATAGCTTCACAGGAGGAGAACGACAGGCTTGAGAAGCATATCAAGGACTTCGGTCTTGGCCATGAACACTTTTGGACGTCCGGCACCGATCAGGCTGAGGAAGGAACCTTCTTCTGGATGGCGAACGGCAGGCCGATCACGTTCGAGAATTGGAACGTCGGCGAACCGAATAATTTCCGGTAAGAATGCTTTAGTCGCGAACAATTTACATTCCTTCTGATATTGATCGCGATTCTCCTGTTGCGATATAATTGACTTCAAATCGTCGAATATCGGAGCTCAATTTCCGATAGATTTGTTGTTCGTTTCCTTGCTTTATCTATAATATATTTATATGCGACGTCGTTCTCTGTTGAAAAAAAGCATTGATTCCATTGAATTTGAAAAAGATTACTTTAATTCTTGCAATATTTTTAATATATCTCTACATTTAATGATGATATATTTATAAAATATAAAATTTCCAATTCTGAAACGATGTCGAAACGCAAAACACACATGTTAAAAAAAAAAAAAAAAAGAAAAGTTCTCTGGATTAATTTTTGTTTTGGAAAATAGACTTTGAAGATCAGAGAAAATTAAATACAAAAATAGTCAAATGTTTAACGAGCCAGGATTACGGGTTTCCGATTAATCCGATCGAGCTGAAATTTAGCAGGGATTTTTTTGTGAATTGGAAACAATCTAGGAGAAAATTCGAAAAAAAATTATCAAGATGAACAAATAAGGATTATTCTCTAATATATATATATATATTATTAGACGATTTATTTCTTGGTGTGACGAAAGAAAAATACGCAAACTTTTCATAATGTTCATACTCGCGCTTAGATACGAGAATGGCGAAGAAGAGCATTGCCTGGAGCTCTGGAACAGGGACGGCAAAGGGCTCAAGTGGAACGACAGTCCCTGCAGCTTCGAGACTTTCTTCGTCTGTGAAGTGCAGTGATGAGTTTGCGCGAACGGTAAAGGAAAGGGAGGAAGTACACGTGCGAGTGAGCATTTGCGCGACTCGTGACGTGTTCTCAGGATGATCCTCGAGAAAGCTGCATTCTCGTTGGTCATCCGTTTGTTTTGGAGGACTTAACAAGGGAGAAAGAGAGGGAGAGAAAGAGAGAGAAATTTGAAATGTGACATGTGCGCTCGGACTGAAAACTACGCGCGATTAGCCGGTAGCTACCGTTGTCACGTTTTCCGCATCCGGCATTTACGTGTGCGTGAAACGACATCCAGTTCAGTCAGTTCTTTCCGTAAAAGTATCACCAGGCGACATACCTAGTGTCGGATAAATCCGCACTGTCAGATGATAAAAACGATTCGCTCATCTTTTGTGCAGAAGCGGTTCTAAACGCGCGGATGTAGTTTATATGCAATATAATTTGGGTTTTTACGTACTTTTTTAAAAGGTCTTATTTTAAATTTTATGTAAAATTTAAAGGCAAATATATATATATATATATATATATATATATATAAATATAATTTATATTTTTCTTTATATTAGAAAGCATGAATGTTGGACTACTTTTTGCATTTTTATATATTTCAATGGTAAAATAATTTACAAACATTACAGTTTCCGTTAAAATTTACAGCTGTTTATAAAAAGAAAAGATTTTCAACAGAATAAGATAGCCATTTATATACTTGCCGAGATTTTTATAAAGTTCTTGTAACTGCACATCGATGCGCAAAATCTTTATTGCAATTGAAGAATCAATGAACTAATATAACTTCAAAGTTTGGATATTACTCTTTTATTGACTTAAAATAAATAAAAATTTTAAAATATTTAAATATAAATATATCGCTATAAATTATATTCTTATATTTGTGTTAATTATTAATACTAACACTGTTACGAAATGACTTATCTGTGTAAAATAATTGACTCTTGAACTATCGATTCTTCGATTATAGCAAACCTGAAGGCTTTTGACGCATGGTGATATTGTATATTAATTAATTAATTCTCCAATTAAATGTAGGTTAATTAACACGTGTATCCTAGATATTAAAAGCGTGTCGTAATCGCTAAATGAATTACGACCAAACGTGCATGAAGAATTATTTTAATCGCGTAAACATTGTTGCAAAGAGAAATATGTTTTTATCATTGAATCAAAAATTAGTTAATTATTTTAGCGATTAAGATAGCGTCGGACTCAGTTCACCGATTTATGCACGAAATAGTTAAACCGAATAATTTTTCTTGACACCTACTAATTTCATGAGTGTATGCAAAACTTCACTATATTTTAGTTTCTTGTTTCTTAAATATGTGTCACCTATAAGTAATAACATATATGTATATAAATATGCAATTGTATATATTAAACCGCAATAAATAGTGATCAACTTTGCGAGTATAATATTGCTAGTAGTATGAATAAACCAAAAGATTCTAGTGATGCTGCAATGCATTCTGATATTGAGAAATGCAATCGTTTAAATACTTATCATATGTACATTCACTGTTAGAAAATTCCTTTGCAACACATATCTTTAATAAACAACAATTGCGTTATTATCTTGACGATTCTAACATTCATCGATATAATTTACTACTATGGAATTATTTTTAATAAATCTCTGTACGTTATTATCTTTGTAGCTTTTTGAATTTAAAAATTAATTATATGAATAAATATATGAATATCCAAAAATCACATTTTTATGCTTTGTATTCAAGATTTGAGTTGCTAACTTTTTAAATTTTTGAATATTTAAAATTATCAAGAGCATCCTTATATGCTGTGTATGCATTTTGAGCTCTTGACGATCTGCGTAATTTGAAGAGTAAATTTAAATTTCATATTTCATAATTAAACATTTTTCCTGATTTTATATTTCTTTACAGATTATTTTTTAAAATAAAAAATATAAATCTTCTATGCTTATTATCTTTACTACTATAAATATAAACAAGTTACGGATATAAATAAATAAAAATTTAATTTGTTTGACAATATAACGGTTGCGATTTGCATTAATTAGGTAACGGTATAAATAAGCATTGAAATAAATTCTGCATGGACAGTAATTAGCCGTCGTGGTAAATGAAACGAGAGTTCGTCGTTGTATTCTATATGTATTCGCCGTGCATCAGAAATTTCACAGGATAATGTTGTACATGGCATTATTTAGCGCTAAATAATAAAATCAAAATTATACCCTGATACACGTCTTTCCATTCTTTGTATCTTTAAACCTCTTTCACTGTTTTTCATTTATTATAATATATTATTAAAGCTCCAATGGTGAATATTCCTATCTTTTTCGCTTGTTTATTAATAAAGAATTGAGAACATTTACACGCTCATTTTAATATTAAATATAATTTGTGAAAACTGGTTTTGAATTGTGTATCACGAGTCTCTCAATTAATTAATTCATCCATTTTCTGATAAATTCCATATGAAATATTATTATTCCATTTTCGAAATTACTTCAGCAAAATATCGTTTGTTCGTAAATTATTTATATGGATATGCGAGAATTGGAAATGGTACACATAAAGTATGTTATTATTACATTTTACACACACACACTTATTACATCAGAAATAAAAAGGTAAATATTTTAGTAATTATAATAATTTATTTAACCACGATTTTTTTATTCTCTTCAGTCTTTTCTCTTTTTTCCTCTCTTCATACATCATTTTAGTTACATATATATTTTTCTGATATTTTATATCTAATTATTTTTTTTTGCAATACGTCTTATTAAATTTAATAGTGCACTCTACAGTTATTTAGTTGTCTTATTTTTAATTAAATTTTCTTTATCAAGGAAAAAATGTGTGTGCGGTAAAAATTTACTTGTTTTTCTCGCAAAAATATTAAATATTTAAAAAATTATTACAATAAAAAAAAAATCAATGTTTCGTATTTATATTGAAAAAAAAACTAAATTTTGAAATCTCTATATTAAATCTTAAATGTAAGATTAATCTTGACTAAATTTTTATTTAACCTTTAGTAATATTGAATTAGTAGAAAAAAGAAAATAGAACATTCGCGTTGCTCTAATAAAAATTACAGTGAAATGTTACTATCGCTGCGAATCTTTCCGGTCGAGCTTTGGCATTTCAACAGAACTCTTTCCACCTGGATGTCCCGCTTCCTTTTCTCATCTAGATTGACAGAACCAATTAGTAGTTCTGTCGATTTTTCGCCATCTCTGGGAAACATCAGTGTCGAAAGCAGAGAAAGAAGAAAATGAGTTGAACGGAGAAGAAAATAGAAAGGGGTTGAAAGAGTCGTTGGGTATCTGAAGGGTAGAATAAGAGAAGGGTATGTAACGAGATCGTGCGTCGTAGATACATAGGTATAACGTTACATAAGACGTTGCCATAATCGAGTAAAATAAATTTCGCTGCGAATTCGCGTCTGCAATTTCCTGAGGTAAAATTACGTTGCAGGTCTCAGTATTAAAGCACATCATAATTAATGGTTAATATAATAAAATTTCCAAAAAACATAAAAAGAGCGTACAATAGATAAATTAAAATAAATATATATGTGTATATATACACCGTAAAAAATTATTTCTGTCATTTAAATTGCTTCTTGGTATAATTATTAACGAAAAATAAATTCTTCTTCAACTCGCTTATTTTTTACAGAGTTCATAAATACGAGTAACAACATCTCCGCGACAATAGAGTCATGTGCGTACCGGGTAAGCATTTTTCATATCTCCACGTAGCCTCGTTCATATTGTTCGAGAATACGCCGATTCTATGCTTCGCCTTTCGTTCAGTCGTTCGTTTTGCACACGTATGAGCGATAAAAGGAATAAAAAGGAACGCGAGGCACGCATCACACTTTGGATGAATTTAGATTCGTTTTATTTGTGAGCCGCTCGTTGGACCGGTACGCCATAACGAGAAATTTATGCCACGGGACTTTATTTAGGTGGCAATAAATGCAGATTCGTGCCGAGGAGATGCAACGGGGTATCCCGTAGGGGGCTGTAAATGCAACGTGCAGTATGCAACAATGCGCTTACAATACAATGCGACAGTGAGGTCGCTGTTGTTCTTTATGGCGTGAACCCATCGTAATACGATACGATGTATATGAAATCTTTAGCATGCATCCGCCGTGGCCAAGTTCTCAGATTTTTATCGGAAGATCGTAGCGCGATTCTTCGCGATAGTTTTGCCTCTATTGGCGCCGTTATGGCCGCGAAACCTATTCGCGAGTTAGAAAAAAATTGCACATTATTTTTAGATTTCAGATAAATTATAAAGCAATTTAATTTTATGTATTATTTTGCATAAATCGTGTAAATTACAATCGTTGACTATATAAGAGTAAACATGTTTTAACGTCGCCTTTGGCGGTTTGATTTTGGATTACACATAAAAATTTAAATGAGAAGTCATATATATGGAAATTAATATGAATTTTTTTTATAATGTAAAACCAGCAAATTTTATACTTTATTCGTGTATTAATTTATTTAAATAAAGAATGAAAAAATATACATATAATGCAATTTGCATTTTACATTAGATTAATTTTTTTTATTGGGTATATTATTTATAATTTAAATAGAAATTTATTTTGACAATTAATCGTAACATTTATAAAAATAAATATTTAATAAAGATTGAAATATTAAAATCAATATATAAATTTTTTTTAAGGTGATACTTTTATTGTGCATTTGATTTTTTATCCATATTATTCAACTTTCTAAATTTCTTGAACTCTTTTTAAATTATTGAACTCTTCTTTTCTTTTATCTCTTTACCAGCCATCGATGAATCAAGAATCGCCAATTCCAGCAATTGATTCTCAATTCCTACAATTGATAATAATACTTTGAGAGTAAGTATACATATTAACGCAATAAAAATATTTGCATAAATTAAACATAAATGTAAGTGTAGATAATATAAAATAATTAAATGTTCACAAATAGAAATGTATATAAAAAAATATGGAAGAAATAAGTTAATGTGCAAAATTTGCATGTTTCATAAATAATAAATTATTATATTATAATGTATACTATATAAGAATCATAAATGAGAGACTATCTTGTGATATTCTGAGTACTCGAATTTTATTTGTATATATATATATATTTTTTTTGGGTTTTTTTAAATAGATTGAACAATTCATATATTAAATGTTTATTTAGTTTTTTATATTATATTGCTATTTGAATTTATTTTAACGATTTCTGATCTATTGTAATTTTTGTCTAGCACATATATTACGTGCTATCATATTTTGCATTGGTTCAATTTCACATGAGAAGGAATATAGAATATACTGAAAAGGATGAGAGCTTGATTAAAAAGCAGGAGCAATAATATACAAAACAACAATGTTTTATTGGAAACAACATACAATCACGTGCCACGTATGTTCCTTATAAGCCCTTATCGTTCGCGCGTCCCATCAAGGCGTGCATGCTAACAAATACAAACACTTCAAATCTTGAAGCAATCCCATTCGTCCCGTTCGAGTTTCACCCTCGTCCTTTTACCTCGCCGCAAAACTTACGAACGTCGTCGTTCTGATCGAATTAAAGTTTTGCTTTTCGATATCGCGGCAGTCCTTCCTGCTTTCGTTTTCTCTCTGTCTCTTGGATTAGAAACGCGAGTACAACTTTCCTCAAAAGAGACAGACGGGGACGAAATAGAGAAGAGAAGGAGGAACTCTTATTAAATATTTACCACATAGGGATCTCGCGAAGTTTCATTTCCAAGCCGCGTTTACTAAAGAGCTAATCCTAAGATTCTCTGTTTGTTTTAATCCTAATCCTCGACGACGAAGACGGAGAGTAAGGACGAGAGGATTCATCGAGCGAAGGAGGAGCTTTCTTTATGGTACAAGTACACCGACGAGTACGATATACAACACACGAGTTCATATACCTTTGGTATACACATACTCATATGATACCTCTAATTGTGATGTCACAGCAATCTTTTCGGTTGGCACAAAACGGCGCGACCCTTACATAGGTGCGACGCCTTTGGTGGTTTCGTAGTATCTAATCTAAGGGTTAAAATTCCTTTGTTTTTTTTTTGTTTTTTTTTACGTTAATGCGCTCCGAGAGCGTAGCCGCAACCGTTTCGATGTAGCGATCGGGTGATTTCGATCATTAAATCTTTTTATTGACTCGCGCGAGTACACTCCTTGAAAATATTTCCTCTATATAGATAAAGACATTTCCTATAGCAAAGTATAAAATATAAAGATGTATTTTTTTTTTAATATTTTTAAGAAATTCTTTGATTATAATGACGACGAAATAATAATTGTTATTTAAAAATTATAATTAAAAACTCCGAACTGTCTATATAAAATTTTTGCATCTCAAATAAAATAATTTTTGGACTATAAATCGTTAAAAAGTGGCGTTTTCTTATTCGTTGTATCGATCCTCGCGCGATGCAACGTAAGTAAAGTTTTAAACAATAAAAAGTAGCATCACTATTCTTTCTGACATATTTATATGACTTATATTTAAAAAATTTTCGATTAGTTCAATAAAACATCAATTAAGTTATATCTCAACTTACCATAGAAAACTGCCATACGTGATTTACATTCTATTTACATTGATATTAAAGTTTTTGACTAAACAACTAATTAATCGGAGTGATTGATATGATTTTATCTGTCGGAAAATAAATTTCTCTAAAAACTATAAATTTTTGTAGATTTGAATAAACAATATTCCGCTTGTGTATTCTCTTCCTGACATAACAAAACGTTTTTATTTAAACAATTCACCATATAGATCGTGATCGAAAGAGTTTCGGCCAGCAATAGAAAGTTTGAAAGGCGAGGAATTCGAGTCCGACGAAGTTTTTGAAAGGAATAAGTCGATCGCCATCTACCCTATCGGATTGAAAAAATTCAGCATACATCTACTAGTTACAATTATGAGGAATTCGCAGCGACTACCATACTGGAAATTATTAAGGCCGCTATTTCGTGTGTGCGCACAGTGATTTTTTTTCGGGACTTCGCAATCTCTTTGATTGATGAATCGTTGTCGATGATAGATTTTATGTTGTTACAAGCACCGCTTTTCTTATCTACATTATAATTGAAATTTACAATAATTTGTAAATTATTCAATCAAATAAATTAGTTAATTTTTTGAACTGTTCTAGTTAAAATAATTCGACAAACAAGTTTTCTAGAAACTGGAAATTTGTACAATGTTCCGCAATTGTGTATTCATTTTCAATATATGACACAAATTTTTATGTATCGATGTAAAATGCGCTTAAATTGCAATAGCAGTAACATCGCACTACAATAAAATGCTTTTACTTAATTACTTAGCATAAAATACTTAATTAAGCAATACGAATGAGGATAATATAAAATTGATGTTAATAAATAAATAATCTTCTCGAATATTAATAATTGCAATTTTATTTATATATTGTTGCGCAAGGTTACTTTTACCAATGCAATCTAATTTTTGCTTCTACATATAATAGCGCTCTCATTTATTTTTACTGATTCTTTTAGTGACGTAAAATCGTAAGAAATAAATTGTTTGTTCAGAAAATGTTAATCGTTACATTTACAATTCTCCATTATATTATTCGTGAGATAGAACAGAGGATAGACCAAACTTCTGTCAAATGCGAATTCAATTCTGTATCGTCCAAGTGGTCGATTTGAATCCTTTTCGCAATTCGTATGCTGCCTCGCCGCCGATAAAAACCAGCTTAAAGTTAGGCAGTGTTTGAGGAATATACGTCGCTCGATGAATATATACTGACTGCTTTAACATCACATTCGATATATAAAGGCCCACGGTATATCTATATATTCACATATAAAATCAATCGATTAAATCGTAACGCACGCTTGCGGCGTTAATCGTTCCAATAGACGCTCAAGTTAATTAAACTCCGATTCATTGGATGATATTTGAAAGAAGCGACGAAGAACATATGTTACAATTTTTCCATAGGATTAATTTCCATTACACTCACATTAATTCTCGATATATTCCATTGACGTTTAATAATCATTAATATCGTCGAATCGAATCGTACGATATTATTTCTCTTTATTTGATCTTATCAGCTGATTATTAAGTTAATGAGTCGCTAATTATTGCGCCAACGTAAATTACGGTGCTCCGTCATAACGCACTTGTGAGCATAAGGAGGCTATTGTCGACGTAAATATCTAAAAAGCTTTCTTTCCATTCGCGAGATACACATATATGTATATGAAAAGTTTCGCAAGTTCGAGTTCGGGATAAATCGTGAGTGCGCACACTCTACGATAGAAAAGGACCGTAATGCGAGATATTTGTGTCTGTGACGAGATATGATCGCTCGGATAAATTAACGTAATCGTAGAAAGG
This sequence comes from Nylanderia fulva, assembly GCF_048542155.1. Taxonomy (NCBI): domain Eukaryota; kingdom Metazoa; phylum Arthropoda; class Insecta; order Hymenoptera; family Formicidae; genus Nylanderia; species Nylanderia fulva. Next base: position 1,103,881 of record NW_028189518.1, read on the forward strand.
AAAAAGGGGACAGGCAGGGAGAGCAAGCTTAGGAATGCATACGCGAAAGCACTCACTATTGCGAGATTTATAACAACGGAGACGAATGTTTCGCTGTAAAGCGAGAAAGAGTCGCGCGTGTGGAAAGATCTCGCATATGCAATCGCGAATACGAATGCACTTCTGAAGTATTATATGCCAAGATCTAAGATTCTTGTCACAAATCTTCACGTTCCATTATTCTGAGTCCGTGAGAGGCTTGAATTTCATTCCACACGCTCACACAAGGGAGCCTTCAAGAGTGAAAGCCTGTGTGATAAAGGATTGATGTGTGTGTACGGAGGTTTTACTTTTTTTTTTTTTTTTTAGAAGCTTAATTAGAATTATATAGTGTATATGAGAGCTTGGAGCTGGCAGTATTGATGTAATCGATTAATCAAAGTACTCAAATATTTTTTGCGTATTTACATTTATAATTTATTAAGTGGCTCGAACATTGTCTGATTTTCTGCTTTGTATAAAATCTTTTAGAAACTATAAAATATTTGTAGGAAAATATAATTTTAATACTCTTGAAAGAGAAACTTATCAAGACGGAGATTATTTGACATTAAAATAATTATATAAAATATAAAAAGTTATTATAAAAAGTTTTTAAATTGCTATAAAAAATAATTTTATAAATTAATTATTACATATATATATATATATATATATATATATATATATATGTAAAGTTTTAACCAAATTATTTAAGTACAATAATTAAAATAATAAAATCTTTCCAATATATCAGAATATATAATTAATTCGTGTGTAATAAGAGATAAAAAATTGTTCATATTATGCACATATATTTCTTTAACATATGTTTAATAAACGCGCAAACATGTATAAAGATTAAGATCATCAATTGTACGAATGTCCGAGCACATATAGAAACTCGAGCGACCCTGCCGGCTCCATTATTATCACGATTCGAATACATCGTGCTAATATTCTCTGGGAATAATTATCTCGACTTAACAACGTAACATTTCCTTTTATCTTTAACAACAACAGTAACAATATGGTTTCCTCTGATAGCAACGTATTTCTTAAAATTGTCCGGATGACGAAAATTCGTCTCCTAACTCATTCACACACGCATGTCGCACGATAATTAGTAGGTACGGATAATTAATGACTTCATAAGAATGAATGTGATGAAGCGGAATTGATCGTGAGCGTCTCGAGATTCTTGTGTAAGCTATCGAAACACGCTCCGAATTTTATATTCTCCGCATACAACTTGATGTGCATTGCAAGCCTGGAAAACATAATTTTGTATATAATATAAAAGCAAAAATATAAATAGTGGAAAATTTGTAATATTGTTATAAATTTCGTTGTACAAATATATTTGAATTTATATTTAACATAATATAAATAATCTGTCTATTTTTGTAAAATTGATGCATAATAATGTATTCAAAAAGTACATTTAAAAATATTTTTTAAGAAATATTTATATAAAATTTCTAATACTAATTGAATAAAATAAAATATTTCTATTTTAATATTTTAATATTTTATTTTTTTAATTAATTAATTATTAGAATTTTATGCAAGTATGAGATATATAATTTAGAAAAATATATTATTCAAAAGTTTTATAATTTAAATCTAGAATTTCAGAAAATTAAAAAATCCAGTTGTATAATAATTTATTGCAAATAATAATATCTAATATTTTTTATAAGTACTTCACGTATACATTATTATGATCAAATGAATTTATTTTGTGTACAACGAGAATATTTTATTTAATGGAAAATAACCATATAGCTTGCAATGCATTTTATAATTCATACGAATCAATGCAATTATGTACAGCGACATAAGTGGTAAAATCTTAATTCTAATTCTCGAATTCGATGCGCACGTGAAACTCGACTTTGCTCGGGGGATTTGATTCGTCACCTCGAATAATCGTGATTCATTGCGGATTGCCAGGACGTTGTGTCAAAGATCACGACGACATTCTCTCTTTTATTTTTCGAAATATGAAAAATTTACGCAACTCACAAAAATTTACGTATAATAAGTCTTAAAAATATTTGAAAAGGATATAAGAATAATAATTGTTACGAATTGATCGCTGCATATTCGACATATAACTCGTAATTTCAGGCACCGCGTCACAACAGTACAAATAAAATAATTCACATTCACCATTTCGTTTATAACCCAATTCTTCGTTTGTGACCCTTTTGATTTGTTGCATTTGTTGCCTGTATGTATGTATTTTTATTGTTGATTATGATTTGCTTCATATATCTTCTTTCTTCGATTTCAAGTAACGAGTCCTGACACTCCGCGATACGCGCGCATATTGTGGCTCGATTGACCTCATATTTATATATTACTTTTGGTTTGAGCATGTTATGTCTTCCAAGTAGGTTCCTTTTTAGAATATTTCATTGATGATCATATATATACATATATATATATATATATATATATATATATGTATATATATATGTATATATTTACATATATACATATATGTATATATATCGTACTACATTTATAGTTATATCAACTCATTTACACTAACTTTATTCGATACACATGCTTAGGTATCATGTAAGTATTTCATATATATGGTACACATTGACATTTTCCATCAAGATATCGATTAGTTTTATGTTTTTTTTTGCATTCTTTCGCGTCAACGTCCACGTCGACGATTCAAATCGACATATGACATTTAATTAGAAACTGGCATGAGTTCGTACAAAGTTGAATGTATTCTTTTTAATAGATTTAGGAATTTCATAACTATCTATTGCATTGCTGGTGCCTGAATAAACGTGTACCTTTCCTACCACAAGTTTTACCTTGGTTCCAATTATCATATAATCCTTCATTGCAATTTTTTCATATATATCTCTCACATATTAGCGATTCTTTTAAAAAATTATAAATCATTACATATAAAATATAAGTATCAAAATATAAATAATAGGGTAAAAAACATTTGCTTCATATATACATATGTTTAAAAATAAATAGATGTAATACAAAAAAGTTTATAGCGTAAAAATTGATAGAAATTAGAAATTAAAGTACAATCTTGATTTTTTTCTTTATAAAAATTGAAGTTATTTCAAAAAAATTATGACACAAAAATAGATATCCGAAATAATCATAAAAATATATTATAATATTAATTAAAAATAAATAAAGAAATTAGAATTGAAATAAACAAAAGCTTTATAGACAATGCGATGTCTCCCCTAGTAGTTTTTGCTTTGATATTATAGAAATCCTATTGATGAATACCCGTATATAGAATGTATATTTATTTTTTAATTTTGTGGAAATTTTGTTTGCTTTATAATGTTTTTAATTATAAAAATGCATGAATATTTAAAAAAAATGAATGAAAACTAACTTGTGTCGATGAAAGATAATCGCGTATCAAAAGATTTCAAGTCTGACTTTGCTTCTATCGAAATGCTTCAACTATACTTCAAGACGCCTGATCGATTAACCAACGCGTCAAGATCTTCGATCGCGAATCGCGTCCAGACGATTTTAGGCACAGGTTGAAATTTCGAAAGGAATCTTTGCACGTAGACACAACTACGTGGGTACGACGCTTCGACATCTATGACACAATTTATCGATTGTGTATTAAAAAAAAAAAAAAGAAAAAAGAAAGAAATTCCATCGAATTCGAAGACCCGAAAAATCTGGCTCGACTGTCAAGTACAATTTCGCATCACAAAGATTCAGTAGTTTCTAAAAAACGTTTCTTTCGCAACAATCACTATCGCAAATACAATCGTCATACGCAAATGTATTTGCCATTCAATACACTTACTTCGAAGGATACAAAGGATGCATGTTTCGAGGGCGTTAACGCATATGTCAACACGAGAGTGCACGTCCTCGAATTATAAAACATCTTCGGGTTCGTAGGCTTCATAGTCGCTGGTCGACTCTCGATCATCGACCGCCACTGACGACTTTCCTTCACTCGTTGCTTCGTCACACGTGCGATGACACTAAGAATCGAATATCAGTCGATTAGCCTCTTCGGCCGAAGTTGATGTGGATGGGACTCGTTGTTCGAGGCAGAAACAATAGGACGTGATTCGCGTTAGATCGCATCATTTCTGGAGTCTTCGGAAGCCCGCCAGTCCGTCCACGCGCTTCTACTTCCGGCGCTCGGACGAGTTCCGGATCGGACGACTGAAGGCGATCCTCTTACGATCACAGAACTGTTTCCATTTCGGCGATTTCTGTCCTAGTTGCGTCATCCGGGATCCTACGACAGGCAATAACTCATTCTTGCAAAAAATCTCAAACGAATCTAGTAGAGGGTATCCCAGAACTAGTAGTAAACCTGTTAATGGCAGATTCCTGGGATCATTTGGAGACGATTTTTCCTCAATGAAAATGTCGAGAAATCAATCATTTTTGAGTTACAAGTTGAAAATAACGGGTCTTTCACAAAGCCTTGTGGAAATAAAATATTAACAAAATCACTTTTTTTTATTAATTTCATGTAGACGTTTACTTTAATAAAATTTTAATTTAATTTAATTTATTATTAACAGGTTTATTATTAATTTTGGAACACTTTGTATGTCTTTAAATAATACAATATAAATGACCCCGCGATTTATTAATAGATAAAATACTCAAAAAATATATATGTATATATTATACTTACACAATCTCTTACATTAATATAATATAATATAAAACTATGTACAAAAATATTTTAAACATTTAAAGAATTATATATAAAAAATAAAAAAAACGTATGTTTTATAATATCTATACTATATAATGTAGGTATCGCTTATTGAAATTATAAAGAGACGAGATGGAGAATTATATAATATGCACGCAAAAAATGAAAATAATAGAAGCATTGATAGAAAAGATTGCATTAAAAACTTGTTCTATTATATTTTCCATGTAAAATCTGACGCGATCTAAGCAGTGATGCTTTCAACTTAATATTGCATGAATCCTTGTTGTTCTTACCTGTAAATCTCCGTGGGTAAGAACCTCTCGGCATATTCTGTGCTGACCACATGGTTTCTGCTCATGTCCCTTGGACGGGCGACCTCGACGGCGTCGATATACCTGAATATATAAACAATTTCGGATCATGTTATCGTCGTCGTAATACCGTGAAAATCTCCTATACACGTATACAAAATCAACTTTATCATGCTCTTTGTCCTCCACATCCTTGCCTCCGGTCACGGCGCTTTCCCTTAATATCCCCAAAATCAATTTTCTCTCCGCGTCCTCATCTCGTCAGACATTATAGGTAATTAATCGACTAATCGGTACAAGCTGCCTAGCACCAGGTAATTACCTATAATGCACACATTATAGGCCTCGACACGCAGAAGTTATGTATCTACGGACTTCCTCATATAATTCGCATGCCATGCTCTCGAGCACATTAAAGTAAGAAATCCGTGATAATAAGAATAATAAAGAAAGAAAAATAAAGTATGTGAGCGATATAGAGATATATATATAATATATAATATATTTGATGCGTATAATTTATGCAAATACGATCTACTAATCTACAGAAGCGAAGCAACTATATCCCTTCTACACCCCTTGTTATTCTGTTTATGCGAATAAGTCTCTCTAGACGAGGCGTGCCATCGTCGATCCGCGTGACGCTCAGCGTCTCTTCATTCTTTTCTGTATATGTGTATGTGTATGCGTGTGTATCTGTACGTTTTTCTTCATTATAGGAAAATAAGTCAACCGAGATCACGCGAGTTTTACGAAACAACAGAGCCTCGCGGGATCGCGCGAATCGTGGCAATATATGTATATCGATGATCGATTTCTTCAACGATCTTTCTCTACATCATCTCAAACCGATGAAGTGCAGTGACGTAGGAACACGTTACTGGATTCAAAAGTGTAAGTGAGTGAGCCAATCGTGTGGTATGTAATTATATGTACGAAGCTTTAACGCTTTCAATGTTTAAAGTAGCGAAAGAGTGTCTTGCTACAGCTCCCCTACAAGGCAATGCATCAGCAACGCGACATCAATTCTGCAGCAGAGTCTCTGATAGATTGAAAACAGAAATTTTATACATTTTATAAGCTTTACAAGTAGTCGATGTGAGCAAATAAACAACACACATTTAAGTGTTTCTTGTAGGTGATGTTAGATAAATGTGTATATGTATACAATGTCATCAGTTATCCAAAGACACAAAGCTAACAAGAGTAGCTTTTTTCTTTTTCCTTTCAAACGCAATTTGTAATTTATTAAATATGAAAATTTCGATATTAAGTACATATAGGGAAGAAAACTTGATCGAAGCTTTTAAAGAGTATTTTTCGTGGATAATTCCTACGTCACTGAACATTCTTACGTGTGGTTTGGCGTGGCGGACTTACGAATCGAAGTATGGCGGTAGCGGATGCGGAGCTTCCACCGCCAATGGTTCCGGTTGCGAATAGCGGTCCGAGCTTTGGAAGCACCCTCGCCACCAGCCGAGACTTCCAGTTTTCCTCCTTTAAAAAAGCCGACGTGGATATGTGCCAGGGCTTCCTTCTCACCGTCGTACCACCAATTATTATCGCTTATAACGTCGCCCAAATAAATCCATCCTCGTTCGCTCGAGGCGACAACCCGTATAAAATGCTCCACTTACGTGGAGTGTTTTTCATTCAATTTTCAAACACGACGCACAGATAGATTCACTTGTCACGAAATAAGAATATATAGATTTTCCAATTATGCAGTGAGAATGTGGACACATGTCGCAGAAAAAGAGACGGACAATAAAGAAAAAATCAACTGCGCGTGCTAATTGATACGATATTAACGTACGTAAAGCGTAAAAATATATATACGATGTTATATAATTTACCGAAAGTGAGTAGAAATGACAAAATACGCGTTTTCAATGGAATATCTATGCTATATATGGATATCTCTCTTATATTACAATTTTTCTCATTGCAAAAAGTGTTGGAAATTTCATATATTGCTAAAATGTTAAAATAAATACAAAATATTCGAAGTCTATCACAAATGTACGTGTGTGAATAGAATTTATCAAAAAGTTTTATTATTTGAAAATTTAAGAAGAAGTACATTTCTGAAATATATCTCTCGAAATATGACAATAAAAGTGAAATATTAATACATTAATAATAAAAATATTACAAACAGTATGAAAAAGATGTACGATATTAATTCTGTAAATGTTATATAAAACCGTTAAAAATAAATCTTTAATCATTCTTTTTATATCCAGACTTTATTCATTTAATATTGCATCATACGTATATCAATCCCATATAGCACGATTCGCAATAATTTTTGGAAAGAAATCCTATCAACAACAAAAACCTTAAAAATGTGATAGGATTTCTACACGATATTAAGAAACGTCGATACGCATTTGTGACGCCCCATCGAAAACGCACGTTTTGCCGTATATATTATTAGACAGGTGCATGCTGTGCGAACAAGACTCCAAGTGACTTTAGAAAGTAGGTTACTACACTTAAGCTCGGTCTGCGAATTATTCATCCTTCGAGATGCGCGGCTTCATCAGCGTTGCTATACCCGTACAACAATAATTTTCGCAATAATTAAACTTTAACATAAATATTTACAAGAAGAACCGAGCGTAAGTTTGTACAAGATATTACGAAAGACAAGTAGAATAACTGTGTGCAACTGCATGCGTAGACTTTTATTACGGGTCCACTTCCGCTTTAAAAAGTAAAACTTTCGGATAAGAGTGTGGAAGGATAAAAAGACTCAAAAGAAAGCTTTCCAGAACAAGGGCTCCTAGTTTCAGAGGATAGGAAACAAGCGACAGCACTCTGCGGAAAGTATCGTTCGTGAAAGCGTAATCCAAAGGATGTGTAAGTCGGTCGGAGGTTTGAACACCGTTCTTTCTCGTGGAAAATTTTGTACTTGATCAAAAATTGGCTCGATTAATCTTTCAATGTCGGCCGCGTTGAATTTAAATTCGCGACCTATTTTTATATGTACTCTCTTCTGTAAAAAATTTATAGAGATTAAGAGAATATACAAAAAAACTATTTTACAATAAATATTACGAAAAATTATGTTTTAATTATTATATATAATTATTACAAATAATTCAAAAAATTATTTTCCCGTAATATTTAAAATAGACTCTCTGTTATCTTCTTAATCATTTTAAATTCTATATAAAGAAAGTATATAATAAAGTTATATCTTTTACAATATTATCTCAGATTGACTTAGGATAAAATTGAGTTTAAAATAGAATTTGATTTAATTTTTGTTGCGCGCTCGTGTGCGTGTATTACGTTACGCGAAAAAGTTATTGCATTCAGATATGCATTATATTGATTTACTTTCATTTTCAATCCAATCTTTCAAAGATAACAGCATTTTTTTATATTCCCGATTGCTATCACAGATTCTCTATATCAATAACTCGTAATACTAAATCTTTATTTTCTCATCATGCAGTCATGTTATAATATATATTGATCTAGCAAAAATTCTAGTATTAAAAGATTAATCATATCGGAAAACAATTTCTGTTCAGTAATATAGATTTTTCGATACAAACTTCGAGGCGATTTATCCTCGAAATCTGTGAAATGTTTTTGCTTAAATAAAAAGAAGTAAAACCGATCGAAAACGGCAAGAGAAAATCGCTAAAATAAAATCGCTCACAAAAAAATAATCAGATATTAAGCGATCGAGCGATTGAAGTCAATCGAGAAATACGGTTAATCGTTCGGAAAACAAGTTTCTCTTTGCGAACTGTACGATTTAACTGGTTGTTGATCACCGGTTCCTCGCTTGATCGCATTGCAAATAGCAGGCGTAATCAAGTAGTTTCGTAGTTTGATACACGGAATTAGACTATTAAGGAGAGGGTGGAGCGTACTTGGTCTGAGACGGCTTTATTCCATGGGCCTCGAGATCCTTCTCAAGTTGTCGTATCCTAATCTTGGCCATGTCGAGCTCATGCTTGACCTTCCACAAGTGGGTGTCGCAGATCGGATCCTTGCATCTATGATGCCTCAAGATATCTTGCGCCTCGTATACTGCACCGCGGAAGGTCAAGGATTTTCCCACACTCTGTAAATAAAACGTACCATTTGCTCGCGCGCGTGATTACTTCTTACAAAATTTTCTTCTTAAGGTTTTTTTTCAATTTTCCGGAATATATAAATTTTTCTTCATATTACCGACTAACAAATAATGCGACAAGATGAAAATATGTATAAAAGTTTACTAATATTTGTAGGTAATGTTAAGAATATCTTATACAAATAATTCGAATTGTAAAAAATTGATGTACACACATATGCGATTTTATCTGTAATATTGATAAATTATTATAATTCAGATTCTTTTGTTCAGGAATATATGACTGATAAATAATTATTAATGAAAAATGATCAGATAAGCGATTATATTTTCTGAAAGTATCGTTAAATTTTGATATTTAAATATGCTTCAAATTGCTGTGTACGCAATTTTAATAATAAAGCGATGTATGACCCAGTTCCAGAGATATAGTATAAAAAGATATAGTATAAAAGATATAAGATATAGTACAAAAAATTATAATAAAATTCTCGTATTAAAATCCGTGATGCTTACTAGACTGAAAATAGCGCATGTGCCACCATCGTCGCTTTTTGCCAGATGCTGTCTGATATATTTGAAATACAGATGTTCTAAAAGCAAGAAAACTGCCGCCAGAAGAATACCCATCATCAACAAGAGAAACGCGCTCAAGAATTGCTCTAACGCCAGAGGATCGCTACTTTTCTGTACTTCCTTCCCAGGCTTGCACGTCCCAGTCATCCAGTATCTTCTCAATCGCTCCAAATCCCCTAGAATTGATGAGGTGATGTTGGAACGCAATGATAAATTCGTCAAGAAAAATGTATGAAGCTATATTTAGAGAATCATGGAGAAAGACAATTTCTTTAAATGTAAAAATATATTTATAAAATCTTTAAAGAAACTTGAAAATCATCCAAATACCGTTATCTCTATAATCCAACAGCCGTTTGTTAAACATTTGTAGATACTTTGAATTCCTAGAGAATGCGAGACCATATCCTGTCATCGCGTACCATTGCCCGACCGTCAGCAATCGACAATCCTCGTCCTGGGCGACTAAATAGTCTAGGACTGTGCCATCATAAATGAATGCGTCCATTTCTCTGTAAAAGTTATAATAGGATCTTTTTGCCTCATTTAATGCCCGGAAAGATATTATAAATCGGCTTAATATTAAAATCAATGTTGCAGAATTTTTTTAATTCTAGTGCACGTGCACACACACACATCCCTAAGTACATATAGCATTAAATTAGTTAAATGTTCCATTTAAAATGATTTTTTAATCCTATCAATAATTTTACCTGATTTCTTTATTATATAGATATAGACTATTCGATTAACCGGATTTACATACAATATACGAGATTATGAATATATGAATTAAATAAAAATTTTGTTTGAACGTAAATAATTTGTGTAAAATACTTTATATCAGCGCGCCGAAAATTCTGCATTTATAAAATAAAAATAGTAAGTTTAAAAAATTTATTTTATTAATTTTAAAATCTTATTTTGTTTAAAATAATATCTGCATACTAATTAGTTGTATAAAATTACAAAAGCTTTTAATAATATTTTTGCCACTTCAATCAGAAATCTAACTACACTGAAAAAAATATTTATGTAAAATTACATGATTAAGCTAGGTTTTTTTCCGACCCAGCATAATCATGCAATATTGATACTTACATGGAATTTTCAAGATTAAAAACATTTCACTGAACTTGTAATTACACATAGGAAATGTTAGGAATGTATAAATGCTATAAAATAATGTTATAAATAAAATAGATAAATACTTATAAAATAAAATTTTAATAAAAATTTTAATTTTACCTATATTTTACATGTATTTTTACATTAATATGTATTTTCATTTTAAAACAAATAGAAAAAAAATTACAGTGATAAGCAAGTAACTTTTCCAGTTCTGAACTAATAATTTCCATGTAAAAGTACATGAATTTTTTTCAGTGTATAGTATTTCAACTAAATCCTTTATGTATCTATTTTCTTCTTATTACAATAAATAATTATTGATCGATAATTTTAATTTATTCCCTTTTGAGTCTCAGAAATACGAAAACATCGTCAAATAAACATTGAAAAATGAATTCCAAAATATGTTCGATCACTCACCCACTGATGACTGCTTCGATACCGTCCGTAACGCTGGTCTTGTTGAAGGTGCTCATGTAGTTATGCATCTCTTTAAAATACTTTGCCAGTGTGCTGTCTGTGTGACTCCATGGTATGGTGCCAAATTTGAACATGGGCTTGTGAGAATATGGTTTAGCGAGCCTGTGATCGTCCACGCCGCTGAATTCGTGGAATTCTTCCCGCGTAATCATGAAGGCAGCCAGATTGGCAGTGTAAATGGCGAGAAAGACCACAGCGAATAATGCCCACATGTTCGTCATAAATCTACAGATAATATCGATTTTTTGTTGCGAACGTTGCAAATATTTTATTTTATTTTATTTTGAATCAATAGAGAAAAAGAAATTTTAGAACACATCTTTGTAAATGACAATTTTGCAATTTTTATTTATTAAATTATGTTTTAATGCAGCTATATTTGTATCTTTATAATTATATAGTATATATTAGATAGTTTACTACTTTATTTTTAATAACATACACTGTTTAACGAAATTTGTGTTTGCAATTTTTATCCGAAACATAATTTAATTTCAATAAACTACTATCTTTGGTCTTCTAATTGTGACATTCTCCATCGTAGTCTCAAAGGATTGTATTGTATTATTATTTAAATAAAACTTAATTTTAATTAAAGTGTTCAAATTAATTTAAATCCAAATTACAGCGTCGACGAAAACATATCTTATATAAAGTGAATTCAAAATGTGATTTATGAAGCAGTTGGAGTAATTTACATTTTAGAACGGTTGTCGCAAACGAATGTTTGCTTGAAAACATTTTCCCTACATTTATGCGCAGCGACCGATCTCGAATGGGTAAGTGAAGAGGCGGAAGACTAATTTCTCGAGTTCTATCTCGGGTCGATAATTAAAATTCGTCAGGAAAACGACGTCGGGAGCAAGGATCCTTTCACTGACCTGGCTGTAAATCCTCTGGGGGAGTCGATATGGACGGCAGCCTGAAATAATACGGCCCAGACCAGCCAGTACGTGCGGCAGAAGGAAAACCGATGGTTTGTCGATGGATTCTTCTGCGGAGACACATCGATGTCGCATTAAAATGAAAAATATTCTACAGTAATAATAACATAAGCAGAATTTCAAGCTACTTATGTGTATGTATGTTTCGAAAAAAAATTCATTATCGTGTTTTATTTCTCTTATTCCAATAAAAATTTAATTTCATAATCATACAAATACATATTTTGCTTCAACAATATTATATGTAAGAACATAATAATGTTGTATTAAATAACAAATGTGTGTACATGAAATGCGTGCAATAATAATAATATATAATAATATATAATACTAAAGAAAAAATAGTAAATAAAAAATATATGAGTTTACATAAAAAATGTGTAGATGAAACAAATTCTTACAAAACTAAAAGTAGTTCTGAAATAAAATATAAAAATGTTCAAATTTATATATGTATACATATATGTGTGTATGTATATATGTGTACATATATATATATATATATATATATATATATATATATATATATATATAGATAGATAGATAGATATGACATATATTATTTTAATTGTAAATTAGAACTATATACTAATACTATACATATACGATTATTTCAGGTACATGATTTCTCTTCGATTGATAGACACTGAAACATGCATTAAAGTTAAATCGTCAATTAAATCGTTTTAATCACATGATATTATATAATATCTGTGCATTGGAAGATAAAAGTGCGAATATACATGACATAAGAAACACATATACATCTGATAAAAAAAGCGAAATAAAAGATACCAGTGTTTGCGCAGCGCCTGAAGGGTTTACCTTCATGTCGAAACCAGAGGGCGATGCCCATTCAAAAAGCAATATCATTATCGTCGCGGCATGTATGGCGACAATTCCCACCAGCATCCATGAAGCCGTATCAAACGGTTCTGAAAATCGTGTTTAAATACTAAAGTGGAAATTACAACATTAATGTTTATTTTATGCAATATAACAATAGAAATAACACTTGAAAAATTCTGCTTCTGCAAAATATTTTTTCTTTATTTATGCATAAAAAGATTTTGTAATAATACTAGTGCGAATATTATATTCTACAATTTATATTTATTTAAAACTATCTATAATAAAAAAAATTATTTTAAATGTTATTAATTTGTAAATGTTGTTCTATCATTTTGTCTTTATAATTTTTACCTAGAAATGCGGTGGGAGATATTATTCCTGTCCTTTTCGCTACAACTATAGCGATACCAGTTTCCATATAAGGTACTGTAAAATCGACCACTGCTTCCCTTTCTGAGTTAATCATTAATGAGGTCATCACCATATCCGTCTTCCGGTTGACCAGATCAGCTATAAGCCCATTCCACTTTCCGTTCTGCGCATAATAGTTCATAAATGCTATTTGAGAAATGTGTCAATCAAGAAATAGATTGACTTTTATTTGCGAAATTTTATCGGATTTTAAAAAGATATACTCAAATTAAATATAATTATTTGTAGAATTTTGTAAATAAATTTACGCAATCAATGTGTAAAATAAAATGAAACTGAAAATAATTTCATATTCTTTCTTGTAAAATTGAAACAAATATTTGTTTTCATTATATTGATGTTAATTTAATACATGTCACATTATTGCAAAGAGATAAATGCAAAACAATGATAATTCTATAACGTGATTGAAATGCATGATAAGCGGAAAATTATGCTTTTAGGCCATTGAAAGTGTTGCTGAACTACATATATGATGAAAATAACTTTTGTATAACGGAAATTAAACGTGTTGAAAGCGCGTTCATGCGTACATTTTATAATCACGGTCATCAATAGCTAGTTCAACGTACGTGTTTGATAAGTTATTATATCATCAGATATAACTTGGCTTTTATACTTCGCAACTAAATATATTATATTTGTAGAGAATGCATGATTTTATCGTTATTCTTTTATATATGACAAATGTATAAATGGACACATTAGACGTACGAAATAATCTGTCACATCTGAATCGTTACTTTTTGGCAATATGTAGTTGTTTCCAAAAAAACTTGACAAAACAGAAATATTAAGCGTTTAAGGAGAAGAGATAAGCTCGCCGGGGCAGATGCGGTAAATGCTTCGCGAGAGTTTTCTCGTTGCATTACAAGACACATTTATCTTCCGCGCAATGTAAGTAAGCATTGCCTTTCATGAATTTTGCCCGGACTCACCTCTAAAGTGCCCCACTTGCCATCCTCCACTCTTACGAGCTCGTAAGTGAACCCGATCTCTTCGGAAAACTTTTGTAGCAGATCGATGCAAAATCCGCTACAGCACTGATAAAAGCTCTCATTCTTCTGTGCTGACTGAATATCCATTCTGCAATAAAAATAAACGCTTAGAAATTGTATCCAACGATATATCATATTGATATTATATGTATTTGATAATCAAATTTTTTGGAAAAGAATATAATAACAAAAAAGTCTTTCGAAAGAGTTTTCATATTTTCAATACAGCTCGCACAATGCTACTAAAAATAAATATTTTTTAAATAAATATATTTAAAAAATTTAAAAATATAAAAATTTATTGAAGATTAATATTAAAAAGTTTTAAAAAGTCTGATAATTAAAACTTTATAGGAAACTGTGATAATTAAAATAAGAATTTATAAATATACACTAGACATATCTAAAAACATTAATTCAAAACAATAAAAACGTAAATTTAAGAAGGGAAAATTAAAAAGTTATATAAACCTTTGTTATATAATATACTGTCATTTAAAATATAATAATTAATGTAATGATTTAAAAACAAAAGTTCTCACAATATTTAATTGTAAAGTAACGCTATACTGTTTCCATTAAAAAATTTCCATTTTAGTTACATAATAGAAAAAGTTCTATTTAAATAGAGTGCGTTTCCTGCATAAACATTGAGTGACGTATTCAGTAAAGCAACTTTGCATTTTTAAAAAAAAAGAAACATTCCTGAAGTTAGTCAACGTTAATGAGAGATGTCCGGAAAAATTTCCATTTCAACGTCCTGATCTTCCATCCTAAAAAATTTTGCTTTTAATCGTTCTTCTATTCTTTACAATCCTGGTAGACTCTTTATTCCAGTATAAGCAAGGCGCAATTGAATTCACCACGACCGTGCCATCCGAACCAGATGTCGTTGCGGCAAGAACTGACAGCCATTGTTGGCCGTTCTTTTGAGAAAATCGCCCCTCGGAATGAAGTCCTTTCATACATCTGACGGGTTCAACTAACAAGATTCGCTCTGAGAGTAACATTAAATTCTTTTCTGTGCAAAGTCTAAATTATGATTAATGTTGATGCAGAAAGAGCGCAATATTATTAAGATAAACAAAGTGCAAGGAGTGTAAAAATAGGAAAAGACAAACTAAAGAGGTAAATGAATTTCAGTGGCTCTCGTAATGCAGGTGAGTATATGAAGTTTCGTACTTTTTTAAAAAGAAATCAAATATTAAACTTTTGTTATTTATTAATATTTTTAAATATTTTCTTGAAAAATATCAATAGTTTATTACAAATATATTTATTTTATTTTATTTTTTTAGTTTTAAAGTGTAAGGAAGAAAGAAAATAATTTTATAAATCGTGCTCATTAAAGCGAATATGATTTTGCTGACATTGTAAAAAAATTTATAAATCCACATCTACAGAAGATATTTAATTTTGATTGAAATTATTTATCGTTTTAATATTTGATACATAATTATTAAAAATTTTAATCTCATAAAAAAATTCATATATTTCTAATTCACATAATGTTACAATTAAATTTAATTCTAGCATATAGTACATTACACATAAATGTGTGTGTGCGCCATACAAATATATTGATTTTCCAATATTAAATTGCACAAATTGGCGGTGGCAAGTAATAATTGTTTCGAACAGTTATTTCAACGTATTTTATTTGCGGTTGATTGAATGTAACCGATTCCATTGAAGCATTATTTCAAATTGCCGATTAACAGTTTGGTAACATTATTTTAAAAATGCCAAAATCCCTTTAGGTGATATGTATGTATGTATGTAATAAAATAAATTTATATATATCTCTCTCATCCAGTTATATTATTCAAAAATATTTTATTCATGTTTATTCAGAAATGTATCGAAGACTTGCTCAAAATTATATCAAAATAATTGATAGAAAGTGATGCTATTTGTTTCAAAATTTTACTAAATAAATATTTGTTAAATTTATAAAATAATTTTATATAAAGAAATAAAAAGACACACATTAATACATAGATTATGCTTGAAAAATAAATCAGAACGATTATTTTATTTTTATCATTTCAATATGTAACATAAAAATAATTAATCTTGATTAATAATCATAATGTTTTTTTGAGATATAAGCTGTCCTGCGAGAAAAAAAATAAAAGTTGAATATACCTGATAAAGGATATAACTATCCGTATTCGGCAAATTTTTCCATGTCATTGTTTACGATGTCGAAATGGAATTTTTGCGCTGACACGAACAGAAATATCGGATTCCAATACGTGTAAACAAAATTTTGTATTTTATGCTATCGTTTGTTTTTTTTTTATATTATTCTAGGTTTGAGAACTGCATAAGTATACATATATAAATATATAGTATATGTATATCTTTATTTAATTTTTTATTAAAACATATATTATTTTTAAAGAATAATTGTATAATAATTTTAATAGAATTTTAATCAATATAACATAATTAAAACTCGTATTTGTTCACAAAAGATTAGGATATACGTGATAAAAAGATGTCGGACTATAATTGCACTTTACTACTGATGATACCCATCAATGTACAATAAGGTACCCTTTTTTGTCTGGAATGGCAATATTTGTCAAGAAGAAAAAGGTATAAAAAGGGGAGCATCGCGTGCGCAGTAAAGCAGATAGGAAGCAAATATATATTTTGTGACGGGACGGAAGGAAGGGAGAGCAAAAGAGCAGAAGGCGAGGTCCCAATGGAAGCATATGCCGGAATTGCAGGGCGATAAAAATCGAATACGTATTCGTAGGTCAGCTTGGCGATGCCTCCGAAAAGTGTCGTGGCAAAGACACAGTCATAAAGCGGACCCAACGACGTTTATTGCCGCTCTTTTTCTTTTTCTCTCGCAGCGGCACGTATAAAGGACGCTTACAATTTCGTAGAAGAGCGCGCCTGTTACCGAGAAAAATGTAATGTCACATTAAAAGCGAGAGAAGTTCGCGCCAGTAATGCTTTCGACTCCTCAGTTGCAGTCGCGTAATGTGTCGGGTCGTGAGCGCGAACTTACATGTTACTTTTCGTAATTTTGACATTTCTAACATGAGTCTTGGCGATATTACCTAATGTAATATGCGTTATGTTTTGTGAGATAATATTTGATATATATATATGTGTGTATCAAATAAACCTAAGTGTAGATTAATTTCATTTTATTCTACTCAAAAAGATGCTTTTGCTACATTTGTTGTATATGTTACTAATTAAAGAGAGTTTGCTTAAATAAAATCATAGATTGCATTAGTTTCGTAAAGCTCAATATCTCTTTTAGCAATATAAAAAATTTATAATAATAATTAATTAGATTTTCTAATAAATTATTAATTTGTTATTTTTCATAGCAGTTAGTTAACCAAATTTTATATCTGAGATTTCTAGTAAACACAATATACAAAGAATAGCTTGTTCACATAAAAGCATTCGAAATTATGCATGATTGAACAATGGTAGTTCCGGGTTATGAATTATTTCATATCTTCTATAAGCAAGATCGATAAAGGTGCTTGAACAAATTTTGCTTTGTGTTTTAGCATCAATCAGTAATTGAAGTCAAAGTATCGTAAATAAGTACTTTACCAGAAATATATTGCAATTGATAATTTATAAAAATATAAAATAATTTGTATGTTATATTATAATGCATCTTCTAGTTTTTCATCAAAATTATGCCAACTTTACGGTAATAAAATTATAAGTTCTTTGGAGGATGGAAATGAGTTTCTTGTTTCGTGCACTAATATCCTTTATGATGTAACAATTCGATAATCCTGAAATTTAATATACGCGAGTTGCTACTGTCGACGTGATGATGTTTCTAACATCAAACGTCTCCATATTCCCAATTGTAGTAAATAGTTATATTTTGATGCACTAAAATCTATTAAAATATAATAATTTACCTGTACATCTTTCTAACAATGTGTTAATATTTATTTTCATAAAATAATTAAGTAAATTACTTAGATAATATTTTAAAAGCGAATATAAATTAAAATTTTATGTACAAGAAAAGAGATTTTCCTTATTAATTTTTAAAAGTGGTCTTATATGAGCAAACTCATATTTTTATTAAAACAAATTTTTATTGAAATATATATTGCCTTTATAAAAAATAGTTGATTTAAAAGTAAAATTGAGTTATTTTTATTAAATAAGCATCGTGTGAAAAAATATTGTGCCCGCTTTTACATGTGCTTTCAAAAATAATCATATCGGCAGATTTTATGATCGTTCTTTTTTTTTTTTATAACGCCATTTTGCAATGTGCATACTATATTAAATATTATATATTCACCTATAATATTTTCTTTATGAGAGCAAGTAATAAAATAACGAATTTTATAAGCCAACAAAAAATTAAACTATCCCACCACAAATTCAAATGCACTCTCGACTTGTGCAGTGAGTGACGCATGCAACTTCTCCCGCCGGGCGACTAATGAAGTGTACTTAAAGTCACGAACACGTTTGTCTGACAGTAACACGAGACTACTATTGCGATGACGTAATATATAGGGTAACATAGCATGTATATGTCTGTGTGTGTTATGCCAAAACAAACAGTGTTTTGCATTAATCACGAACTTTATCGCGCTTAATTTTAGTTGACGTTCTGACGCTGATATTCCTAGAGGTAACGTGCCAGTTTCATTAACTGCAATTAATATAAAATCGCTCTCGTTTCTAATAATACTCTCCATCCCGTTCTAGGTATTTTCATTGTTCGCGCTTCAATTGTCCTAGTGGCGCAAATGCCACAAAAATACGCTCTAAATCCGCATTTTTGATGCAACGAAAGTGATGTGTCACGATAGATAATCCTCGGTTATCAACTCGAATCCATTCTGCTGTACATATCAGAAACGTGAAAAATGAACGGTGGCTTTTTTGCGACCGATTGACAAACAAATCATTTCTGGAAGATTGAATGACTCTACCATGATATGAGATACCCTCGCGATTAACCTTTTGATTGAGATACTCTTTTTCACGAAATATTTTTCATAAACTGCTGTCACTTATCTTCCATTGAATGATAATAATTTTTAGTAAGAAATTTAAAATTAATAAGATTAAAAAATATAACTTTATTTTGTTCAGTCTGTTTCTTAAAAAAAAAAATAATGTAGATATCTTTTTATATAACAGTAACATATTTCTTAACAAATTTAAAACATAAAAAATTATGTGAATATTGTACATAAATTGTATTTAATATAAATATAAAAAGCTTGATTATTTTTCTATTTTATAAAAAAAGAAAAATAAAAATAATACTGTGAAAAAATTAACGTTTTTAGAACAAATTTTCTCGGCTGTCTTCAGTTGGAATTTTATCGAATTACCCGACGGTCTGTCAAGCGTGCTACTAGTTTGAGAAAAGTAGATTCTTTTCTCGTTCACACGAAAGTAGAAGGCTGCTACAAAGGGCGCTAAGTTACAAAGAGGGATCGTTGTTATTTCCAAGGAACATTACACAAGAGTTCCGTCGGAGAGCTGCTTCTCGTATCGACATTTCGCTCGCGTGGCATCCGGGTCTTTATCCGAGCATTTATGCAATATATTCACATGGTCGACGGATTTTGCGGTTTAATGTAAACCGAAATTGACCAAAAATATTTGAACTGTTTCGAATTTTATCCTTTTAACGTAATAAACTCACTGTCAATATAAGCTGTGGATTATCGCCGATTCGCATTTCCGAGTGTTATTCGGGAACGTCAATAATTAGCAAGCAAATTGATTGGATTAACGAGATATTTAATATATATATGTGTCAAAATCTATTACTAGAAATACTTTAAATAACACAATAAAAAAAAGTGATTGTGCAAGTATGTTAATTTGTATAATTTAATTAAATGTAGGTATCAAAAGTTTGTTACTTGTAATCTATTATATTACTATTTAAAAAATTTTAGAAATTTTCCGTACTTGTAATCACATATATTCGATCAATATAAAATTGTTATTGGCTAAATTGTCTATTATAATCCATCATCATTAATTATAATATTTTCGAGTTCAACTCCTAGTAAAACATCTCTATTCTATACAAGAGTCTCAAATAAGCGGTGCTCCTTCATTGACCTCATAAAGGAAAATATGATATTCCGAATTATAACAAACTATATAAACCGAGAGTGCTCTAATATACGAGCGTAACTTTAGAAATGAATTTAGCATACAGAAATGATGAAGAAAGTTTATACGTTCTCCTTTTATTTCTCATTACTTTTATATGTATGAAGTTATTTGTAAAATTATAGCCGCATTAAAAAACATCTCGAATACATTTATAAATCGCGTAATAAATCTTGAAATCAAATTCGATATCTCAGGATTAATACGGTTTCGCATGAGAATACATAATGCAATTCCGCCCGTTTCCGCCTTCGGCTGCATTCCAAGCCACGAGAAGGTCTACGTCCTTCGCAAGAACGCATTTACATTCCCTCTCAAGATAAGGGCCCGACCTTTACTTTTGTAGGTATCTCAGGCTACTTCCAGTAAAGGACATCAGTTAATCTGTTAAACCGATTTGCATACTAATACACAATTTCGCGATCCTGTCCAGAGATCGTAGTTTATCAAGTGTTCAGAGGAAGATCTAGTATCTGACTATGACAGCCTTCTCCGAACTTTCTTCGTAAAAATTCAAAAAAAAATTTTAATTAATAATTTCTCAAACGAACATTCCTATATATATGTACATATATATGTATGTGTATTTTTTTATTTTTGAGAGAATTATCGGAAAAGCTAAAAAGAGATAATAACTCGATTAATTAGTTTCACTGCTGCTGCAATTTATACATAATATATATATATATATAAAACATTTTTACTAATTTATTATTATATTAAAACATACTTAAATACATATATATATGTATTTAAGTATGTTTTAATATATACTCTTACTTAGTATGTATACATAAGTATGTATGTATATACATGTATAAACTTAGAAAAAATATTTTATCTTATAAGCTTTTATCTTATAATAAGATTTTATCTTATAATAAGCTTTAATAAAATTTCATTAAAAATGCAATCAAAAGAGACACATTTTTCTTTGTCGAAAATGATCCCGATGCGATAATTCCAATGAGTATACGATAACATTTATTATCTCGTTTGTAATACTAGCTTAATTAGATGAGAATGTGATCTTCGGGTCAAAGAAAAAATTTAAAATGTAACATGGACAAATTGGCATTCGTGCCGACGATATATCATGAGTGAAGCGTTAAGTTAGATATAATTTATTGCCAATTATTCTGCACCGGAGCAGCAACTTCCCAAGTTTCTTACAGCGCTAATATCAATTCGTTAAGGGAGAATAATGCACTAGTCTTTCAGGCTGCACACAATTAGCAATTAGGTAATGCTCTCTAACTGATGGAATACGATTTTTATTTTTTATTAACAGTAATTAGTTTTACTTTACATTTGTACATAAAAAAGTAGTACAATGTGCAATATTTTCACTAATGGTTTAATTTTTTTCTGTTCTTTCCTTATTTAAATATGCATCTCTTGTGCACCTGCGATCACGAATATATTCCGTAACAAAAAATTCATTAATTCAATTTGTTAAAATAAAAAGCGTTATTTCATTAGTAAAAGAAGAATCGAGTACACTCCACGTTCCCCACAATGAAAAATTTTAAATATACACGTGTTCTTTTAAATATACATGTGTTATACTTCACAAATAATTCTGTATAAATCATTAAAAATAAAAATTTTTATATTGCACATTATTATTAAGACAAATGTAATAAAGGGCAAGAAGAGCATAATGTACTTTAAATACTGAACTATTAGTATAAATAATTTTTTTATTGGAACTTTCACATTACGTACAATCGTCATCTTTGTAGTAATCGTATATGACAAAAAATGCAGCTGCACATTTGGCAACTTTGAAATTTATTTCAAAAGAAAAATAATATATTCTCACACCGACAGTTTCCATGTGACAACTTGTCAAAAAGTTTTCAATTATATCTTTTCCGAAATATTCTTACTTGAAGGAAACGTGCTAAGCATTAATTCTGCCTGTCAAAGTAAATATATAGGCGCGCGACCTACTTCAAACGTGATGCAATTGTTGGATCTAATTCATTTAAGATTCGTTACATATTTTATAAAATTTTTTTCTATAAATATGGAAATTTGATCTAATATTAAATTATATACATGATATTAAATTATATACGAGATATGAAATTATATACGAGATATTAAATTATATATAAATCATTAATAAAATTCGTAGTTACAAACCAATAAGCAGAAATTATGAGAGATATTCTTAAAATTTCTAGGTTCATAAAAACTTTATGAAATATATATTTTTCTTAAATTAAAATAATGCGTAACATTATAATCTAAACATTTTTATAATTTTACATTGTATATAATTTTCAGCTTATTGCGAATATACGATATATAAATTCTTTTTGGAATTTCTTCATAGAATCTAGTGTTGTGGCATCGACAATTGAAACAGAAAATTGATTTCTTTCTCTCTCCCTCTCTCCTCTCTCTACTTTATGAGGTACTCTTCTCTACGAGATAATTTCCTAACACTTCTTCGTGCGCATAGAAAGAAAGGAAGAAAGAGAAAAAAGAAAAAGGAAAAAGAGTTTCAATTACTTCCACACTATTATTCTTGCAGATATCTTTAGGAAATTTGTCGGAGTGTTATTTTCCAAATGCGATTCACATCTGACTCCCTGACATACACAAATATACATTAAATCGTAATTCCTTTTTTTGCTCTTGTGTATTTCAATCAATAATTTTATTTTGTATATACTCAAAAAAAATTTTACTAAAATAACTAACTAATACTCAACAATGATATATATATACATATATAATACATAAAGATAAATAATAGATAAATACATAATCTATCAATGTATAAACAAAGTATTCTAGAATTAAAATTTATAAAATAAAAAGAGACAAATGCAAATGAATAAAAAGAAATTTCATTCAAAATAAAAATTTGTTAAAAAGTTATTACTCGAAAATACTGCAATATTGATCTCTAAATTTTAATCCTTCCTAAACCAATAATAATTCATAAATATGGAGTCATTAATGGAATTATTTTCTCGCTATATAGAAGAAAAAATATTACAAAATATATAGAGAGAGCCACTTTGGCTCGCACTGTTTTCAGCAAAATGTTACATTGTTTTGCACAAAAATGGATTTTTCCGTGGATCCTCGAGTTTACACTGAACACGCGCGTTGCAACAGCTGTCGCATGCACTATAGTATTCAAACGGAGAAACAAGTTTTTAGCGTATATTGCGTGACCCTGTTTCGTGTAAATAAATATCGTTATATGCAGAGAGCGTCTGCTAGAAACTGTAACCCCAAACGACGTCGATGATACTTCAAATTGGAAAACGACATCGAGAACGCGCTCAATAAATTTTAACAATTTAGCACACGCTCAACAAGAAGGTCGATAGAAACGAGCCGACGAAAATAACATCGAATATTGGATAATTAATTATTAAAATCTTGTAACCATCGCAATTATATATTTTTTTTTTGCTTACCGCCGTTATACAAACATTGAAGCCCGAACTTGAGAAATTTGCCTAAAGCAACGTCGCAAAGTGCTTCCCGAACTTATTAAATTTACCGCATATTAACGTCGTTATGTATCACTATAAATGTCAACTCTTCGCTCTTAAAAATAGGAAGCGCGAGTGTTAATCCAGTCTCGCTCGTTCAGTGCTTTCAAAGGCCGACCCTTTAATTTTGGATTGGAAGTGCACAAGGCTCTTTCCAAATTTGGTATAAAAGCAACACATGTACTAAAACTCCTTTGTAAACGAAATAAGTGCACAGTGTAGCGTGAGATTGGAGCTTAAGATTTAATCTTTATTTAAAAGCAACACCGAGTTAGTCAGAATTGTATGATAAATCGCTTTCTCTCGAATATCACGAACTAAAGCATTTGCAACATATATAGTATATCATATTAATAATTACATATATGCAAATCCGTTATGTTAATATTGATTAATATTAATATATATATATATATATATATATATATATATATTGATAAATATTAATTTCTGACTGGAGCTTACTTATTATACGGCAATGGTTAAATCTCAACTTGTAAATATGAAATAAAGCAAAACAATATGAGGAAAGTAAAAATAAATAATTTATAGAAATGTTTTATAAATTCGCGTAATTATTCCTATTTGCTATTGTTATTATGTTAACAAAAAATAAAAGTATTAAGTTGAAATACCAAGTTCCATACATTTTACGGAGTGAAATGCACGAAGCACTGACATTAAGTAGTAATAGTCAGCGTATAGCCAGACAGTGTTTCCGAGTATATAGTCTATTCCCTTGTGAGCAGTCATGTTTATCATCGCGATGTTTAATCTTTTAATCGCTCAGCAACTTCTACAGCCCATAAAATATATATTACATTTTCTTTTAAATATAAAACGGTTTAATTATATAATAAATAATAATTAAAATTTTGAAAATAAGCAGTTGCACTTGCTCACAATTAAAATCGTTGTGCGATAAATCGATGACCCGGTTCTTGTCTTTCATTGATTTTTCAATACAAAAATACTTTTAATTTTTATTAATAATTACTAAATTTCAGTAAAAAAAGAATGTCCGCCATATACCGTACATATATGTATTTGTACATATGTTAATATACATTGTATATACACACACATACCTATAATATAAGTATTGACATTTGCTACGTATGCAAATTCGCGATTCTAAATATAGCCACTAGCACACTCACTTCTTTAACTATTGATCCCAAATTATATATAATGAACGTTTAGTGGCTACTAATTTAAGAATCGCGAATTCACAAATGTCGCATGTATGAGTATCAATGTAAGCCATTGGCGAACGCGTTTGTATATTCCTTCGACAAAAGAATCCAATTTCTCAAACTTACTCGACCATGTCGGCGTCCTTGGCTACTCGACAATGAACACCGCGATCCACCAAGCATTTTCCGGTCACAGGATCAGGCGGTGCAAGATTGATGTAGGGCGGCTCCTCTAGAAAGGTTATTTTCAGGTAAAACTTCTCCGGCACGCCTTGCGGAGGAGTATGAGTATTGCCCGGCCAGACAATGTCTTTGATATCCAGACCCTCTTTCTGCCAGGATTTCCAAACGCCGATCTGTAGATTAACAGACAAAAAATAGATATGATCAGACACAAGAGCAATTTTAATCAATCTTTCCTTAATGTCATATTATTCGCATAGAAGAAAGGATTATGACTTTAATCATTTCATTAAGAAAATATTGTAAAAAAAATTGTGCATAGTATATTGAAATTAATATTTAACATCAATTTAGAATTCTACTATGGGTTTTCTTAATCTTGTATTATTTATTTTCTCCCTTTCTTTCTCTTTATGATTTCTATAATTTTGAAAAGAGTATATGTATGTTCATCTCTTTCTTTTATTTAAATAGTTAATTCAAAAGAGAGATGTCTCTTGTAGAAAAACATAATTAAACTTTTAGCAGTTTTTTATATTACACACATATATATATTATTTTAATAAAAGTTTTAAATATATATATATATATATATATATATATTTAAAACTTTTATTAAAATAATTTGTAAAATACTGCTGCACTAGACTGTAACTTTAATTTTATGATTTTAAATTTTGCATCACCTCTTCATACTTGATGACATAAAATTGTTTTCAGCAAGAAAGAAAACGTCAGTGATAAAAATATGACGCGAAATGAAGATCAATTTACGAGGTTCTTCCGGCACTTTCCTGGATCGTATTATGATGACTTAGTACGAAGAAGAAGTTAGGCGCACACGGATGAACTGAAATTCGTCTTGTGCTTCAATCGCTTCCCACGCGTATCGCCTCTTACTCTATCGGGCATGCAATTTACTACCTATTCAGATGAAACTGTGCTCGCTAATGGGGTATCATTAGTCAATGTCGATGAAAATTTTATAATACATCCATCATTCGCCGACGCTATTATTTTAGGAAATTTATCATTGCAATTATGATTAGTTCGATTGTAACTTAAGTCATTTTGCTTGTAAGAAGGAAGTAGGAGATAGAGATCTTAGAAAATATCTTAAGATAATGTTAAAAATAGAAATGAATATTATTAAAATTATTAAATTATTAAAATGCTTCAATAAATAACTGCTTAAAAATGAATAATGATTACCATTTTGAAAATAATTCGTCAACAATTTGTTAGCACAAACAATTTTGTCACAATGTGTATTCAATATATGTTATCATAATTTATTACATAAGACATCAAGAATTGATTACATAGCTAAATTAATTCAATTTTCATACTTACTTCTATTTTGTAAAAATATTAATTTAAAAAAAAGGACAATTCAAATAAACCAACAACATATGAAAGTAACTTTGACATAATTTACAACGGCTATTCAAACCATTTGTACACGCCGGATGTTCCCGTATGTTAAAACTTATGGTCGACCCGGCTTACCCGGGTAAAAATATGTGATCATTGCATCAGTAACTCACGTGGACAAATTATTAAAAGAACATTTTTGCCTTTATATTGTTCTGCATCTTTTTCGCATTGTATTTTTCAAAATTTTATTTCACAAAGTAAAATCGATATTTTATTGTTAGGCGTATCTTAAATAGAACTATTTATGATACCATCACGATAATAATACTTTAAATAAAAAATATCACAAAAAACTTTGGTATAATTTATATTACCGATAAATTCTGAATTCTTTTGAGCTTTTATGCAACAAACATTAATGGTTTTTTAATATTATTTATTCATTATACATATTTCTTTTATAGTACATGCGCTTTATATAAATTTTTATATAATTTGATATAATTCTTGTATAAAATACGATTCCGGAAATTTATTTTTTGTAAAGAAAACTAACGCGTAAAAATTTAAACGTCATAAATCATAAAAAAATAGCGTTTTACACACTTGCTACTTAATAGAAACGTCAATAATGTATACATATATTGACTTCTGATAATTAAAAGATAAATTTGCGAGCCTATCAAGAAGGATATTTCTTCATTATAGAAAAGATACAGAAAAAAAGCCAGAGAAAGTTCGAGGAAATTATCTATTAATTCGAATTCTCTAAAACGTAATATCAATTTTTACTGTCATTACATGTTATCGGAAATCGATTTCAAAGTATTTAAATGAGATAAAAATTCTTCCACGCAATTTTTGTCATATTCAATAAAAATCCACTTGTAATGTATTGTAAATTAAAATATATACATTTTTTATGAAAAACTCATAAAGCTTCACTAATGTTTCAAATTTTAGAATATGTTTAAAGATATATTTCTTATATTACTTTCTTTATAAAATGTTTAATTTTCGATAGAATATTATTAATTCTACTTTTCTTTTCCGTATACTCTTCTCAGAAGAAACTTTCTAAAACATATATTACTTGAATGTTACTTTCTCAACTACATATAATATAATTCGAAAATCGAAATACATAGAGTGTATCTATATTAATTATCTACTTCATCGACTATTCATCGATGTACGAGTGGGGCGCATTTAATCGAGTGTATTTGAACGCGAATTGATTTATTCTATGCATCTCAAAATGTCAGATTCAAAGAGGTAATTTTACGGCGATGTGAACAAGAGATCGAACTAGGGCAGTTTATTTGCGCATATCCAGCAACGTAACGTCCATGCGGTTCGTTTCCGTTATTTTTTCCCATGTATCGCGCGTTTTTCCGTTGGCAGCCCTTTCCCGTCAACCGTCAAAATTTATTTGACAGTCATGTACTACGCTATAGCAAAGAAAATAGGTGAGTTCCTCGTGCAGAGTACATAGCAACTTTCTAGGGCCAATAAAATGAAATTGCATTGCTCTGGCGTAAACGTCGTCTAACTTTTGAATATGTAGAGCCTTCACCGGCAATGCACTTCGATGCGGACGAGACATCTACATATTAGAAACTGATACTGTACGGGAGAGTAGGGTTGCACCAAACGTGTCGTCATGAAAATTCATATACACGTCTATATATGGCAGCACGATCGTCCACCTTTTATTCCTACGATCGTCGAGAGACAAAAAAAAAATCTAAATGAAATACTCGAGCTTTTGTCGTGAAATCTCTCCCCCGTGGATCGAGGATTCGAGAGATTTATACATTTGTAATTAAAACAAAAATTTATGTCATTTTTACTTCTTCTCACTTACCGAATGCCATGTCTGCGAATTAATATCAGAATGCACGCAGATGCATATATTGTATGCGTTTTATTGTAAACAGATTCTCAGTTTATACTGGAATTGTGACAAACGCATTTGACAAACGCATACGTA
The DNA here is from genome assembly GCF_048542155.1 of Nylanderia fulva. Lineage (NCBI taxonomy): Eukaryota > Metazoa > Arthropoda > Insecta > Hymenoptera > Formicidae > Nylanderia > Nylanderia fulva. The sequence goes on from NW_028189518.1 coordinate 1,132,868, forward strand.
TCGTATTCATGCGTTAACGCACGGCTACGCGAAATCCAAACACGATTAAACGAAAACAATGTCGTATTTGAAAGAGACACGAAGTAGGATATGATTATAAATTTCAGGAGAAAATAAGATTTGTATATACAATATTAAAAAATAAACCATTATGTATTATGTATTATTTAACTCGAGAACTTTTTTATGTTTAAATATAAAAATTAATAAGTAAAAAAATAATAGTTTCCAAATTTTCTTTCTTTTTTAAAAAAATAATAATTCTAAGATATATATATATATATATATATATATATATATATAAATATATATAAAAAAAATTGAAATACAATGTAAACACAAATAATATATATATATATATATATATATATATATATATATATTATTTGTGTTTACATTGTATTTCAATTTTTTTTTATTATCCAACTTAATTTAAATTGCGGATCGCGATATAATGTGAGTCGGTGAATCGCGAGGAACGTTCGGAAATTAAACTTTCGCTGCGAAATACCTCACGAAACGGCGTCTGCTACAAAGCACCGGTGATGAATTAATGATTAGATCAACATGCTATGAATTAATAAACAGATTATTACGCGGACTCGAGATTATACGGTTAACTATACCATGCTGCGCGATGTACCGTAATGCGTTCTTTGGCGTTGATATCCTCTGTCATGTTAACCGTCAAGACAATCACAAATGCTATTTTGACGTGGCGTCAACCTGAATGTTCCGTAAAATCTCCGTAGAATCTCCTAATTATTGCAATCTCGTTAGCACATCATGTTCGCTAATTATAAGTTCCGCCGCCTGTTTAGTTCGCGGCACGCTAGCAGTTACATCTTGTTAATCAGTTTATTGCTCCGTAGCGAAACACAAACTTTCTAGTACACAATAACCACAATAATTATAGTTAAGAAGCATTGTAGATTGGCATATTGAGTGTACGTGAAGGCTATCTCAACGATAAATACTGTTTACTGTTAGCGTCACTCTAAATATATTTCCTAATTTTAAATAAAGCTATCAAGAACATAATTAATTTGATAATTTAATTCACATAATAAGTTTCCATAATAATATGTGAGCTAACAAAACAGTTATTATTTTATTTTTATTTATTAGTGTAGAGACAAATTAGCAGAAATATAAAATAATGTGTAAAAAGAATTCAATTCTTTCTGATATTTAAAAAAACATACAAAAAAAAAAAAACAAATTTCACATAATTTTTAATTTTTCAATATAATTGTCGAAAAATATTTTTAAAATATAATGTTACTGCTTTCTTTCTGTTGAATTTCTCTGCACGGTTACGACATCCGGATAATTTAAAAATGTAACGGCGTGTGACACGCAAAACCGCTTTATCGGATTAAGGAATACCAAAAGACCCTCGGGCGGAAGAGTTAATTGGCCCATGAGGATTTCGACCGCGACATAAAGCCGCCACAATGGCTGTCCCTTCGATAAGCCAGGTTAGGTAAAAGGAAACGGGGATTACGCCGAACGCTGTACATTGTCCACGTTTTACTGGAATCGTTCGCGATACGTCTCGACAATATTTGGCACAATTCCAGGGATCCCGGTTGGACTGCCCTCTAATCTGCAAAACTTTCGACGTATATTTTCTCTTAAGAATATTCTTTCTCCCTCGAGAGAGGACAACTTTCGAGCTCGCTTGGGGGCAGCAGTGAGTCCCGAGAACACCACAATCGAGGAGATGAATGGGAAAGGAGCATAACTCGGGCAACTTGGCAGGAGAAAACGAGGCACGTGCACGACTCGATACTGTTTCAACCACAAGTTCGGAGAGTTATTGTACTCCGAATTGCCGGCGAATCTGGATTTTTGTTAGTAAATAAAATGACAGAATGCCATAGACTACACATACATATGCTGCAATTTTGATCCTTCTTAAATTCTCTTGCGCGAGATTGTATTCGCTTTTCATTGAACCGTTAATTAATTAAAACCAATGATAATCTTTCATCGAGAAAAAGAGAGTTAAATATCAAAGATATCACAAATATATTATAAAATTTTACTATCACTTGAGAGAAGTATTATAATTGCACATAAAAATATATTTTTTATAAAATTTGAAATAATATTCTCAATGTACAGAAAATTACTATATTTTTTAATAATTTTTTTATAATTAACAAATAATTTAAAATTAAATAATTTACTAGTGAACATTCATACACATATATAAATTTTGTCTATCTCTCTTGATATAATAAAAAATATAAATTTAGTGCAGAACAAATGAGAAATATAATCATGTTCATTAAATTAAAGAAACATATCCATTACATTCTCGCTCTGCATTTATATAAATTCAAAAAAATATTGTATTTATTAATGTATATACTCAATATCAAAAAACTAACCATAAATCATTTTCTTGTACAAGCAAAATACACGCATTTATTGGATCAATTTCCCTATTCTATCTCTTAGCAATTAACATCATTGACGAGTAAATGGGAGCGTCGGGTAACGCTATTCGAGCAATTTCGCTAATTAGCTTTGTACGCGCCGCGCGTATCTTAGATAGTACACGCGTGCATCCATTGTCTATGTATAGATACTCTATACACTAGGACGTATCGAAAAACTTGAAGTGACCGCGATGATATATTGGGTCAGATAGTTAATTCCAGAAGCTAGACTACGCGCGCTTCTGTTTCTCTGTGTTTCCGATAATTGACTAATTACCACCCAGCGCGATTATAGAACTAATAATTTATACATAATCAACGCCAATTACTGTCGCTAGCAGTCACAAAGGACTCTCATACTTCGGTCCTTGACTTTCAATATCCTGAATGGCGATGGCAACAAAATTGCAGAAAACTATTATCTACATGCACATTTTCAATCAAGGTGTCAATAAGGGAGAGAAAGGGTTGGAAAAAGTTAATTAGAATAATTATACATGACGCATCTGGCACGTTCGTCGCTTTTCACGAGTTTTACGTGTAATATATCATTTTAAAATGTGCACTATAACTCGAAAATAAAATCCTTTTAACAATAGATCGTATCTTCGTGTCATATAATGATGACAAATTGATTTCTAAACTTCTATATTTTTTTATTTCTTATGCTGTCAATACTGTTATCTTTTAGAATCAATTTTTATTACACTAGCTCATAGTGTGCGTTATAAGCATGTCATTTATATATTTTAAATAATTTATTACTTTATTTATTAATTATTTTAGAGAAAGAAAGAGAGAGAGAGAGAGAGAGAGAGAGAGAGAGATATTATTAATGCACAGTTTTAAACTTTCACTAACTTTATATCTACAAGTATTTGATAGATTTTTTATTTTTAATTATTCGTTATTAATCATAGTATTGGTTTCATTAAAGAATTTTAATTATTTTTAAATATTTTTAATAAACATTTTTAACACATTTTTTAAAAGTAATCTTTATGTTTAATATTCTGATATTGTAGAAATCTCTCAAAAAATTTGAAATATCTTAGAGAATATTCATCACTTGCCTATTAGAAAACAATAAAGAGAATAAAAAATAATAAAAGGCAAAATATTAATTATTTTTTTTCGTTATTTTTTCATCGATAATAACACGATATGTCGTTTTTGCGAATCTGTTCACAAAAAACGGACTTTGTCATTGTGTACTTGTTGACAAAAAGAAATAACATTTTTAATATTTTGCATGCTTATATTTTTCCTTTATAATTTATTTCATTTTTTTTACAATTTATTCAGTGAATAACCAATTAAATGCTCAGAAAAATACATTGCGTACTAATACCGAGAAGCAAATGACTGTTGCGAGTTAATTGGCATAATACAATTATTTTTAAATGGTTTAAATAGCTGGAGTTATGTGGCAATATATAATATAATAAATTGTATAATATTAATTGATTTGTAATATTAATTTATACACTTAAATGGAAAATCTATCAAAAAGTTAAGTGCTTTCTTCACAAATCATTCTTGTTTGTCGCTGTTGTTGACTCTTTCGGCGCGCTATTTCTACTTTAATTGATTTTTCTTTCTCCCCCATTCTTGTTATTTTGCTTCCGCATCAAAGGTTTTGCGACGTAATCCTTTGGATCGTCTAGGATTCCCGCGATCCATTTAAAAGAATATATAGAACGAAAAAAATCGATATAACAGCAGTGCCAAAAATAAAGTTGGCGTAAAATTGGCAGGTTTTATCGCGGTATTCCGCCTTCATGGTTTACGTGCTATGAAAAATCGAAACGTTTCGAAATAACATGACCGCTATTGCAGATGGATCGAGAAATAATTATCACGGATAGTAAAAATTCATCATTAATATTTTGCTAACTCTCGGGTAGCCTCTTTGAGCGAGTCATTTAAAAACTTATCGATATTTTATTCTATGTTATTTCTATGCCGGTTTATATCATACCATTTTATATATGTATATTATTTTAAACATTCAATTTATTTGATCAATTAATATTATATAATTAAATCTAGGTTATACATTACAATACTGTACCTATTTGTATCACTTGAATAATTGGATTTCACTTACTCTAATTAATTGCGCCATTTGTCTCTCGATGTTCGTGTATGTCGGAATAAAAATAATTTTGCCAACAATTAAGAGTTATAATTATTTATACGTTTTATAATAAATTTACGTTAGTGTTGTAAAATAAAAATGTTCACGGTATATATTTTCTCGACTTTTGTAAATAAAATAAAAGGCAGTATTTTGTTGAAATATATTTTCCGTAATCTGGACTGCCGCAGGAAGAAATATTGATCGAGAGAATATATATTTTTTATTGTATTCTCAGCCAATATCTGAAAACAATGCTCTTTGAAAGGGCGAGGTGAAAGCAGCAATCGACGAAAGTTGCCGTTTCATCGAATACAGTTCAAGGTGACTTGTTCATATCCGCATTGAATCCCGGAGACTTCGTAGTTTCCAAGCATTACTAAATTACTCACGTCTTCAATCACTAATTAATATTTATCATTAATTTGCTTATATTACATCGTTATTGAAATTGCTTCCGTAATTAAAACAAAGCATCACAACATAATAAATTATAATAATTATTTCAAATGCAAAAGATACCTTATCATTATTTTTATATAATATTTTGTATTTTTATACATAATATTTAAATGATGCGACTCTCTCTCTCTCTCTTTCATATATTTTGGTTACGTAGTTTTCAGCATCGATGACGTCTGTATATGAAATAAATAAATAGAGAATATATAAGAGCACTATACGAGAGACTTCAATAACAGATTCAAAATAAAAGATAAAAGATTTGGAAAACAAATAAACAAATTAAAATGTGAAATTAACTAATGAATTGAAATTAATGAAATGACTTCGTAAACAACAAAATAACGTAAAATAATTAGCAAACTAAGCGCAAGAGTGGCATTGTAAATGACTGTGTTTACAACGATTTTCCCGCGTACCTAGATATATACTATAGTATACGTAGTGCGATTTATCTCACTCTATGCATGCACAAGGAGAGCATACTTGAAACATCGACCGAGTGGCGAGTGTCCGTCGCATATACATCCTGCTGTGTGCAGTTGATTGTCAGAGTCGCGCGCGTTATCCCGCTGACGAATGAGAAACGCGTGTACACTAATTAATTCTAGCTCCCCAGCTCCCTAAGTGACGACCTAATTTCGCACGATTGCGCGAATTACAGGGAGGGTGCGGACTAAACTGCATTCCGACACGAGTTTAGCGATTCTTGTATCGGAAATTGGTATTTAGCACATATATATGTATACGTAACGCGATTAGTCGATCGACGCATTTCGCGCGCGATGCCGGACCGCGGATCGGACTTTGATCCGATAATCCGCTTATTTTGCAAAAGGCAATTTAGTAGCGAAATGTGCGGAAAACACGCGCATACCGGGAAAATGATGCATTGCCAGTATCGTGAAATTTTAGCCGTGGCATTTGTTATCTATGAGAATTGTGCGAGAAAAATAAAGAGAGATGGATCCAAAAATTATTCAATTTTCATCCAATTGCAATACATATTTTAATTCATTTACAAATCATTACGTTGAACAAATATATTTATTGATGAAAAACGTTCCCAGTGAAAATTCATAATTGACATTTGTGAGAAGATATTTTGCAAACAAATATAAGAATTAATTGTTTTGCAAGAGAGAAACGCTATATCATATATATATGATAAAATAATATTAAATTAATTTAAATAATTATATGTATTAAAAAAATATATTTTCATACACAAACATAACATTATACATTTATATGTGTAATTATGTATATAAAATATAGTAATCTTTTTAGAACATTAAACGGCAACATAATTCTTTTAGGGAATTTTTAAGCAATAGTTGAAGTTAATTATGTAAGCGCTATAAAGATGCTAAACGTTTCGTTGCCTTTGAGACTCTAATAAACTCGTAATATGAAACAGCCCACGCTCAATAGCTTTATTTATACCACGCTAATGTATACTGTATACACATAGCATGGAGTACCAACATTCTAGACTTATTATTTTCTGTGAAAAGCCTGGTCCACCGTTTACCTGCGTTTAACCATTTCTCTTGAAACAAATAAAGTTAAACTAAAAATTCCGATTCTATCATATTTTAATTTAAAAATATGCATTTTTTAATAATATACATACCATGCATACATTATATTCTCCCTTATCAACTTGTCAGCTCGATCTTACGCAGGAAATACCAAGCTCGCCTTCGATATCTCCGGTTAATTATTTCTAGCAGCGAAACGGAAGGACGTCACTGTCAGAACGGAATAAATGGAAATACGGGATCTCAATATACTATATGGAATTCCGCCGACAATGATTTGCGCCAACGTGATACGAACGGAAGATATAATTAGAAATGAGATGACGACGACGAACGCGCGAGAAGCTCATCAAAGCGGCAAAGTACCGAGACGATCGTTTTTCTGAATTAAAAGAAATAATTAAAATTGTGACCTACGCGCAAATTGTTGGAATCGAGGCGGTCGCGCGGGTGTCGCGATAACAAAGTTTCGTTTCCCGTTGCGCGGGATGGCTAATGAAATTTTAACGTAGCTTTCATTACGTGACGAGCCGAGGTACTAGACTGATAGCGTTTTAATTATAGCTTTGCAAAGATAAGCGTGGATAAATAGGTCGCGAAACGAAAAATGTTAGATTCGGACAGAACTAGTGCAATCACGTCTCTTTTATTTCTGAGACGTTTAAATTTATATATCTATGTCAAATATCTCTCTTATTCTTAAAAAAATATTAATTATCTGGAGAACATTTTTATATTAATATTTCCACAATTAATTATTTCTTATGTGTTATATATATTTCACATATATTATACTTCTTAAATAACGAGTTTTTGTGTATTATTTTATAATTTTGTATACGAAAAATTAATTATTTACGCGAATCTTTATATACTTGTAGAAAAAAGACACGAGAAGTTTTTAGAAATCTATCAAAAATTTTGCAAACATAACTTTAAAGTTGAAATATATTGAAACTTAAATTATCAAACTTTATTATAAGATTATCGTATCCTTGTTAAATTGAATAATGAATAGAACAACGTCAAAATTTTTACCGAAAGATATAATAAATGTTTTAATCTGCGATAAGTTTTTCAATTTTGTTGTAGAATTTGCATTGATGTGTCAAGACACGTCAAAACTTGTTGAGTCATCAAATTTTAGCATATAATTATTGTATCATTATTGAATTGATTAATGAACAAAACATGAAATATTAATAAAGCTTCTACCGATATAATGTAATATATATGTTAACTCGCAATAGCTTTTTTTAAATTTTAATTATGAATGTATTAAAAGAGATATATGCAATATTTATGTATGAGCAATAAAAAATAATTTTCATATCGTACTATACGCAATTATAGATTTTTAAATCGATAATTATGTGGACATAAAACTGTGAAATAATATATGGAAAAAAGACTTCTCAGAGACGGTTGATATTGAATGTAAGAATGTTGAAAAAAACAATATTTTATCAGAATACAAATTAAAAAGTACCGCCAGTATGGATGAGAATATATCATATAAATTGCTTGAAAAGTTTAAATAAGAGCTTTATCAACTATACTCAGCAAAAAAATCTATTTCGGTGATAAGTTTAACAACGGCGGACTTATCGAAGCGGATAAATAGTAAATTCTTGCTTGTGTCGAAACGTCACGGTTTTCAAGATGCGAGAGATTTAAACTTTAATGAGGTGACGAAAGAATTTCTTGGATAAAATGGCATGCCGAACAAAGATGGATTCATGTCGTGCGAGAAAGATAAAGTTAAACTTCATTGGCATTCCTGACGAAATTTCCATCAATTTTGCGAAACTTAATACTGCTGTTAAAACTTATAAAACGATAATAAAAATTTCTGATGGATGCTCAACGATATGTTATAATATGACGAGATTTCAGAAAAGCTTATATCTTAGACAAAAAAGTGTGCATAAAAATTTGAAATATATGTACATATTATATATAGACACTAGTTATATGTATTTTCTATTAAATATTTATGTAATGAGTCAATCGATTAAATTAATGGTAATATTTTAATCAAATTATTATATTAATAAAAAGCTATAGCAATTTTATAAAAAATAAATAATTTCTAATTTGCACAATGCAAGTAAATTTTATATATCTCATTGTAGAGTTGTATTTTTACTTTTATAAATTTATCTACCTATATTTATTTATTTTATAATATAATGTAGTAGTCACGCATATAAAATATAACTTATTTGTCCTGTATTGTAATAAGTCCAATATTATATATATACCATATATATATATATATATATATATGTATATATTAAAATACGCTTATCTACATTCTACCATATGAAGTTCAGAACATAGAATAATAGAATTATACAATTAGAGAGAATATCTCTTGAGAAATAAACATTTACGTAGTCCATGATTCCGTGTAGTCACAAGAATTGAGAAATCGTTTGGAAAACGTACGCGGATTTTTTAGCACGCAACTTTATATGCGAAATTCACATCGCGACCTCTCTAAAAAGAATTTTCCTAAGAAGATATCTTCCTCGTTGGAAATTTCCATAGCGCGCATTAAGGGATACCATAGTAATATCATCCGTGGCGAAGCACCACGTAATATTCTCTCGACTATTGCGTACGTGACAATAGTGTTACTACCGTTTCCACCGGCTATAGACGCTAGTGCATCTTGCAATATATCGCACGGCAATTCATAACACGATTACGAGTCGTTCGACCAAGCCTGACAATTTCTAGAAAGCATTGGCGCGACAGAACGTGCTTTCGCTCGCAATGAACCAAAGACGCGGAAGCTTTTGCTATCCTATTAATTTATTATAACGGATGATCCGGTACTATGAAAACGGTAAAAGATGCGGATTAAAATGAGATCGTTCTTAATAAAGAGGCACTTCGTTTTGCGGCTCTTGTCCACTTGCAAATACGTTCGAAAGAGGGATATATAGCATATCGTTAGATGCAAAAGGAAGCTAAAGTTTACCGCAATTCTGCGGTTCAGTGCCGTAAATCCGACGTAACGAAAGAGACGATCGCAGTGTTATATATATATATATATATATATATATATATATATATAGCGGCGTTCCCTTTGAGCCTTTTCGGCATCGAGGGCGATAAATTCTGCTTTTTTGCTCGATAACGCCTCTTCGGTACGAAAACCATTTCATGCGCGACGATGGAAAAAAAAACTTCTGGCCCATTGCGTATTTTTTTACGAAAATATCCTTTTTCTAAAAATTTGAATTCGACAAATTATGTTAAGTCTAGAAATTTATTTTGTGGTACTATTTTATAATTAATCAACGAAATGTCCTGACATTATCACATTTCTTGTGAAAAATAAGCATCTTCTTTCTTTCACAAGATTTCCGGAAATGTATTGTTTTTGAGATAACTTTTAATTTTTGTATGTAAAAATTTTAGGTAATTTTGCTAACGATTATACGTTAGCCAGAAAAGAAAGATACTTCTAGTGCTGCTGTCCATTTGTGTTTTCTTACACTGCATAGTTTTAATGGAAATTCTTCACATTAGGAATTTTTTTTCGTTTGTTATGCAAACTCTATGCAAATGCATGCAAATATCTAATTGCATTAATAATCTTGTGAAAAAGTTCAGTATTTAGTACAGGCACCGAGTAATGACGCTGAGGTTTTAATCTTGGTCCGCTGCTTTAATTATTCATCCGTCTTTACGTAGTTATTTGTAAATGCTCAAAGCGGTGTTTATATACCCTTTGGCGTGACTAGCAATAACTTTCAGAAGATAAAGTTTCGAAAGGTAAAGTGCATGCAAAATGATTTGGGTTTACCTCCTCCCAGACGAGTTGCTTGCTGGTTCCTGGCCGAAGGTTCATAATTTTCAGTTCCGCCGCCTTTAGTACACCATCTTGAGTGAACTCCACGTTCGGTTTTCCTTGATCACCTTCGACGGAAACATTCTTCAAATATCTACAGAAACACGAAATAACAAGTTGTTACGTTATACGTTATAATGTGTTATAATATAATGTGTTACATATAACTTAAAAATTCCGCAAGAGCTTTTATTTCAGCTTAAAAGTTATTAGATAAAGATTATTTTAAAAAAATTAAAACTACTAAAATATGAAAGTATTAACATATAATTTTGATATTTATATAATAGAAAGATATATCGTAACTTTTATAATATATTATGTGAGAAATAATAAATATTGTGTTCTAATATATTATAAAAAAATTCTATATGTTATATTCGAAGAATTCTGCAAATCTGCTGAATAATGGAAACAAATTTCATAGTGAAATTGTTCAAAGAAAAATTCTGCTGTGATCAGAAAACTTTGCTTGAACGCACAACACACAAATCTATCAGCTTTTTAGAAAATTCTGCGAGAAATTACTTGAAAAATAGATCCCCCGTGCTCCACCGTGATTCACCGGCACCTTCGCAGCTCAATTGAGTGTTCAGACTGCGATTTATATTTTTCGGATCATTGACAAAGTCCTCGACACCATAAGCATAGACCTTAATTGCCGTCGTGATCTCGCTTACCAAGCTCTCAGTACTCGTATCGAAATGCACGCCTGCAAGAAAAAAAATATCGAGCGAGCTTGTTTAAATTGATTTCGTTAACGACGGAGATTATATTGGCTCGCTTGACGACCGTCTCGATCATATCAAAGATTTTCTGAATTTTTCACCTTTCTCTGCCGATAGTAATCGGATGAAAATAGACGAAAAAGCGAGCTTATAAATAATTCACGAGACACGGATTTTATTTCTCAATACAGGGATTATTACTCGTCCTTTTTGTGATACGTAATCTTGTTCGAATCTGCGGATGTTTACAGAAATTGGATTCTTCAAATAACCAGACTTTATCTTTAGTGCTCTTATTTTGTTCATTTATTTCTAAATAAACGATCCACGAGTCCATTTGTATTAAAAAATAGCTGCCCCAGTAAAAAATATATCCTATTTCAAGAAAATTTAATACAATATTTTAACATCTTTCTAAAACAAAATTTTTACTTTGATATTCTTTACGAATTTTTCCTGGACGTTAAATGTTAACCTAGTTTGTATATTGAAAATAAGTGGAATATAAATTCTATAAATGCAATAAAAAACAAAAAAGAAACAAATTTAATAAAAAGTTTTTGATTTTATGAATTTTCCCATAAAACGTATAAATCCTGCCGTCAATTTTCTTTCGCGATTTTATTGCTAAATGTTCATTTTACATTGCAACACATACGACGTGTGTATATTTCTTTTTGTATAGAATTTTCACGGAAATTTTACACATCGCAAGACGCTTCATTCAACCAGATTTTTGCGCAACATGACGTGTCAGCTACATTTCCATAAATATCGAAAATGTCGACGAGATAACGAAAAATACGGATAAATCGATATATGGAAAGACCGTGAAATGTCGGTGATTTGTACAAGAATCGCCGAAACATCTTCACTTTTTTTTGTTAATCGATAAACTCGAACACGAAAAGATTCAAGTCGACAAAATTTGCGTTGTATTGATATATTCTTAGGTATAACTTAGGTTTGACACATTGATTGAAGACTCAGCGAAATACTCGTGTAAGAAATATTTAAAATTCCTATATTCTTCTCGTAATTTTACAAAGCTACAAATACGTAGCTTGTATAACAAACTTTTTGTACAAAATGCTTATTTTTTCATATTATCTGAAAAAAACATAACTCTAGAAGATGGTTGAACGGTACTTGAGCAATACGGGAAAATAGTATTGAATAAAAGCAACATTTATTCTGCTCGGCTCGCAGCAATCGTAAGATTTAAGAAATGCATCAAGGTGTTTTCGCAGCGCGAGTTTACGCGGTAGTTTTAGTCCACGAAAATGCGGAGATTCAATCCGGGTTATGTTATTTCACATGATTCACAGAATGGAATTCGATGAATTTATTTTTCCCTCAAGGATATTCTCGGGAGAGAATCTCAAGAAAGGAATCAATTTTCCGTTTCCGTGATTCTGGTCACGGTGTGAATAATTCTTCTGTCTACCCACTCGAGAATCGTGCATTCTTCCCGATAAAAGACGTATTCTGAATGTTAACGTATGTGTAACGGATGTGTAAATACACTCTTGACTTAACCGCAATTCCCGTGCATTCAAAAAAGAGATGTGAGATAATACATATATATTCTCTATACATATATATTTTCTGTGAATAAAGTCTACTTGTCGATAACTCACAAAAATTGCTTCGAATCTTGCTCTCCGTTTTACGTGCACGCATTTCTATGTGTAATGTCTTATTTTAAATTACGAAAGCGCTTTAAAGAGTTACCTTTATCGTAATTTAAATATCTAATTCTTTCTAATTCTTCTTTTAAATTATATATATATATATATATATATATATATATATATAATAGAGAATGTCTTTACAAATGTATTTATTATATATATATATATATATATATACAATAAATACATTTGTAAAGACATTCTCTATTTTTTACATGCACTTTTGCAATTTTGGAAAGTATTTACTACAATTGCGTAAATTTGATTAAACTTAATAGCCACAAGTATTTACGTATATACTACAGACGCGAGATAGTTTACGCTAATTTGACGTAACTAGGAATCTGCGTTACTATAAAAGCGGTCTTTCGAGTTTGCACAAATTTCTGAATCCGGTAACCACAAATACGCGAATATAAATAATTTTGTTACTCACCCAACATTCCAATCGGGAACTGACTGGGGGTTTGTAGATTTTCGATAACGCTCTGTGTGACAACCCACACGTAATTCTCGCCGGTAATTTTGTACTCTCTGGCGGCGGTCAAAATATGAATCGCCTCCTCTCTGGTCGAGTACAAAAGCATCACTCGGGACTCGCTGTTTACGAGTTCCTGAAGATCGTGCTTGGGATCTGTGACCAGGATGGCGCTTAATATGGTAAACTTGAATGTGTCCTGCATCTCGGACATTCTCTCCCTGACCGCCTGTATGAAGTCATCGTGACCGGCTATTTGCGACGTGACGACGCTAAACTGATGCCACTTGTACCTCTCCAGTATACTCAACATCGCCGCTGTTTGATGTTCCAACGATGGTGCCAGCTGCAGCTGCAGACTGCTCTGCGAAGCCCGCTGCGGATCGACAAAATTTCTGCCATGTTCCGCGAAACGATGATGAAACACGCGTACGCGATATATTTTCCCCGTCCGAATTTAATTTCAGTTTTTTATATTACGGAAAATACTTTCAAAGTAAATAGTGCAGAAACTCGTGTTACTGCAACTGCACCCAGCCGTTTGATCTCGTATATTTCAATATAACCGGAGAAATTCTTTAACGTCATAAAAATTTCACAGATAATTGTTTGCGTGTCCGAGAGAAATATAAATTCTTTCACTTTATACTTTGGTTGTTATGAACTCACCCTCTCGAGGCCGGAGTTGTCGGCGTTCCATGCGATCACAGGGATTCCTAGGTAACCGGCCAATTGGAGAAAATATTGAGCACTGGCCGTACTTCGTCCGTATTGCTCGTAATTCATAAGATATAAGATGGCCGATACATTCACCGAGAGAAATTCTTTGCAGAGCGAGTCTAAAATAGCTGCAACACAAATTCCCCCCATCGTCGTTAATAATCATTCTAATAATCGAATATATTTATGTCTGTTATATTGTATTATGTATTTTATACTGTCCTTTACATTTTTAAAAATTCCTAATTCTTTGTCTTACATTAAAAAAGATTTTCAAAAATATCTAGTTTTAATATTAAATAATAGAATTACTTCTTAATACAATTATGCATTAACAGTTTACAATTTGCAAGAATCAAATTGATACAGATTAACGAGTATATTTGTATGTCTATGTGTGTCCTCTTTTAATTTTCATTATTCAATATTTTTTATTAATAATAAAACCGGCTAAATATTGAGAGACAAATGATAGACATTATTGTGCTCTGCAAATTATAATAAATCGCACAAATCTTTATTCAATTAAAGTTGATAGGCGCATCTTTATGTCGAATGCATCATTTAGCCGCGGGAATAAAACGGTGAATGCAATTTCAACTTTTTCTGGTGTCGGCCGCAATCGCGTTATTCTTTTCTGTGAAATTTATTTCCGCGTTTTTATTACATGCATACCTATTTTCTGAAAAATAAGAAATGAAAAACGATGAAAAGCATTACTCGGACCTCGAATGCAGTCCGACTTGTCCCACGCAGAGAGTTGCTTGGCCAACTGACCTCGTTTTCGTTCTATTGTTTTCCTCTATTGTTTTCCAATGAGTGCGAAATAAAGTTAAAGTTTTATAATAGTTTAACGGATTTTTACATTACGCGAAAGATCTATTTGCTTTGCTTAATTGAATTTAAATAGAGAGCACAGAAACCACAAGATTGAATTAAAATTCTATATATAAAAAGCATAGTGTAATTGGATTTAAGCAAGCTATAACACTTTTGATTATATATATGTATATTCCGTATATTCTTAAAGAACTTTTACCTTACAATCGATTTTCTAAAAAATAAATAATGTTTGATTTTTTTGTAAGAAGAATAGATTCTTTATTAATGAAAGAATATATAAAAATTGATTATGCGACATTTCACATGTGTGTGATTTATTTTAACATAAAATGCATTATTAACCAATTTTTATAAAAAAAATTTCTGCTCTATAAAAGAAGATATAAATAAAATAGAACCATACAAAAAAGTACAGTTTTGTCAAGCTCAAATAAAATTCAACTGTTTATAGAAACCTAACTAGTTAAACTGATTTTCATAAAACAGAAACTAAAATTTTGTAATTAACGGAATGTCTGTATAATTTTAACAATAAGCTATGCGTTTGTCAACAATCAAAACTGTTTTGCTGATGCACAAAATGCTCATGTAACACGAATCTCGTAATCCTTATATTTAATAGTCGCATTTAATTCACGACTAAAAACATTTTCTGGTCCGAAAAACGCTCATATGATGTGATGTTGTTTCATGAAATACGAACACTCTTCTACGTTCTGTCAAGTACTCTAGAGAAGATCGATCACCATGGAAAAGTTGACTGGCTTCGTCCAATGACCGATATGGTCTCTTTACACAATGGATCTCGAATTTTAAAATCTCTTGTGTAGGATATTGTGGTTTGGACATTACATGTATGATTTTTACATACGCAATTTAAAAATGTTTATACGTACTTGAAGAATATACGCGCTTTTCTTTATATTATTTTTTTTTATACAGAGTTTAATAATTCTTATAGATCAAACTATTATCAAAACACTATGAAACTAATTATACTTATTTCAACAAAAAGATCTACAATATTTTATACGTGCGAATAAACTCGCTTCTTTGTAGTTTCTCGTCACAAGTAATCACATTTTATTTCTAAACGTTTTGTGTTTATTTACTTCTAACTTTCTTCTTTATATTACTATACTTTTATAATTTTTAAATGCTTTTTTTCCAAGGCTTATTTTAGAAATAAACTAAAGCTAAGATATGATTTAAATATATTTGACGTACTAATTGCTGTTGTATTTAATAAGCTTAAAATTATATGCAACTGATAATTTATCGAAATAATTGTTTCTATTATTATAAAACGTTAATACAATTACTTTTAATTTAATACGTGATTGACTTACGTCATCTTTTATGTTTCATAATGAAATTTTTCTCAATAAATTTAATTTGAATGCTAAGTGAAAATAAATTAAAATAAAATAAAATTGAAGTTAAAATGAAATTATCGAAAGCAAAATATGCGTAATGGTAATGTACTCGTACTTTTGATATGCCATGAAAATACGCAATTAACTCCATTTGTAATAACTTTATAATAAAAATTAATTTGATTACTAAACAATATTATTTCAGTATAAGCAGAACTCTATCTGCAAATATTATCATCAACAAAGCCGTAGTAATTACTAATGGAATAATTTATTTGCTACCTTGATGCCTAAATAAAATAACACTAAAGATGAAATTAGTCATAATATACACAATTTTGTCAACAAATGTAATAATTATTATGCTTTTGGAATATATTATAAAATCACAAATTACATTCCAAAAGCATAAATAATCAAATATGTTATCAGATATATTATCTCTCTCTTCTTTTCAAAAATAATTTTATTATGTAATATATATATATAAAATAAACATATATGTTTTTCACATATTGTTAGTAGTTTGTACATTTATTCCTGCAAAAAATTATATCTAGAAATTGTTTATATTAAATTAAATCAATAAATATGGATAACTTTCTTTCTCTAAATGTTATAATATATTACACGTATGTTATAATATATTTTGAATTAATAAATATGTAGTAGTTAAATTTGTATCAATAAACAACAAATCGATTAAGGTAAATTCCTTTGATCAGAAACTAACTTGTGTATCTGTTGTGAGATGTACTACAGTCGAGTGTTTCGTCGATCATGCGATCGTAATTTGTTGAGATAGGACTTGTAATCCGCTAAGATAAACCGTAGTAAAAATAACAAATACGGTAAAAATAACAAATACAGTAAAAATAATTAAATATGCAATGCTTTGTAAGTATTTATAATTAAAAGCAAATTTAATTTTTATTAATTCAGATAAAATAATGTTATAAGATTATATGTTTATTAGTTACAATAACAAGTGCATTGTTATTTCAAATAGAATTTTCATAAATCTTCATAAATCTTTCCTAAGTCTTTTTAGTGTTATCTTAAACAATATTGTTAACTATTTGTTATCTTATATATTTAAATATCAAGTTTTACTCAGATACTTCACACATTGCAATAGTTTTTTAGAGAAATTAATAATACTCAAATAAAAAAGCAAATAACAGCTCTTACTCATATATCTATTAAAATGTTTCAATATATATATATATATATATATATATATAATATAGCAACTATAATAAAAAAAATATTTTACAATATTTTATTTCATTCGAAATCTATTGATACTAATATTTCTAAAAGCGATAAAAGTGCAGAATGGGAGAACAAACTCGGCGAGCCGCTCGTTTTAAACTCTCGTGAAGTATTGACGAGTGGATTATTTACAATTCTCGTGGTGTTTGATTTAAATCGATAAATGGGTTATTTACGACTTTGCGTGTTTGGTGAAAATTAATAATTTCTAATAAAATATCGGTAAAGGGAGAAGGATTCTGACATGCAGCAGCATATGGCATTTAAATTGGACGCGATAAAATTAGCATTGTAAACACGGCTGTCTTTTCATTTGACGAATTAAATGCTCCTGTCAAATTGAATGCCCTTATTCTTATTTAATTCTACAATGATCACATTTCATTATTTTTTGTAGATTGACAGATTACAAATTTCTTCCTGCAATGAACCATAAATATGACGATTATCGGAAAATCGAGAATTTAATATAATTTATTAATTCATTATTAATATCAAACGTTGACATAATTAAATGTGTAATTTATCAAAATTATTCTTTTCGTAATTACATTTGCGAAGTTATTTTAAGCACGTTATTTACGAACAACTTAACAGGATTTCACCAATCCCGAGTTATCAATAATAACGCATCTGCGTCGACATCCCAGAAAATGATCGCATTTATTCCGCCCGACAATTACCGATGTCAATAATGGCAATCCTGATAAATCGAATTTAGCCACAAAGATATTTTGCCAGTAATTACAATATTGATAATGATTACTGTCGTAATCGAGGATACTAGCTTGGGAATGCTGCCTTGGCTGTTGCGGTGTAACGTTTGTACATCAATAGCCGGCTTAACCGCACTACTAATTAATCAGCCAATTATGAATGTGGACAATACATTTCTATAGCTATACGTTTCTATAGATAGACATTTGCCTTCCAGGATAAATACAAGTACGTCAAAAATATAATAAAATCATCCTCTTTATTCTAGCTGTAAAGACGTCATTTATCATGTCTGACTATATATAATGTTATTCTACTGGCACAATAGCTATTCTGCTTAGACGTAAGTTTCTACTAATTCGATTAACTATATTTGTTTACCTTTATACAACGATATATCAGTAGAATGAAATACATTGTAACTTTATTTGTTTTACTAAGGGGATTCACGTTCAAAGTAGTAGCGAAAGAAATTAAATACGATCGTAGGAACGTGCTAAGAAAACAAAATTATAGTAAAACTGAAGCTAACATATCTTAAAGTTGGCATCAACAACTATTTTAACGATTAGTGGAGTTTAATAAGACAATTATTATTTTCATTATAAATCACATTTGAAAATCGAGAATAACATTTTTTATGGCATTTATAATAATTAAATTATAATTCATGTTTCTTGATTTACGCGATAGGTATACATACAAATGGCTGCATTTTTAAAATTAATATAATTAACATAATTTTTAAAATTATTTATTCTATATAATTTCAAAGTAATAATGCTTTTCTTACTTGATAAAAATTTATAAAAAATTTAATTGTTTACCTTTTTCTATCAAATAATCTTAAAAAAATATATAATATAAAAAAATTATAAAATAAAATGTATATAATATTTTAGGAAGAGATAACATTTTATAAAGTAAGTGAATTAACATAATTAGATACTGAATTAATATAATATATGTGTGTGTGTGTGTGCTTTTTAATGGAATTATTGCTTATAATATAGTATTGTAACGCGAATGCATAAAAGAAGATAATATAAACTTATGTCGTATCCGTTTTACTGTTTAATTATTTCGTCGTATTAACAGGAGCGCTTTTATATGCAAATTTAATACGTGACAGCTAGGTCATCGTCAATCGTAAATTTTCAAGTTTTTCTTAATTAAAATCCATCCGAGGAAAATTCGGCGTAACATCACGACAAAAACCTGGAGAGTAAAAGTACAGTGCCCACGGTTTTCAAACTTTCTCACCGTAAGGTACAAATTAACGACGCAAGTTTAATTGAATCCACACCGAAACGTGTCCTGAGTAAATATCTAAGTCTAGCTTGCAGGGTATACAGTAGCGCTCCGTAAACAGGTATCTAATGAAAGTTAATACCCAGCAGCCTAGTGCAGTAAAATACAATACAAAGTTAATCGATATCTGCTTAATGCATGTTTTTAAAACTTGTTATTTACGTTTGAATATTAATTTATAACTTATTTCAAAGATAAATTTCAATCTAAATTATAGCAGTTGACTACTTTATAAGTACTTTATATTATATTTGATGTATGTAAATTGTTGTAAAATGTAAAAACAAATGTCGCACTTTGTGACTATTTAAGATTTAACAATACTAATTTTTTATGCGTTACACAATCTTTTCTCTGTCATATATTAAAAAAAAAAAAAAAAGGCCGTAGCTTAGAGTTCACAGCGCACGTTATTACGGTAAAGTGGATCGCGGTTGCGATATTAAACAGAGAGATTGAAACAGTCAGTACACGTTCGTCCGAATATCGTTCGAAAAAGAGAAATGTTCCACAGAAATCATATACCGGATGACAGCGAGCGCGTAAACACACTGACATTTATCCCCCGCCGTCGACGTGTGAGTTAAGCCTGAAATATCGGCACGTTGGGATATCTTTCGCGATGCAGGAGAAATGTGCATCCCGCCAATGTTAATTCCGACAGATCGTACATCACTCCCATGGCGAAACACGCAACGGAGAAATATTTCCCGCGGCGAAATCTTCCTGGCCAACGTTGTCGGACGGAAAATTACAAGGGGATTCGCGTGCAGAGAGAGAGAGAGAAAGAGAGAAAGCCGTGTTTGCTTGGCGATGTTCACCCGACTTCAAACACTAAAACCGAATAACGAAAATAAAAAGTATCGCAGAGTGCACACGCGAGAGTTATATTGAAAGTGATCTTTGCTTCTTGCAAATTTGCAGTACTCCGTACTGTTTGAAATTTCATAAACTTATTATGCATATGGATAAAAGTTTGACTAGAAAAATATGCTAATTTTATAATTCTGTTATCTGGCTTTTTAATGTCACTTTATAGGGTGTCTCAAAATTAATGGAAATGTTAATAGGAAAATTCCTTAGAATATTTGGAGACGATTTTTCCTCAGTAAAAATGTTGATGCATCAATAATAATTTTAGAGTTATAAGCAGTTGAAAATAAAGTTTTTCGCAAACTAAGCCTTGTGGAAATAAAAATTACAAAGATACATAATGGCAAAAATTGAGAACATGCAAAAAATGATGACCTCCCTCGACATTTTTGCTGAAGAAAAATCGTCTCTAAATAATCCTAGGAATCTCTCTATTAAGAGAATGTCCAATAATTGTGAGACACCCTGTATAATACTGTGTCACATTGTTAATGTTAATGAAAAAATATAGTGGCAAGGCTCTGTGAGTTTAATATCGTCACTCGTATTTACCACCTTATTACCTCACAATATTAGCTGAGAAAACCACGGGCGCCAGATACTCAAAGAAGAAACAACTATTTCTTCTTTATCTCGTATGCTTATATTTATCTGTTAGAACCTCATCAAGATTCGCTAAGTCGCCGCAAGTTGCAGCGGTGCTTATCTACATGCGCGTAAATCTTTTGCTCTTATCTTTATTTTAATTAAAAAAATGTAAAGTTGAAAATAATAAAGTGGGATCATAAACAAGAAAGAGAAAGTAAAAAAAAATATTTCTCTTCATATAATTAAGATTTAAACTGATTAACAAAATTATATAACGTTTAAGATTTTGTTGCATTTTATACATTTGCATTCAAGAATATATATCTTTACATTGCAAATAAAAATAAATTATTAAATATAAAAAATAAAGATTATAAAAATTGATATCAGATAAGAAAGCATATTAAAAAATTTATATCCAAAGCAATAATGTTTTTTTTTTAAATAGAAACGTTTTGAAAAGATAAAATTATTCTGAGTAAACATTAAATTTTATATGTATATTAATCAACTCTTTTATTCTAATAATGTTTCTATTTAACGTGTACGATAATATTCTACTTAATTAATATCTCGGGAATAAGTTATAATATAACAATAAATAAATAATAAATAAATTATATGTATATGTATTGTATGTGTGAGTGTGTAATATTAATTATTATACATCTAACAACAAAATAATCTGTTCTTCTTAAGATTTAATCTACCACGAAAGTATTTACCTATAGGACTCGGCGTCAGCCTCATCATTCTGTGGTTGACCTGCAGGTGATATTTGTTCCGAAATAAGAAGCTGGACTGGTTCTTATTCCTGGTATAACCTTTGTTCAGATTACTGAGAGCACTGTTGATGGCTTTTGTGTATTCTCTCGTTTTGAAATTTGTATGTGGCACTATCATGCCAATAGTAAGATTTTCCAATGTGGAGTTGCTGGTGTTCTTGGTCAATTTTTGATGACCAGTCTGACCGATCGACGATTTCAAGCGGTTCTTTACCTCTCTGGTCGAGGTAACGAGTATGCTCACCATCAACAGAATGTATAAGTTGCGCATTTTTTTTTCTTTCTTGAATCGCACAAATTTGATTTATTCTATTTATAATTTTAAAGAATTTACGTTCAGCTTTGCAGGAATATATTCATCATCAGGAGGAAGTCAGGTACATTGTCATAATCACAGAATGACAAATTCGCAGTCCAAGTTATTTATGATACACGTTCTGCTTTTATTTTTGATAACTTTAGTCACTATTATGTAATTTTTTCGTATTTTCGTCATTATGTCACCGTTGAACATTTATATATCACATTTAAAAGTTGTAGGACATCTTCTTACCACGATTACACTTTCTAGAGTTTTTACTTGCAGGACTTTTTGAAAACTTTCTTTAATGACATGATATAGTTTTATGATCCAATTAATATATATATATTTTTTATTTATTTAAATTTTTAACTGACGTGCGCGCGTAGCATCACGAAAAACACATATCACAACAAGATAAGACACTTTAGCAACACTTTTATTTTTTAATAACGTTTATATAATTATTTAACATTGAAAACTATAAATATATATCTCTCATGAATTAAATACACGATAATATTATATTTTAGAGAAGGAAGACAAAATTTGATTCACCAGCACATGATGATATTACATAGACACAGAGATTGAAAAATTTGTGAAGCATCCAGGAAATGTTTTGCAGGTTGCCGGTAAAAAGATACTGAAAAATAAATGAGATTTTACTTCTACGTCAGGAAAAGGATGTGTAATCGCAAGTGAAATCTCGAATATATATTACATTAAGTTATATATGTTCTTTGCGTATAAAATGTTTAAATTTTTTCTAAATTTTTCAAACGTGTTTAAACTTTTGTTTAGAGTGCTTGCTTTGGTGGATTTATTAGATTTAGATATTTTTTACTTCTCAATTGTATAAATATTTTCAGTATTTAATTACATCATTTAATTTTATTTCTTCGTAATTTAAATAGCTATTGTATAATAATAATAAATAAGTAATAAGTAATAATTTTTTAATATTGTCTCTTCTAACCAAAACTGTTTAGCCTCTTCCATTAAAAATATTTCATTAACATTGTTTTTATTAATTAAAAGAGAGATCTATCTTCTTTAAAATTGATATATCTATCCTCTGTAAAATTGGTTCAATTCTCACTTCTAAAAAAAACATATTGAAATATTTTTTACTAAACATAGTTAATTAAATAATTTTCAATTAAATAAATTTAATAAAGTCAATTTAGCAATATTACAATAGTATAATGCACTGTATACTTATAAATGCTTTTAACTTTGCTATTATAAAACAATTTTAAAATTTTATTTAAATCGCAATTATATATGCTCCGAATACAAGTTCGACAATTTAAAAACTTTATTAGCTAATCTGAATTGAAATATGTATATATAAAACATTTACAAAAAATATATAATATCACCTATTTCAAATTTTTAAATTTTACTCTGATTCGTCTAGTTAATTGTCTATTTCTTCGAGATTTATTTAAAAAATATTGATTACAATATTTGTATCATAAATTGATTCTTAAGTGAATTCGGTTGATATAAAGAAGCAACGTTTATAATTAAATCCAATTGCGTGTTCATTTTCTGCTGATAACTCAACAATATTCTCAGCAGTTCACACAGCTGTTGCAATTATTATTTTTTGCCAAGTTCCAGCAAGATTGGCCGGAAGCAATTACGACGCTTTCAATTAATCGGCTCGATAATTTCGCGAGGATCTAGAGCGTCAGGACCCACGACTGAACCAATTATTGAGATTTTCATCCGCTTGATGGGGAACTGTCTTCTGCGGCATGTAATGCCATATTAATTACTAATTATCATGGCATATTGTACATTTGTATTTGATAGCGCATGCGCAAATATCTCTGACTTTTGCTTGAAAAATATAATACACACATCTCTCTATCTCCTACATAATAATAAAGTGGAAAAGTTATCGTGACAACGCAATAACCAAAATATATTTATTCATATTACTTGCTAGATTTTTCTTTTTTCTTTCTCCTTTTCGTCAATATTTCTAAAAAAATGCAAACATATTTTCATTCAAATGTAAAGCGCAAGAATATAACTAAAGGGAAAAAAATCTATAGATAAATATATTTTTTTAACAAAACATTTTTCACTGAATATCTCTCTATCGTCTCAAACGTGCTCGTACATTAGTTTTACTGACAATATGATATAGTACGATAAAGTGAAAACGTACACGAGAGAAAAGCGTTGTAAATCCAAGTAACAACGGAGCGTGAAGAATGGGAGTGCAATGGCGCATCCCACATCACGAGTCCGTTTTCCCTGCCTCCTTCCGATATATCTATTATTTGTCGTAAAATGCAGTATAGATATCAACGAAAACGTTATCCGATCAGCAAAGCTTCGATTGTTTGCATTTACTCTTACATTCTCTCATTTGCGCAAACAATGGAGCAACGTTTTGCTGGCTACAAGAATAATACGAAAAGGCATGACAAAGCAAAAAAAATTTGCTCTTGCATGACAAAGCAAAAAAAAATCGGATTATATTTTAATCGGATTTATGGAAATTAACATTCTTCATAAAATACCCATAAGTGATAAGCAAAAAATTTGCATTGCAAATGACATATATTATCAGCAGAACGGTGAAATTTTATAATAGTATCACAAACGAAATATTGAGTTAACGAATCTAACGAGTTTAACGAATCGAATATCTCGTGATATAAATGTATTTGCTCGTAAAATGTGCTAATATCTCATTTCTTTTCCAACATTTTCTAATAATTATCCATTTGATAAAACTTAATTTAACTATCGCGTCTAATTTTTATTATATTTAATAGATCGCAAGATATTTTCATCAAATAAAAATAAGCTATTAAAAATAAAAAGAATCTAAAATTTAGTTTTATATTATTCAAAAATCTCATTGAAGCTTTTTTAACTTTTAAATGAAATAAATTTAAGCAGACATATACGTAAACTAAATATATATAATATAATATATACATTTATTTACATTTATATGTTTCTTTAAATTTATTTCATAAGAATAATAGGAAAAAAGATTATGTACATACATTAACATATAAAGAAAGAGATATTGAGTAAATACATATATACATATATAAAAATTTCATAATTATTAGGCTGGTGTAAATTAAAAAATTAATAAGAAAAAATAGGTCAACTAAACGCGAGGAAGGAAATTTTAAACGTTAAATAATTTTTATTTGAATATGTTATATTATAGCTGAAAGGTAAACACTTTGACAGTACTCAGTCTTCTCTTCAATACAGTAACATAAAAATACAAAATGTGAAAACATATAGAACACGATAGAAACTTTACATAAATATATTTTTATATTTTGTATTTTTATGTTATTGTATTGAAAAAGATTGACAATGAGTCAAAACGTTTATTTTTCAATCATAATATATATAGATATATTTAAATAAAAATTATTTAACATCTAAACCTTGCTCGTTTAATTGACCTATTTTTCTTATTAATTTTACACACACACACACACACACACATATATATATATATATATATATATATATTTAATTTATCATATTTATATGATATATGTATATTAATTCATAATATCTTTAATATTATCTATTACATATTCACAAGCAAATGATCGTAAGTTAATTAAAAACCAAAACAATAACCAGTGCGCAAAATTCTTTCTTGTCAAGTATTATTTTGTACGTTTTTCGATTCTATAATATTGGGCCATTATCAGTTCATTATAGAGGAAAATTTATTACACTTGTCCGTTGCTAAGGATTACGGAATGATTAAATTGATTATTACCTTCCGAAATTAGGATAAAGACATACCAAATAATCAATACTTAATAAGGAAGAATATTTTGCACATTGCTTACCACGCTTAACTCTTAATTAGCTCGCTATTTTTTGCTTACGATTATTTAATATTAGAGTCTTTTCTCTATTTCAATAATCTTCTTTAGTAATCTATTATTATACAATTCTAATAAAAAAAATATTTACTAAATTATACCAACAAATAATATAAGCTGCGTAATACAAAAATATAATAAACTAGAACAGTTCAAAGTAGAGTAATATATCAAATGAGAGCATCGTTTAATTCTAATCTCACACTCGCTTGAATGTTTCCAGCGCGACGAGCTAAACTAATTTTACAGAGGCGACAAATGAAATCATGCGTGATAAATAAACCCGCGTTCATTCCGCAACAGGAAATCGTAGTTAACATGAAAAGGCACCCGCAGAATTCCAAGATTTTGGAGAGTGTTTCTCAACAAACTTGCAAGTTACATCACTAGTGGCATCAGTGGAAACCGATACCGAAGTTAGGAAGATAGTCATGTTGGTTTCGATTAAATCCTGGATCTTGGAAAGTACATTGGAAAGACCATAGTCATATGATGCGGAAACCCGCAACCGATGACCACCTCAGTAAACTTCAAGTCTTAAACTTTAAATAATATCGCAAGAAACTCGTTCATGAAACTTGTAGAGCTACAACAGCGATTTAGTCTGTTACCTTTGTAACATTTAAACAGCTGTACAGTTATGAAGAACAATTCGCTTTGAGGGAGCTTATAAGCATGGCATAATAAATGTCAAATTAAAAAGAAAAAATAATTATGATAATAAAATCTTCTATTAAATAAATAAACAAACGGATAATTATTATATATATTAAATCAATCATTAATATTTAAATTTTCCGTGTATAAAATTGCAAGAAAATAAATAAGATAAACAGATATATTTTTAATGTTAGGTATGTAAATTATGCTTATGTACAGTTTAATGTCAAATATTTTATATTCTACATCTATTCTGATTAAGCTATACCCGACATACGCGATTACCACAGTAATCTCACGTTTGACGTGAGCCACCGCAAATGCAATTTTTCTGGCTTGCAAAACGCAATTTCCCTAGGATAGATCAGATTGGATCTATCCGCGCTAAAGGAAAATGCCGATAATATAATTCGTGAAACATATTCTCAACCCCGTTACCATCGATAATGTTTCATCAATGTTTAGGTCTTTTATCCGAAATATCAATGTGTGAGAGACCTCGTAAGTACGAATAATAAATGAACAATGGAAAAAGTTGACAATAGTTCTGTATTGCCCAATAAAACTCGCGCGTTGGGAAATATCTGCATGGTATCAGTAAATAGAACTGTAGAGATGCGCATATTGAAATTTGAATGCACGCAGATAATTTTGACAAATTTCGAAATAAATATTGACAGAAATCACATTGTATTAAATGACTTTAATTATTTATACGATAAAAGTCATTTATCTCTCGATTTTCAGTCCTTTCTCTATATTATGAGATATAATAATCTCATATAAAATATATAATAAAATAAAAAATATGTTTAAATTAAAAAATAATCTATCCCCCATTAAAATTTTTCTCCAGAAATTAGTACAATATAAATTCTTATTATAAAAAAAATTCTTCTTAATACTCTTTCTAATGATTATATTTTCTTTTATAAAAAATCAATTTATATATATATATATAAGTTTTTCAAAAGCAGAAAACTTTATTTTATTCCAAATGATGTATTTTTTTCGTATATGTATATAAATAGATATTTTCCGACAAATTCTGGATATCTAGATAGCTGTTAAAGTTGCGAGTCGAGAGATGTATCGAATTAGAGCTATTTATGCCAAGAGGAAATCGCCGATAACAGGATTCACGGAAATATCCGGACAGCATTATCCGACAAGATCTCAATTCGATGTCAACCTGTGCAAACCGTTCCACATTTCGACATACTGTCAGAATTATTGATAGAAATGGGACTTCAAACAAACGGAAATAGAGGGATACAGATTGGAGACGAGCTTCTCGTATTAATAACGCTTGCAAAACACGCATCTAAATGTTCTCACACTACGACAGAATTTTCAATTGTATGTACAAGAGTTCTTGAAGATCTACACTTCTGCGTTGATGCAATTCATTGTGAGATAAAATATAAAAACAAAACACTCGCAATCGTTTCTTCCAATACAAATAAAAAATAAAACTACGAAGGTGTAAATTTTTGCATCCATACACATCATAATTAAAATAATATTTTATATTTTATAATATTATTTTCTTTACCTATAATAATAAATGTATAAATATATCTAATACGTTTACACAAAAAATAATATATCCCTACATATTTATACATTTACAACTACATTTTACTTAAGTGTTACAAATATTTGAAACTTAATCTTCGTACTAACTCCTAAAATTTATTTACACAAAGAAATCGAGCAATTGGCGTATTTTCTTTGATAATATATTTTTCACAAGAAAAGTCAGAAGACTCATACAAAGAAAATAACTAACACAGTAAATGGTTTTCTGATTTGTTCTTGCTCTCTTTTTTCTCTCATTTTCCCTTTTCCTTCTCTATCTCAAGGGAACTGAAAGAAAGGAAAACTATGTTGAATACATTTATAATATCAAAACTCTCTATTGATCAGCAGTTATTATTCTTTTAAAATCATATATGGCTTCATAAGGGCAAAGGGTGACAGGGATAAGTTTCTTTCTTTCTTTCTCTCCCTCTTTCTCTTGTCCTCTTCTTCTAAATCATCCTAAGTTGTGCGACACAACGAAATGGGGAAGAAGAGAAATCGAACCGCGAGATTACAGGGAATTGAAACAGTATAGGTATGGTACAAAGAACATTATTAAAGAATTTTAAGGTTAGATAGGACATTTGGCAAAAATTGCAATAACGTTCTATTATACTAATTATACTGTTAGAAAAGATTTCAAATCAATTCAAAGATTTAAAAAAGAAATTATTATTTTGTATAAAACAAATGGAAAATATAATTTGATTTTAAAATTTAAATAATATCTATCGGATACTATCTATCAAATATCTAATTATCATAGTTAGGGATATATAATAAATAAAAAAGTTTTCCTCAGTGACGCCTTAATAATAAAACTTTTAAAAATGGATAGACTAAAATTAATTTTCAGAAATAAACGGATAAGAAAGAAAGCGATTTGTGATATCTTTGGATCTCAAGCATAATTTGTTCTTTTCATCATTAATATTCGTTATATTAGTCTTCATCCTCATTTAGTAATCCCAATTTACTATAATAGTCCAAGTCGTTTTTCTTCTATTTAATCATGGCTTTTCAAACATAAAAAGCCCTCCCCATTATTTTAATGTTTCTATCATTTCTAATTTTATCTTATTAATATTGAGAGCAGCAATTTCTTTAATTCTTTTTCGATTTTCTCTCCTCTACTCAACAGTTTTAATATCCATTCTCATCTTTTTATCGTTAAAAAAATCTTTTTTAAATTAATAGGATAAGATAATTTTTATCGTAAAAAAAATCTTTTTTAAATTTTAAATTAATATTTGCGCTAAACAAATTATATTAAATAATAAAATACAACAGTATTTTAAAATAAAATACTAAAATAGTTTTTATAATAAACTATTTAATAAACAACAGTAAACAAAAATGCTAATTTATGATATATTCATTATAAATTTATATCTAAACGAATTCTAACATTAATCTTCAGTTTTAAATAAATTTCTTCAACATTTTCCAATATAATATAAAATCATAGCAATTAACCTCTTTAACAAACGTATTATTTAGGAAACAAGGAAACAGCGCAGATTGTTGGAAAACGATTTTATAGTTAAAAATAATAAAAATGTGTCGAGCACACGTAAAATTTAACAATACAATTTGTTATCATGTTAAATTTCCTATTATATATCAAAGCTGATGATCAAAATTGTCAAACTTTTCTCGTTCTATTCAAATATCCATATAAATTTAGATTTTATCTTTGCAAAGATTCTTCTCTAATCCTTGAAATCTAAAAAAAGAGAGCAAGAATTTTATTTTTGTTATAATAATAATATTTATATATCCATATATTATACGTCTTTAATTATAAATATCTTTATTTAATTCTTTTATATCTTTTTCTTATCTTTAACATATCTCATTTTACTAACAAATGATTACGTTTCTCACCCACCCCTGGAGAATTCTTACATCCTTAACGATATTTCTTAAATCTTTGGTGAAAAATTTTAATTCTATTATTTACATTATCTTTTTGAATAGGTTCTTTCAATTTTGCCTGTTTACTTCATTTCTTTTCTTTTATCCAACTTAAAAAGTTAGAATTAAATTTGACGTGAGTGAAGAACGTGTAAGGATCCGACGAAGCGTGCTCTAATTAAATTTCCATTTTCTAGTCTGGACCCAAGGCCGTCGCTATGCATTGTAGCTTATTTTTTCTAGTTGAAAAGCTTTTGATGTTTCAATTCTACGTCTTTTTCATTAGCGTTTTATTAGAAGCAAAAGTAGTACATATTTTGTTATTTTGATTATGGAAATGAATAATTCCCATCAACGTGCTCTATCATAATGGAGTATGATTAATTAAGTCAGAACTATGCCATAAAAATTACATCGAAAGCGTGTCTTCTTCTCTAATATTGTGCATACTAATGAATGTTTAATATAATAATGTGTGCAAAACTTTACTAATTAATTAATAATATAAAATAGCAATTTTATAAATCAAAGGATATCTTTTTTGCAAATTTATTTTGCTTGATTCAGTTTTTTTTATCTTAAATGTACTATTCATATTAAAATGCAATTAATATAAATTGCTATATAAAATCTTCAAAATAAATAAAATTATTTTATATAACTCACAGATTGTATAATCATATATGGACAAAGTTCTCTTTTTTTCATATGTGGACGAAAATTTGATTTCATCAATTCATCAGCTTGCTGATTCGAGAAATGTCGATTTTTTTTTTCCTTTTGTCCACTTTCATACGGGATGACAAACTGCTTTTTCCTTGCAATCCAACGCGCGACATTAAATTCAATACGAATTGATAGTGCAATACGATACAGAAGTCGGCAGAAATTCTCATCATTAACGGTTGAATTGCATTCTCAATAATTCGACTATTTTGCATGACAGGAAACGTTACTACGGATAGATTTCACTTCTAATGAGATAAATAATTTTTTAAACCTGATTTTATTATAAATTTTATTCCAATAGGGAATATATAAGTTGATATTAAAAAACATTATTCATTTTTTATAATCGCGATCTTTTTATGTTTACGGAAATGAAATGGATTATAGCTTTTTTAATGAGTGAACGATTTTCGTCATAAAGCTGTTGCATTATACGATAACAAATAACAACGTACGCTATAATTATAGAGCTGTGGTTATCAATAATTTCAACATGCTTTGAAATTATTACGAGCTTAAAATTGAGGCGAAATTATCATTGCAATTATTGTAGTTTGACTATCCGCTTATCCATGTGCTTCATGCGCGAAATTCAGCGCGTAATGTCCACAAACTGAAACCACTGCACGATTATATGAAAATATAATGTATAAAATGCACAAGCATTATTAATATATTTTGTACATTATTCTGTATGTACAATTATATATTAACTAGTATTTTTTTTTATTTTAATTCGTAATTAATTTATTCTAAAACTTACTAAGAAAATAAAATATACATATAGGCTCAGCATTGTAAAAAATTAGAAAATTTGAGAAAAATGCAGCTCTACTTCTATTAAATCATAGAACTTTGTATAACGTTCCATTTCTCACATTAATTTCATTAAATTATGTATTTAATAGCATTATATAATTCTCGTATATATTTAATAAAAAGTATTAATAATATTTAACAATTAATTATCCTATGAGTAACATTATTCAATCAAATGAGTTTTGACAAAGTTGACAATTTTATTATAAAACTTTTATCAATGATATTAATGCAATAAAATTTTTATAATATTTGTTCAACATTAATATCTTAGCTCATCTGTATCCCATATTTTCTCACACAAGTATTAAAAAAATCGTAATAGCGTTGTATTTAATTTATTATTTTACAGTTATGTATAATATTTCTATCGTAGCATCAATTCAGTATTATTTTAAAATACAGAGAGAAAAAGTAGTTTTAAATCCTTTTGACGGAAATATATAGAAAAATATATTTTTAAAAATCTAATTTTCAGGAATAGATAACTAATATATTAATTTATACTAAAAAAATATACGTATAACAAAAATAATCTGGATTATAATAAATAATATAATAAAATTTACATATAATAAAATAATATTAATCATATTTATTTACTGATATTAACTCTCTAAATAACTTTTGCATTTTTTGTATTTTTTATTTTAATTATAATAAAAATTATATAAAATAAAATAATATATATGCGTAATGCTTTTAGTATAAATAATAAATGCAAACATCTTTATTAGTGTAAAGATTATATTGCTATGAAAACATTTGTATTCCTTATTAAATATTATTTATTATTGCTACACAATTAATAATGCACAAGTAAACTTGAAACGATTGTATATATTTACTATCTACAGGTGGTTCATGCACGTGACTCGAATATCAACACTGGTCAGTAATTACATCGTGAACGGAATTTAAAAAGACGAAATCGAAAAACAACAATAAGTGATAAAATGTGGGCAAAGAAAGATTAGACCGGCCTATCGTATATCACGCGAGGGTGACACAATCTGAAATTGCTTTTTTGACGTTGGACAGTCAGCCACTTTCTCTTGACAAACAAGGGATGGTGCGCTGTTAGAAAAATATATACTATAGATATTATATTCCGAATATATATATATATATATATATATATATATATATAACTTTTCGGGCTTTTATTTTTTTTTAAATTTCTTAAATTTTATCCTTTCAGTATTCTGTAATTTTATTTGTACTTTAGATACTGTCCTTTAACATCATACACACACCAAAAACAAATATATGGATATTAATATGTCATCTAACTAGTTTGTGAAATATGTATTTTCCTGATTAAAAGCCAATTTCATTAAGTCTTGAATTTTAATGAAACATGCTAAACACTATAAACTTTATATGAAAAATACGGCTATAATTTGTTAATAACTTTAATTAATTATGTTTCATATATATATCATATTAATTAAAAATTAAAGCGTTTGACCACAAACATATTTGACTCTTATTCGTATAATTTTTATTTTAAATTTTAAGTTGTATTTTGTAACTTTGAAAGTTAGTTATCTTTGCTTTTAACTTGAGCAGCGCACTCTCGTAATAAAGAGGATTAATGTTAAAATTAATACTAAAAATTATTTTAAGAAAATTGAATCTAGATAATGCAGAAAAGTAGCTTAAGATTTATTCATTATCCAGAAGATATAGCCAGTATCATGTTGAAGTAAGTACATCAAGAAATTTCAAACTTTGCACGCATGCTAAGAGATGAAAAGTTAATATAACATTCCTTAAAAAATCCCTTTGAAGTAATTAATTACATTTTAAACTCAAGATAATATAAATATAAATATTTGACAAAATAATATAAAATAATATTTAACAAAATAATTTGAAGAAAATATTTAATATACTTTTACTTCTTATTTGATCATCTAAAGCGTTACACAGAATAGTTTTTCTCTAAAGATGTTTAAATATAACAGTAAATTATATTAAATCGTCAGTAGAGAATTCAAAATTGAGGTTCATATTTTCTTTGATCGAAAACCGGTATGTAATTTGAATGTTCCTTTGTTAATTAAAACACAACGTTTCGACCACTAAATTTGGTCCTTATCAAGTGCTACGATCAATAAAAAATTACAAAAATTTTACAAAAAAATTAGCAACGTCGAAGTTAATTACGCAAAACGGAATATAAGAATATATAATACGTACGAAAAAGAGAAAATACCTAAGTCAATCTAATAACATTATCATAGATAGGGCTAAAGTTATCAGTATCTGTTTGTAAATTAATCGTGTGTATTTATTTTTTAATTTTCAATATTTTAATTTTTTGTAATTTTGTATTGTAATTGTATGTAGCACTTGATAAGGACCGAACAATTTAATGGTCAAAACGTTGTGTTTTAATTAATAAAGGAACATTCAAATTACATGCCGGTTTTTGGTTGAAAAAAATATCAACCTCAATGTTTAAATATAATTTGTTCGCGCAATATAGTAAATGAAATCTTTCTTATTTCAATGATATAATAAGTAAAACAAGTAATTTTGTAAAATGAAACAGGACCATTAAATTACCTCGTCAGACTACTCGAAGCCTGCCTACTGCCTGCAGCATGAAACAAAGTGTAAAGTTACCAATTCGTGAAAGGCGAGAAGAGAAAATGAGTAGGGGAAAAAACGAAAAAAAGCAGCTATTAAGACCCCATACAGCACCCTTCGGTTTTCCGGCTGATTTAATCCAAGCTCCGTGCAATTGCGGAGTACTTGTTAACGCAGTAAAAGTTGCTCCTATATAGCCGAAGCTTTGGAAAGAAAAAGTGAGCCGTATTCGATGAACAAACTTTATATGGAAAAGTTGTGCTTTGTGTTAGCTCTAATCGTTTTACAATATTGGTAATTTTCTTCTAGTACAACATCAACAAAAATGCTTCACTGAAAAAAAGAGTTACATATTAAATTTTATTTCTTTTATTCAAAAAGTTTTATACTTTATATTTTATATTAATCATTTTTTAAAACTTTTAAAAGCAGCATGTGTATTAATACATATTATATAATGTATTAATACCAATGTAATACCATACAATGTAATAATAATATAATGTAAAACCATATAACTTGCAACTATTTCATGTATATATTTTATGAAATAATGCTTTATTTAATGGAACTACATGTCATAAAAATATATTCATAATTTATTAGTGTTTCTACAATAAAATCTTCAAATTCTTAATTTTTTAAAATTATTTAGTTAGTTTTATATTAGATGTAATATGATCATTTCTCATTGAAAAACTGTGCTTTAGTATAAATTAATAATAAAAAGAGAAATAAGCATTTTATTGCATTTTATTCAAATATAATCTAAGATATTCGTGAATGGAGAGCAATAAATCAATATTTCATGCAACAATAATAGATGCGATAACCAAAGAAACATTGCAGGAGTATGTCGTTAACCGGTTCGCAATGCGAATGAATATTCGCGACTGGAAGCGATAAATCACGCATATACATTGTATATTGCGACGATCGGTTACGAGTAGTGTGAGTTCGTTGTGAAAATAGCATGATGCTGACGTCATTTTAACGCACCATCGTAAACACAGAACGTAATGTCGCGTCTTCGACGGTACATGAAAGTAAATAAAACGAAACAAGTAAGAAAGAGAAAAATAAAGAATGTCATCCTATTAAGATTGGATGTTTACTCGGCTCCGGGAAGATTTAATCGATGCAGTTTCCTAAACAGCGCGCCAAGAGGCTGCAGTTGACATTTGCAGAAGAGTCAAACACGGATAGAGGAGTGCATTTTCGGTCAGTATTATGCAAGCAGATGCGTCATCGTCATCCACGCACCACTTGATAACACTGTGAGTATTCAGTATTCACCGATCGAAATATTTATCGTGAGAGGGAGAGAGAGAGAGAGATCTGTGTTGGTACGTTTAGTTAGCATTACGTCAACTTTGATGGAATTGACTAACAAAATTAATTCGTGCATAACATGTCGATGTATGTGAGAGCGGATGCGTTTCGAGAGCGAGGGAAATGCACGAACCATGATTTTCCCGCGAGACATATTACACGAGACACATAATGAAAATTGTTCATTAATATATACACAATATATATATATATATATATATATATATATATATTCATATATATATATATATTTTGCCGGTGCTTATAACGCTCGGATGATAAAGATTTATGTGAATGTAATATTTTGAATGAAATTGTTGCAAAACTATAGGAATTACAGTAATATTATGAACACTTAGATTTTCATGAAGAGAGAAAGAAAAGAAATAATAGGTGCGATCAAACTTTTAAACGATTATTATTAGCTCAAGCTGAAAGTTTAGAAGTAAAACTTGGAGTTGTGAAGATTGTATGAGTATAAGATATTCTAATGAAAGAGATTATTGTAAATTAAATGTTTAATTATAGTACAATTATATAGTTTCTAATTATTTCGAGTTATACTTACAAAAAGTGCATTTTCTCTAATTTATATAAAATCAGCATTGTAGATTATAACCATTTATATAGCAATTAGAGCTATTATTTATAATTATAAATTGAAGAGAAGAAATACAAAGGAGACACACATTTCAAAGCCTTTACTTTTCTACTCTTCAAATATCATATATGTTATATAAATAATTAAGAGTATAGAGAGACGTGAGTACTTTGATTTAAATTTTTAAATAAATGATTTTTAATTTAAAATGATAGATGTATTCGAGATTTCAACTTGTGATTAATTGTATAGACGCTCTCGCGATCGATGGTCCCTTTCAATGGAACCCACCGAAATGAAAGAATACCTTTGTTGGAGTAGCGTGAAAGGGAAATCGCGCGCGATCGCACGATTTACTTGACAGTAATCGATCTGGCAGTGGTGTCGGACCGCGACGTGATTACCCATGAGGATCCATTTCCGCGGTCGCGCCACGGCATCCCTTCGGAGAATCTACAAGAGAAAGATCCGAGGTGACGAATACGCTGGCCGACGGAGAGAAGAAGACACACACTCTCCGGGATCGATCCTAACTCCGAAGATGGAATCAGGTCATTCTCGATCGAAACTGGACGCATCCACGCGATTCACCGGAGATGGATGTATCGATGCGCACGGCCGATCCGATTTTCGTCACTTCGTTCCAAATTGTCCTCAAGGCAAAAGGGGGAGGCACACAAACACGAGAGATCTATTTAAATCATCGCACTATCGACCGGTCAATTGTGTCGCAAACGGCGCGCGTCGAGCTGTCATGCATCAGCTGTTCTGCCGCCGCGTGTTTCATCTCCGCGTTCATGATAACAAAACGTAATGCGCGAATTATTTACGACAGAATTCGTCGACGGAGAAAGCACACACGGCGAATCGGTTGAAACTTAATCGCCTTGTTAACCGATTGCGAACGTGCGAGTTGATTAATCGTAGACGTAGCCGTAGGCGAGAATCGGAGGATCCATCGGTGGCTTTTCACGCGGGAATAACGTATCCCGCTTCTCGTCGTATCCGCTGACTACGGCTACACTCTCTCAACTCTCTCACCTCCCCTCTTCTCGCTCTCCTAGCTACCCCTCGCGCTGCTCACGTGACCAGGAAGTTTCACTGGCGCAGCGGAAAAGCTCCGGTTGATCCGCGTCGCATCCACGCGGTGCTTCTCTTCGCGTCCTCGTTTGGAATTGAAGTTCGACCGCTCGAGATCGCTCGAGGATCCTTCAAGGCTCGAGGGTCTTCGAGTGATACAGACCACGAAAATTTCTGGCTCGCTCTTCTGCCAGTCACAGGACACGCTCGACACGTCGGCACTGCGACACTTTCACTTGTTTTTTCTCCTTGTTTTGACATGTGCACCGCATCGTATGCGACGGATGCAGCCGTATAACGACAGTCTCTCACATGTCTCCCGCTGACACGTGTATCGAGCTCACGCTCGCCGAGAAAAAGCTTTTAGAGACAACACGAGTTCGACGATAAGATATAACGCACGTCGCGGTAAGAAGAGAAAGTGAAGAAGATAATAAAACGCGTGGAGATCGAGAGAGAGATATATATAAAAGGAAAGGAGGATGAGCGAGAAGATAGAGGAAGGACTGATGAAGAGGGAAAATGAAAGAGAGGGTACAAAACGAAGAAGGTGATAAATAGGAAAGGCAGAGGAAAAAGGTACGGCTACAACCACCCCCGTAGCCTTCGATTTTCGGGAGGAAAGTGAAGGCCACAGACACCGCCCAGCTAACCGCCCGGGTGTGCCAACACGAAAAACCACCCCCGTGGTATGCTCAACGGCGGATCGCCCGAGTCACCCCATCGCGCATGTGCTCGGTCGCTATGGTTACCGCGGCAGATATACGCGTCGGTGGTGGCGTCGGCGGCGGCGGTCCACGGTACTTTAAGGGTTGCCAGGACTTTCGCACGCAGCGAGGGCTGTCGGGGTTCAGCTCGTACATAAAGGACGAAAAGACGAGAGTTTCCCACCCACCCTTTCTTCTCTCTCTCTCTCTCTCTCGTCCTCTTCGTCATACCGCCCTCGTTGCAACTCCGTTTGGCACTCTACTTCCCATAATGAAAATGCGGGTCGGCTTTCGAATGTTGATGCAATATGAAAAGGATAAGAAGCGAAGGATGGGGGGAGAAAGGATATTTATGTGAAGTGGAACGACACAGGGGTTAATATTCGTGGCTTAACGTGGGCGAGGTCGAAAAACGCGGTGTCATTGTTTGTGCGTATTTATTTAATCCTGGGACAACAAAGGGACTTCGTTTGAGATAATTATAATTAATGGTGAATAACAAGAATTATTAAGTGAGAGAAAAAATATGTAAGCGGGAGATGCTGTCATATACTAATGACTTCTCTTCTCTTCAAACTGAATTATTTCAAATATACTGCGTATGCTAAAGAGCGTTTATAAATATTTTTTACATACAGATACAAATTTAATAAGTTTCATCAAAGTACACGAATTCAAAGCAATTTTAATTTTAGATCTATAAGACAGAAACTAAAATTCAATTAATAGAACAAATAATTAGCAATAATAAGTGGATTCATGTGGCACTATTATGCGTTATAGAAAGGAAAATGGATTTATTAAAATTTAAACGTTAATCGTAATGGAATTCCCGCTTAACTAAACATAATTCTATACTCTTCTCGGAAGTGGCGCCTAACTGCTTGCCAGAACTCGTCTGGTCTTGATGCAATAAACGGCCATAGCATGTTATTAAGGACAGAGGAACGACGATGTTCCTCTCTCTTGCGGGGAGAAACAATTATTATATGAAATAAAAATCTGACACATACTTAAAAATTGCGACACGTAATCTTGTTAGAATCTCATAATTTCATTAAATTAAAAGACTACCTCTTTTCTATCTGAAATAAAAATTACAGTAATACAACGCTCACACACACATATACGTGCACACGATGTATCATGTCATTATATTATTATTATTATTATTATTATTATTATTATTATTATTATATCACCATCTTATACTGAGTTTTAGGCTGTACATTATCGATTTCTAATAAAACCAACCACAACTGACAATATGAGACGCGCTATCGATAATCGATTAATACAGGTAATTGTATTCACACACAGAAGCTTGTGATTTCGCGCTTGCACTTGCATGAGCATACATCGCCGCTATCTCGTAAATAGAATGCTGCCAATCGATACGAATCCTTGTTGCGAAGCGAATCATGAAAACAGGGTTAGGCAGGATACTGACACAGTCAACATCCGTCCTCTCTACAATAACTCCTTTTAAGAACTTCCTCCCTTCGATATGCAAATGCGACTCGGCCAAGTAGGCGGTAACCCCTGATTTGATTTCGCTGACTTTTCTTCGCACGTCTACATTTTATGCTAATATAATAAACAATCAAGACAAAAGCGTAAAAAGCCAAAGGAATAATCAATAACGTTTAATTACTCGATACGCGATGAAAGTGTTTTACTGAATAAACGAGAGTCTGCTTTAAACATTCATAGTAATATTTACAGTAGCGAGAAATCTTAATTATATGTCAATAGAAATTATCCCAAATCTTTGTAAATATAAAATTATATTGCATATCAAATATTTATAAAATTATATATATTGCATTTTAAAATTCAACATTTTTAGTCGTAATATTAAAGTTCCTTCAAACTAATTTAAAGTCAAATTATATTATTATACATATCATAAGATTTAAGAAATTCAATAATATTTCTATAAATTCTGTGAATCTGATCAATTGCTAATCTAATAAAATTCCAATTATGTTACGTATGTAATTTAATGATATTGTAAACATTAGGATATGCTACGTTTTAAAATTCAAATATTTCGATATTCATAAAGCTACAATAATTTTAATTATAATTAAATCTGTGAGATTATTCATATATATTTTATTCAGGCAAAAGTACTAATTATTAATTTTATATTTAAATGATTTTAATAGACATCGATCGACATACTTTATGATGTACAAAATTAATTTCAAGCGCTCATACATTTAAAGGTTCTATGATAATCAAAGTGTATCACGTCGTGGAACTTGAATCTCGCGATCCAAGAATTTCAATGGATTACTATATCTAGTGCAGCCCAAGATTCTAATTAAGTCGAGTTCCGTACGTGATCACGTTCCTACTTGCTACGCAGTATGAAAGTAAAAGGGCGTAGGACACGTAATTTTGTTCGGTGCCATTCTGAATAGAGAATAAGGGAGGTTAATATAATGCTTCATTCTTTGTGTTGTAATTAGGATCTTCACTTCTAAGGACAAAACTCGTTGAGTTTTGTTTTGCCACTTCACGTACAAAAGTAAAGTAGTTGCTCGAATGAATTTTGTTTCATTCGCAGTCATCCAAACACGTGTGCTCGTTAAGTAATTACATGAAACACATATCTCTCAACAGTTCTTTGAGTTTTACTCCGCGTTATATAAATCACGAGAAAATAAGTGAAGAATGACGGACGGTAGTTTGTTATAATTATAATTATATTGTCGTATAATTATAATTATATTATAATTATATTATAGAAATAGTTGGACAAATTAAATAGATTGAATTAATTATGATATCAAATATTATCAGACATTAAATTATTGTAAGGAATTTCTAACTACAAAAATAAATTGCTTCCTACGCAATATTAAATACGTAATATAATTAAATTCAAATAATTATAATTATAGAATAACGTATCTATAAATAATTTTCCATAGTATATTAGTATAACAGCAATTATGTATTACATAAAATTCCGTTTTTATTCTGATATTTGCTGAAAATGTTTCGTTAATACGTAAATTTAATTTTAAAATAAATAACATGTCCGGGAAATATTTATCGACAGATTTCTTCATGAAATATGTCCCAGAATACTCCAAGAATGATCGAGTTCCCGGTCCTGTCATACCAAGAAGGGTTACAGGACCTCTAATGGAATTCGGTATCAGAGCGCATTCGCTCGCGAATGACCGGTTTATAGTTCGATGAAGAAATAAGAGAAAAGCGCAATATGATTTTGTACGCCATTTTGCAGCATATATATCTTCAACTTTATGTCATTCAAGTTCATCGGTTCACCTAATATGCGCAGGTACACGAATGCTTACGAACAAAATTGGATTCTGATGGCATAACACGCTTGTGATGAGCACGAAATTCTCCCTGTTATTGTGAAATTAACATCGTTCTGTGTGAAATAGCTTGGTAAGAGAGAAATAACGAGCCGGTTAGTCTGTTATACCAGAGTAATTATTAAAGCAATTGCTCTCCGCTCGTTATTTAACCTCACACAAAGACACATTGCTAAAAAAATTATATTATATAAAGCATTTCGTTCCATGCTAAATAATTTCATCTTTAAGGTTCGTTTATAATTTTTACTAATGAGACTTTGAGAATATTCTTAGGTTCCCTTTTGTTTTTTTCTTCAAATTTTTTAACTAATGTTCTCTCTTTGCCCTTTATTATCTCATCTCTCTCTCTCTTGTTTTTCTTTTATAAATTTTATAATACATAAAAATAAAAAAAACAAATTTAAATAGAATAGAATCTTACTGTTTAAATAAATTACGATGCAGATTTAACATATAATCAAGTATGTAATTTAAAAGTTGATTTCTTATATTCTTGATTCTTACATATTTATACATATTGTATTGTATACTATTTCAACTTAATTTAATATCTTGAAATTTATTAAAGTGTAAAGTGCGCATTTTATTATATATTTTGTAACATATACCTACAATAAAATATATGTCACGCCTATAATAAAGTGTCAAAAGAAGATCCATATAAGATATAGGTGGATATAAATATATCGAAATTGTATCGCGAAGTATCGGATTCAACTTTTGCTGAGTAAACTTTAGCAATAAATGTAACTTGACAATTTTGGAAATCGGATAAAGTGAGTTGGATGAAGTCTTTCGTTTGGACAAAACCTTTTGTTTGATGCTAGTGAATCGAAGTAAACGGATCGCGGTCTCAAGAGTATAGTAATTGAATGTCATTCTATCGACACAAATATCTACGAAAAATCCGTATCATGCTAGAAAACAATTCAATTTGTATTACTGAAGATAGAATTTACAAGGAAAATCTGAATATAACAATGATGAAAATATTCGAGAAGCAATCTTATACACGTTTACTAACTCGTGTAAATAAACGATGTTTATGATCAAGATTGTGAATCTTTTATCATGGATGAAACCAATCCATGAATGAACAACACAACGATGTTTTTTTCATTACATTATTTTAATTGCATTCTCGCGCTCCGAAATTTTATACAAGTGATAATAATATTACGAGCGAATCTATGTGAGCAGATTAGCTTAAAATTTCAACATTTACATTATGTGTTTATTTTTTATATAATTATAAAAAATTTACAGGTGACTCTATAAATATAATTTATATACATATGTATGTATGCAGCTAGTGAGAAGAAAAAAAGTAACTTACTTAAAAAACATGTTACCATACAAAATATACTTTCATTTAATAATTTCACATTTCCTTAAAAAGATTCAATAGAATCATGCGGAAAATTATCTACAAATAAGATCATGAGCTACAAATTGCATTTTTATTATGCATGCATATACTTTAAAAAAGCAGCAAAATTGATGTTTGCTTGGTAAATAAATAAAAGTAAAGTAAATTTTAGTAGTAATTATAGTTAATATTGATACTAGGAAAAACAAGATTAATATATAAATAAAATTCTGTCACAAATTTTGCATTTTGTAAAATTTTAAAACGTGTATAGATTTTGAATAAGCAGCTAATGATACTGAAAATTATTTAATTAGTAAAACGGCTGTTTATTCGTTAAAATGGAGATAAACAGGTTGATATCATCATCCTGTAATTGATATTTTAAGATTATTTGCAAATGTGGAAGACTGTCTATCAGATATTATACTTTGCGCCTTGGATAATATTGATAAAATCGAAACTGCAAATATCTTTTTTTTTTTTAATATTCATAAAGCCATTTTGCAGAAATATGGCTGAGCCTGTTCGCGTCGCGTAACAGGATACGCATACAATCCGACGTAACGATATCGGCATCAAATATTCATAAGAGCGCTTCAGACTCGCATCGAAACGCTGAAAACCATAACGCGTACACTCGGCTTACGAGATTTCGCGCCGAATCACTTTACTGAATGGCCTTTGTGTTATACGTATCCACGCGGACCACACAACATGCGCTCTGTCTCTTTTCGATTTCACTGTTCTCATATCAGTTGGCCGCACATCGATCGCCTTATACTGAAGATAGCAATTCACTTATCGGATGCGCATTGGGATAGCAGGTTTTTCCTTTTTTTTTCTTTCTTTCTATTTTTTGCCGCGGTCTCTCTCCCTCAAATGTCATTCTGCGACACACCCGAAGTGCATTCTTTTCGTCTCTATACAGAGAGAGAGAAAGATAGGTAATACGCAGCGATATCAGCTGCGGAGTATTGCCTTTCCACGTTCTTTTCATCTTCCAAACCAAATAACAGTGCGTGCTCCAGGCATGACCTACTTCAGCGTCCTTTCCATTTGTCCTTTCGTCTGACTGTTCTTCGAAGAAAGATAGACTCTTAAAACAAACTCTCGACTCGAAGTTTCACTCTCTTTTAGAATTGCGAGTATTTTTTTTCTGTAGAATGCCCTTTACACAATGACTGTAATTATTATAATAATTAGAATCATTACACTGTTGTATAATTGATTCTTCGAACGAGAAATTATTTGTAACATTGCTAATTAAAAAAAGTTTTCCTCCATACGAAACACAAAGCAATTTATTTTTGGTGTAATTTTAGTTTTATCGTATTTTGTTCGGCCGAAAAATATTCTATATCGTCATTTGTTTGCCAATTTCAATGAGCTCGCTACAATATATATTCTGTATTTGACAATATCTCAAATTGACTCGCTGCGCTGTTATACAAGTTTGATCAGGAAGAAGGTACAAATTCAAACGTATCCGCTCTCAAGTACCGAGTCCCGTCCGGTTACACCCTCGAGAGAGATGTCGACAGGGTAGACTAGTGCAATTTCCTTTGACCGTTTGTCCCTCTACATGTACAACGAACTTCTTTACTTTCAACTTGAGTTTCACTGTTTTCTCTCTAAAATTCTATTCACGTTTAATAAAATTCTATTTACATTTAAATACAGATTGTTTGAACTAATTACATACTCTGTAATCCCTTAAATTAAAG
This sequence comes from Nylanderia fulva, assembly GCF_048542155.1. NCBI lineage: Eukaryota > Metazoa > Arthropoda > Insecta > Hymenoptera > Formicidae > Nylanderia > Nylanderia fulva. Next base: position 1,177,399 of record NW_028189518.1, read on the forward strand.
TCAATAATAAAATTAAATGCAAAGGTTTTGCAAACCTTTAGCTCTTTTCAATTTATTTTTTCGAAAATTCACTTATTCGCAATCAGTTATAATCTGAAAATTATATATATATTCATGCAAAATTTGTATCAAAACGGAAATTGATTTTAAAAGAGTTAAATAATGTATATATATATATATATGTACGTAACAAGTAAAATTTCAGTTATAATCTGAAAATTATATATATATTCATGCAAAATTTGTATCAAAACAGAAATTGATTTTAAAAGAGTTAAATAATGTATATATATATATGTACGTAACAAGTAAAATTTTATATATGAAAGCTACGTAAAAAAGTCTGCAAACAAATATTAATATTTATTTTTACTATATACAGACATTCACATATTTAAGAATAAATTCCCCATACAGTTATCCACAATTCGTTTCTTTCGATAAGAGATCCTATTATTTTCGCGAAGTTCTCAAGATTTACTTATCGAAAGAAAGAAATTGATGCGATTGAAATAACAATGCGCATCAATAAGAAAAACGAAACGTCTCCTCGCGAAGTGATCGATTTTATTTTTTGATAAACGGAAAAATCAATTGTCAAGAACTGATGAGAAAAAAGCATTACGAAATTGTTGAGAAGTTTAATTAACGGATCGATTTGATTTCTCTCTTTATTGTGATAAATGACCGAGTATCTAGGCTCTAGGAAATTCTATATACATGTACCCGCGTACATAGTCCAATGACGCAATTGATCGATAGATCAACTGAGCAACAAGATTGATTAAATGTTCTCGGCGATGAGATATCGACAACCAAATCTAGAACGTCGCGTCGTATCGATATATTGCGAAGGATTTTATTGCCATAGTAACGTTTAATTATAGTATAAGTACGACTAAAATTTCTATTTAATAAATGACCAAGGGTAGCAAGGGCTATCAAGATTAATCCACTTTGACCGAAAAAAATTAAGATCATATTATTTTATTCGTGAGAGTCAAAATTACAAGAAGTTATTAAGAAAGATGATATTTCATTTTACGTCATCTATAAAGATGTATTAATATAAGTACGTATAAGACAGTATAAAACAGCGTAACACATACATAAAAATGTATGTATATTCGTAAAATATTTATATATTCATTTAATATTTTAATACAATTATAATATATTTAAAAATTACAAAAATTATTTCTATTTAAATAGAAAAGAGATAAATAATTGATAAGCAATCTCTCTCTTTCTCCTATTAATAAAAATTTTTTAAGAATTATTGTTTTAAGAATTTATGTGTTTTGAGAAATTATTGTTAATAATTCTTTTAATTATTTGTGATAATATAGTAAAATGATTCGCAAATAAAATATCTTTTGAGAAGAGAGAAAAAAAATGATGATAGAGATAAAATAAAAAATTTATGTCATATAACTAAATTCTCTCAAGTATGATAAGTTTTTTTTATTTTTTTGATCATAAAACGCGATGTATTGGATTACGATTATTTTTTTCAATTTCACAAAAATCATTTTATATAAATCAATTCATATCAATAACTTTTATGAGAAAAATACTTTGATTTTCTGTCTATAAAAACGCATTTCAAGATTTAAATGTCAATAGGTATACATATACGATCTCGTTTTATACCAAGGAAATCAAATTTAATCAACATTATTTCTTTTGAAAAATTCAATATTTTATCTTACAATAGTTATAACAAGTATTTATATTTAACAAATTATTGTATTTATGTTAACAAATTAATAATTTTATTTGTCTTTCCTTGATTTCAAAACGTTTTGCATCACAAATTTGTGAACAAAGGAGCGTATATAAAAATTTAATATAATTTTGTGCATTAATAAATATCATAAATATTGTAAGAACTTCAAAAAATGATCTTGATAGCATAATCTTGGACATGTATGCGAAACAGAAATAAAATTATTATTACCACACAATATTGATATAGTATTAAATAGCAAATGCTTCGTCACATCAGAACATATTTATACGAGAGAAAAAGTGAAAAAAGAAAATCAAGTTTAATGAACCAAAAGTCTGTGTTCCAAATTACGAATCAATGACGCATACCAATTTGAGCGCCGTGAAACGTGCGGTATGGTCGCATCAATCTGCGGAACGACGCGCGATAAGGGAACATCGTTTGCTCGAATGGTTCGAACTTGCCGAGAAGAAAGGTCAGCGCGAGTCTTTGTGCGAATGTCGTCGGCAAGTCGGCGGTGAAATCGATCGGACAATCGTGAAGTTATTCAAGAAAGATGACAAAGCATATCTTTTCTTTTCGAACCCGAAAAAATTCCATTCGGAGAACGCGTCTAATAAGCAGAGCTAAAGATTTATATTAGTCTATATGTGAAATGTATAGCTTTAATTTTCTTTTCGACCTTAACAATATATTGAGAAAAACAATTATATGCGACTTATATGGATGTGTAGGGATGAGAATTTTTCAAAAACAAAAACAATGATGATTGATGATTTAATTTCAGTCATATGCTTACTATTACTATAAATATATAGTAATAAATGTAACAATATATATATATATATATATCTATTTATTAGTTATTAAATGTGTTATTTGGTAAAACATTTTTAATCAGTTTTTTTATATACTTCTGTTTTATTTTTTTTTTTATATCGATTATAAATATATAATACATAACAATCAAATTTTATCTCTTAATTGAAAAATACTTGTTACTTTGTATGTGTAATATATTTTATGTGTGATCTATTATATATAATCTATTATATGTATATAAAGATAAAGAGAGATCGTTATATGCATATAGAGAAAACGTCTTCCAATTTGCGAAAATGTTTGCTATTACAGCCTTTGTTAAAGTACTTTTATATTTTTTCTATTCTTTGTCAACCTACTTCTCGGCCCTGTTAACAGGCAAAGAATCCTTAATAAGGACGTGAACAAAGAATCGTTAAGGCAAATAGTTGAAAAAAAGTTCTTCAATCAACGTTTCAAACAGTATGCCAAACATAGAGCCTTCTATATTACAATATACTGATTTTAATAATTAAATTAAATGTTGATTGATTGTTCAAAAACTTCGCTAAATAATTATTACATGATACATATTTTGCATATGTATGTAGAGGAATAATAGTAAAAATTGTGTAAATAAAAGACGTCTGCCAATAACTGAGCTTATTTAGTACTTGAATTATAGTTATTTTTATTTTATTTTATTTTATCAACTAATATTTATTAATTGATATGTGAATAATTTATATTTATACATGATTGTGTGATATAATATAAGATATGATTTATTTATGATTTTATTTATTTATTTCATCTATAGTAAGCAGACATGTATTATTTTGAACTTCTTAAAAAGTAATTAAAAAATAAAATTTCCAAACAAATTATTTAATAAACCGCAAAATATTAATGTACTGTATAGGCAAACAGATATCGTAAAATATTTCGGAAACTAATATATGAGAAGCTTTGCCGTTGATTAAAGTAAATGCAATCAAATAACGGAGATGTCACGAACGGTAAATTGGCTGTAGATTAACTACTCGGAAATCTTAATCACAAGTTTCATCTCATGTGAGTTAATATATACATAAGAAATATATATATATATATATTTATATTTGACATAAATGCAAGAAGAATTTCTAATATAAATGTGACAAAAATCTACGTTTCGAAATTTGGAAAAAATAAGCGTTAGAAAATATAATAGCTAATACAAGAAAGTTTAGTTGATAATATAAGACATTCAACAATAATTAAATAATAATTTGTGATTAATGAACAGTCTATTTCGCATTTGTTATTATTTTTCATTAACGCAATTATAACGATTCCAAACAAAATTATGTGCCACGGAGAAAGTGCGACCAGGAAATTGAAACTATTTCGGTTATAGGTAGGAAAGAAACCGCGAAAAAGACATAAATTCTTGCCAACGTAATAATAGAGTTGGCTAAAAAAGAGAAGAAAGAGAACAGAACACAGCGCGGAAGGAAATCATCTGTCTAGTTTACTTATACCTTTACGGGTCTTAGAAAAACTTGGCTTCTAAACTTCTCGAATATATCTTTGATCTTCTATTTCGGCCAATATACTATGGTAAAAGTTTTGCGGTACCCAGCTCTGCAAAATACTTTACCACTTTTTCAATTTTCTTCACGAAATTATGTGCATTTGGAATTTAATCATTAAAAATTTGATACGTGTTCTTAAATAAAAATATTTTGTACTTCATATTTTACAATAAATCATTTCTCTTTTCGCTTTAATGCAAAAGATAGTTTAAAATAATTATTATTATGCATATTATTAATTTGATAATAAATTTCTATCTTTTTCAAATAATATCCTATTAATTAATTTTAATAATCTTTTTGTTGGTAGAAATAATCAAATAATATATAATTTTTAAAAGAGAGAAAAAATAAAGAAAGAGAGAAGGGATTTATAGTGCAATCTGTAATATCAGGCAAACGTAATTTAGAAGATTATGAAAGAACTAATACACGCTACTTCTCTTCATCATAGATTATTTAAGCAAAATAAAATATAAATTAATAAAACATAAAAAGTAGGCCAAGAATTTGGACTCCGTGCATTTATTTGAGAGATGGTCTTAAACAAAAGACATCTAAGAATAATTGTTTCAACCATTGTAATTAAATCGAATGATAATCGAAGTTTCGTCTTTACATAGCTTGCGAGATTATGTTTAAATTTCTTTATTATATTTTATAATTTTATACATGCGGTTAATTATATTGATAAAGACCTAGTAAAGTCGAAACGTCTACATTTATATTATGAATAAATAATTTTTAATTATTCTTACATCTAAATTATTTTGGCTCGTATATTTGGCCTACTTTTTATGTTTTATTAATTTTAAATTTTACACGAGCATTGATTTGTATTTTTATTCTTTCAAAATAAAATATTTGCTTCTTATCATCACTTTTCTCTTTGCTATGTTTTCCAATTTTATTTTTATTTATTAATTTTGTGCAAATTATAAAGTCGAGATGTACATGTACACGCGCACGTTTCTGTCTTTCTAAAGTTTTAATTGCAATTTGTAGTAGAAATAGAAAATTTGTAAAAGAATAGAAAATTTGACAAAATTTCTATAAATTGAAATAAGATTATATTTTCGTAGACAAAGCAAAGTAATATTTGTCTTTTTCAAAGTTTAATTAGATATGGATTTAAAAAAATTATTAATAAATGATAAATTATTAATATAAAATATAACTATATCGCTTCAATATTCTAACTTCTCATTTCTAGTCGAATTAATTGGTTCCAAGTAATTAGTAGAGATAAGCATGTCAGATTCAGCTTGGTATTAAATGAAGTTGGATTTAAACCAGAGTTAATTCAAACTAGAATCGCATAAAACAGTAAATTTCCTTTTAATGTTAAATTGCAAATTATATTCTTTAATAATAATAAATCTCTTATAATAAATGTCTCGAAGATAGCTTTATCTATAAAAACTATACGGTAAGATTTAAATGATAAGCTCTATATAAATGCATTTATTATTTAAAATTTTTATTATTGCAAGCCCGATAAAAAATTCGATATCATCAATATATTATATAGCTACATATTTTTCTCTATACTTTTTAATTTAGTGTAGCCCCAAGAGAATTCATCAAACTTTGCTCATAAAGCGAATCGATAATTCTCACCTTTTTTAATTTCGCATAATTATATTTGTGCTCATCTTGTATGAAAAACTTATAAAAGAATTTTTATCACAAACTTTTTTCTCGAATATATTTTATCACAAACTTATCAAAATATTAAAATTGTTATAAAACATGTTATTTAAAATATGTTAATGTTGTTGTCATTAAATCTTGACTTGCATCTGGAGCTTCTTTTAGATGCTACGACGAAATCGCGCATTTCAAAATTACGTGTAAAAATTCAAGCATTTTTCGTCAGATGGCGGCAGCTTACAAGCTCAAAAGCGCGCTTATCCATTCGATCCCTTGAGTCAACGTGAAGACTAATAAGATTTTAAATAATCGATAAGGGGCTCCAATCCGAACAAACATTATCGGTATTATTGGGCTCCTGATAAAACTAATTAGATCACTTTATTCGACGAGGAGTGATAATATTCCCTTAAGATGTAACGCGACCTCCTTTAGTGACGACAGCTGAAATTACCGATAGATTTTCGCAGAGCGCTGCTGCTGGCACAAACCTAGCTTTATAGCCGTCGATATGCGAGTAATCCAAAAGCTACACCAACAATTGCAAAGTTCTAAACTTTCCTCATCGTTTTTATTGTATTGCATCGTAAAAGTTTCAATTTGTCTCGATATAGCTTTCGGAATAATGCATTAGCATTAAGAAAGAAATTTCCAAAGTTACAGATCTGAGAAAAATTCTCAATTCACAGTTTTCTATCATATGCAATTAATTAGAGAATTAACTAATTGCATTAATTTTTTTATAATCAAACGTTTTTATTTTAAATCTATTTTTTTAATAGTCTATTATTATATGTATATACATATATATGTAAAAAAAATATTTGAGACCAAATTCTATTTATAATTTTATGTATCGCCTAATACAAAAAGAGACACGCATTTTTTTACAAATTATAATATATTGAATACAAAATATCTCATATGTATATATATTAGGATAATATATATTATATATTAAGATATGCGACATATAAAATTAAAAATAAATTCTTGAATTTCTCTGAGAATAATCTAAAATAGATTATAATCATTTCATGTTTTTATCCCAATCCCTTGATAAATAATTTAATAAATACAGATTTTTATAATTATAAGATCTTAGATCTGTTTATATATATAATATATACTTAGTTTACTTTATATTTTTGTTAATTGACTTGTTTATTATATAGAATTTATATATGTATTGTATATTATCCACATATGTGGAGAGTGGACAAAATGTTTCTTTGACATATCAGTTATAGACGAACGTTTCAATTTTTAATCAACGCGACTGTGTAAGACAGCTATTATACATCTGGAAATTGTTCACGTGATATCGAAAGCACAGATATCGATCGTGCGTGACTTCTGACCCATGATTTACTCTACACATGTCAGCCGTTGCGGCCGTTGCGTTCAACCACGATGTTCAATTTGCCCTGCGGCCTAGCCGTTTCCGGTTTTCGGCAAGCCATTTCGCTACTACTTCCCTGTTCTGTTATTGTGCGGAAGTATATGATAAGATCACACAGAGCTGCTGGCTCTACGCAAGAATTTTCGCGCAATGCTCGATATGTCGACTGAATATCTCGACATAAATAAAAGATATCTATAAATCCTTTAAAAAATGTTTACATTCGAAGAACACTTATAAATATAAGAAAAGATATATAAATAAAATTATTCCCTGAAGTAAATATAAAGATAATTATTTTTTATATAATATTCCTTTCGTTCTTGGAGTTTCGATGAGGATCTCTCTTTCTTAAAAAGATCCTACTTCAATAATACAAGCAGAATCCGCAAAAACAAGATGCTTTTCCGAGAAATTGTCGCAAACGAACGCAATATTCGTGCGCATTTGCAGTGCCTCTGTGCGTTTTACTTTGCAATCTCCGCATCGCCGGCTCCATTAATTCCACTCTGCATTGGCGCTCAGAATTTTCCTACAGCACGAAAATTTAATGAACCAGCAAGCGACACAGCTGCGTTAGCCAAGTGATTGCCGTCACTCCTTAAGCCAGTGGTGCAATAAAGTAATACGATCATTTCTTGGGCAATGTATTCATCAAAAGGCGATGACTGAATCTGGCATGTGACAATGGATGGGAAAGAAAAAGTGCGGCGTGTGTGGTGATGTCTGAACGGCGCCTGGCTGTCGTCCAGCTTTCCTAATGTGATTTACATAGCAGAACTGCGCCCGACGTTTTTCTTTCTTTCGATGGAGCGCAGCAGCATGAAAACATCCGATTTCAGCTCGATTTCGATTTTTCATAAATTCCTCGAACTCTCTATCGCCAACGTCAATAGAAACTTCACGGAAGACCTATCGTCAGCACGCTCGATTGTCATTTACCGCGCGCGACTATGAACTCGTGAAATGTTTACGGTAGATTTAATTTCTCCGTAATATTGAAGTTACGAGGAAAGATTACAGGAAAAAAGCCAATGTGTGACAATACACTCGTTCTTCGATATTAAACTTTAAGTCTTCACAGCATGTAAAAATAGTGCTTAATATTTTACAATCCACATCGTAATTTTAGAAAATGCATATTAAATTGGATTTTTTTAAGAATTAAAAATGCAAGTATTTGTAGAAATATTCAGATATCTTCTAAAATTTATCTTCAATTTGGAGGATAAATTCATAAATTTTTTAATCGAACACTGATTAAATTTAAAAATTTAAATTAGATTAATATAAATTCTTCTATTTAATTAATTTGAGTAAAACCTTAACATTTTCTACAGATTAACATATATATATCTTCTTCATAATTCAACTTTAATCAACGATTAGAGATGGAGATTAAATGTGAAATACATTCTCATATCTTTTAAAGCTGTTGCCTCTCAATCAATATTTGCATCAACGAAATATAGATCTCTCCTACTCTGAATTAATTGAATATAAAGCTATGTGAATATAAGTATATGCAAATATTGTATAATAGATATATATGTTTTATATATTTTCCATCCTATTAAAACCTACTATAATTGGAAAATTTATATTTTATTTCCATCTATTTTTGCTATATGAAATTTATTAAAGCTTCTCATGAGCATTTAGCATAAATTTTAATATTTTTCAGCGAAAAAATGAAAAATTGTAAAGTAGTATAAACTAATTTGCAAAGCGTATATATGTACAATTATAAAAATTAAAAGATATTTTATATTTATTAAATATAAAAGGTATTGTTTTTCTTATTTCACTCAAAAATATTATAAGCAATTCTATATAACACTGGAAATGTTATGAGTAATTAATTTTTCCTATGTGAAACATAAAATAAGAATTAAATAAAAGTAGATATATATTGACTGTTTTAATACAAAATAATTACTCATAATTGTAGTAATACATAATAAATACTTGTATTAAAACTAATGCATTTGCATGTCATCTGTCATTATTGCATTTTCTAATTAGCCGATGCAATGACAATTAGATGACAATTAGAATTGCAAGTACCAATTATACGTATAAAACTAAGTTTGCTCATTCATTAGCTATTCATTAGCTATTTATTAATAACTTGTCTATCATGTCAACTATTTACATATTTACTATATAAAAAAAATAAAAACTTATATACTCGGTTTGAATTATTGTGTTACAATAAAATAAAATATCGACGGCAATCGGAGCCTGTGCGTCATGCACAAAATTAATAAATTAAAATGAGATATCAAATAAAACTCATTTATTAAAATCTAAACGTTTCAACCCACTTCGGGTCTTTTTTAGTAGCTGCAAAATATAAAAAATAAAGAAATAAAAAATAGTCGTTAAAATTATAAAAATATAAAACTCGTATACATACAATCCGCAAACAAAATAAATTCAAGATATGTTATTCTCCTCACTATTCAAACCGTCCGGCCGTCGGAGTGTCTCCCTAACGGTGACCAAAGATAAATTACCAAAGGAACTCCATAACAATGTAGTAAAATTGATTGTACGGATTGTGATGCGTCGTACGTAGGGCAGACGGGTAGATTGTTAAAAACTAGGACGAAGGAACATCGCAACAATATAAAAAGAAACGCGTCACAATTATCAGACATATCAGAGCATTGATTACTAAATCATGATTTTAATTGGGAGGATGTAAAAGTTTTAGACGAGGAGCCTTTTTTAGGTAAACGTTTGATATCGGAAATGATCCACATAAAACGTCAAAGGAATAGCTTAAATTTACACAGTGATACTGATAAATTAAATGATATATTTGATCTTTTAATAGAAAAATTTACCAAAACCTAGCTCTGTGATCTTATATATCCGTGGTTTTGTTAGACCTTTGATAGGAGCACCGATAAGTTTTAGTTGGTTTTTTTTTTTTTTTTTTTTTTGCGTAAATATGTATCGACTGTGCCGAGGTAGAATACCGCGCAGTCGTTAAAGTGATGTGTCACATGTAACATCGTCTTCTCTCTGTTTTTACTGTTGGGGTGAGTGCTCTCTCCGTTTTTTTTTATTCTTGTGGATTTTTCTACGTTTAATTTACATAATCTTGTTGTAACTTTGATTAGTGTTGGTAAGGGAGTCACTTATGTGCTCTGCTTCCTTCCTGACGATGATCACCGTTAGGGAGACACTTCGACGGCCGGACGGTTTGAATAGTGAGGAGAATAACATATCCTGAATTTATTTTGTTTGCGGATTGTATGTATACGAGTTTTATATTTTTATAATTTTAACGACTATTTTTTATTTCTTTATTTTTTGTATTTTGCAGCTACTGAAGAAGACCCGAAGTGGATTGAAACGTTTAGATTTCAATAAATGAGTTTTATTTGATATCTCATTTTAATTTATTAATTTTGTGCATGACATTCGCACAGGCTGTGATTGTCGTCGATATTTTATTTTTTTATAAAAAAATCTATTTTTAGGATCATCTTATTTAAAATAAATGACAACAGTTCCATTATCTGTGTGCTCTTTTTGCATGTTTGATTTTTTATGTAATATATTAATTAATATATTGTAATAATATTAATATATATATATATATATTAATTATTTTATATCATTCGGCAATTAATACTTTGTATGTTACAATCTGTACAGAGATATTATGTAACATAAAAATTATTCTTTAATATTTGTGTAATAAAGTAAAATCAATCAATCGATTTATACTTTATTTCAGAGTTTCGCGAAAAAAACATTGAATAAGCTACATAAATCGTTTACGACAAATCAGAATATATTAAATTTCTATTTTCTATTCTACTGGCAGTGGAGAATTCCTTTTATCACACAATTGAAATACTGATTTGTACTCTACGCGCATGTAGAGAGAGCGATACTATGGAAGAGAGCGTATAATACTGACGTTTAGATTGTGTTTGATAAAGGCCAAGCTTTCTTTCATAAAAGTCTGCAATGTCCCATAAAATAGGCTTGGATCGATCTATGCAATTTTCTGATTTTCCCTCCCTTTATCTTTCTTCTCTCTTCTCTTTCTCTTTTCTTTCTATAATCTAATATTTCGAAAAATTCGAAAAAAAAATTTACGATTTCACGTATAATTCCTCTTACGATCGCAATGATAAGAAAATATTATCAATTGAAAATCTTTTTGTCATTGTCGGAATAGTTTAATCTTCTCACTTGTATGAATTTAAGGGATGATTATTATACAATCTTCTGCTATAGATAATAAATTAGTATGGACCAATACTGTATATATAACGTTTTTTAAATCTGTTTGATAATAAGAACAGATTTTAGAATATTTGCATTTTATTATTCGTTTAAAATAGAAATGCAAATTTCTTTTTCATACATGTGCATATATATACGTGCATCCGTGTACAATACATAACGTATTTCCAATGCAAAACAAATCGCTGTTGCCATTTGTTAAAAAATTCAATAGGTACCTAACTTTGCATTCAAAATACTATACGTTTCAAATATTTTTTTAAATATTTTTCAACCTTTTTTTATTCAATTTTAATCAATTGCATAATTTAAAGTGATCCTCGATGTTAAGAAGCGCATTTGAAGAACAGATACAATAAAATATGTATGAAAAGAAGACAACACATCGAAATACAATTAAATTAGTCAAATAAAATTGATAAATTTTACTTACCAGTAGGACTGGGTGTGAGCTCCTTCATTGCTATCTTGACATGCAAATCATATCGCTGGAAAAATCCCAATCTCGGACCTCTCGTGCTTCTTTGCAGCGCGCTAATAGCGGTGGTGACCGCTCTGGTGTACTCCCTTTGGCCGAAAGATTTGTATGGCACCATCATGCCCACCTATTACAAAAAAAATGACAGAAATTGTAGTTAAATGCGTTCGTTTACGAACGTGAGTTTTTAGATTTTGCTCAACGTGAAGTAAACATTCATGATAAATTGATCTCGCTTTGACAAACGCGACGATGAAGATTGTCAACAGATCACATACATAGAACGATATTTTGTAAAGTTTCTACCTAAATGCAGCTGACGCGTTACATTGCAAATAACTCGAATTTCAAATCGAACGTCATAACGATACATTGATAGTGACGTGTACATACAATCGCGTTGGAAAACGCACAACCGTCATACGTCATATGATTTTATCATTATCGACATTTGTGACGTTTTTTATGTGTCGGATTATATTATATTGTGTAGTATTCTTACTATATAAAAATACACTTATTGTTAGTTTCTGTCAATTCAATTTCGATCACATTGCTGATTATTTTGTTGCGTTGGATTTGTATTATAATTATAATAAATATGAATTAATGATTATTATATCGATTTTTCTTATGCATTTATTATTAGTCACGCAAAGAACTTTATTATTATAATATTAAACATAAAGATATATTAAATAAAAATTTTAATGAGATTAAGATGTGTTTAACTACATATATTATTTAAAATATGAATTTTTAAATAAAAATATTTGTTTGTGTAATAAAAAGAGACTTAACTTTTAGAAATATATAAAAAAAATTTATCTTGTACTAAGTATATAAAACACTGTCAGTAATCAAATATAACACTTAAAATAAAAAATATTTTTTTCCTTATCTATATGATGTTAGAAAATTATATGCACGTACACAAATTGTAAAAATTTATATAGAAAAATAAGAAAAAATGTAATGCACATTCTATTGTCCTACTATGGTGTAACTTTTGAAATATAACCGCATATATAACGAATTGCGTCATTGAATAACGTAAAAGTTATTAAATTGGATAATTAATTCTTCCTTTATCCAATATTCTATATTCGCAATTTTGTAATTATGCAGTGCTATAACGTTTCTGAACACCAACAAAAGAGCTGATTATAATTTTCAGCCATCGCTTATTCAGCATATCGGGATCGATGATGCATTAAGTGTTCAAAGCGATCAGAAAATTGTAGCAAGGGCGTCTCGTTCACTTTATTACTACAAGAATGGATCGGCGTGCACCTGTTGCATAAATCGATCGGTATACGAACGAATAGAACGTATAGGCTTGAGACTGGACAACAGTTTACGTTTCAGAGCCTATTAACGATATCAATAATGTTTTTTATCAGAAACAGTGAGAATAAGAAAAAATAAGCTCATCGATGATTTGATCCTATGCGCGACAATGTAAATGTATTTTTGCATAGTTTTCAAATATACAAGATACAAATATCGCGTACAATTTTTTAACAACATAAAATGTTCATAAATAACAGAACCAATCACTAACTCTTCACTAATCAACATTTTCAAAAACAAAGTTATATTAACAAATTAATGCCTATTTCTCAACGTAAGAATCTTATTATTTTTTATTTTATTTCATTAAGAATAATTTATATATATACGCGATATATATACATAATAAAGAAATTAATGATTAATTTGACCATACTTGTTTACAAGAGCCAATGGTCGAATTAATCATTAATTTCCTTATTATTTTTTAAATTCTTTCTGGCAAAGAATACAAATCTATTATATATACATAATTCCATAAATTTCTTATCTTTTGCGTTTAATTTTTATAAATAAGATTAACATTTTTTATAGATATTTAAATCCGTAAAACTACTGCCCTGTTATAGCATTTATTGAATAAAAGCTTTACATAGTGATATTTCTCATATCGTTAACGAATAACGAACTTAATACAGAGAAGTGTCGTAATATCCATATCGATTATCAGTAATGAATCGCGTTAGTTATATGTCTATCCGCTGTAATTATGCACTCTATTTCGATGTATAAATGGGTGCTTGCTGCAATCAGTGAATGAAGAGTATTTGTAAATTGACCCATTGTGCGCCTGCACGAGCTTGAGAAATCGAGAAAAAATTCATGAATGTCGGGAAATGGAACGGGAAATCTTCTGAGAAATTCGCTTTCTAAGTCCGAAAAGAAACGAGGCAATCATTCTTATCTAATGCAAACTACTAACTTGACGAATTTATTAACATCTATTTGAAATTATTATTTTGATGACTTATACATTTCAAAACTAATTGTAAGTCGGAACATTTTTTGTTAATGATGTTTCTATGTAAAGTTCAGCGCGAATAATTTGACGGATATAATAATTTAAGCAAAAAATATTTCATAATATAATCAAAGTAACTAACTTCAAAAATTACTCGATTGAAAGTTTGCTAACAAAAAATTCATAAAGCGAAAGTTATTACATAATAAATTGGTGATTGTTTTAAATTAGAAAAATGCAAAAAAGTTTGTATAAAATATAATTAAATACATAAAAACTTGAAAATATTAATTAGATAATATTAATTGAATAGAGATGTATCTTTTGATGAACTTAAAGAGAAAGTTATGTTTTAAATAAAATATAATAATATTTATGTAACATATATAATTATATTTATATAATATAGTTTTCACATCGCCGGAAAGTGCATTAACATTATTATATGTACAATATATATCAAATTAAATAAATTCTCTAATAAAAATATTTCTTCCAAGTGACCTATATTCAATAAAACGATCCTCTGGCAAATTTGAAGTCGGTTCCATGCTTTACTTAGCACAAGATGAATTATGAAAGATATTACTTACTTTAAGATCGGTGATGTTATAATTATTTCCCACGGAAGACTGCGGCGTGAAACGTGCTGGTGGCGCGCTCGTGGAAGTCGTAGTAGTCAATAAACGCTGCCTCGTCGTATTTGAGAGTCTGCCCTCACCGATACGAACTGCCGAATTTCCTCTACCCACGGTTATGCCCTTAGCAACTGTACCCCTGTTGTTTCCGACCCTAAGGCCTCCCTCTCGGTTCGAGCTACCAAGCAGACCAGCCAGCACCAGCAAGGGCGACATCACTAACGAGAGAATCCACGTGGTTTTCATGGCTTGAGATTTGTTGCTCGAATAATTGGTCACAACGCGGCGATCTCCTGGCGATTAATTCAACTCTATCCCGCTTTCTCGCGCTATCTTGCCACTGCACTTCCATTCACAACACGCACGAATACTTCAGCATCGCGACGACGCGACGCAACCGCATGCACGTAAATTTCCGCCACCGTAACGCTGTCCCATTGCGAATGCCTGGTATGCCTGGAACATTTATTAAAATTTTATTAGTATCGAGTGAAGCGATAATTCAAACCTAAATATTATAAAAAAATTAAATTTTGAATGAAGAATTTATATTTGAAATATAATTATATTTTTTATATTTTTAAGATTAAATCTCTCTTGCTTTTATTAGGTTTTTCTCGAATTATATTCTCAGTGATACGAAATTATTTAATTTAAGCCGAGATAGATACAAATAAATATATACAACGAGATTTCTATATAAAGAAAACGTTTCAAGATGATTTTTTTATATAACTTATCAAAGCTAATAAAAATAATAATTTAATTTTGCTGTTCTAATTTAACATCGGAATAAATATAAAAAGAAACTTATTCTGGGAATACTTAATTGCTCTATTCAGTTCAGTTATCTTTCGTGCTGTTATTTCAATCAGGACTGTTTCGCAAATCTACAGATATATCTTTGACCTGCATTTTTTAAAATAATAATATATAATACGTACACCATTTAATACGTACGCCAGTCATCGATTCGTTCCCTGAGATAAGGAGAGTACACAGATACATGGAAATATAGCCATTACGCTATCAGGCAATCGACTGCTACAAATTTATTGATTAACTCTCCAAATATTTTACTTTGGGTTGATAAAGTCAATAAAGAATAACATTTCCATATACCTCCCTTACTACTAAGAACGACTCAACGACTGGCAATAGTACAAGATAATAAATACAAGGTTTTGCTTTATGGGAGGATTGTATTCGAACTACCGAAGCGATAGACAGCCAATATAGCGATAGTAACCAATTCTCGTAGGATTAATCGGATAAAACGTTCGGTCATTGCTATCTGTCATCATACATGTCTATCGGATTGAGTCTGAACATTGATGACGTAAATCTGTAAAATCTAATCGGATAAATTCCAATTTGATGGAAGTTTTTGTCTGTAGTTTTGACATATTTCGTTTCCGTGGATTAAAACCGCAAGAGAAAAAAATCTCTAGAAATAAAAAATAAAAAAATGTTTATTGCCTCTGGATATTTTGTGCATGTTATATAATTTTCTTAAACAATGTGCAAATTTAATACGCATCATCTGCGAGAGAAGCATGATGAAATGGAATGGTAAAACTAGGTCAGAATTTATTAAAGTTAGCTAATTAAAGTAGTGCTGCAGGCAAGCAAACTAAGAAAATAAAATACAAACTTATAACGCAATTAACTTGTTGTTGATTGTTGATGATCTGATTATTTCTTGACCAAGCAAGAGAATGTTGTTTCAATCATTATAAAATTATAATATATGTATATTCAGTACTTTAAGACATCTTTTTTAATTAAATAAGAATATTTGAATGAGAATTTAAAATTATTTTTAATTTTATATTTTTCTTTTTATAGTAAATACATTAAAAGCAATAAGAATTAAAATTCAAGTCAAATGTATCGAGAGCTATTTAATATTTGAAGACTCGATTTAGGCAAAACAGATACATATTTTTTTTTATAAAAATTTTATAACTCAGTCAATTTAAATTAATTTTAGAAATAAAGTATCTTAATATCTAAATAATTATTATATCAAGTGTTTTAAAATATTTAAGATAAGATACTCAATTTTTTTACGAGTCTTTTTATTTTAGTTTTATAGATTTCCTGATACTAATTTTCGGGACTTTACACGAATACTTCTCTTTAAGAAACAAGCTTTCAAGTTCCATAACGAAGGAAACTTTCGGTCTCGTGCAAGTTCAACGATGAATAGTTGGCAATTTTCACTAAAAGAAGTTTATTTGAAAAACTTTTGGTTTAGATCAATTTGAAACACCAAAGGTGCAACTGACAAAAATATTAAATCAGTTTTGCTCAATTTGTCATTTAAAATATATAATTTAACTAATTTTATAATTTGTATGCATATATGCATTGCGTACGTATTGTATAATTTTTGCATAAATTATTTACATATATTAATTTAATCACATTCTATTAAAAATGTACTTTTCATATATTTTAATGTAGCGATAAAAAAAAATAATTGTATTAATTTCTAATTTCATAAATTCTGCGGTTTTATCATATCATATTTTTTATAATAAAAAAATTTTTAATATATTTCAAATAAAAATTAAATGTGTTTACGTATACTTATCTCAATTACTATTATAATTATATTTAAAAATCGTGTAAAATAATAAATTCTTTTAAAATTTTCCATTCTAATATAGATTTTTCTTTTGTGGCGCAAAAATTTTTTATAACTTTGCTTTCGTACATGAAACATAAATATTGCTTTCTACCGTTATATATTATACGATTATCATTTTAAATATGATCAAACTTCCATCCTCCAACTTTTGGATATAACAAATATGAATTAAATTATGATGCTTTTTAAAGTAGCCTAATTTTTGAAACTTCTAATTGAACATTCTACAAAAGCTGTATCTGTGTATGTATATACGAAATACGATTATTACCATGAATAAATGATCTTTCATTAATCGGCACGAACTTGTATATAAAATAAATGATGTGCTGTCGATAACAAAAATGATAAACTGCCAACACTTCCTGCTTTATTTCTCGAATGTCGGAGCTGTATTGGGAATGACATTTGTTTTAACTTCGATACATTGACAGCTATTTCATTATTGCAATGTTTCGACTACACGATCTACTGTCGTATTCCGATTACATTTATATTTTAAATGCATACAACATAACGCTATACATATTTTTTAAATATCTAATTATCTTTCTCGGAAGCTGCCATTATTCATTGACATAATAGTAGAGCGATTTACATGAAAATTATAATAATAGAAGCCTGATGCACACGTGTGTATTAATATCACGTGTAAATTTGATTTATAGTTTATGAATAATATTTGACTTTGCATACGAAAAACAATTTTAATCTTAAGCTGGCATTATATATTCAAATGTAAAATGCAGACACATGCGGTCGTTTTCAAATTAAATGGCAAAGAGTTGCATTAAAACATCCTTGCATAGTAATGATTTTCATTCCCATATTTACGTAGACCCAACTAATGTCTCGATGTAATTTTTTTCTGTCAAAGAACAAAATAATTATTGTATTATTTAAATAATAATTTTTTTCTATAATATTTTGTTTTATAAATAAATAAATAAGTTATATATATATAATAAAATACAATTTTAATATAATAAAATATAGAATAAAATATATAATAAAAAATATAATTTTAATGTAATGAAATATGGTACATATGATAACGTAAGTTATATACATGTGCATATATATATATATATATATATATATATATATATATGTATGTATATATGTATAATAAAAAATACTCTATTTATATATATTACTACGTATTGCAATTACAGTTGTATGTAATTAATACAACTACTAATTCTCCTTGCTTTAATGAAAAAATATTTTAAATGCGTATTATAAAGTAATTGGAGAAATTAATGGCTTGCAAGAACTTTTAAAGAATTAAATAAATAGAGATAAAAGCTTTAATGCAGATACACATTTCTTCTTATACAGATAATTGTTTAATGGCTTAACAGTGAAAGCAGTGTAGATAAACGTATAGCGACAATTACAGTATCTCTCGATATAAATTATTTTTAAACTTTTTAACAGATAAATATAAATTCGTTCTATCAGATTTGTTAAGTTTATTGCTATAGTTCCTTGCGCTCATTCTTCTTCTCTCTCCTTTTTTTATCTTTTTCGATCTTCTTTGTAAAGCATCTTTTAAAATCAAATATTTGCTATTCTAGATCACATGATCTAATCATCGCAAAGACAAATTATTTTATATTCAAAACATATATATATATATATATATATATATATATATATTACGTAAGAATATATATTTAAAAATTTGTTTGTACTATTATCACTTTAACAAAATATAAAAATATGAAATTATGATGTAAAGTATGAATATGTGACATCTTATAAAATTTTATAAATTATACAACTTTCTTTTTTATATGTGTATATTTTTCAAATATATATAATATTTTAATCGAATATTTTCAATATTAACATATTATTTAATTGTTATTCTTTAATTATACATTTGAATGACATGTTGAATAAAAAATAATCGACATCTAAAGAGAAGATAAAAGATATATTTTTACATATCTTGACATATCTAAAGTCTATCAATGAATCGACAAGCGATTAGAGGTATCTACAAGTATCTACATATCTTGACATACATACATATCTGGAGACTATGAACGAATCGACAAGCGATTAGAGTGGTCGACAGGGGATATTGGCACATATAGAGAGGTACGATATGTAGGTTGAGTTTTTGCTGCCGAGTATTGCTTTGACCCGCGTTTATCATCCTCACGTATCAAGTTTCACGATATTGAACCATGCCCCATATGGATTGCTCTTTGGTAAACCGACTACTAGCTATCGCAAATTCCTGTGGTCCGGTTCATTCTAAACCCTTGTCCCTTCTATTAAGGCTCCAAATTAGCCCCGCTGTAAGGGAAGCTTCTATCTACCACTATGATCTATTTGTGATAATTACATATTCGATTAACAACCAGCTTATACCTGATGATAGTATTAGCGATGAATGTACTGCGTACATTCCTGGTAGATAATTGTAGACAGTATTCACAGTATTTACAGTGTATTTTGATATTTTTTAATGATACACAAATTTTACTTCATCTCCATAGCTTTAAAGAGAAATACTAATAATTCGTATTTTTAAAACAATTATGTTGCTTTCGAAAAAGTACAGAATTTAAAAGAAGATATTATATATATCTTATCGTTTAAATAATAAAAAATTAACCATTAAAAAATAAATTTTAATTTATGAAAGTCGAAAAATTTAATGCTCGATAATATTTTTTCTACTTTAAAGGATTTCAAAAATCTCTAGATAAATTATTAAACATATAATTTTTGATGGTAGCAACTAAACTATTTTCATCATTTTTTTTTCGCAAAAAAATTTAAAATAATTAAAAAATTTTTTAACTTCTCTTGAACATTTCATCTTCAGAAGCACCAAGCTTTGAAGTGCACCGTACTGTGTGAGAAGGACGGAAGCTGCATTGTATGCAAACTGCGATGTAGTAAACTGTGGAAATGACCGAGTTTAGCACGGACAATGTAGTGAAATATGTCAAGTCGTAATGGTTAAGGTGACCAGGAATTTCTTTTTTATATCAAACACTTCGTCAGATTTTTTTGATGCATCCCGGTCTGACAAATACCACGAATTTTCTCGCCAGATATGTCATCAGCTGATGCATTCATTTTTCTTTTTATACATTTTAAAAATTTTTACTTTTTTCATTAGCAGAAATTATTGCATTTTCCTTTTTTTTTGTACTTTTGTATTTTTTCAAAGTAGAAAAGTATGCAGTTTTCTAAACTTCTATTATCTGCATTTATCTTATTAGCATATCTTGCTTCTGAAAAATGTTTGGATTTGTTAAATCTAATTTCTATATTTCACTTGCAAAATTTGCAGTAAAAACAATAAATTTGCATTCTACTATTTTACATAGTATATTTCTTAGCGTGCGAAGCATTTGTGATTCATTGTTATAATAAGTCTAAAAGTTATCTGAACGAAACACAAGTCCTGTTACAAACTTTTGACAAGATTAAGTAACTAGATGTAGGTTAATTAAAATTGCTTCTATAAACAATGATTAATGACAACAGTATTGCGTTGATAAATAAATAATGCAAATTTAAGCAGCCTTAAATAATAACTGTCTTATTCTCAACTTCGATATCATCTGTTGAAACAAATACGAATAGTGACAATATTTAGTAAAAAATCTGGTTATAATTAATTCAAATTATTCATAATTGTTATTAAATTAATATAATCACTGCCTGACGCTAACATGAAGCTTTTGTGATTAGTCACTTGTAGATCACGGAAATGGATCGGTTTTACGTCAATGTCGATGTTTCGTACCAGTATCAGTACATTATCCGAATATATGACATGCATTTGTCATATCGAATAACCGGTATCTCAGATAAATGACAATCCGATAATCGGTGTTCCGATTAAACAGCGTCAACTTAATAAAAAACACACACATTTATATTTTTTTTCTCACATCAAAATTTTCTATTATTTTCCAATATTATTCTCACAATTAGTAAAAAAATGCAACCGACATGATTATAAAGTATACCTCTTTTTTTAATATTAATGCACTTATAAATTTATCTATATATAATTTTTTTAAAACTATATTTCAAAACTATATATTATTCTGTTTTCCTATCCATCATTTTTTATTTCTATCTTAATTATTATTTAATGGTATGTGACTCTATGACTGTATGCGTGTATGTGTTAATTCATTGTCATCAATGCATTTTTTCCAAAATCAAACTTACTTCTACTTCACAGCTTTTTCATTCCTATTTGAATTATTTATGTCAAAGTAATTAATATGTAATTAATATGATATTAAATTAATCTTTCGTTCTCTTTATATAAATAATATAATTTTTTAAATGTAATAATAATATATTCCAAAGGAATTTTATAATATTGATTTCTTGAAAACGTAAGTTATCGAAAGAAGAATTATATATAATGTTTCGCATTCTTTCATTACTTATAAATTTCATCAATCTATAATAACAAAAATTTAATTAGGAAAGAAAGTAAAGAACTTCATCACCCAAGAACCGATTAATCATTTATCAGGATTTGATTCGTATCCTCGTATTTGTCATATCACTTGATAGTTCCCCAATCAACGATGATTTCAATTTCTTTTCCATCGGACCGCAGTTCGATATTCAATCAAGGATTCATTCCACGTATGTACTGAGCGAAATAACCCGGAAAGCCGAGATCAGTGGGAAGCTTGGATGGAAACTATACTGATTCCCGTATCGAGAGGTCAATTAAATGTCAAATACTGTTCCTTCTCAAGCTTGTGCATAACTTTTTCTGATTACTAGGCAGGGAGGTTTGCTATTATTTAAATAAAAGTATATATATAATATCATTTAAATTAAGTTTTGTCGTCTTATCTTTATATAGATAATGAAAATATGTATAATCTGTATCTTAAATAAAAGAGTGTTATCTTTATTAAATTATCTAGAATAATATTCAGAAAGTTTGGTTTAGAGTCATAACATATAAAAATATTTAAATATTATTATTATTATTATTAAGTAGCAGAATTTAAGCAGTAAGCAATAGAAACTTACAAATAAAAATATAAATATATTTTTATATCCCTTTTATAAATTACATTTTTTTATAACTGCGTGTTTACATAAGCGATCTTAACAATAGTATTATCTAGAAGTTATCTAGAATGAATCGCCATATAATTTTATCTTTTATCTTTTATCTAGATATATTTAAAACAAAACTTTTATCTTATTTAAGATAAATTTACATATTTTCATCTTTATCTATAGCTAATTTTAAAATCATCTAAGCACAACACTGTTATTAGGGAAGAAAAATTTCCACATCTTTTTGATTATATGATTTCTCAATCTAAAAAAATATATAAACTCGGGGAAAGAGTCTTCGGAAAGACGCAATAATTTACCATGATTGAGTTTTGCGAGGATTGAGTTTTACGTTGGATTTTGAAAAGAGGTAGAAATAGATGAATCGG
This sequence comes from Nylanderia fulva, assembly GCF_048542155.1. Lineage (NCBI taxonomy): Eukaryota > Metazoa > Arthropoda > Insecta > Hymenoptera > Formicidae > Nylanderia > Nylanderia fulva. The sequence continues at coordinate 1,200,387 of NW_028189518.1, forward strand.
GACATGTAGTCTCAATTTTGAGTTCATCGATTTCTTAGAAATCGGGAAATTTCTTATTAAGTTGTGCAAGGAAAGAAATAAGTATTCTCGAAGACGGAAAATAAGCGAAATTGCGTACAACAATATATGCTCTAATAATACAACCATGTCTAAAGGAAATATGAAGAAGAAAACAAATACAGAAAGCTGACAAAATCGAGAAGCGAAATTGTTCTTCGACATTAATAGTTTATGCACACAGTAATATAAACATGCGCTGCACGTAAGTTCTTTGAGGTCGAATCCATAAAAGGTGTAAAAAGATTTTCGATGCTACGCAACAGACGAATCGAATTTGAGATGCTGCTGCAAAGAGAATATCGAAAAACGAGCGACTAACCGAAAAGCAAGCAACCTCACCTGAAAAACATAAAGCGAGATACGCCAAAAATATCGAAGAGAATATAGAAGAAAGTAGAAGGTAAAACAAGTGCACATTTCGCAATTCGCATTCCGCTCAAGCACTTCTTTCTCTTCATCTTTTTGGGAAGAAATTTTGTTCACTTCAATATAACACGACAAATAATATTACGTAAAAGTTACGTATTAAGAAAATAATTAATACATCTAACGATATGCAATTCTTAATTCAATTAAAAATCAGACATAAACAGCTGAAAATTTCGTTTACGCTATTGCTATAAATTGATGTATTTCGAAAAATTATTAATTCATTATATAGATATGTTTAATCACATCTCGTACAGCCTTTTATATGATAAACTGCGCTGTGTGCAGTTACTATAACTGCATTTCCTTGATTACTAATAATGCGTTTGTTGTGAACTGGACTAATTTACCTTTAAGACTAGTCACAATTAGACTGGAATGATGCTCAGGGGATATCCTATAAACGGTTACGCATGATAATGATACAGCCGGCCGCAAGCTTAAGAGGTTAACCGAACAGTTTCAGTAGTGCAGAAACACGTGATGCAACTGCGCATACGATTTGCATTCGTTGGCATCTCATTTACATAATACATAATGTATAATATACTATAGTAGAGGGATGTAAGTACATAACGTTCTGGAGTATACAGGATAATAATGCCCATTTCGATCATATGCTTTATTTCCCTCAAGGACCATCGCGGAATTTCTTGCTGAAGGTAATGGAAAGTACTTGTGATGTCTTGTAAATTTAAACATTTAGCTATCTATATGCCGCATTAAAATTTGTTATCTCTCTATTATAAGTATATCTATAATTTTTCATATTTATTAATTATTTTAAATATTAAATATATTAGAAAATATTTATAGCATAGTGCACATATCAAAATTTTTTTAAATAATTGATACAGCAATTCAAAAGTTAATTGTTTAATTATATATATCAGTTTTAGATTATATAATTTAACGACACAAAATTATTCGAAAAAAGAGAGAGAAACACACAATAGACAACACTAATCGATATTTGTCATTTTTAAACAAGCATTTATTAAATGATAAAAATATTTCTGATTCTTTTTAATCCATAAATAAAACTATAAATGTTACTGGAAGATTAAGTTTAATCTTCCATATTTTCTATATACGTTAAAAATGACAATTGATTATTTTCAATAACTTTATACGAAAAACTCAGTTATCTGAAAATAATCTTTTTTCCTTTTTTTTTATTATATTTATTATATAAATAAAATTATATAATGTGTACATGGTAAATTATATAATATATATATATATATATATATATATATATATATCACTAGATCAATTAAAATAAATGATTAATATATATAAATATATATATAATATATTATATAAATTAATAATTACGTATTACTATAGAAATTCGCGTGCATATTGTTTAAAATAAGTAAACTAAAATTAGCATGTTAACATTCACACTATTGTTTCCATTTTATTAGATTAATTACTGCTATTTACCCAGAAAGATTATATTATAAAGATGAATAATGCTGAGCTAATTCTCTCTTAGTAACGTAGAGAATTAAGCTTCCAGACAGAGACCACAAATAATCTCTTTCATACTACATCAACGTGTATTAAAAGTCTTTAAAAAGCAGTAAATGTACAAAAAGTACTTATGGCATACTAAAAACTATAGAAAGATCTAGAAGAAAGCACTCTTTTAGATATCATTTCGACCTTTCACAGCTTTATTTAATTTTTACTTCTCTGTATTCTCTCTTCCGTCTGATATATCTACGTGTCTTTTTACGCTCTGGCGCGAATAAATGTGTCAGTTATTGCACTAAAAAAAAAACAATTAAAGCGTGTTAATATCAATTTCTTTTAGGAAATTATCGCTATAAATTACCAAAGGATTATTTTTTATAATTTAAAGCAAATTTTAACAAAATTGTTGATTCCAGTAAATTATAAAGTTTAATTTACTTTACAAAGTTTCAGATTAAACAAATTAAAAAGTAATTATAAAAAAAATATTCATTTTTATCATTTTTATCAATAAATATATATTCTAAATGATTCTTCTTTCCTTGTACACACACACACACGCACGCACACGCACACGCACACACACACACACACACACACACACACACACACACATATATATATATATATATATATATATATAATTAAATTGTTTATTAAATATGAAACTAATTTAAAAAATGTTTTAAATTACTTTGCTTTAATATATTTCTTCTAAATGTAATAATATTTCTCATATTTTTAAATATGTAAGATATTTCTAAGTATAAAGAAGTATATGTATAAATATATTGATAAATATTTTTGCAACTATTCTTTTTCTTTAACACAGATTGTTTTATTGCGTATTTCATAGTAGTAACATGACCTCAATATATGATACAACGCCGAGATTTGTATTTCGGATTTAAATATTATCAACGCAGTCTCTATGCTAATAATATGGCGGAGAAAACTTGCAGTCTTATCACTTGTCGCTGCGTAAATTGCCATCGCGTAAACTTTGAGTCGCGTTTCCAAAGTCCTTCTTTGTTGAAAGTTAAGAAATTTTCATTATGAAGGGGAAGTTTGTGTGGATTGTTTTATTGTTCTATTACGAACCAAGGAAGAAGATCACCTCAAGCTGTGTCAAAATAAAAAGTACAAGTTTTATAGCAGGCCACGTCCGTACTAAAAGATTTTTCGATTCTATCTTCTCTTGAATATAATAGAACGGCATGGATATCAAAACTCTTTGAAGTCGAATGACAAAGAAGAGGAAAATTGAAATTTAATCGTATACAACTTATTAAATACGACAAAAATTTATCTCACAGAATTATCTTACTGAAGTAAAATGTGTTCGTAGTTTTACATGTAATACTTCAAGCAACCTTGATTGAACAATACTGCTTTTAATCAAAGAAAGTAATAAAAAAATGTAAATCAAAGCTCGAATATGTTAATCAGATGTCTAAAGAAAATTTATTAATATTATGTTTAATGCTATAAAATTTATCAAAAATATTATTTTCAAAAATTTGTTATAAAATGTTAATTATTTTTTATTATAACAAAATTATATAAACAAAAATTATTATTGTGGAAATATAAAATAATGATTATAATTATAGATTAATAATCTAATCAATAGCAATATTAATCAATTATAAGTGATTCATATTTTTGTTTACAAATATGCGGCGTTAAATTCTTTATTTCTCGCTGTACATATATCCGCAATCGATAAACAGCAAGTTTATTTATAGATAGAAATAGAATTTATCGCACATATATCCCACAAAATAACCCCATCCAAGACGCGATAAAAGCTCACGCAACAACGTGCTTGTCGCAACTTGATCGACCAGTAAATATCTTATTTCCGCCCTTAGATCTTGAATAAGCAACAGCACGTAAGATCTCACGCTTTCCCATTTGAGAAATAATACTCCTCTACTGTTGCTCCTCATAAATTAGCCATACTCTTAAATTCTCTTTTTCCTTCCCTCCATCACCTACACTTTTACGCTTTTGCCTCTTATTCTCGCTAACCAATTCTTCGCCATCCCAACGGACGTGAGTAACTCTATGGAATAAGAGGGCGATCCGCCATTGGCTGCAGCACTGCACGAAGTTAGACCCGACGAGACGATAAATTCAATAAGACAAAAGCGAGCTCCGGGGACATCGGTACATACTGTGGGGATCCTGTCTCTACGTCGCGTCAGGGGGTTGCGAGCTCTTATGCTCCCCTGGATAGCTCCTAGGAATGCCGAATAAAGAAGATAAATCGTGTAATCCCTAGGCGTGTACGCGGTAAAAGTGGCGAACCATGTTTTTCGCGGTCATTACACCCGATGTCGTCTCGAGTATAAATCCGATGTGATGATGTAGTGTACTGTTGTACAAACGAGAGGGATAGAGAGATCTACTATTAGACGCACGAACCTTGAAGGATATGACATTCGCGGCTGTTTATATATATTTGATAGACTAAAAGTTGGTTGTTCCAACTCTTGGTAAGTTTTACCTAACAAGTATCTTTGTCTCTTTTTTTAGAACTTATCTGAAAAGAGACGAAAATATGTTACCTGTCAGATAAACTTACCGAGAAGTTAGAAAAATCGGCCCTAGATTGAATAAAAACCGACACAAAATAATTATGTCAAATTTGTGATTATTAATAATAGCTATTATTACATTCTAGGTTTTTTATATTAATTGTACAGTATAATATGCATAATAGATATCAAAAGTATTGAAAGTAAAAAAGAGAAATGTCTCTCTTTGGAGAAAGCCTAGTTTGTTAAAGAATCAGTATATGATCACTGATAAACAGTGATTTCAGATATAACACTCTAAACAGTGAAATCTTACTAAGAAAAATCACTTTGTATAGCTAATTCTTTAATAAAATCTAACTGTCAATGAAGTATAAAACAGAGAAATAAAGTGTGTATTTTCACTGAAAATAAATGAAAGACTTACTAATCTTTGACAAACTCTTGTCATTATTTTAATTATGACATTTTTTACTGATTTGCTGATTTTAAAAGAGTATTACATATTTATACAATTTATAGAGACTGATCAGTGCATATTCAACAAATTATAATTTTTCGTTTAATTAATTTCGCGTTTGTACAACATTATATAATATTTTTTTAAGAACTACTGAGCTACCTTATTTTAAAGAAAGCCAACAGTGGGTGCAGAAAAATAAATAACACTGATGACGACAATGCTTTACGATAACGTAAAGAGGGTATATTGGATTATTTGGGAAACTGGAACAAAGTAGAAAATAAGATATCATCCGCCTTTTATGTGGGTCCGTTATTGTTAGGTCACGCGGTAGATAAATCTGGACTCCATTTTCCGAAACGCAAAATCCATGTACGGGTTCTTGCGCGCGTCTAAACATATCTCGAAAAAGCGTTTTCACATACTCCGTGTGCAAAGAAATGCCGCGCATTCACCGGAAGATTCACTGATTTATCGTCCACAGAAATCCTATTTACCTGTGAAATAACATAGACACTCCAATTCTGACAACATTAAATCTCGATTATATTTATATATTGCAAGATATTACTTTAATATTGCAAGATTTATAAATTATCATGGATCATTAAATATGTATTGAGTATCGTTCCATCAAATATTATTTGACACCACAATATTTATACAATTATAATACACGGAGTATTATTACACGCATTAATTATTATTAAATTATTTATTGTTAAAGAAAATCAGAAACGCTGTCCTCAAATATTCATTTAAAAAGAGCAGTATATCTTATATCACGAAAATATAACGCGCATGTATGAATCCGTATTACATATACATATACATTATTTTGGTATTGAAATGCTTGGATGTTATAAGCAAAAAAGAAAGAAAAATATAATTGCCGTGTAGTTTTCTGGCAAACTTACAGACTACGGTGTATAATATATTGCGACTATTTTTGTGGACGATATATAGACTTGTGTGACATTCCTGTTTACGGTGAATGCAAACTACACATTTCGACCTACGATGGAGCGTCGACGTCGTACGGTATGTGCACAATTGTGGTATTGTTTTCATTGGCACGATCGTAATTCCGCTTCCATTATCTCGTCCTCACCGGTTGCACACATCATGATTTTCCGAATAAGAATAGAAAATGAGACAATTTATAATACATTGCGATACTTGTTTAAAATAAAGTACGCGCTGCAATTTATGTATTTGTATATTATCATTTATAAGTATCTTCCCCTGTTAGTTTCTTTCTATTTTTCCTTAATGATCTGTAGAGATTGAAGAAAAATTTAAAATGTTTCAAAAATTATACAACTCTTAACGCGCAGCATAATTTTAAATCATTTATAATATGTTAATAGATACACAAAAATTACTCTTGTGACTCGATTTTTCTCGTATTATAAAAAATTAATTTTATATATTGTATTGTATAACATATATAGAAATTGAGATCTCAAAATTTTAAATCTGTATAAAAGCAATATCTATTACTCTTCCAGAAAAACAAGTCATTTCATACTTTTATATAATATTTGATACATTATGATGTGGGATTCAAAACATTTCATATTTTAACGCAAAAAATTTAATAATTTTATTCTCATCATTTAATATGCGGATCTACATTATACCGATAGAAGCTTTATTTCAACATAATAAACGTCGACCATTTATTTATTTGTGAAATATAAATCTGTCGTTCGAACGACGTAAAAAAGATGACCATATTTTTTCTAATATTAAATTATAATTTATATTCTTACTATCTTATTCGAAAACGGTCTACTTTTCGAGAATAATAAATATTCGAATTTCTCTCTGATTGCCTACCTACACGGAGTCCAATGTCGTCTATAGTTGAACATAGCTCCTGCCATCCCGATCCTCCTCGCGTTTCATCCGAGATAATCGAATTCCATGCGTGACTCCGGCCAATCGCAGAGATTTGCGCGATTCGCACGGACGACCGTGTGAAATTCTGTCACGGGAAGGAAAGAAAAGGGAAAAGTGTCGATAGGGACATGATCCCGGAATCGATACGGGAGTATCTGCGGCATCGAGTTTGCGAGCGGCCGGGTATATATGCTCTACAATATAATCCGCGCATGGTCCTCGAAAGCATTTCCATTTCGACATATATTCATCTGCCTTTGCGAGCTTACGCGCCAAAGAGTGCCCGGTATTTTCCAAGAGCATACTTTGATTTTCGCGAATTCGCCTTACAATCGACTCACGCTTCCTTACAAATCATTTGATATTGAAGTACCCCTAGCTCGAATCGTCCCTCTTGTATTCCTTATAACATGAAACGTGAGACAAATTAAAAAGAACCTTTTAACGATAACAAAGAAGCAGAACTCGCAAAAGCGTTCTTATCTCGTATAATATTTATTTGATTTGAAAAGAAAATGATATACAATTTTTCCGGTATTTCATGAAAAAAAAACATTATTCTAGTTCCATTTATATTTTGTCTTGTATTTATGTTACATTTTGTCTCGCTAGAATTGCAACAATGTAAACGATCTTCTTTAGTGAATATTTTGCATAAATAAAAGTGAAAACAATAAATAACATCAATCATAGTAATAACTATTATTGATAATAATATTTCTCTATATTCTTTTGTTTAATTGTTAAAATACTTCGTTAAATACACACGAGATAAATCGAAAAGCAGAATTCTCAGTATTATATGTTTTGACAAATATCATATATTTCACCAAGTGTAATGATAATAGAAAATCAAACAAAAAACGTAATATAATTGATATTATATTTTATTCGAAAAATAAATGACGGTTTTTATCGACTCCCATTGAAAAACAATCTGAGAACAACCTTCCTCTTTTCGCTACTTGAAAGTCCGAACACTTCGACCCTGCTGATACTAGCAAAGAAGAGATAGAGAGCCTCTAACTGCATCGATATGGCTTTCCATAGAAGCTTCGTTACTTAACTTCTACGAACGGATATACTTCGAGCGCAGATCCCTCGCGTCCTGCTCTCTGATCTTCTTCCGGTTAGTAAATCACAAAAGCTCGAACAGACCCTTCCTTTAAAGATGCCTCGTCTCGCGTTTATTCACTTTTATCGCTGGTTGCCTCTCCCTTTACTACCGTGTTTTCTTTTTCAGTTTACCTTTCGCGGTTGTTCAATTCTTGTTGGACTTCCCTTCGATTTCTTTTTTCGTTAAAGTCTGCTGTTTCAATCCTTACACAATATTTTTTAAACCATTTCTTAAACATTCTTTCACTCTTTATTAGTGATATCTTTAAGCTTTATTCTACACAAAGTTTCCTGTACAAATTATCTATAAAATTTATATTAATTCGTAATCATATTTATTATTTAATTCTATAGTTAATAAAAATTAATTGATGAATCGATATAATAGCATTTGTACGCGATTTGGTAATAAATAATTTTACAAAGATGCTACATAATATTTTAATCTTTAATTAATCTATATTATAGTATATTTATATATTTAAAATTAATGTATACCTAGTAATCAAAAATTCTTTTTGATTACTAGCTATGAGTACGTCACGCAACGAAGTATATTTCACATATTAAGCGAAAAGGATTTTACGCGTATATTATGTACGTCTACGAGCAGTCACCACATTTCCGCTTACATTAACCCACTTACTTACTTACTAATACATAACGCATTGCCGGATGCAAGTTGCATCAAAGTGCATGAGTGCATTATGCACAAAACTTTAGAAAAGTATTCTAGTGCTGCGAGGTTCGCAAGGTGAAACTGAAAGAAAGATCTTGAACTTTGGTAGTTTCTTAACAAATTTTACAACGTAGTTTTCACATTGTCTGTGCGTTGTCTCTTTATACAAATTACTGCTATCCATGTACTATTATTTATTCTGAATCAATTACTAATCGTATATGAAGATTTATGTATTTATGGAAGAAATAAAATTGCACAGAACATTAAATATGGTAATGTGTAATGAAATGCTAATATAAAAATATGAGCACATTAAAAATTTATTCTTGATGGATAAATATCCAATGTTATATATTTATGCAAATATATATAAATAAATAATTATAATCAAAAATTACAAAAAAATGCAGACAATAAATGCAGATTTAAGAATAATAAAATGTTATCATGATCTCAAAAATAAGCAAAAAATATCACTATCATACATATAAAAAAAAAAATGAAAAAGCAGAAGAAGCAAAAACATAAAAATTCATTATGGATGTGTTGACACAATAAATGATCCATAATATTTCAAAAATATTCTCAATATTTAAGGGAATTTAAAAAATACCTCCCTAATGTTTTAATAAACCTAATTAAAATTAGAATGAAATGCCTACAACAGCATTCCATGATGAATATCGCGCGTTCAAGAAATATGAGTTCGCAGTTAAATAATGCATGCATCGGTAAATAAAATCGAGATAGTGTCTCGCGGAATCGCGTTTGAGCAGCGCGTCACTCTCGCGAAATGATTCACGCTGTCGCAACAAGCGGACTATGCAAAATTTAGAGCAAACCAATCGCACGTCAAACTGGACGTTTTTGTTTATCTTTTGAAATATAAACCGCACGCGCGGTTTGTGCACGGTATGCGCTCAATATATACCGGGGAAGCTTAACGTTTTATGCAATCTCTGACAGGAGACCCGGGGACTCTCTCTTGGTAACTCGCGATTCTGCGGAAACGGCCGTTTCCCTCGTGTCGTTTCGTTTATCTCTGCTGAAATAGCCGGAAAATTTCTTCAGAGACGAATTGTGTGAGCACTTGTCTAGGAAGCGCGGTTCGTAAATAGTTTCGCGTTTTACTGCTCCACCGACTGTATCGAGGTTACAAACGCTTCCTATTTATGTCCAGAAAAGTTCACGTAATGTACTATCTGACATTGCAACGCGAGGAACTTCTTGCGACACACTAGGCTAACGCGTTTAAATCTAATATTTTCAAAGATATGTATTGCATTGTGGAGAAAAATACCTACTCCTTATAAATGTGACGCGCGAGATCCATTATTAGCTCAACGGTATAAAAGTGAGATGGCAATCGTTGTGAACGGATATTGAGATATTATGATGTATTAGTTCCAAATCATTGAATATTGAGAACAAAAATAGAAAAATATATAAGAGAAATTCTTTTCATATTTGAATTCTACGAGCGTGCAATAATCATTCATACGCTTTTTCGAAATCATTTGCAGAAATACATTTATTCTATATATGTATTTTTTAATATTTTAAATTACATTTTTTAATTATCGATTTTAATCCACGCAAATAAAAATTCTTGCTTAATCAATAATTTTAATGCAATTATTTAAAATGCAGAGAAATAAAAATAATTATTTAAATCGTTATTTTATTTATTTATGTGTTTGAAACAATTATTATTTAAAGCGATATAGTATATACACAAACAACTAAAACATGTATTTAATCAAATATTATTTAAAGCGATATAGTATATACACAAACAACTAAAAACATGTATTTAATCAAATAGAAAACAAATATAAAAAAAATAAAAAAGAAAGAAATAAAATAAACTGAAATTCGTTGAAATATTTTTTGTTCAAACATTTTCAAACATTCTCGTTACATAACAGAAGACATAAGTATTTATATTGATTTCTTGATATTATTCTAACTAGAGAAATATGTATATAAAATACTTATTTCAGGTTTGTAAAATCAATTAAAATATAGAACTTTGATTAACACAAAAATGAGAAAATTATTATGTTACATTAATTTATTAATAATCTAGTAGTGAAAGAAATTATTTAGCAAATATTTTTGCTTCCTTTAAACACTACTTTACTCATCTTTACAATTACGAATGCTAGTTTTTTTTGTATATGCGAAAGTTCTCTTGCTCTATACAATATGAGGTATCTATATGTATAACAGTTCTGTTAGATGTATGGAACTTTTTTCATTTACAGTTGGACTAATTCTAAAGCATTCTCGTGCACAACTAATCTCAAGTCATGACACATAGTAAACTTACATACATGTCCGAAATATACCCTTAGGGTCATAGGTCATAAGAGAACTTTATATGCATATATATTAAGATGTATATGTGATACATATGTGTATATATAATGTACACATATGTGCATATATGTACGTCCACATATTTTATATACATGCATATACATATATATATATATGTATATGTACATATGTATGATTAATGTGGAACACTTTCACCTAAGCTCTGGCAAGCAACGAAGTCAGTACATATAGCTTATCTGAGACTACCCAAAGATAGTTGCATCTAACTTACAGAACAATATTCGTCTTCAAGGTGCATAACATTGTTCCCGATCTGCAAAGCACGCTATGTTCATTGTTGCAGACCAAAGCGATGTCTTGTACGGTCTGTTACTACTCGCTTCTGAAACTCCCATGTAATTTTATGCTGCTCAGACTAACGGTTGATCGTCAACCTGCTCACTGTTCCATTTCACTAGATCAGCAAACTATTTATCACATCATATCAGTAAACTGTTGGTCATAATCATTTGTTGCGGTAAATTGAGTGCGCGTCGACAAATAAAATCCACGTTCGTATATCTCGTGATTAATTTTATATCAATAAGTTGATTATATTACATATTTCTTATATGTTATATAGAAAAATATTATCAATGTTTAATTTATCAGAATTGACAATTATCACAATTATATTCCGAATGTACATATATTTGTATATATAACAAATTTTTATGTTTTTTTCTGTTTATTTTATTTCGTTAAATTTCTTTTTTATTTTTATTGAAAAATTTAAAAATTAATACTGTTCGAAATACTGTTTATTTGAAGATTCTATTTATTTTTGAGAAATGCGATGACGTGTTTATAAGCATTTCTCTTGTACATACAAATAGATGATTTCTATTATAATTCTGACATATGTCTTTATTTTTCGAAATGTCTTTAATTTCTTAAAAAATAGTATACGTGCATAAGTTTTTTTAAGGAAAAAATATAGAGTTTATGATTTAAATGTACTATCTCCGAGTAATCTTAAAATAAAATTATCTTCTCTTTATTTATCCAAGAAAGAGACTTTGTATATTATTATATATTAAATCGTTATGTTTACACTCTTACTGAATGTAATGGAATTATCCTTTTTTCGTTATTCAACAAAGAAATTTTGTCCAAAAGAAAGAGACTTTGTATATTATTATATATTAAATCGTCATGTTTACACTCTCACTGAGTGTAACGGAATAATCTTTTCTTTATTATTCAACAAAGAAATTTTGTGTATTATTAAATCATTCTATTCACATTTGGAAACAGTTCTATTGTTTCTGGATAAAAGCCACATTGGGCACGAACGAAGACTGCATTGTGGCCAGGATCGACGTGCTGCTACGTAACGATTATGTGTGCTCAAGCGGAGGATCATACAATAGCATCTCGGGAAAGGAAACGTTCCGGTAAAGCGTTCACTTTTGAAACGGGGCGTGAAACTATACCAAACAATCATCCGCCGCCGATGAAGTCGTTGCATATATGCTATTATTCTATCCAGATTGAGTTTTATCGCATTCGCCGCGAATACAAAATAATTCCCAAGCGGCTTTTTTCATCGTGATTTTCACGCGACGATTACAATTTATCAAAAATTATGTACATTATTATTATCGCATAGTAAAAATCTATAAAAAAAACACAAATTGCTACAGAAGATATGTGTAGAGAAGATTGTATTCGAGTTTTTTTCTCTATTCTACTCAATCAAATGCTCAATATGATAATGTCCTCATAATATTCAAATCTGTTTTGTTTCGCTATATTTTCAAAATAAATGGCACGCATTTACATTTATAAGTGATTTTAAAACGAATTATGTAAAATTAATACGTTCTGTTCGCGTCCTTGTATAAAACTTATTTGATACTGTTCCAATAAACAAGAAAGTATTGGAAATATTGGATTTATTTTCAATTGTTATTATTTTACCGCTTTGTTGATCTCTTTAAGTAATTTAAAAAGTTTCTCAACCAGGTTTTTCAATATGTATGTATATCGCTTTTCGGGATAAATCCCTTCTCGACTGCGAGGTAAATGTGATTGCAAAATTTTCCAATTCGCTTGTTCTCAAATTGATTAAAAAATTCAATATAAATTCATCGGTATTGAGTATGCATGCTATTTTGCGGTTTCTATTTTCAAATGACCCAATGGACAATGCCAATAGTTGGCCGCCAATCACCGTTCGCTCAATGGGGCGACATAAATCGTGCACGTAACATGTTGCGAGGCGATAGATTAATTGCCCAGAGGTCCGGAAAAAGATTTTTGCACCCGTGAAAATATACGATCAATCTATCGGCAGCCAACTAAAACGCGATCCTTATGCATAATCGATGTGCTCGCGGTGCAAAAAATGCGCGTTTCTATGCGTGCAAACGTTACCCTCGTCATGTTTGCCGCTGGAAACGAAGTTGTTGAAAAAAGCCGGAGTAATATATAGTTCATCGTGAAAGCGCTTTTAAAATACGCTTGCGATCAATGTACGTCAGTATGTATGTTATATATTCGATCCTATATGGCACTAACGTGACATAACAGCATATAAGCGTTACAAGAATGTATAATGTATCGATGCCTCGGCCTTTAGCATCGTGCAAACCAACTAACGCCGTGAATTAATGTAACGTAAATCTGTATTCTCTATCCTTTCAGATATACATCCTGAAATGTTTATCATAATCAATGCATTTTTTAAATATAACGTATTAGAGATACTTTTTTATCTGTTTTGGTATAAAAATTTAACACAAACTTTTTCCTATAATTTTACATTTTTCATTAAATTATTAAAACATTTATACATGTTTATATATAAACAAAATGTATAAATAATTTTTTTGGAAACTCCATAAAAAGATATTAAAATATAGAAATATAGAAAAAAGCTTCTTTGGATTTTTATAGCAGATTAAAACGTATTAACCATATTAATTGATCATAAATAAAAACAGAGTTAGATGAAATATACATACATATTTTATCATGTTTCTTTAAGTGCAAATTTTGATATATTATTATTTTTGCTTAGTTACTTTTGCATGTCAAAATGAAAAAAATTGTATAAAATTGCAAAGTATATATATTTCCTTTAGATTATATATATGTATTATATATAGATTTTTCTGCTGATCGGTCAATAATAGCTGGGATAAGAATTGCGGATTGCCTGCCTGTGTGTAAATTCGATATACGAAGAAATACCGCGTCTTTGAAGAAAGCTGTTAAACTTGGACGAAAGTAACGATCGCGTAAGCTTCCTAAGCGGAAGGAACATATTTTTGTAAGACTTGCATGAAAAGAATAAATTTAAAAATCCTTGGAAAAATTTTGAAAATATCAGCCAAGCTAAAACAGATGAAATAGTCAGCCTTTAACGATTTAATTGGCGTTACTTCATTCATTGTTAGAGGAACTGAAAATGTTATAAGTAGAATATTCATAATTGAGATAATATTACTATTATTCACACGAGTATATCTCAAATATTTGTAACGTTAATAATAATATCATTTAAGTTAAACGACACATTTAACAATAATGTCTTAATCTATTTTGACCAGAACACAAAATGGAATTCGAAGAGATAGAATGAGTACGGTGAAATTCTGCATCTTAATTGCATCCTTAATTAAAGAGCTTCTGTTTACGCGCAAGTTGGAGCGTCTATTCTTTGCCGTGAAACACAAAGATTTAAAAGTCATCGGATCTTCTCTATCGCGACTTGTTCGTGATGCTTCGTTTAATAAATTCCTGAATTTCTGAATAAACGAGAGATTTTCGACAAGAATCTTTAATGGAATAATCAATTTTCCGCATTTCAAGAGAAGTAAAAATATTTTAAGTTGAAGAAAAATAATAATTTTAAGGTAAAATAATAACTTTACATATTAAAAATATCGAGACAGAAAAAGAGAGAACAATAAATTAAAAAAATATCTTTTATAAGAATATAAGAATATAAAATAAACTTTAATGTATTGTGAAAAGCTTTGTGCTATAATTGTATAATTTGGAAATGCAATTCATTGTAAAAATATTGTAAAAATAAATGTACTTAATGTAAATTATAAGAAAGTTACTGAATATTATATATGCAAATTATAATATAAATGAATACGTTATTAAATTTACAGTTAATGAAGCACAAGTGTAATATTTTCTACTGGGATTCAAGGAAAATTCCAGGTGTATGCAAAATAGGTCGAAAGAAATGAATCATTCCCCAGATTGTCACAGTTTATCATATTATTCCCTAAATGAGCAATACAAAACGAATATTTAACAATTGCACTGTTTTCTAACCGCTTTATTTGAGATACTTGTTTATATGTCTCGAATACATATATTAAACAAAACAAACTGTTACCGCTCGGGATTAAATAAAATATGCGTTGTTGTTCTAACATTGCCACGTACTAAATTTATTCAAAATCCCTCGATGCATTTAATACCGCGGAGGATACGTTTTATACTTGTTGATAAATGATTTAGCTAAGAGCGGAGATTGAATAGAAACACGCGTTTGTCGAATCTGGTTCAATAGCGTTACGCAAAGCTACCATTAATCCAAGATTAGACGCAGGAATAAGCTCATCCTAAATGGAAACGGATCTTTGACGTATAGACGCATCTCGCAGAACGAATTAATCACAAATTTGTAGAGTAAAACGTGTTAATCTTTTATGCAGACGAGTACCGCTCTAGAATTTCAATTTTAGAGATTCAATTAAGCTTAATTATCTTTGCAAAGCAAAACGATTTTAATATATTCAATCGCTCGAGTGCCAAGAGACAGAATTTTCGGAGTAAAGATCAATGTAGAGCCCTTCAAAGCTTTCACGTGCGAAAAGCGACCGAGAATACCATACCCTCCTGTCATTATCAATTTCACAAGGTTAGAAACACTGTAATCCTCACTTTTTTGCTCTGTTTCTCACATAATCCTTTCAAAGATTCATCAATCTAACCGAATTGAATTCGTCTGAATCCAAACGTCTGAAATACCGCAAACTTGAAATTATCAACTTATGAAAAAGAGATAAAGTACTCTTCTGCAGTTTTTAAAAAGTTACAACATTCTCAAAATTTCCTAATTATAATTTTTCTAATTAATTATATTTAATATTAAATTTCATTTTACATTTTATCATAGTTTGAAAACTAAATTAGTGTGTCAATTTTAATACTAAATTAAATTTCGCACGTCTAATTAGCAGAATCATCTAAATTAAGATTTTATTTACACAGCATTTTTATTGTAGAACAGTTTATATTTTTCATTAAAATATTCTTGTGATGTTTTGAAAATGTTGCATTGACAAATTTAAATTTAAACTTTTATAATATATAAAACTCTACTTTCCCTATACACATACATTTACTTTATACATTATTATAACTACGGCATTATTATGCCATGTCAACGAACACTAATATTTTTACATTAAACTCTTCATTCTTTTTAGGTAAAGGAACGCGAAAGCATTTCTGTGTAAGTAGTATAATAAACGTAGTTAATATATGTATACTCATGTTGACAAATTCCCGTCACTGATACGAGTAAAATTCGTAAAACAAACGCCATACATTTTGCATTTATAGGAAAACATTCATCCCTATCCATCTTTTATAAAGACACGTACGATGGGTTTGATAGTAAAGGAATTTCATCTGCCAAACCATTTTTAGTAGGGTCATAATGCAATGGCTTCGTGACCCTCGGCAGTTTGAAATTGTTGGTATCTATGAAAACGGAAATAAAACTTGACGCATCCCGAAGGTTCGCAAGGTGACAGACCGCCGCAGTTCGTGGAAAAATAACGGAGCAATATTTCCTGTCAACTGGATCTATGCGAACTCGTTTCATGTACAAGTTCCACGTTATAAGAAATTGACAAAGCTCGTCTCGTTTAAATTTATGCCGTAGTCGAGGATCAGCTTAGGAGATCACTCGCCCCGAGACTTGTTCGATTAATCATTTGAATAAATCGGAAATGAAATCTGCCTACCTGAATAGAATATATTTTCGATTATTTGCATTATATATGTCTAGTTATTATCGGTTTTTTAAAAAAAAAACCTCATTTTTCTTAGATTAATTCCTGAATTAATAAATCATAATAATATATACGATAAAAAAGCAAATTTCACTAAAACGTTAATCTGTTTTGTTGTGTGAACAAAACTTCATGCATTTTCATAGGAATTTTTATCATTATGAAAGAACACGGAAAGAGAGAATTTCAGATCCAAGATCGAGCGCTGCACCTCTGATAATTAAAGTGGTAACGATAAAATATGTGAAGCACGTCAACCTGAAGAAATATCCGAGCGTTTTGAAATAGTAATCTCACATTCAACCAAAAACTCTCTGCACGGCGCTCTCTTGAAATATTTTATATCGTTGACATTCCTACGGTACGTGACCCAATCTCATTACAAAAGCGACGTGCTTTTTGCCGATAGAAACAAAAGAAACGCGAACAGGCGAGTTAGATAAAGAAAATTGCGCTTCGCGGCTTCGGTTTTTTCCTATCGTTAATCGATCGGAACGCCGCGCCGCGCCGGCTGGCGGTAAATCGAACTTTTTCCCTTCGAACCGCTCCGTGTCAGAGACAATCATAAAGAAGAGATAGGCCAGAAACCTCTTCTACACTTTTCTATTGACACGACAGAACGACATTGGCACTGATATTCGGGAATAAAAGCGACCTTGGCCCTTTGGCACAGGACTGCGGACAGTAGGTGTTTGTCGCATCCACTCCACGACCGTGTCGCACCTATCGATATGTGTCGTCGGTATGTTACGTCACTGGCGGGCGAGTGCAGTGTGGCAAATCACTGATAAGTCTGATCCGTGCGGTATTTTTCTACTAGCGCGCTTGACAAAGTGAAAATGAAGTCACTTTATTTTTAAAACAAAATATAAATCTATACGTACCATATTTTCTATCAACAAATGATAAATATAATATAATATTTAATGATTTATTGAAAAAAATATCCTTTTTTTGTAACGATATAATTTATACAAAAGTATAAAATTATTCAAAGTATAAAATGTTTATATAATTTGCCTACATATTCTTTTTTAATTTATAATGCAGATTTTACGCTTTTTATAACTTAAATAAAATTAGTAACATTTTAACTCGGCGCATTTACACGTATTTAACGCGAAATGATAAAATTAAAAATGAAAGGACTTCTTGGAGAGAATTATTTTTGCTCTCGAAGTATCTGTTTAAATGAATCTCGACATTCAGAGTAAAGTCACGTAAAGATGAATTTTACATTCATGTTGTACATTAAATCTTTTCTTCGTATCAGACGTAAATCCTTTTTTAAGTACACCTTTTCCCCTTGAATAAATTTATTCCGACAATTAGAAGAATAGAGTTTCTCATTTTGTTAATTATACAATATCGGTTTATTTGATTTCTTTGATAGCTATTTTTTTAAATATTTGAAATGACTCTATCGTGAGGCGCATCTCGTCAAAGACATCAAGGACACTCAAAATACTTCGGATAAAGAGTTTGTCTGCGCTTTGTTTATGGAAGGTACGGAAGAGTAGCTCGCCCTGGTACACACATCCTCTCTTTATACATAAAAGGTATTCTCCCCTCGAGCGTACGAGTGCGCTTTGCGACGGGATTTCTAAAGCCATCTCTATCTAACCGACATTATATGTCTTTATACCGAATTAATTTACCGTCTCATTGCAGATTTTATTTCCATACTGTGAATATAATGGAAATTATTAACTGTAAAACAGTCAAAATAAACTCAAATATAAATGAATGTTTTTGTGTTTTTAACTTATATAAATTTATAGTACGTGTATTAAGGCATGCGATTGCATTTAATTAAATACGTACGTAATAAATTTATCATATAATAAAAATACGAACAAACTTATTTGAGTTGTATAAAATATAAAATAAACGGCTAATTTAATTTTGTGTAAATTTTACCTTGCTCTTTGTTCAGAAACAATTTACATATGTTAACAAAAGTTTGAATATTATGTGTTATATAATTAATTGAGTTAATGTTGAACTGAATAGTAGAAGGGTCTAAAAAAAACTTTTTTAACCTAATCGACTGTAAAGAAACGAGATTTTTCTCAGCAGACCAAAAGATTCATCGACTTCTGGAATTGAAAAAGTTTTAATCTGTCTTTCTCTAAACCCCAGAACGTGTTTCCAACTTTTCATTTTACCTATCTATATAATAGCGATTAGTGATGGAGATTACATGACGTTGATGCGTTTCGCCATTATCTTTCCATAACATTTATATCTTATTTTACAATTTTTTACTATGTCTTATCATTATTATTATTTATCTATAATCATCTAGGAAGTTTTATTATAAAATACTAATAATAATAAAATACTAATAAAAATAATAGTACGAGAACGTTGAAAAATTATCAGTCATTTTTAATTCATTAAACCCATAAAATCTTAAAACATTTTACAGAATTCCGAAAGTTTCGTTCTACGTATAGAGACGTTCTAAAAACTTAAAATTTATGACAAAGACAATGAACTTCCTGGACATCATTAAAGTCGGAAATGTGCTAGAAAGGATTTTCAGAGACAATTTATTCGTGTAAAATTGCTTTAATTTTCCGAGTCATTGTATCGTTGACAGTCGTCAAATTATATGCAATTTATAAAAAGCTCCCACGGAAAGTTTCTCGTCGAGAAACAACATCGTATGCGACGCTAATCGAGCTATAGAGAAAACTAGCGCTTGTTATCAAAAAAGAAGCTCTTCGCCGGTGAAGCGATTATTTAGACCGGAACAAAATTAACACGCTTAATTTAAGTGCAAACTCGTTGACTTGTAAGATGAAAATCAGTTACTTAAGGAATAAGGCAAAAGTTTCGGAAATAATGTATATAATCTAACTAGGGTAGACTTAGATTAGAAGGTAGAAGCATAAAATGGCGCATTGCCTTTTTTTCCACAATTTCTTCTAGAAACTTTATGTAGCACCGTGCAAGTTCCAACTCGGAGCTTGACAGCTATGCTAGCCGACAGTGCGTCATTTCTTGCGATAACCTCATGTGGGAGTTATTAAGGACTTTACCTTCCGTCTACGGTCTCCTATATAAACGACGCCCGGTGGACTGTCCAGTGCGCTTTTGCGAACGCGAAAGAATTTTTCACTGAAATATTTCACTAGGCAAAAAGTAAGCGATGATGGAAAAAGAGACGGAGAGAAAAAAGAGAACAAAATGCATGTAACATTTATCATAGTGAACGATTAGTAAAATAATCAAAATAACCCATTTTTACAATGATAAAGATATAATATTACAAAGATATAATATTAATATAATATTGCAAAAGAAAAAAATTGTTATTGTAGTCAGCGAATGATTTTAAGCACAGATTTGGTTTACATGAAATTCTTTTTTGCACGAATTCAATATCTTATTCACTCTCGTGCTGTCAGCAACTTCTATCTTCTTCTTGCTTTTATGTTATCTAAAATTGTTCTTTCTAATTCGATTGCTTCCTTCTGCCATAAAATATTATTCGCGTGATATATATTATAATATTATAAAATTCTTTTGTTTTAAAATTTATTGTATTATTTCTTAAACACATGCAACAAAAATCTTCTACCAAAAATATGACATATATCTGTTTTTTTTTCTTGCGGAAAGTTTGAAGAAGATAACAACGAACAGTGGAATTTAAACGATCTAGAAAAATCTCGTGGCTAAATCCCTTCCAACAAGTAAACTGCTGTTTTCGTACACCTCGTCCGATATTTCACGTCGTGTCCAATATTTTTTCACAGGCTTTTTTTTTAACCGCTGAACTACCAAAACTTAACATCCTTTCTCTTTTTTTATAGTATTAAGGGTCACTGGTAAACTTTGAAAGGGAGCGAACCATATCCCTGTTTTCCGATTCATTGATGGATTTCGAGTTCCATGCATTTTCTCTTCACCCTTTTAGACTCCTGAGTGACTATGTATGTGTTCGACAGAGTGTCGTCCGCATTTTTTGAGAATTGTCACGTCGTGTGCAATAGAAATACGAAACAAAAAAAAAGCAGTTTAGAAAGTATTCTCTCAATACTTTCTATCAATAAATTCGTCCTATTATTAAAAAATTGTTTATAAAATATTTCTCTTCTTCTTGAAGAGTAAGAAAGAAGAACGAGAAAAAGAAAAAGTACGTAATTGTACGTAAATGTATGTATCTATATTTGATAATTTAAAATAATTTTTAAAATTTTATTATATAAAATAAATAAATACTATATAATAATCTATATTTATTTTAAAAAAAAATAGCGCGCAGTGATTCTTTCTCACTTCTTTATCTTTTTATCATTGCATAAATTTTATCACGTCAATGCATCAGCAACATCGAATTTGACAAATCGAATTTTTCTGTCAGTTGTACAATAGAGAATTGCTCAAATGAGTACATTACCTAACCATTAGCTATGTCAATTTCATGTGTTTAACATCACATTTCCTTTTGTTCTCTTCTTCTTTATGTTTCATTTCTCTTCTGGACATTCAAAGACACTTTGCTGCGCGAACATGATATCGCTTTTACTTTTATAGTGGCCAAAGAATCACTGATCGCATTTGTCGACAAAGTAAAGCGAAACTTTTCTCACATGAATGGGCACGAAGACAACAGAAAACTTGGTGATCGATATAGTCTTATGCACGACTTTAATCCTTTAGAACTTAAATTATGAAACTCTGACTCTTTTGATAAATCAAATATTGTCACTAAAGTTAATTAACTGTCGAAAAATCCGATTAGAAACTCAAAATAAATGTTTACATAAAAAGATTAAAAAGCGCTTGAACATTATAAAAATATATAACAGAATAAAAAAAATTAATAATCTCTATCATACAATGATTTAATTATTATCTCAATAATATAATATATACTAGAGATAGTTAATATAAAATACTTCAATTTATAAGTAAGCATGTAAATAGAAGTGAAAATTACGATTCTGCAAAATCCGTGATATCTCATTACGTAAAAAATTTACGTAGTTAAGTTACTTTTGTTGAGACTCGGTATACAGAATAGATTTAATCAGTTTCTTATGTTTAATCCACTTTCTGAAACAAGCCGTAATATAATACCAAGTATAAACGAATATTTCTTTATATATGAGAATGATAAACTTGAAGAATAGCAAATTTTAAATTCGCCTTCTTCAGTATTTCTTGTTGAAATATGATCAACATAAAATTATTAATACAAATAATGTCGCTCATATTACAAAAATCTCAGAAACCGTTGTATCATGTTACAGCGAGGTTCTCGTGGTAAATTGTTATTAATGGCACTATAAAAGGACACTCGAGCTGAAAAGCCGCAAGTGTTGGAAGAAATTCGAGTCCCTAAAGCTGTTGTTGTTGTTTCATAGCTAAACCAGCGGAAACAATCCTGCTAGATTTACAGAGTTTAAGGGCTGTTTCAAGGTCTCTCGGGTGTGCGAATGCGATGCAATGACCGCAACTAACGCAGTTCTGGAGAATGGACAGGACACGCGATTTCCTTCCTTCCGGCAGTAGTGCCTACCGGTTAGAACGGACGTTTACGATGTGGACTGTTCCAAATTATACTACGATTCACATGTTTATGCATCATAAATAAACAATTAAATTTTGCGTTAATTGCAGTTCCCAAAAAAATGTAAAAAATTATAAAATCTTTAAATATAAGATGAGAAGTAGTTTATAAATACTGTGTTCTCTCGCAATCGAAGAGCATTTATAAGTATTGCATAATAATAAAAATAATTAATTTTATATACATATTATATTTTTAATATTTTTTTTCAAAAATCTAAATTTTATATAATATATAGGTAATAATATATATCGTTATATACGTCCTAATGTAAAATGCAAATTTTATCATGTACTTTCAAATAGTATTTACATTAATGGATTGGCTGTTGCCAATCACTTTGCTTTACAAATCAACCTCAATGCCTAAGTAGAGACGTTAAAAATACCAAACACAAATGTTACAAATAATGTTCTAATATGATAAAGTAAAATAGCAAAAATTAATATTATTACTTTTACTTTTTTCAATTACTTATTTTCACGATCACTTATTTTTATAAAAAAAAAAAATATCTTTCACGATCTAATCATAAAATCGTATTCAAGAAATGAATAAAATTGTAATTATCTTTATCGCAAGGAAAGAGCGAAAAGACTCAGGAAAGACGGGATAATGAAATGAAATACACAAAAGTTGTCAACAGCGAGGAAGTTAAATATTTTGAATAATCCCTTTAAATTGTCTCCTGAAAAATTGCATAAAATTGCTTAATTTCTTCGTCATTACTGCGCGCAGTTGCAAAACAAATTGCAGAACAAGTCCAACATTTCAGTTTTATGTACGTGAGGCATTATTCTCTATATTTAATACTAATCCGGTACTAAGTATGGCGCTACGCAACGCGTAGTGTATTTGGATTAAGCGCCGACTTTCCGCAGCACTTTGCTCACGTATGCGTATACGTTCGTATGCACTTTACGAACGAATTCCCACGTACACCTACAAGATTTCATCTTAATCCTATAACTCCTCTCGTGCAAAATCATTAAGATGTATGAGCCGTGTACGTGGTGAGCGCAAATTATGGTACACGACGCGGTAACTCACGCGGGTCCGACATATCACAAAATATCCATCAAATGTTCAAATTTTTCATCATATGTGTTATGCTCCCGCGGCTGCAATTATTTATGACTATTTAAAAAATAATTTATGTACGGACAAACTGTTATAAATTACGCGCAGGGTGAGAGCAACGTTAATCTTTGGATACACGAGAAATACATCCCGCAATTTATGTTGCGGACGCGTAAATAGAAGCAGGAAATTCCGTAAATTTCTTTATTCCTGCTTCAGATCGATTGTTCGAAAAGTCAATCCGACATTTGAAGTATACAGACGTATACAATTGTGAGCGCATATTGGGGCGCATCCAACCATTTCAATTTTTCACGATATTGCCTTGCTACGATGAATATTGCCCTATATTATCGCATAACAATCTTTAAAAAAAATTCCAAAAGTATCGCAGTTTAAAAGATTATTCAGTTTTCTTAATAGATTTTTTCAAGCATGTTTTAATTGTTTATATTCTTTTTATGGATAGAAAATACATTTAAATATAACATTATAATACAATTTCAAGAATTAATTTTATCATCAATCCCTCGTCAAACGTGCATGTATTTAATTTCTCAAATATTGTATAAATCTATAGAAATTTGTTAATCAATATATACGTGTGATTGATCATTTGTACAATTTAATGCGACGTGTGTGTAATGAAACGCACGAAAAGATAATGCACTTATACCCTCTTGTTTCCCATCCTAAAACACATGAATATACAAACGCGCACCCACGCAACCGATGCGCTTGTTCGATATAAATGGCAATATATGCGCCTATGAATATATGCCCGCATCCTTTGCATATTAATGCATCAAAATACTGTGTGGTCGCGCAGTATTTTATTCCGATAAAATTCATGCGGTATATTTTGCACCTCGGCACATTTGCTATAAGTGACTAAATTCTCGTGCACGACGAGAGACGAGACATTGGCGGTTCTACATGAAAACTCGTACAGTGTAATCATTAGTATCGAAGTTTCAAGAGTTTGAAGGAACACATACACACACATATATACATATATATATATATATATATATAAATATATATAAGCCGAAACCAACTTTCGCTATTTTACGTAACGATGCGGAAAATTGACTCACTCCTAGAGATCATTAAAAAAGAAGGAATTATTTATGCGCGTGGAGTTAAGATCGATAACTAACATTTTACAACTTGATAAATAATTGGTAGTCTTCCTTTCATCAAAATTATTTCTGGCTAAGTTGTCTATGTTTTTACATATATAAAATTATTTATTTATATTTAATGCGTTAAAAACGTGTTTTGTAATATTTTTTATAATACTTTTATCTGTATAATTTCTATTTTTATAAACTAATTTTTTGTAAAAAAAAAAGTGGAATTTATAAAGAGTTTTCACATACATATATGTATGTACTCGTATAAGATGTATGATGTATATATATTATACAATATATTATACATACATGTAAAAAAAGTAGTCGAGTATCAAATGCTGAATATGCTATAATAATTCAAGATGAGCGATTACCTCAGCATCATCCATCATTCAGTGTGACAGAGTATACCTCGGAACTTGGCGACATACATTTGTCAAGAGATGTACGATTTGATTGCGTTCATTCACGTATTTTTGCATACAGACGCGCGTTCGAACGAACTTAGTTGCAAATTCAAAGTTGCCTATTAAACTATCCTGACTTAAGTGCCAACGATCGTACAGCGCATATGTTCACTCTACTTCTTATGTATGAAGTGTGGATAGTATGACGTTAACAATAAAGTGTAAGTTGTATCGCGACGAGAGAAAGCGCCAGCCTATTTTTAGCGTGCTTCCGTAACAAATTATTGCCTAGATAAAGTATACATAATATCTAGACAAACCCTTTCAATAACAAAAATGAAAATAATGTTATTATTATGATTTATAGAATAATATGAGTAGGTATCTATAATAATAAAAATATTTTTTCGCGCACATTCTTATATCGTTTTTATAAAAATATATAACTTGAAATATGTAGATGATTAAATTTTACATTTTTAAAAGAGAGAAAATTTATAAGGAAAAAGAAACACGTAAAAAAATTCTGAGAAGTTTACAAAGTTGCAAGACTTGCTTTTTATACATTCCAGACTTCCCATTCTTTTTAACTTATAAAGTGCTCCGATTATTATTTTTCTTAAAAAATAATTATCTCTGTTGTCTGCGTTTATGAATCACGTTCAGTCGATATCTCTGTCAGGATATCTTGCGCATGTCGGAGGGTGTCCGTTCCAGAAAGCCGATCGCACCAGCTAATGGAATTGCTCTCTTGACGTAGACTCTTCACCACCTGACAAGCACGCACGCGGCGATATTTCTTGGTACTTAATAGATTTCAACGACGGAAGCCGTTTGTATCCTTACCTTCACGTTTCCTCATCTCGCGCGTTTTATGCACTTCATTTATTCTACCTTTTCCACCCTTTCTCTTTCTTTCTCTTCCCTTAGAAAACTAAAAACATATTTCATATCGTGACCTGCCGTAAGATTCATATTATGATCGCATATAATCACAAAAGACCATTCTTCCAATTTTCAGATTAAACCGAACCGGCTTTACAGGCGAATTATGTCTCTCTGTCTCCATCGTAATTAAGTTAACGTCGCTGAAGCGGGACGGTTTATGGAAATTAGACAATATTCAATTCTAATACCAGGCAAGTCTAAAGAATATTGTCTCGCTCTTTCTCTCTATTCAACGCAATCTGTTTTGTCATTTTTATTTTTTTTTTCAAGTAATACAGCTTCGCACGTGTTCAAAGCCCCCGAACACAAAGCGAGAATTATCTACGTCCAAAATTAAGTTTACCTTTCTGCTTTCTATTGAATTAAGAAAACAAGAATACTAGAGCAAAATAGACGCTTGTCACGTTCCGCAGATTCGAGGGATAACTCGCTTGATTTGAAATCCCTTCTCACATTGTTGTTTCGATTAGAATGCGTCCGTATTAGGACCGAAAGCTCTCTTCGCTATTTCCCCGGTGGTACTCTTCTCTCTCTGCGAGCTTCCAGCATTCGTTCCTCGTGACACATTCTCGTTCGTTCGCGTTGCCTTCTTGGCAGTAATTCCGGAATATAGCTATTCTGTTCGCGCAGAAACGGCGACGATCCTCCGGGGAAGCCAATGCTTCGCATAATTATAACAAGCCGACGCAGCCAGCGTCCAATTTCGACTTTTTCTTTCATCATATTTTCGTCGTTAGTCGCTGTTTTTTTTTTTTTCGGCATTCTCGTCGTTCTCGAATCTAATTCATTCAAAGTATTCTTCTTTTACGGCTGCACAAGTAAGGACGGAATAATTGAAGGAAAGATAGAAAGAGAGAACGAAAATGGGAGCTATCGTGAAACGCCGGAGAGGCGAAATTGCAGGGTGTTATTGCGCGAAACTGGCGAAAGAATTCCGGTTTGCGATATCGGAAGCTTCATAAAACGGCGACGCCTTCCCTTTCGTTCGCACCGGAAAGTGTCAGACGCACTTATAATCTGTCTCGCAGCTTCGCAAAGTGCTGCGCGTAAATAGAAATTTAAAGGCGCTTATACACGAATCGAAAATTCAATTTTCTAATAAAATAACAATACATACACTAGATCCGCCGACGTGAAATAAAGACGTTATGTTTCTCTCCCGCGAGGATGTCATCTCATCAGGACGTTGCCATTGCCGAGTAGCGAGTCACGGAATCTTACAACGATAAATTTTCCCGCACGTATTCTCTCATGTCATATCGAACAATAAATTTGTCGTCGCACTCTCACCGTTGTCGGACCACGCGGAAACAACGCCGTTTCCATAGTTCGAGACATCGACTCCGCACTAGATATTCCAGTCTCACCGTCTGCATACCGAGAGAAACTATGCGAAATTTAATCTTCAACTGTAGTAGCCGTCTAAGAATATTACACCATTTCGCTTAATTCTGCGCGCAGCGCCAGGTGATTGATACTCCGGTAACATTAAATAATTACTCCCACTGTATATATAGCTGATGAAAATCGCCACTTGTCAAATATTGAATATTAATATTATTAGTATTGTTAATATTATTAATATTATTAATATTATTAGTGGTATTAATAGTATTAATTCTTTTATTCTGTCAATATATATTTTCGCTTAATTAGTTTAAATTGAAACTCCCTGGTAGAAATTGCTTTGCCGGTGCCACGACACTTGCTAGCACCATGCAAGTTTGCCACTCTACAGCCTTATCTAAAAGAATTGGAAATATACATATCAGGACCATCCTTGCGCCTGATATATAAAATGGCGTGGTATTCATTATAAAGTTAAACGGCCGCAAGTCTGGATTTGACCAGATTTTTAATGCGGCCCATATTTGCGCCACTTCAATTGCTGTCGAGATTTTTATTGATTTTCACATTTAATGTATATCTTTTGTCATACATATATCTCTTGTTTTTTGGATCCTTTCCTGGATTTTTTGCATGCAG
Source organism: Nylanderia fulva (assembly GCF_048542155.1). Lineage (NCBI taxonomy): Eukaryota > Metazoa > Arthropoda > Insecta > Hymenoptera > Formicidae > Nylanderia > Nylanderia fulva. Next base: position 1,228,646 of record NW_028189518.1, read on the forward strand.
GGAAATTGTTAAACGAGTATTTAAACGTCTACGCAGAAATTTGTGCGCATATATATAAATATAATATATTGTTAAACGGAACTCTTCCGGACCTTGTTTATTAACAAATAAATTTTTTTCTGTCGTAAATAATCTAAAAGTAAGTAACCATACTTATAATTTTTGGCACCAAACACAGAGACGACTGTAATAATAACTACAATTTTATCGAACATTAGAGACTTTAAGAAATTGGTCGAGAATAAGAAATATTATACAAGAGAACAATAGCTGTTTCAATGCAATTTTTAAATGCTTATAGAGCTATTTTAAAAATATTCATAGAATATATATCTATATATACTTATTATATATGTATACCTTTTTCAAGTAAAGAGAATGAAAATTTATTTCAAAGTGGAAAATATTTAAATGTTACAAATCATACGAGCATTCTAACAAAATGTAAAAATTGGAAAAAGAATATCTCAGATTTTTCTCAATATGTGCACTTAACGTTTAATGGAAAGATAAATAAAACGTCAGATTCTGAGACAATTCTGATGTTCGCAAACTATGAGCTTTTATAGAAAGTCTTCGAAATAAGGTTATTTGTTTCAAAGTATCATCTTGTAAATCCCCTATGCATTTACGGTAAAGTATATCAACATATCAGCACGTCGTCACGCATGCAATCGGGAAAAATCACATGTCAAGATCTACCATAATCGAGCGATCAAAAACTCTCGGACGCGAATCCGATTGCATATAAAAATCAAAAAATTTAAAAAACGCAATTTTTCATTTTTTCTGTGTCCCCTTGCTTTCTTTTCTAATCTTCGCGAGAAAATCACAACATCTTTCCGATATCTCGAGTCGATACTTCTCCACCGTTTGCGAAAAATGTTATTTCTCACGCCCCTAATATATAGAACCGCCTCTATAATCTAGAACATGGATAACGATACCTCGTTTAATCCGCTTCAGCTCTTCGGGAAACTTTCCCTGAAGTTTACCATTTTCGCAAGACTTTGTTGACAAATTCTCTAAACTCTAAGTATTACCGCCCGATTGGGTTAGTACAAAACTATCGTATTGCTGAACAACTCGAACATTACACGTACACGCCTACAAAGCTTTGTCACGAGAAAGTTGTTCTTGTTACTTTGATACTCAAAATTTGTGTAACGAGTTTCTTATCAAGTAATATTGAATTGCAATAATTTCTTTTAGTTTTTTAATTATCAGTTAATAATTAATAAAAACATATTTTGGGCCTTTTTATCTTTTTATACTTCTTAGGTATTCAAATTTATCACTTTTTGAATTTTAACACACAAATAAATAAACAAATATTTATTTCTCAAAATTAGATTTATTATAAGTTTTCTTTTCGTCTCGTTTTCCTAAAATTTTAAAAATTTACCAACTACTTAAACATGCAAATTCATATTCTAAAAAATTATCTTTTAAAATCTGTAGATATTAGAGCCCTTGAATTTTACATCTCACGTTTATAAAATGATCACTGAATAATTATTACCTGTCAATAAAATGCTAGATGTAAATGCTATTTCTTTTCTATGCAAAAAGCGTGTGCTCTATCGTTTTAATAAATATATCATTTTGTTATAGAAGTAAATAGAATATCCTTTGTTTTACATTCATACATCGAACGACAGTCCCCAGTGAGAAATGATTGATCAAATCGTCATCGATTCGACGAATTTGACATCGATTCGATAACGAATCGACGTCGATTCAACCATCATTTCTCACTGGGTCCTATTCTCTTGTGAAAAATTCGATTTTATTATTCGATTTTATTTGCATCTTTATTTTGTGCAAATAACAATATTAATTGAGTAAAAATTGGACAAAAAACAGATGCCACACAGAACAAACTATAGACAAGAGAGAAAAGAAAAATTCTGGAAATTGAACAGCTAGCTTATAATTGCAATTATGCGAAACATCTCCCTGGATGCTACCGCGCATTACAGACAAGATATAATCTCGATTGCGAGTTGGCTGGCGACAGAACAACGATCAAAAGAAAGCGACACCGGAATATGTGAGATGGAACATAGCATAGAAATTGCTTGGTCGTTATACAAAATTAAAAGAAATATCATTACGCACGACATCACAAAAGCCACTTTTACAAAAAACTTCTATTATATGTTTTTATTAATTTTATATGTACAATACATTTTAAATTATATCCACGATTCACATTTCTATGAAGAGTATTTGTAAATAAAATTCGAAATGGTAATTTAATGAAAATATACTTGAGATTTATTAAATATTTAAAGGTGATCCGTCTCTACTTAAAAATTAGTTTACGAAAACCAAAAAATTACCAATAAAGATAAAGTAAAAACGGAATAAAATAAAATGGAAAATTCATAAAGCAAGATTTGCAAATTATAAATATATAATTATATTACACGTGTAATGTGTTCTGTGAGTTAATAGAAAAGGTTTTTCTTTCAACACGGTCAAATGAAATTTTTATTATAAGCAGAACGCTTTTAACATGGTGGTTACGATAAAGCAACCGTATTTTCAAAAGATGGTATTTCTCTACGGAAATACAATTACAATTTTAATCAAAAGTTGCATATGTCAGTGAAATGTTATTTCATTCTTATTCCTTTCATGAATGAAACCTACCGAATAAAACTTCGCTGCCACAGTCTCTAATTATTATACTATTCAAAGGAACAAGTAAACTAAATGGTACGATCTGATTAAAAAAAGTAATTTTAAAATTATGTAATATTCATATGTCATTTTCTGAAAATATCAGAATATAGCATATTTAAAATACTGTATTTATTTCGATAATGCAATGACAATTATTTGATATATAATTTTTCTTTATTTTTAAAATTTTGTCTGACAATGAAAGTGCCACACAGTATAAAATTTTAACTTTATTAATTATTAATTTTAATAAATATAAATTTTTTTTTTTATAATTTTCACCATAGTAAGTTTTTGTATATCTCGGATTGTTATAACATTCCTTCGATTAAATTATAACATAATATCCTGTTTTTCTATTAAGTATATATTTTATTTGATTTTGTACTTTAATCAATGATTCCGATATGATACACAATATTTATTTAACCCACATCTCAAAATTTTCTGATGCCAAGCAGTTTAGAAGCAAAAAATACAAATTAAATAATATAGAATATAATAGAAAGAAACATAATAAAAATCATATATTTATAATATAAAATGTTCAGAAAATTGTAACTGAGAAATAAATTATATATTTACGTTCAAAAGAAAATGTATCTAAATTTACGGCACCTAGACGATAATTCAAAGCTTTCATGTTGAAAATTTATATGTTATATATGTGCTTTTTTTTATTTTAAGTGCGAATATAAATTATTACAAAACAATAGTAAAAATTCTGTCAAAATTGAGAAAAAAATAGAATCGATCAAACATATATTACGCATATGCATATTATATACACAAACCATGTAAATATTTATATTTATATTATATGTAAATTGTGTAAATTGTCGAAATTTAACATAAAATTAGAATAATTTATAAATTCGTATAAACTTATAAATTATTAATGTGCACAGTTTAATACAATTATTCTTTTAAAATTATAATAATTATAATTGTAATAAAATAAACATATATCAATAAATAGATATTTAATGTGATAATTATATTAAAGTACAAATTTACGATACTTTTGTTTAAAGATTTGAGAAGTAACAATAGGCGTGTATAATTAGCAATAATGTAAATTTACTGACAAATGTTAATTTGTTGAACTTATTGTTAATTATGTTTTGCAGTATATTCTCTAATTTGTCACATTTATTACATATTATACATTCGGAATTCCCGCTTTTTCTCTTTCTTTATCCAAGTATTTTATTATCACGTTATATTAATCCACAGAATATAACGTAAGATTATTTATTTATATTTTTATTTATTATTATGCAAAAATTTTTAAATTTATTTAAATATATTTAAACATATTTTATACATAATATTAAAAAAAGATGATTTTTTTCTGTATCTATTTAGCAGAAATTTTAGTGATTTTATGCTTGATATATATGCAGTGATAAGCAAATCACAATTATAAGTTAAAATTATTTATATAACAATATTATATAAAACATATATTAAATAAAAGTGCAATTGCTTCGTTTTAAAGAGAAATTAAGGTCAACAAATATATCTACCGAGTACAAGAATTCGAGATCGATAAGAGCTGTAGAATTCGAGTTCCATAAATTTTAAATTCCTATGAATCAAGGATTTAAAAATGCAAAAATATTATTATGCGTTTTAATGAAAAAGAATTCCTAAAATAAATCATTCTATATGTCTCCAAAGTTAAGAAAAATTGAATCCACAGATATAAGAATTGAAAATTCTGAAAATATCAATACAAAAATAATTAATCAAAAAGAATTTAAATATTTAAATGTAATAATATGTAACTAACATATTCAATAATTATTTGATCAAAATATGATTTATTATGCAAATGTAGCTCTTTTATGCCATCGAAGCTTTGATAAAACTGTCGCACTGTTACAAACATCGATAATATCAAAAATTAATATTACGGAAAATTATTATGTGACTTAACTCGTATTGCAAACACAAATCGATTGCATACGCTATACATTAGTTAAAATTGGTCAATGCCCGATGGCAACAACACGTTAACCAACATTAAAATTCTAAGTGCTGGCAAAATATACACTACATTGACGCACTAAATGAGATTAATGCAAAGTCAATGCATGTATTGCTGGCTATTGCTATGCTAATTATTATAATAGGATTCTATTTTGCATATTCTCTTTATTAATTGAGTTAATTGAGAAATTGATGAGCCTACTTGAAAGAAAAAAGAGAGGAAGAATTCAAGCGTCTATTCTAAAAGAAAAGGATTATGCGCAATCCACAACCCTTTTGAAGAGCTGAATAATATGAATATGAGTTAGCTGAGCGAACAAAGATGCTTGAAGATGCAGCGTCAGAAACTTATATTAAGCAGATTAAAATTATTCAGTTGAAAGACAGATTGTTATAATTTGGAATACTGATTCCTTGCTTTTACTTTCTTATTCAATTGATATTTCGTTCGTTTCTTATTGTCGTATTTGTATTAGATTTGTATTAGTGTTGTATGTGGTCATTATGTTGTACGTACCTATGTTCTACTTTGAGAATTTCTACTTTTTCAATAATTCTATATTCTATTGAATTTGTTAATATATTTATAAATTTGAAAAAAAAACAACATCCTCATGTATATATCAATACTAAACATTTACGAACCTATAAATAAATTAATATGTGTAACAACATACTTAGTATATATATCTGATAACCTAATAATCGATTAATCTGTTGAAATAATTAGTAATTCAATAGCAGACAGTAATAAGCATATTCGATAATTACCCATAATTTAGAAATTCGATAATCGGTAGTGTTATATATATATGTGTGTGTGTGTTAATTTATCTCTACATAATGTTCGTTAATATAATACTATATGTTTCATGTATTCTCAAATTCAGTAACTTAAATTACAGGAATTTGAAAATAAATATGGATAAATTTGTCACAATAAAAAATATAACTTAAACAATTATTGTGTGTATGTGTATGTTTGCGTGTGTGTAGAATATTGAAAAACACAAAATATATGGCAAAACTTGTATGAATTTTATTTAGTTCTTTTCTGTCTGCTAAAACTTTAATTTCGTATACATCCGTCATACAGTTTACGAGCGAAATGTATTATAAACTGTATGTTTTGTTTCTTCTCTGCAGGCGGTTTGCGTAAAAAGTATCTTTTATTTATATATTCTCTATATGAATTCTTATCCAGTATTGCATGAAAGTCATACAATGACTAAATTTCTATTCTGACAATTTTTTCATGTATATTTAAAAAAAATATATATATATGGTTTTAAACTTTTTAAACATAATGTATGTATAATGTACACGCATATTTAAATAGTTAAATATAAATATGTAGTTAACAGTATTATTTATACATTCTAATATTCCAACATAACATTAGAAATCTCTCATAAATCTCTCAATAAACAAATTCCTATTTATTATTTCAGCATGTTTATCCAAATTTTATGTTATTAGCATTAAAACTGAATGTATAATAAATATAAACATTGTATTAACATGCAAGAAACGCATTAAGAAAGATGAATGGGCGTTAGTATTGTTATGAGAAATGCGAAAATATTCAAAAGATAAAATCACTCTCTCGGTGAAAGCAAATATACATATTTTGCAGACAATAAATATTTCATAACACGGTCTTACATTTTTGCTCTCATATTGCGTTAGCTGTGATTTAGGTCGTAAATCATCAAGCAATGCGGATGTAATTATTTCAGATGCATGTATATCAAAATATTTGAATGTTAGACAAGCCAACATATAGACACATTTAATATTAACGCATAATGTATACATCCACATTTGCATTTGCATTAGAATTTTAATAATATTTATCTAAAGGCTAAGTTTTTGATGTCATTACATTATTTTTTTTCTAGTTCTTCTAGGTAAAAATAAGGCCTTTTAAAAATTAGTTCTTTTAATAATTACTCAATGCTTGCATATATACGCGCAATCTTTTTAATATTTAAATATTTAATAAATAATGTGATAAAAAATAGTGTATTCGTTTCGTAATATTTTTCCTTGTATAATGGAGAATCTTTTTAAAATACAACATGCATTTATATAACATAGAGTATATGTCTATATAATTTTTAGTAGATTAATAGCATTTCATTAAATTGTAATTTGTTAACAGAAAATAATTAAGATTTATGAAGTTTTTTTAATTCTTGTATTCATGTAAAATTAGATTTTTATATAAAATCATCATATTGTTTTTATATATCTTCTAGTATTTTCCTTCCCTTCTCGCAACATATTTACTATAAGTTCTTATATTAATTATAGCGTCATGAGCTTGCAATTTTATAAATAGTGTTATGAAATTTTCTTTCTCTCTCTTTTCTTATAATAAATAAAATATAAATTATATTGTGCATGAATTATATGTTCCTACATGTCACACACATATATTATACAATACCTCAAATTCATGAACGTACATAACAAAGTTCGTGGAATCACTCTATAATACAAATCCAACAAATCAATATTTGACCCGCATCTCATTAGAACCCGACAAAAACCCTATTATCTGTACATTATGGTCTAGTAGAATGCATAATTCGGTGCAATATAATCTAGAACGCATCATATCACGCGTGATGAATCAAATATAACGACAACGGCATCTGCGGTAGGAAAAGCGACAAATTCTGATCCGTTTCCGGTAGACATTCGCACGTATCCTCTGCGGAACAATAACCGCACCAAGTAATATCACGTAGATACAACGGGAAAGTTTGTCCGCTACCCTGAATGTAGCGCTCCTGTAGGTTTTCGATGTTGAATGTTATTAAAGTTACATTGGAAAGCGTCAAGGAGAGTTCCGATACCCATACCGGACTTTCACTGAAGTTTGGGAAATCCGTCAGGGAAGTTTGTCAGGAAGATGATAAAGGAATTAGAGTTTATCCTTAATGTCCTTCAATCTACTAACAAGCGCATACCAATTTAACTATTAAAAATATAAAAATGTAGAAAAATTAAAATTTTTTAAATGGCTAGTCAACAAATATTATTAAATGAATCAAATCAAGCTATAGTTTTCTCTATGCATGAACTATACGGCATTAAATTTAAGTTAGACAGAATAATGCTTTTCCATTAAAAAAAGAAAATATTTTAAGTTTGATCTTTGAAGTATATTTTGTATTATATTATGAACAGAATTCAATTAATATTATTATATTAAATATTAGATACATTAATATGTATAATGACATATTTTTTGAAAAAAATAGATATTAAAATCTAAATACTGTAAGATTTATAATCTATTACACGAATCATTTTGATATTTTTGGAAATTTTTTTTATTTATTATTTTACACGATAAAATATTTTATATAGATTCTTTATCTATATAACCTGCTCAAAATTCATAAATTTATGGGGCGCATAATTCATGCATGGAATTACAAAGTTATTATGTAGAAATATCCATAAATTTTCCATATTTGTCCATTAATGCACTAATTCTATGAAGAAGAATAATATTGTTATAAAACTATCTTACACAAAGCGATCGTAATACATTTGCAAAATTAAATGCACTTGCTCCAATTTATCGACTTAACTTCTAACTGCGACTTCAAGACTTCAAGACAACACAAAATCGACGTCTTTCTCTTTAAGAAATTTTCGTAAATTTTAAATGCAAAGTGTTGCAAAGGCACATCAGAGGAACGTGTGCGCTTTTGCTAAGTTTTCCCAGTGGATGGCACATGAAAATATTTCGGGGATAAAATTTTATGTAAAATGCAGGCCTGTCACCTAAGCGTCGAAATTAAGCGCATGAAGGTAAATATTTATTTCAGTCTTCAACACTTTATTCATGCAAACCTTTCCAAACTTTTGCTGAATTGAATCTCTAGAGCTTAATTTTCCATGTAATTCGCATCACTTTTTTCCCTTTCATTAGTTTGTTTCAAGTTTCCCCTTAATTTATCACACTAATTGCATAAAATTGTTATATGATTTTATGTAGGTATTATCTACGCGCGTACATTACTAAATATCTCAAAATAACAAAACTATCTCTCGTACGATAAATTGGTTTGTATATATTAACATAAAATTATAATTATTTATAAACTATACTTAATAAAAATAGAAAACTATTAAAATTATTTTGACAAAAATGTAAAACTTGCTACAATTTAAAAAATTGCTTAAATTATTATTTAGTCTTTATTTAATCTTTATCACTTTTTCAGTTTTCCATTACAAAACATTTAAGTTTGATATAATGTTAAAAAATTATTTTCTTTCATCAATCTCTATGAACAATAGGTGAAAATTACATAATGTCTTAACAAAAAATAATGTTTAAAATATAATAATTTTGTCATAATCGAGACAGATAATGATTAAAACGTTCCGATCAATAAAAACGAAATTATTTAATTTAAATATAGAAAAAAAACAATATTTTTTTTATATATATAAATGTGTTGTTTTAAGAGCCAACCAATTTCTATGCATTATTTTTATTTCATCTATGACAGACAATTAAATACAAAAATCTTGTGTAATAACAAAAATCTTATAGGATGAACTAAATGCGACACTTTTATTTGAGCTTGGTTGTGCCAACTATCAGGCTAGGATTAAATTCTCGGATAAGTTTCCGAATTGAAATTTTTTTCCAGACTCTATTTACTTGAGAGAGTGCACATATACGGAACGTTTAATTAAAATTTCTCGGACTGTGTTGAAAACGAAATCCGACACGACGATTCGCAAGTTAAATGGACAAATGGTTTCCATGACCCACAAGCTGATCTAAATTTTGGGTTATACATATATATATATATATGTATATATATGCATATACATATACATATATCAATAGCTCAAGGTTGACTGATTCCTACGCGAGAAATTCGTTTTGTTACATGACAGAAGAATATACTATATATATTTGCCTACTCACTCTAAAATCACAAGATCTCGTCTCAATAGAAAATTAATTTTTAAATTGTTTATTATTTATTCTAATTATTAATAATAATTTATTTTAAAAGCTATGAAAAAATAAAGGCATACTTCGAACATCTTCTGTTTTATTAAATCAATCAAAAACATTATAAAGAAATTAAAAGTTTATAAAAAAAGTAGAGTTAGATATAAAAAAAAAAGAAAAAATGCTTCTATTTATCTTATAAAAGAACATACGCAACAAGATTTACGGTAGATATCTCTGTGAAAAATGATATGAGCAGAAATACAAAAACTTCAAGAACCGTGTTTTCTTCTATAATCTTTGGACACACATTTCGACTGAAAGTGGGATCTTTTTCTCCTATTGGATGAGTATTCCAGCTTTGAATTCTGCTAGTATGAGATTTACCACTGGCGTCCAAATAGGTGAACCACGTTTAGGTTCAATCTTTTCGCGCGACGTGACGAGTAACGTTCTTTTTTCGTCAGAAACGGATATCCACAATGAAGGGAGTGTAGAGACGGACGGTATCAAGTAACACGACACGAGTGCTGGAGAGCGGAAACGATCTACGCGAATATAGCTTCCCTCACAGACGTCAACGCCGGCGCAAAAGCGCGGCTGGATAGTCCTCACAAGGACAAGGGAACCAGAAAAAGGAAACGACGTGAGTTCCGTCGTCGCCGCGCTTTCACAGTGGATTTCCGAAGCGGAAAAAACTAAGAAAGGGAAGGCGCCGAAGTTCAACTTGAGGAAAGCAAGCAGACGCGCTCTGCAACGATAAAAAGGGGTATAAGAGAATATTCGATGCCTCTAGCTATTATATTGTATATTAGAAAAGGATGATACTCTTATTACTATCTCAAGATTGTCATTAAAACCTTCCTAAGATCTTGAAATCTTTGACTGGAAATATCAATAAAGGTATGAAAAAAAAAAAAAAAAAATGGTTAAGAATTAAGAAAGATTAAAGAATATTTTTTCGATAGTACAATTAAGAGAGAAAAGAAATCATTTTTCTCTCTATACTTCAACTCTATCCTTCGAAGTGACATTTTTGCGAAGCGAGACACTCATTTATGTAAGCCATTTTACGATTGCGTTTGTGCGCAGTGAAACCATGTACAGGCACGCTATTTCGTAGATTCAGCGTAAATAAAATTACATCACGTCGCGGATATTTACATGATAGGGGTACTATTTTACGGCGAAACGCCTATCGGACGCGATCGAATGTTCCTTCGTGCATCTCGACGTTTTTCAATAATCGA